>NC_053039.3:108764526-109364526 GCF_002575655.3 Aegilops tauschii subsp. strangulata
ACTGTACTGACCACTCGGCTAGTCGTGGCAATGTAGAGGAGCATGGGCTCCTTCTCAGTCAGCGCCGCCAGGACAGGTGGAGTGGTCAGCATCTTCTTCAACTCATGGAAGGCTTGGTCTGCTTGGTCATTCCACTCGAAGTGAGTGGATTTCTTCATGAGTCGGTACAGGGGGAGAGCCTTCTCCCCTAGCCGGCTGATAAAGCGGTTTAGGGAGGCCAGGCACCCAGTGAACTTCTGAACGTCTCGCAACTTGGTGGGAATCTCCATTCTCTCAATGGCCTTGATCTTCACATGGTTGCACTCAATGCCGCGTTCGGAGACCAGAAAGCCTAGAAGCTGGCCGGCTGGTACTCCGAACACGCATTTCTCGGGGTTGAGCTTGATCTGGAATCGGCGCAAGTTGGCAAATGTTTCTTTGAGGTCTTCCAGCGGGGTGCCGCGCTTCTCTGTCTTCACCACAATATCGTCTACGTGGATGTGGGCATTTCTGCCGAGTTGCTTGAGGAGGCATTTCTACATGCAACGCTGAAAAGTGGCACCAGCATTCCTCAAGCCGAATGTCATAGTCAGGTAACAGAAAGCTCCGAATGGTGTGATGAAGGCGGACTTCAGGCGGTCCGCTGGGTCCAACTAGATCTGGTGGTATCCCGAGTAGGCATCCAAGAAACTCAACCGCTCGCATCCGGCTGTGGAGTCTATCACCTGATCAATCCGTGGTAGGGCAAATGGATCTTTGGGGCAAGCTTTGTTGAGGCTAGTGTAGTCTATACACATACGCCATTATTGTTCTTCTTCAACACCAAGGCCGGGTTGGCAAGCCACTCTGCGAAAAACACTTCCATAATGATGCCGGCGGCCAGGAGCCGGGCTATCTCTTCTCCTACGATTCTTCTCTTCTCCTCCGACAGTCGGCGGAGAGGCTGCTTGACTGGTTTCGCGTCCGCTCGGACGTGTAACTTGTGCTCGGCGAAATCCTTCGGAACACCCGGCATATCCTTTGGGGACCATGCAAAGATGTCTCGATTCTCACGGAGGAAGTCGGCGAGCTCGCCTTCCTATTTACTGTCCAGGTTTGCACCAATGATGGCAAACCTCTCCGGGTTCTCCAGGTCCAGAGGTATCTTCTTCGTCTCCTTGGCCGGCTGGAAGGAGCCCTGAGCATCATATTCCTTGGGGTTGGGGGGCAGGGAGGCTTCTTGCCGGCCATGGCCACAACTCGCTCCAGCATCTTCTTCTCTTCTGCAACCACGAGGGACTCGGCCAGTCGGCTGCTGGCTGCAGCGCACTCGATGGACTTCTTGTAGTCGCCGGCTACAGTGATGATCCCCTTCGAGCTCGGCATCTTCATCTTGAGGTAGGCGTAGTGGGGCACAGCCATGAACTTGGCCAGGGCAGGTCGGCCAAGCAAGGCGTGGTAAGGGCTCTCTAGGTCCACTACCTCAAACCAGATCGCTTCTCGGCGAAAGTGATCCTTGTCTCCAAAGAGAACATCCAACTTGATCTTGCCGATTGGGGAACAGGACAAGCCGGGTACGATGCCATGGAACACGGCCCGGCTTGGCATGAGCTGCATTGCCTTGAGGTTCAACTTCTCAATGGTGTCGCGGTACAGTATGTTGATACTGCTTCCGCCATCAATCAGCACGCGGGAGAATTGGGCAGCTTGCCTCTCTGTCGCGAGGGTGACGTTCAACACCAGCGCATAGGAGCCAGGAGACGGCATCACCTCTGGGTGATCGTCCCGGCTCCAGCTGATAGGCCTTTCAGACCAATGCATGAACTCGGGGTTGCTGGAGGCGACCGCGTTGACCTCTTGGTGCTGTCGGCGCCGGCTGCGCTTGTCTTCAACCTGGCTCGTGAAGACGACGTAGGCGGCGTGCTCATCTGGGAACTCATCCTGAATGGCTCCGACTGCTGGTTGAGCAGCCGGCTGCTGGGGGGCTGGAGGCGGCGGGCCGGGAGGCGGAGGCGGCACCAGCCCCTCGCCCTTGGAGATCCGTGTGAGCCAGTGGCACTTCCGGGTCATGTGGTTGGACGGCTTCGCGCCGCTGTGAAACTTGCAGGCGGCATCGAGAGTCTGCTCATAGGAGAAGGCCGGCTGCCAAGCCGGCCTGCCGCCCTTCTTCTTGGGAGCTGGCCGCTCTTCGGGCTGCTCGTCTTCGACAATGGCCACCTGCCGACTAGTGGAAGGCGGCATAGGGGCGTTGCGCTTGTGGTCGTTCTGGTAGGGGCGTTGGTTGGAATCACCAGCCGGCGTCTTGGGAGCCGGAGCAAGCACCTTCCCAGAGGCGTCCACTCGGAGCTCGGTCTTCATCGAGGAGTCGGCCGTGGCGTACTTGTCTGCTATGACCAGCAGCTCGTCGAGGGTAGTCGGCTCGTCGCAGAGGAGTCGGTGCTTGAGGAGGGTGCCCTCTCGGCACCCGGCGGTGAAGTATTCTATGGCTTGAACCTCGTGCACCCCCCCGCAGGAGTTGCGGAGCTCGGCCCACTGCGTGAGGTAGTCGTGAGTCGATTCGCTGGGCCCTTGGACGCACAAGGAGAGCTGGCGGGGCTTGGGAGGCCGTTTGTACGTGCTAGTGAAGTTGCGAACGAAGACTTCCGTGAAGTCCAGCTAGCTGTTGACGCTGCGCTTGAGGCTGTTTAGCTAGGTGCGTGATGTGCCTTGCAGCATGAGAGGGACGTACTTCACGGCTACGCGTCTGTTGCCGTTCGCTATGCTGACAATGGTAGAGTAGTTGATCAGCCAATCTTCCGGCTTCACGGAGCCGTTGTACTTGGGCGTGTCTCTGGGGAGCGAGAACCCTTTGGGGAAGGGCTCGTCGCGGATGCGGGGGCCAAAGCAAGGCGGGCCGACATCGTCTTCTTCTTCTAGCGCCAGGGATCGTGCTAGGCGGTCGATCCGGTGGCGGGCGTCGTTCTCGCCGACTCCTTCGCGGTGGCCTAGTTGGCCACCGAGAGTCGGATGCGTGACAGGCGGCGGGGTGGGATATCTCTCCCCACAAGGCAGGGGAGGAGGCGGATTGCTTTGGCGCTCCACCGCTCGAGGGCGGCCTTCCGCGTCGCGCTCGATGGTGATTCGAGTCCGGCTGCGACTAGCAGCCGGCTCCTTGTCTTTCCTTGCGCGGGCGCCGCTCGCAGTCGGCGACCGGGATGTCGCGGCGTGTTCTCGGCGTGGGGGAGGACTCTTAGCGCGGGCGCCGGCTTCATGCCGCTCCGCGGCCGCGTCGATCAGCTGTTGGATGCGCCTTGTCATGTAGGGGAGCTCATCAGCCCCCAGCCCGTTTAGCTCTTCTGCGGCCGCCTGAGCGGCTCGCAGATTCTCGAGCGGTGTGGCGTAGACTGGGCGGTCTACCCCCAGCATGCTGGCGATGGCCACGCCGCGCTTCTTGACGAGGCCGACTCGGCTCGGCCCGCCATGAGGCGGCGTGCCAAAGGCGGCGCGGTCGACTTCGCGCTGGTGAGCCTCAGTGAGGCGTCTCATGGAGGCTATCTTGTGGCCCTCCGCGATGAGGGCGAGGCGGCGTGCCTCCAAAGTCTCGGCGTCGATGTCGGTCGGAAAGGGGACGGACAAGTCATGCATCGCCGCTTGTAAGGCGTCATGGGCGTTCTCGCCTGAGTCGGCGCCGTGGCTGATGACCAGTACCTCAGTGACAGTGCTGCTGCCACTGTCGGCTCGAGGGAGAGGGTCGTCGAATATTACCACGTCGGAGGGGTAGGCGTCGAGCGATGCCGTGTCGGAGTCGACAAGCATTGGCTCGGTGGAGCCGACCGACTCCAGGTCCACAGCAAGCTCGCTGGAGACGTGAAGCTGGTCGAGGAGGCTGACGAGGCGGCTCTCGGGGTAGTCTGTGTCCACGTCGGACGCGGGCTCGTCAGAGATGCGAGTCTCGCCAAGAAGGTCGGCGAGGCAGCTTGCCGCGCAGGCGTCGTCGACGCCTTGCAGCGCGTCAAGGCAAGCGCCATCGGGCGTAGCAGGCAGGTTATGCTCACGGGGGAGAAAAAGGGTTCCCGTCTAGAACAGGTCCCCGGATGACGGTGCACCTGGCCCCACGATGGGCGCCAAATGTCGGGTGGTAGGTGCGACATATGCCAACGGGTGGCTTATCATTGTGGGAGCCAGTAAGACATCGCCGGTGCCTGGAAATGGGATAAGGCGAAGACATGCATGCCGGCGGATCTTACCCAGGTTCGGGGCTCTCCGTGGACATAACACCCCTAGTCCTGCTCTGCGGGTCTCCGCATGATCACTAGATCAATACAAGTAGCTACAAGTGCTCCTCGAGCTGTTTGGCTAGAGGAAGAAGAAGGGCAAGGCTAGCTCTCCTTTTCTTTCTATGTGGTGTGTGAAACTCTATGAGATCAACCCTTTGCATGGGTGCCCCGGGGGGCTTATATAGGCCTACCTCCCAGGGGTACAATGGTAATCCGGCTGGGCGCGGGTCCCAGCCGTCAGTGTCTATGCTCGCCGGCTTCTCCGCCGGCCACTGGGGCCCGCCGACTGGTGGGTCCCGCTGGCTGCCGGCCTCTTGGCCGACAGGCCGACCCCATCGCTTGGGGGCCTTGTCGGCGGCTGGTTACTGTTGCCTCGCCTCTGATGACGAGGGCTTTGTCGAGGTAAGCGTGGCTACAGTGCCGCCACCTTGCGGGCTCTCACTGTAGCCTTACCTCGTCTCGTCTCTTTAATGAGGCACATGTTTCGAGGGAGGGAGGTAGCCGGCCACGCCCCTGGCCGACTAGGGGAGGCTGGGCCGCCTTCGAGTGTCTCTCTGGCAAAAGGGGCCCGCCGCCCGCGGGCCGTACTGGCGCCTGTCGTGGGTGACATCGAGGTCAACATGGTTACAGTGCCGCGCCGGACGGGAGATGGCTGGCCCGTACGGCGCCCTGTGGCCATGCCTGCTTCGGGATTCGGGGGTAGTGGGCTGTACTGTGGCCACGCCCTGTCTTATCACCGTTATGTGGATGCAGTCTTGGTGGGTGCAGTCTTGGCCGGCTTCTGGGAGTCGGCTTTCTTCATGGCCGGCTTCTGGGAGTCGGTCCTCTTGGGGCCGGCTCCCTGGAGTCGGCCATCTCGTATCTTTCTTGGGGAAGGTTTCTGAGGCCGGGTCGCCTTCTGGTAGTCGGCCCTGGGGATAGCCGGCCGGGGGAAGGCGGCCCTATGCTTTGTATGCTTGAAGGCTCGAATGGCCTGATAATTTTTCGAAGAGCCAGGGGGAGTCGGTTAGGCTATCCGTGGCCATTTACTCCGACAGATGGATCCGGCGCGTTTTCGTCTTTAAACGAGCTCCTGGATCGTATCGCCGCCCTGGGAATCGCCATAGATTACGATCGGATCGGGCTTAAACCTGACCAAAGAGAAATCAAATCTCCACCGATCACCCACCAGATAGCGGTAGTAGAGGAGCAAGACGGCGACTCTTCCCCTATACTGAAGACGGACTACGTCCAGATCGCCAACCCTATAGAGCCGGATATCCACCCGCAAAAGGAGGTGACCGGCCTTTCGAACATAGAATCGGATGGCGGGCAAAGGAAACCATAAGATACTCCGGTGCCCGGACTGTTAAGTCTGGAAAAACTTCAGACTCCGGATCATCGATCGGGTCAGGGTCCAGATCCAATTCCACCCACCCACCCAGACATAAGCGCTCTCACGAGCATACAACAACAGTCTCAGGAAACGGTCCACCACTTCTGGGCCAGATTCCTCCTTGTGAAGGACAAGGTTAAAGATTGCCGCGACGAGGACGCAATATCAGCGTTCCGCAACAATTGCCTCAACGAAGGAATCCTCAACTCCATTAATCGCCGCCGCATACTACACTTCGCTCACTTGGAAACTATCGTACAGAAGTACAACGCAATGGAAAGCGCCTGGAGGGATCAGGCAGCTTGTTGGGAGCCATCGCTCCCAACTCAACCACTGGTCCAGGCGAAAAGGGCGCCCCCCCGTGACGCGCCCAGTCCAATAGCGAAGAAATACAAACCAATTACATGGCGCGGAACTGTTCTGGAGGGATGGCTCGATGGCCCATGCAAAATACACACAACACCGGATACCATACCAACCCACAGCCTTAGAGCATGTTGGATACTCCGACAGGTAGCCAAAAGCGGCGAGGACATCCTTACCAAAAACACACCAAAGCAACACCCTCCAGAAGACGACGACCCAGAGTACTGATGGTCTTTGAGACATTCGCTTCAAACAATAAGCGCAAAAGGGAACTTCGCGGCCTTGCCGAAGTCTGTCAAATCGCCACAGTAACCCTTGGAACGACACGGCTATAACCTTTAATGCCAGCGATGAACCAAAATACAGGACAGTCCGAGCACCAGCCTCTTTAGTCCTCAGTCCCATCATGGACGGCTTTCGACTCACCAAGGTCCTCATGGACGGTGGCAGCGGACTAAACCTCATCTATGAGGATACACTACACAAAATGGAAATTGACAGGAGCCGCATCAAGCAAAGCAGCATGACCTTCTGAGGAATCATTCCCAGTCGGGAGGCGCGGTGTGCGGGAAAAATCACACTTGACGTGGTATTCGGCACGCCGGAGAATTATCGGTCTGAAGAGATCACCTTCCAAGTGGCTCCTTTCAGCAGCGGATACCACGCCCTGTTGGGGCAGGACGCTTTTACACGCTTCCAATCTATACCTCATTACAGGTATATGAAGCTCAAAATGCCCGGACCAAACGGCATGATCACTCTTGTAAGTGATCCGGACATAGCACTCCGCGCCGAAAACAAAACCGCATCCCTGGCCCCTGAGGCATTATCTGAAGCCCTCGCGGCCGAAGAATTAACTGCACTGCGCTCCACGTTGGATAGGGACGATGTGATCTTAGACAAACGACCCAAATCCACCTCCTTCAAACCGGCAGAAGAAATAGTCAAATTCCAGGTCCACCCAACGGACACCAAGAAGACAGCATCTATTGGAGCACAACTTGACCCAACGGTCGATGCCGTACTAAGGGATTTCCTTCGCGAAAACTAGGATATATTCGCCTGGCACCCTTCTGACATGCCTGGAATCCCACGAGAGTTGGCCGAACATAGCCTTAACATCCTAAAGGGATACAAACCAATCAAACAAGCACTGTGGCACTTTTCCGAGCCCAAACGCCAAGCTATGAGGGAGGAGCTGGCTAAGCTAATTGAGTCCGGATTCATCAAAGAGATAAAACATCCTGACTGGCTGGCTAACCTGGTGATGGTACCAAAGAAGGACAAATCCTGGCGGTTATGCGTCGATTTTAAAGACCTCAATAAGGCTTGCCCTAAGGATCCCCCTCCCCCGCATTGATCAAATCATTGATGCTACCGCAGGACATGACTCACTGTGTTTCCTTGATGCATATTCCGGATACCATCAAATCAAAATGAAGGAGTCCGATCAAGCCACAACAACATTCATTACCCCATATGGGCCATTCTGCTTCAACACCATTCCCTTCGGGCTCAAGAACGCCGGCGCCACATACCAACGCATGATTCAAACATGCCTGGAGAAACAGATTGGCAAGACAGTTGAAGATTATGTGGACGACGTCGTCATCAAGACGAAGCGCGTCAAAACACTAATAGACGATTTACGTCTCACATTTGATAACCTCTGCGCGTATGACATTAAGCTCAATCCGGAAAAGTGCGTTTTCGGCGTCCCCGCTGGAAAACTGTTGGGCTTCATCGTTTCCAACAAAGGAATTGAAGCAAATCCAGCCAAAATCCGAGCTTTGTCACAGTTGGCTACGCCAACAGACCTTAAACAAGTCCAAAAGCTCGCGGCTTGCATGGCAGCTCTAAGCCGCTTTATCTCCAGATTGGGAGAAAAGGCACTGCCACTCTATCGCCTTCTACAGTGAACCGATCACTTCGAGTGGACGGACGCGGCAACAGCCGGACTGGAGGAAATAAAAACCCTTCTTGCAAGCAACCCAATCCTGGCCGCACCAAACGTCGGTGAACCGATGTTATTATACATATCGGCAACACATCAGGTGGTGAGCGCCGTGCTCGTCGTTGAACGAGAACAGGATGGACACAAATTCCCGCTTCACAGGCCAGTATACTACGTATCCATTGTCCTTACACCATGCAAATCCCGGTACCCCCATTATCAAAAGATAGCATACGCGGTCTTCATGGCATCCCAAAAGCTCTGTCACTACTTCCAGGAGTGTTCGATCACAGTGGCTTCCGAAGTACCACTCAATGACATTATAAACAACCGTGATGCCACGGGCTGGATTGCCAAATGGGCCATTGAGCTCCTTCCATTTGATATTACATACAAACCACGTCGAGCTATTAAATCCCAAGTACTGGCTGACTTCGTCGCCGAATGGACAGAGGCCGAACTCCCTAAAGAGTACGACACATATTCCAATTGGGTTATGTATTTCGATGGCTCCAAAATGCTGGCGGGGCTAGGGGCGGGCGTCGTTTTAACGTCACCTACTGGAGACATCATTCAGTACGTACTCCAAATACTATACACAAACTCCAACAATGCAGCCGAATACGAGGCCTTATTGCATGGTCTCCGGATGGCTGTCTCCATGGGCATACAACACCTAGAAGTGCGCGGGGACTCAAACCTTACAATATCTCAAATAAATGGAGACTTCGACGCCAAAGATCCGAAGATGGCAGCTTATCGTAATGCCGTCATAAAAATGTCGGCCTGGTTCGAGGGGCTCGAGTTCCATCATGTGGCTCGAGAAAGTAATCAAGCAGTGGACGTTCTTGCTCGTATCGGTGCTAAGCGCGACCCCGTCCCGCCTAATATCTTTCTGGAAAGGCTTTTTAAGCCATCCGTGGTGTGGCAGGGGGCAAACGACAACACTAGTCCGAATCCGAACATAACCCCAGATTCCGAAAACACCGACATCATCGGAGGCTCAGCCACTGAAATAACACCGTCGGCGCATCTCATCATGGTTGTCATTGCCCCATGGACCGAACCCTTCCTGGCCTACCTTAACAGGAAGGAGCTTCCTGAGGACCAGAATGAGGCTCGCCGCGTTGTCCGGCGTTCGAAGGCCTACAAGGTTCACGACGGAGAGCTCTATAAGAAAAGCGCTACTGGAGTCCTTCAAAGATGTATCTCCGAGGAGGAGGGGCGGCAGCTCCTGGCTGAGATTCATGCCGGTCTCGGCGGGCACCACGCCGCAGCTCGGGCCCTTGTTAGCAAGGCCTTCCGTACATGATTCTATTGGCCGACGGCCCGAGCGGATGCACAGGACCTTGTCCAACGCCGCGTTGGATACCAACTCTTTGCCAACCAAAGCCATATGCCCCCCACCGCCCTACAAACAATCCCCATCACTTGGCCTTTTGCGGTCTGGGGACTGGATATGGTTGGACCCCTTAAAGGAGGAAGCCATAAGAAAAAATATTTGCCAGTCATGGTGGATAAATTCACCAAGTGGATAGAGGCTAAACCAGTTAAAACGGCCGACTCCGGGCCAGTAATAGACTTTATATCCGGCGTCGTACACCATTACAGTGTTCCGCACAGCATCATCACTGATAACGGCTCCAATTTCACAGCCGACGAAGTGAAAACCTGGTGTGCTAATCTGGGCATCAAGCTCGATTACGCCTCTGTATATCATCCACAAACAAATGGTCAAGTCGAAAGAGCCAATGGTATTATTATGAGCGGCATTAAGCCTAGACTAGTGCGGTCTTTGAAAGAGTCAGACAAGCACTGGGTTGAGGAGCTCGACTCCGTACTCTGGGGGCTGCGGACCACGCCCAATCGCACTACCGGATACACACATTTCTTCATGGTGTACGGCGCAGAGGCAGTACTACCCTGCGACATTATTCATGACTCACCTCGAGTGCGCATGTACGAAGAGAGAGAGGCCGAGCTCGATCGGCAGGACAGCTTAGATGCCCTGGAGGAGGAGCGCGACGTCGCAAAAGCCCGTTCCGCATTTCATCAACATCAGGCTCGCAGGTATCAAAGCAGAGAGGTGCGGGCCAAAACTTACAACGTCAGCGAGCTCGTTCTACGCCTGTCGGAGAAGAAAAAGGACAAACTCAAGCCCAAGTGGGAGGGTCCCTTCATCATCGACGAAGTTCTCACCGGAGGGGCGTACCGCCTATGTGATGCGTCGGACAATCGATTAGAGCCGAACCCCTAGAACGCAGCCAGACTCCAAAGATTCTATCCCTAGCGCGGAAATCTTTGTTCATCTCCTTCCCCCTATTGTTTTCGTCATTTTTTTCTCTCTCTTTTCGTTTTTTATCTTTAAAAGCTTTTGTGCGGTTAGACCGTACACCCCCGACGCATACATCCTGAAGTATGTACGTCTATTATACCTGGGGGCTTCTCGGACAGAAGCTTGCTATTGTTATTTTCTGAGCATCAAGCTCTTCACATATGCGTTTTCTCCCATATGTACCTTTTCTTCGCCATTATATGCATCGATATGACTTAAGTTTTAGCCAAGCTGGGTTTCCTGGCTCCTGTGCTTATGCCCTATGTTCCCGTTAGTTCGGCTAGGGCATAAAGGGAGCACCTCTGCGATTGTTACTGCCGGGTCATCCGGATGTGTACCTCAGACTGGGTGAAGCCGAAAGCTAGCGTTCTTAAGGGAATATTCGGTCGGTGAACTAAAGATGTTTTTGCATTCGTCCCATCGTGAACCCCCAGAAGCTATACACATTGTGATTTCTTCATCACAGTTCGGACATGCACATCAATGCATGCACACCCAGGGAAAGGAACCCTTAACGGAACTATTCTCTCTGGAAGATGTTTCTTACACTCTTAATGTAATATAACATAACTAGCCGGATAATTGTCTGTTCAAGCAACTATGACCCCTATGCCTGGTTTCCATGCATACCCCGGTTTATTTTGCCGCTCAGGTATTCGGAAACACTCCACACCTTCGGGTCGAGAGATCGAAGCGAAAAGGTTGGCCATGACAATCGTTTTACAATCCAGCTAGAAGGAAAAATACATAGTCACTTAGGACTTAAAAACTTCCTCCTCTATACCGTCCAACAGGCGGTCTAATTTACAATCCTGTTGGGAGTATCTAGCAGCCACCTCTACTTGGCCATATACTAAACTAACGAGAATTTCTTCCCCATTTGACCCTAGCGGTCCGACCCGAGCCATGTGATTCAGATCCAACTTGGTATATCGTGTTTTTACCATGGCCCAGGCCTCTCGCGCACCCTCTCGGCAAGCCGATATCTTCCATAGTCGGATACGCTGCCGCGCTCCCTTGAACAGCTCTACAAGCTTCTCCATACTCCCTGGAGGGGAGTCGGATGGCCATAAGGCCTTGGCTACACTCCGCATTGCCTGCCGAGCTTGCTCGTGCAACTGCGACAGCCCTTGCAGGAGATCACTTGATGATCCGGACACCTCCTCTTCGGGACGGCCCGTCAACATACCTGCAATCATAGCTATATCAACTACTTTCACCTCCAAATTATTATAAGGTAAGATCCGGCCACGTACTGAATATGCCGCCTCGCAACTTTTTATTCTCCTTCACGGAGTCGGCTAGCTGGGCCCGCACATCTTTCAGTTCTTCGCCCAGTTTGGTGTTTGAGTCCTGGAGTTTGTTTTTCTCCTCTCTGACTCGGGCCAGGATACGCTCGCCTGCGGTGTGTAATCTTTTTGCCTCTTTCTCTCCTGCTTGAGCGGTTTTCAACTTCTCTTCCAGTTGACCTGATGATCCTATTATGAGATAAGCAACAGTATTAGCACAGCTACTTTATAGTTGTTATTCCTCGATGGAGGGGATCCTTACCAGAAGATGCCTTCTTGGACTCTTTCAGTTCGGCGGTAGAAGCATTTTGCTGTGTCCGACACTGCTCCAGCTCTTGAGCTAGCAGGTTGTTCCTCTCCGTCAGAACCTGGTTATACATCGATCCTTAAATCACTTGTGCCAACTACTTTTAGTCTCGGGGGCTACTAGCATGTGCTTATCCTTTTTGGACAAAATAAACCTTACCCGCACATCCGTTAAATGCTGCTTTGTGGCTCTGCCAAGCCCATCTCGAGCAGCTCGGATGTATGCGTCAGTCGAGCTGAAGGCATCAGACGTCTCTTTCGAACAGCGGGGGTCTCGTAAAATGGCCCTCCAGCGCCGATGATTCATGGCGCTCTCCACTTCCGAGTTGGTGACGGACATATTTTCCGAGCCCTCGGCCGAAGGACAGTCCGGTGTCACTCTCATATTGGGCCCCGTCCCCTCGACTGGGGCTGGATCCTGGCTGCTGGGAGTATTACTGCCCGGACCCCCGGACACAGTCCGGCGGACTCTTTTCCTGATACGGGATGAACATGAAAGTCACAGTTGGATGCGACTATTGAAAAACATATTTGCAAACCCATACCTCTTTGACGAAGGCCCGACCGTGTCTTCGCCTGCCTTCCTCTTCGAAGGCTTGCCCGGTGCGGGAGCCGCTCTCTTCGGAGTCGCTCCTTGTCACGCCCAAGATGTGGCCCTATCCTTAAGGAACTCGAAGGTCCCACCAAGGATAAAAGCGCATCTTGAAGACGCTTTTGCAAGGTGGAAATCATTACATCAACATTACATAATAGATGGCGATACATACAAGGCATATAAATGACGCAGGAATACATCAATACATCATACACATGATCAACATCCGACTACGGATGAAACACCAACAGAAACTCAAACGACATCCACCCTGCTAGCCCAGGCTTCTTGCCTGGAACCTATCCCCTGATCGAAGAAGAAGCAGAAGAAGAACTCCAAAACAAGTAACATCGCTCTCGCGCCATGATCATCGCAAAACCTGTACCTGCAACTGTTGTTGTAGTAATCTGTGAGCCTCGAGGACTCAGCAATCCCATTACCATGGGTATCAAGACTATCAAAGCTTAATGGGTAAGGAAGGGGTAAAGTGGTGAAGTTGCAGCAGCGACTAAGCAAGTATGGTGGCTAACATACGCAAATAAGAGCGAGAAGAGGAGCAACGGAAAGGTCGTGAAGCTAGCAATGATCAAGAAGTGATCCTGAACTCCTACTTACGTCAAACATAACCCAGAAACCGTGTTCACTTCCCGGACTCCGCCGAGAAGAGACCATCACGGCTACACACGCGGTTGATGCGTTTTAGTTAAGTCAAGTGTCAAGTTTTCTACAACCGGATATTAACAAATTCCCATCTGCCACATAACCGCGGGCACGGCTTTCGAAAGATAATACCCTGCAGGGGTGTCCCAACTTAGCCCATTATAAGCTCTCACGGTCAACGAAGGATATTCCTTCTCCCGGGAAGACCCGATCAGTCTGGGAATCCCGGTTACAAGACATTTCGACAATGTTAAAACAAGACCAGCAAAGCCGCCCGGATGTGCCGACAAATCCCGATAGGAGCTGCACATATCTCGTTCTCAGGGCACACCGGATGGGCCAGACGTCGGGTTGGCATAGACCCTAGTTGCCCAGGGGGCACCGGACATCGCTCGGTTTGGACTAGCACTCGAAGGAGCACTGGCCCGGGGGGGTAAATAAAGATTACCCTCGGGCTCCGGAAACCCAAGGGAAAAAGGCTAGGTGATGCAAATGTAAAACCAAGGTTGGGCCTTGCTGGAGGAGTTTTATTCAAAGCGAACTGTCAAGGGGGTCCCATAAATCACCCAACCGCGTAAGGGACGCAAAATCAAGGAACATAACACCGGTATGACGGAAACTAGGGCAGCAAGAGTGGAACAAAACACCAGGCATAAGGCCGAGCCTTCCACCCTTTACCAAGTATATAGATGCATTAATAATATAAGAGATATTGTGATATCCCAACAAAGTTCATGATATCCATGTTCCAACATGGAACAACCTTCATCTTCACCTGCAACTAGCAACGCTATAAGAGGGGCTGAGCAAAGCGGTAACATAGCCAAACAACGGTTTGCTAGGAAGGGTGACAAAGGTTAGAGGCTGACATGGCAATTTGGGAGGCTTGATAAGCAAGTGGTAGGTAACGCATCAATAGCGATAGAACGAAGCAACTAGCATAGCAATGATAGTAATGAGATCCAAGGTGACGGTCATCTTGCCTGAAATCCCACTAGGAAGACGAACGAGTCCATGAAGAAGATGAAGCCACGAAGACGAACCAAGCGTAGTCGAACGAATCCTCACGATCGCAACGAAACGGGAACTATCGAGAAGAAGCACACAACATGGTAAACACACCACACATGAACAAGGCATGAAGCTCAATCAAGTATGATGCATGACAAGACTACATGAGGCTACTCATGGCAAGAGATGATGCATACAAGAACAACACATCAAAGCAAGTTTAAATGAGGCCGGAAACAACATAGAACAAATCCGGTAAGTCCTCATATGCAAATTTCGAAATTGGTCCAGATCTCAATAAACCTTATGTTCAAGTTATTAAACAGCAAGTTAAAATGCACCAAGATGATCTACACAAAATTCTAGTCAAGTTACATATAAAGTTCATTAGATTCGGAGCTACGGCCTAGAAGATATGAGCAAAACAAGTCAAGCATGGCATTGATGCAAAAAGCATTCAAACATCAAGCACACACTCCAAAACAAGGATCTAACATGATAATATGAAACTACATGCAAAACTAAGCAAGTTTCATATAGAGCATGTTCAAAACGGAGCAACGGTGCAACACATACACTCCAAACAAGATATAGCAACAATCTGTCCAAAACAGCAACTATGCATCTAGCAAGCATCAAAACAATATGGTACAGCACCTCAACATGAAAACAAAAGGCATGTACATGATGTACAGGTAAAGCATTACAAAACATGAACAGTGAGCTATCTCCAGAAATCACTAGAACATGCTCAAAAGGACATGGCAAGATTGTAAATAATAACAGATTCACAGACTTAGCAGAATTCCAGGACATGGCAGAAATAACATCAGGTTGCAATGTTTAGAGCTATCAAACGACATGCAACAGGTATATATCATGGAAAATGGAAGCACAGCATGATTCTACTCAAAGCATATAACAAATGTACCTTACTGATCACGAGCCAAAAAGGCACAGAAGATATGATGGCATCCATGTACACATAGCAAGTTTCATAAACAGATTCAGACTTGGCAGAAAAACTGAGCATGGTATAAACAACGATAAGTAGGCATGTTGGTGAGCTTGTACCACTCACCACAGAGCATTACATGGTATGTGAAGTCAACCAACAGCAAGATGGCATAAATATGAAGCTAAGAATATCAAGAGTATGTTCATAGGGTGTATGGATCACTAGAAAAACACATGCCAAAACTGAACTTAATGTTAACAGGCTGACAGCAACACTATTTAGCAATTTGAGAGCAAGTTTGCAACAAGCTACAGCAGGCTATAAATGAAAACAAGGGCATGTATGGATATATCATAACATTTATAACAAAACATCCTTAGTGAACATCTCCAGATTATGCATAGAACTCATGGTGACAGCAGGTTTACATGGCATCACAATGTTACAGCTACAGACTTAGCAGAAATAACTGTCACAGAAATCAGCAACATCGCGGAGGCTACTTGGCATGCTTGTGCTAGTCACCACATAGATCACAAAAATACAAGACAGGCACCCCTGTAAAGATGGCATGATGTAGTTCAAAACACATGTAAAGCTGAAGCCCATAGGATGCACACACAAAATGCAATGAAAAAGATAAATCACCAAGTTCTAATAACAGACAGCAGATAACATCATATAGCACTCTTGCAACGTTGATTTGGGCATCAAGATGAACTCAAAAAAACATGGTACAATGTAACAAAATGAAGAGAATCTCATGATGATCACTTTGATATATTACACGCACAAAACAAAGCAGTACGCAACAAGTTATGGCATGATGAACATGGGTACATAATGCAGAAAACTTGGGGACTTAGGGAAAAATCGAGGTCAACCTCTGGATCTAGGGTTTCTGCACGGATTTCGAGGATGGCCGGGGTTCGCCGGAGTAGACGCCGGAGTAGACGGGGAAGACGCCGGGGAGGCCGATCCGGGGCCGGGGAGACCTCCTCCGGCCGGATCTCGCCGGATCCGGCGCGGGGACGGCGGTTGCCGGCGACGAGATGCGGTGGGCGGCGGGGCCCGGCGTCGGGGCGGAGCTCGCCGGCGGCGGGGTCGCGCGGCCACCGGAGGGAGGCGCGGGGCCACGAAGGCGGTGACCGGCCGGACGGGACCAAGGCGCGGCGGGGCTCGGCGCTCGGGGCGATGGCGACGACGGCGGCGGACGACGCCGAACGGCGAGGCGGCGGTGGTTGCGCGTGGTGGCCGGAGCACTGCGCGCGGGCGGCGGGAGGCGGCGCAGCACGGGATCCAGCGCGGGCGAGCGGCGGCCGAGGACGGGCCCGGCGCGGCCCGGTTCGGCCCGGGCCGGGCCGGATCCGGGCCCCGGGTGGCGCGATGGAGGAGGGCGCTGGCGGCGGAGACGTGGCGCGACGCGAGTGGAGGGGAGCAGTGGCTGGCGGCGGCGCGCCCAATGGTGACGCGCCAAGTGGCGGCGGGGCCCGGCGTCGGGGCAGAGCTCGCCGGCGGCGGGGTCACGCGGCCACCGGAGGGAGGCGCGGGGCCACGGAGGCGGTGACCGGCCGGACGGGACCAAGGCGCGGCGGGGCTCGGCGCTCGGGGCGATGGCGACGACGGCGGCGGACGACGCCGAACGGCGAGGCGGCGGTGGTTGCGCGCGGTGGCCGGAGCACTACGCGCGGGCGGCGGGAGGCGGCGCAGCACGGGATCCAACGCGGGCGAGCGGCGGCCGAGGACGGGCCCGGCGCGGCCCGGTTCGGCCCGGGCCGGGCCGGATCTGGGCCCCGGGTGGCGCGATGGAGGAGGGCGCTGGCGGCGGAGACGTGGCGCGACGCGAGTGGAGGGGAGCGGCGGCTGGCGGCGGCGCGCCCAATGGTGACGCGCCAAGTGGCGGCGGGGCAGCGGGCAGGCGCGGAAAACGAGGCGCCGGCGGCTGGGAGGTTAAGGGAGGAGGCTAGGGGTAGGTTTAGCCCGAAAATGGACGTGGGGGTGTCCATTTATAGGTAGGATGGGCTAGGTTAGGGAAAATTGAGGGCTTTCGAAGCCCTCCGATCGCGATCCGACGGATCCGATCGAGGGGGAGGTTAGGCAGGCCTGGGAGAGGTTGGTGGGCTGTGAAGAGATGGCTTGGGCTGAGGGGAGAGAAGAGAAGTGCAGCCCGGCGGCAGTTTCGGAGACCGAAACGTCTGACGAAGGTACCGGCAGCGGTACCGCTATATGTTTAACGGTTGGGCTATCAAACGGGCTCCAAATGTGACAAAATTTGGCAGGCGGTCTGTCTACACTATAATAAGACCCGTCGACAAGTTTCCTCTCGTTCTGAGAACATTTTTATGCCACTTATAAAGTAATATTTCGGAGGTGCCGCGGACGCGTGCGAGAGTGTCTGTGCTCAGAACGGACAACGGAGAGAACCGGGAGGACCCGAACGGATGCAGGTTTTGAAAAAAATGCAGATGAAATGCAGATGATGACATGGCAAAGTGCAACACGCAAGCAAATGACATGGCAACAACGAAGAATAACTGGAGGACACCTGGCGCATCGGATCCGGGGCGTTACACTCCTGGAGTAGCACGGTATGTCAAACGCCTCCCCTTCGAAGCACGAGACAGTGCGGTGGGTGAGGCGGAACAAGGGAATCCTTTCGGGGAAGATGTCTCCTGACTACTTACGTGTGAAGCGGGGAGAAGACCAGGGTAATCAGCGATGATGGCCACTTCGGTGTCGTCGTAGCTCGCCTGGTAAAACACGCCATTCTCGAGCACCACGAATATATCCGGATCCTCTTCAAATCCAGGATCAAGGTCCTGATCGTGGCCCTCGGGCTACGGGGCGGGGCTGTAAAGCCCTTCAGAAATCTTTCGCCGGTGCTGTTATCAATGGGTGAGTTAGTATTCGTTAAACAGGGAGTGAAATGAGTAGAGCAGAAGAGCTGGGGGCTTACCCAGCTAAGAGGATTGTACATGGAATATCCTTCTCTATGCGTGATGCGCAGGAACTCCTCTTCCTCACCCTTGAACAGTTCAGCCAATATTTTGGCTAGGGCGGCAGGGGTGTCCAGACCTTTCCTGGCGCAGCGGGAGGCGTCATCTTCCCCATTGTAGTTCCACATGGGAAGTCCTCTGTGTTGGAGTGGCTGGACCCCCCCCCCCCCCGCATTATGGAGGTCGCCATTACTTCGACCATCGTATATCCGGACTGGGCGAGCGTCCTGATCTTGCTCAAGAGTTGGCGGACTTCCGCACTATCTTCCTCCTCGAGGCTCCGAGGACGCCAGCTGTGGCGTTTCTTCAGAGGGACACTTATAAACTCGGGGAGACCCCTCCGAACTGGATCTGGAAGTACGACATCCTCGATATAAAACCACTCAGAGGTCCACTCTTCAGACGCCTTCTTCGGCGTGCCGGATAGGTATCCGGTCTCGGCAATGCGCCATATTTCGGCTCCCCCCACTTCAAATATTGATCCTTCGTGGTTACGCGGGACAAGGCAGAACAACTTTCTCCACAGTTCAAAATGGGCATCAATACCTAGAAATAGTTCGCATAAAGCAACATAACCCGTGATGTGCAGAATGGAGGCTGGGGTGAAATTGTGCAGCTGGAGGCCATAATACTCCAGAAGCCCAAGGAGGAATGGGTGAATTGGAAATCCCACGCCCCTTAGCAGATAGGGGACGAAGCACACTCGCTCTCCTGCAAACGGATTGGGGAAATCCTCCGCCTGGGTTTTGCCGTTGAGGGAGTCCAATCCTGCTTGAACAGGGACCAGATCTGCAGAAGGGAGAAATCCCTGTGTTTGCAACTTCTCCAATTGGTTGTGGGACACAGAGCACCTCTCCCACTCGCCTCTCTCTAGGTTGGAACAGGAAGAGGAGCTGGGAATGTTAGCCATGTTGGAATGGTCTTTCCTGGCAGTCTCTGAGGATTTTCTCCGCGTGGTGCCAAATGGATCTGAGATCCAATCTCTTTAAATAGACGCTCTTTCTGGCATGGCTTGGGTGTTATTTGAAAAAAAATACCCTGACCGCCTGCATTCGCCCGACACATGGAAGATGAAGTCATAGATACATAGAAGCCGAGGGACGCGGCACTGAATTAAAAGCCGAATACATTACTTGGAAGCCGTCGGAGGGGAAACCTGCCTTGCAATGCCGAAGGCAATCTGCGCGCCGAACACCTCGTCATTGAAGCCTGGTTCGGGGGCTACTGAGGGAGTCCTGGACTAAGGGGTCCTCGAGCGTCCGGCCTATTAGCCATGGGCCGGACTGATGGGCTGTGAAGATACGAAGACCGAAGACTGCACCCGTGTCTGGATGGGACTCTCCTTGGCGTGGAAGGCAAGCTTGGCGTCCGGATATGTAGATTCCTTTCTTTGTAACCGACCCTGTGTAACCCTAGATCCTCCCGGTGTCTATATAAACCGGAGGACTTAGTCCAGAAAGAGATATACTCATTACCATAGTCATACAGGCTAGACTTCTAGGGTTTAGCTATTACGATCTCGTGGTAGATCAACTCTTGTAATACTCATTACCATAGTCATACAGGCTAGACTTCTAGGCTTTAGCTATTACGATCTCGTGGTAGATCAACTCTTGTAATACTCATATTCATCAAGATCAATCAAGCATGAAGTAGGGTATTACCTCCATAGAGAGGGCCCGAACCTGGGTAAACATCGTGTCCCCTATCTCCTGTTACCATCGACCTTAGACGCACAGTTCGGGACCCCCTACCCGAGATCCCCCGGTTTTGACACCGACACTCCCCTCTTCCCTATGGCCCATGTAGGCCCAATATTTCCCCGGGGGGGTTCCGTTAACCCTCCGGCACTCCGGTTTTCTCTGAAATCACCCGGAACACTTCCGGTGTCCGAATATAGCCGTCCAATATATCAATCTTTATATCTCGACCATTTCGAGACTTCTTGTCATGTCCGTGATCATATCCGGGACTCCGAACTACCTTCGGTACAACAAAACACATAAATTCATAATACAGATCGTCACCGAACGTTAAGCGTGCGGACCCTACGGGTTCGAGAACTATGTAGACATGACCGAGACACATCTCCGGTCAATAACAAATAGCGGACCCTGGATGTTCATATTGGCTCCCACATATTCTACGAAGATCTTTATCGGTCAAACCGCATAACAACATACGTTGTTCCCTTTGTCATCGGTATGTTACTTGCCCGAGATTCGATCGTCGGTATCTCAATACCTAGTTCAATCTCGTTATCGGCAAGTCTCTTTACTCGTTCCGTAATGCATCATCCCGCAACTAACTCATTAGTCACATTGCTTGCAAGGCTTATAGTGATGTGCATTACCAAGAGGGCCCAGAGATACCTCTCCGACAATCGGAGTGACAAATCCTAATCTCGATCTATGCCAACTCAACAAACACCATCGGAGACACCTGTAGAGCGCCTTTATAATCACCCAGTTACGTTGTGACGTTTGGTAGCACACTAAGTGTTCCTCCAGTATTCGGGAGTTGCACAATCTCATAGTCATAGGAACATGTATAAGCCATGAAGAAAGCAATAGAAACATACTAAACGATCAAGTGCTAAGCTAACGGAATGGGTCAAGTCAATCACATCATTCTCTAATGATGTGATCCCGTTAATCAAATGACAACTCATGTCTATGGCTAGGAAACTTTAACCATCTTTGATTCAACGAGCTAGTCAAGTAGAGGCATACTAGTGACACTCTGTTTGTCTATGTATTCACACATGTACTAAGTTTCCGGTTAATACAATTCTAGCATGAATAATAAACATTTATCATGATATAAGGAAATATAAATAACAACTTTATTATTTCCTCTAGGGCATATTTCCTTCAATATTGCCATGCAACTTTCCACCGTTCCGTTTATTATGACACGCTCCATCATTGTCATATTGCTTTGCATGATCATGTAGTTGACATCGTATTTGTGGCAAAGCCACCGTTCATAATTTTTTCATACATGTCACTCTTGAATCATTGCACATCCCGGTACACCGCCGGAGGCATTCACATAGAGTCATATTTTTTTCTAAGTATTGAGTTGTAATTCTTGAAATGTAAGTAAATAAAAGTGTGATGATCATCATTATTAGAGCATTGTCCCAGTGAGGAAAGGATGATGGAGACTATGATTCCCCCACAAGTCGGGATGAGACTCCGGACAAAAAAAGAGGCCATAAAAAAGAGAGAGAAAGGCCCAAATAAAAAATGAGAGAAAAAGAGAGAAGGGGCAATGCTACCATCCTTTTACCACACTTGTGCTTCAAAGTAGCACTATGATCTTTATGGTAGAGAGTCTCCTATGTTGTCACTTTCATATACTAGTGGGAAATTTTTCATTATAGAACTTGGCTTGTATATTCCAATGATGGGCTTCCTCAAATTGCACTAGGTCTTCGTGAGCAAGCAAGTTGGATGCGCACCCACTTAGTTTCTTTTGTTGAGCTTTCATACACTTATAGCTCTAGTCCATCCGTTGCATGGCAATCCCTACTCACTCACATTGATATCTATTGATGGGCATCTCCATAGCCCGTTGATACGCCTAGTTGATGTGAGACTATCTTCTCCTTTTTGTCTTCTCCACAACCACCATTCTATTCCACCTATAGTGCTATGTCCCTGGCTCATGCTCATGTATTGCGTGAAGATTAAAGAAGTTTGAGAACATCAAAAGTATGAAACAATTGCTTGGCTTGTCATCAGGGTTGTGCATGATTAAATACTTTGTGTGATGAAGATAGAGCATAGCCAGACTATATGATTTTGTAGGGATAACTTTCTTTGGCCATGATATTTTGAGAAGACATGATTGCTTTATTAGTATGCTTGAAGTATTATTGTTTTTATGTCAATATTAAACTTTTCTTTTGAATCTTATGGATCTGAACATTCATGCCACAATAAAGAGAATTACATTGAAAATTATGTTAGGTAGCATTCCACATCAAAAATTCTGTTTTTATCATTTACCTACTTGAGGACGAGCAGGAATTAAGCTTGGGGATGCTTGATATGTCTCCAACATATCTATAAATTTTGATTGTTCCATGCTATTATATTATCTATTTTGGATGTTTAATGGGCTTTAATATGCTCTTTTATATTATTTTTGGGACTAACCTATTAACCGAAGGCCCAGTGCCAGTTTCTGTTTTTTTGCCTATTTTAGTGTTTTGCAGAAAAGGAATACCAAACGGAATGAAACCTTCGCGAGGATCTTTCTTGGAACAAACGCAATCCAGAAGACCTGGAGTTGAAGTCTGGAACTCCGTGAGGCGGCCACGAGGCAGGAGGGCGCGCCCCCGCCCTCATGGGCCCCACGGAGCTCCACCGACGTACTTCTTTCTCCTATATATACTCTTATACCCTAAAAACATCAGGGGGAGCCATGAAACCACTTTTCCACCGCCGCAACCTTCGGTACCCGTGGGATCCCATCTTGGGGCCTTTTCCGGCGATCTGCCGGAGGGGGAATCGATCACGGAGGGCTTCTACATCGACACCATAGCCTCTCTGATGAAGCGTGAGTAGTTTACCACAGACCTTTGGGTCCATAGTTATTAGCTAGATGGCTTCTTCTCTCTCTTTGATTCTCAATACAAAGTTCTCCTCGATGTTCTTGGAGATCTATTCGATGTAATACTTTTTGCGGTGTGTTTGCCGAGATCCGATGAATTGTGGATTTATGATCAAGATTAACTATGAATAATATTTGGTTCTTCTCTGAATTCTTATATGCATGATTTGATATTTTTGCAAGTCTCTTTGAATTATCGGTTTAGTTTGGCCTACTAGATTGATCTTTCTTGCAATGGGAGAAGTGCTTAGCTTTGGGTTCAATCTTGCGGTGTCCTTTCCCAGTGACAGTAGGGGCAGCAAGGCACGTATTGTATTGTTGCCATCGAGGATAAAAATATGGCGTTTATATCATATTGCTTGAGTTTATCCCTCTACATCATGTCATCTTGCTTAATGCGTTACTCTGTTCTTATGAACTTAATACTCTAGATGCATGCTGGATAGCGGTCGATGTGTGGAGTAATAGTAGTAGATGCAGAATCGTTTCGGTCTACTAGACACGGACGTGATGCCTATATTCATGATCATTGCCTAGATATTCTCATAACTATGCGCTTTTCTATCAATTGCTCGGCAGTAATTTGTTCATCCACCGTAATACATGCTATCATGAGAGAAGCCACTGGTGAAACCTATGGCCCCCGGGTCTATTTTACATCATATAAGTTTCCGATCTATAATTCTAGTTTCTTATTTATTTTATTTTGCAATATTTACTTTCCAATCTATACAAGAAAAATACCAAAAATATTTAATTTACTATCTTTATTAGATCTCACTTTTGTGAGTGAACGTGAAGGGATTGACAACCCCTTTATCACGTTGGTTGCAAGGTTCTTGATTGTTTGTGCAGGTACTAGGTGACTTGCGTGTAATCTCCTACTGGATCGATACCTTGGTTCTCAGAAACTGAGGGAAATACTTATGCTACTTTCCTGCATCACCCTTTCCTCTTCAAGGGAAAACCAACGAATGCTCAAGAGGTAGCACTCTACAAATCCACTTTCATAATTGTCACAATAAGATTCAACACCCTCCAAAATAGTGGGATCATTACTTCCTAAAGTTGACACTCTTCCAAACCCACTTTCATCAATATAATCATCATAAATAGGAGGCATGCTATCATCATAATAAATTTGCTCATCAGAACTTGGGGGACTAAAAATATCATCTTCATCAAACATAGCATCCCCAAGCTTGGGCCTTTGCATATCATAAGCATAATCACTCTCATCATTAATAGTATGGATAGCACATATAGTATTGCAATTATCATCATCACAATGAGTAATAGGAGCAACATCATTTGGGAGGGATACCTTTTTACCGTTGCTTCTCCGTCTTTTCTTTTTCTTCTTCACATTATGTGTGGGTTTAATCCTCTTTTTGGAGCTCCTTATTAATGAGATTGGTTGAATAGAATCTCCTTGTTACCCGATTGATCATAAGAAATAATACGAGGATATTGGGAAGTCTCTTCCCTTTCATTAGTATTCTCTTCATCCTCTATTTGTTTTCTTGTCTTTATGTAATTGGCAATATAAGGATTTTCAATGCAATTCACCGCACAATACATAAAAATTTCTTCTAGATCACGATCAAGAACTTTATCCAGGACAAATTCTGGAAGATCATTAGTTATACGTTTCATTTGTTCCAAACCCACAAGCAAACTAAGTTCATTATGATGCGCAAGGGAAATCAAGGCATCACAACTTTTGGACACGATTCAATCATGAAACAATTTGCATTGGAGATTTAAATGATCACGTTCATTGCAAAGTTCAGAAGGATGGCAAAGAAATTTTAAATTTTCAGCACAAGTGTCGGTGTACAAAAGTAGGGGCTCTCCTTTTTACCCTTTACTTGTGCACGGGCAGTCGGAGCCGCGCCCACGGCCATACTAAGGAGGGCAGAGGAGGGAAGCCGGAGGCACAAGACATCCAGAGCAACGCCAAGACCAGAGACACAAAGAGCAAGAGGGCGAGGTGGACTCCCCTGGCAAGATCCTTGCCGGGGCAGCCTCCGCGGCCCCGGCAAGAGCCTTGCCGGGGCAACTTGCCCGACGCCAGCAGAGCAAGCCACCCTTGAGCCCGAGGGTTCCAACACCATCAACCACATTGGGACCAAGGCTCGGGAGGCACCTCCGTGGTGGCATGCAGATCTTTGTGAAGATCAGAAGCATACAAGATCGGATGAGGACTAGAAGACGACGATCCTCGGCGGGATCCTAGCCGAGGAAATCCACGAGACCCCCGGCAAGATTTTTGCCGGGGACGACCGCGATGCCGCGGCAAGGCCCTTGCCGGGGCCCCAACAAGGCCCTAGCCGAAGACACCTGCGAGGCCACAACCAGACCCGCGTCTGCTGAGACTCCACCACCATTCCCATGCAGCTGCCAGCCCAACCAGCTGGGCAGGCACCTGCGTGGCAACGTGCAGCTTCCAGACCAGCTCAGCAAGCACCTGCGTGGTGGCATGCAGATCTTCGTGAAGACCCTACCACCGCGCCATCTCAGCAGCCTGCCTGCCTACATGGCGCTGCATGCATCGTTGGCCTGGACGCGTGTCGGGGCAAGGCGGGGCGGCGACGGACGGGACGGGCCTCGTTACCATCCCCAGTAAAGCAACGGGACACCTAGGGGGCGCATTTAATGCGTCTTGTCCCGTAATGACAAGCGATAAACTTGCATACTGTGCACCT
This sequence comes from Aegilops tauschii subsp. strangulata, assembly GCF_002575655.3. Lineage (NCBI taxonomy): Eukaryota > Viridiplantae > Streptophyta > Magnoliopsida > Poales > Poaceae > Aegilops > Aegilops tauschii. Next base: position 108,789,917 of record NC_053039.3, read on the forward strand.
TTCCACCTCATGTGTGCCACTGTGGCGACCCCTTTTTGTCTATAAAAGGAGGCCCGAGGCGTCCAGGAGGAGGATTCGGATCTTTTGGGCTACGCACTCACCGTAGCTAGCTCAAGAACTCAAGAACACTCAAATACACACACCAAAGCAGGACTAGAGTATTACGCATCTTCGCGGCCCGAACCTGGGTAAACGATCCTTGTGCTTCCTGTCAGACCCGCTCTTTGCACAACCCCACGCCCGCCAACCGTAGAAGGGATTCCAGTGATCCCATAGGTGTCGTTTCCCCGACATCTTTGGTGCGCCAGGTAGGGGGCGCAGTAGTGGAAATCTGGTCTGGGTGGAGCAGCGGCTTCGTGGTGGTCGTCACTCCAAAGAAGAAGACGACCAAACGGGCTGCATCGCCTGCGGATGCGGTGAACGTCCACGCTACGACGGAAAAGCTAAGTCACGTGAAATCTTGTTTATTTTCACTTATATAAGGCTGTTCTCCCCGAGAGATCTCGTTCTTTGTACGTGGAACCTGCACTGGCGGCGGCAAGGTGGCCCTTCCGCTGTTGGCAACGCCCTTGTTTCTGTCTGTTGGCAACGCCCTTGTTTCTGTCTCGAGCCCGATTGACAGTTCATGCGGCCGCGCTGGCGGTGGCAAGGTGGCCTACCCGTTCCCAGCTGCGCTCTTGTCCTGCTTCGAGTCCGCTCGACAGTTCAAGCGACCGCGCTGGTGGCGGCAAGGTGGCTCGCCCGGCAGCAAGCGCCCTTCCGGCAGGGTGCTAAGGATCCATCCTTAAAGCACCATGGCATGGGTTTACGCGCCAGCAGCCTTATCTCAACAAGTGTAGGGTACGAACATACGGAGAAAGATCTAACGGGAAGATAGCATGCATGATATTAAAAGTACTGCAGAGTTATATTACATCAGTTGTTGCTGCGGTTCTAACTAAAGATAAAAACTGTCTTGGTCATGAACCTGCAGCGGCGATAAGCAACGGGGCGCCTAATCCCGGCGCTGGCCCTCCACCCTCTGAATTCCGCCAACGCGGCTGATGATGGGCTTGATACGCTCATCGAGCGTCGCGAGGTCCACACCCTCCGGCAAGCTCTCCAGCGCGGCGTCGAAGTCGAGGTCGGGGTTCCAGTATGCCACCTTGGTGAGGACCTTGATCATGGCGCCCCGGCAAAGCTTTCGGGCCTCGTCGGCCAGAGAGGCCGCCCTGTTGGAGCGGAATAGCTCCAGGGCTCCAAGAACACCCTCGAAGAACAGGGTCAGCTTGGCATTGGGACTCACGCTCGGCTCCGGGACGTACCTCACGTTTGGCATCCCCATGGTAGCCAGCTGTGTGGTGATCCTACCGGCGACCTCGGCGAGGCGGCTGATCCAGAGGTTCTCGCCCTTCACAAAATCCTCGTGGTTGGCGGCTTCGTTCTTCCGCAGCTACCTCTCCTTCTCCAGATTCTTGGTCAGGGTCTCCTCCCGGGCCCTGACCTCCGATAGCGTCCCCTCGAGACCCTCCAGCTTCTTCTTCAGGTATTTGATGGAGTCGTTGGCCTTGGAGAGCTGCTCAGCCTTGCCGAGGACTGCGCCCTGCGCCTCCACTAGAGCACCGTTGAGTGTGTCCTTCTCCTTGGCCAACTTCAGGGCCTGATCCTTCAGCCCGTCCCGCTCCACCTCCAGCTCTTTCATCTTGTCGGCGTGAACCAGAGCCTGGGCATTGAGTGCCTCCTCGTGCCTCTGCTCCAGCTCCTGGGCCCGCTGCACGACGAGCTTCTCCACCTCATCATCCTTGCTGCGGAGTGTTGCGGCAAGCTTCTCCTCACGCGCGGCAAGGTCCTCCTCCTGGGAGTTTAGCGCGGCCTGGTGTTGGTGCCGAGCGGCCTCGTCCTGGGCAGCCTGCTGCTTCGCCGCCTCCTGGGCCTTCTCGATGTCGGCCTGCTTCATGACAAGCTCCAGCTTGCGCTCAGCTAGCACGCCCTGGGCGGCCTTCAAGTCCTTGTGGGCCTGGCAAAACCAAGCCTACGCCTCGGCGACGCTCTCCTCGAGGTCCACCTCCGCCTTGTCCACCACTGCCATCCTGGACTTGGCCTTGTCTAGGCGGGCATGGTGAAGCGCCTGGAGCTTCTGGAAGTTGGCGCTCATGACCTGGAGGAGCCGCTCTCCTGGGAATCGCCACCACCGACGCTCGGTTCGTCAACAACCTCAAGCCCGGCGGCGGCGAGTACCTCGTCATCAAACACCTCCCCCTCGGTGGGCGCCCCGGTGCTCGCCGTCCCTGGGAGGTAGAAGAATAGGTCGTCGCTCACCTTCAGATACTTGCCTGAGCCAGAGGTAGCGGAGGAGGAAGGTTGGTCGTCAACCACCCCTCCTCGGCAGTGGCCTTGCCGGCCTCCCCGGCAGGCCCCTCGCCGGCCTCCTCGGCAGCGGCCTTGCCGGAGTCCCCAGCAGACCCCTTAGCGGTGTCCTCGGCAGCGCCCTTGGCGGCCTCCTCGGCGGCGATCTTGTCGGCCTCGGCCGCGGCGTCCTTGGCGACCTCTTCAATGACAGTGTCTACGTCTTCCGGGTCCGCCGAGGGAGGATCTGGATGCCAAGAAGGGGATAAGGCGAAGCCAAGACCAAGGTTCAAAAAGAAGAAACAAGAACAGGGACAGAAGGTAAATAACTTACCCGCACCAGGCTGGGAAGAAGTGGCGTCCTCCCCACCAGCGTTCGTTGCCGGGGTCGAACCACCAGCGCCCAAGTTCGTCTCCTCCTCCTCCATGGGCGGGGGCTCGGTGGTGGATGCCCTTGCCGGGGACGCCCCTCAGGGCGGCGTAGTCGAGGGGGGCGGCATGTTGGGGGTGGCCCTCGGCGGCTCCTCCTTGAAAGTGCAACTATCCCTGGGTGGTTTTGGTAATTACTAACAACATATAGCTCATTGAGCTAATATTATTTCAAGATAAATATTTCAGGAAAGCTCAGTGATTGGCATGACATGGATTAGAAAGTGGACCCCTCAAAATGCTAAGGACAAAAAGTTTGGCTCAAGCTCAAAGCACAAGACTCTACATTTTACTTTTAGTGATCCAAGATCACATTGAGTCCATAGGAAAAGCCAATACTATTAAAAGGGGGTGAGGTGTTGCTTAATGACTTGCTTGCTCAAAGTGCTTAGTGATATGCTCCAAAGCCCTCAGCCATTTTCTCATATCCACATATGTCCCAAACCAAAATTCAAACTCGGCCCCACCGATTTGATCCATCCGGCGCCACCAAGTTCATTTAACATAGCCACTGCCAGAAACCCTAGTCTTTTCGGTTTCACCGATAGGGATCTCGGTCTCGCCGAGATGGGATTGCAACCTCTCTATTTCCCTTCGTAGCGTTTCGGTCCAACCAAGATGAGCGATCGGTCCCATCGAGATTGCAATGCAAACTCTCTATTTCCTTTTCGTAACGCTTCGGTCCCACCGAGACGAGCGAATCGGTCCCATCGAGTTTGCCTGACCAACTCTCCGTTTGTCTATTACCAAAGTCGGTCCAACTGAGTTTGAGTAATCGGTCCAACCGAGATTACATTATGACCTAACCCTAATGATATCGGTCCCACCGAGTTGACATGTCGGTCCCACGGAAAATCCTAACGTTTGCATTTTGAACTAAATCGGTCTGACCAAGTTTTATAATTCGGTCCCACCGAGTTTGGTGATTTGTGTGTAATGGTTAGATTTTGTGTGGAGGCTATATATACCCCTCCACCCACTCTTCATTCGTGGAGAGAGCCATCAGAACATGCCTAAACTTCCAACATACATTTTCTGAGAGAGAACCACCTACAATTGTGTTGAGACCAAGATATTCCATTCCAACCTCATAAATCATGATCTCTAGCCTTCCCCAAGTTGCTTTCCACTCAAATCATCTTTCCACCAAATCCAATCCTATGAGAGAGAGTTGAGTGTTGGGAAGACTATCATTTGAAGCACATGAGGAAGGAGGTAATCATCAACACACCATCTATTACCTTTTGGAGAGTGGTGTCTCCTAGATTGGTTGGGTGTCACTTAGGAGCCTCCATCAAGATTGTGGAGTTGAACCAAGGAGTTTGTACGGGCAAGGAGATCGCATACTTCGTGAAGATCTACCCTAGTGAGGCAAGTCCTTCTTGGGTGATGGCCATGGTGGGATAGACAAGGTTGCTTATTCGTGGACCCTTTGTGGGTGGAGCCCTCCGTGGACTCGCGCAACCGTTACCCTTCGTGGGTTGAAGTCTCCATCAATGTGGATGTACGATAGCACCACCTATCGGAACCACGGATAAAAAATCTCCATGTCTACATTGCGTTTGCTCCCTCCAAACTCCTCCCTTTACCTTCATATGTAATTGTTTTACATTCCGCTGCTATACTCTTAGAATTGCATGTGTAGGTTGACTACTTGATTTGTGCTAAGTTACTAAAATCTGCCAAGACTTAAAATTGGGAAAAGGCTAGATTTTTTATTTGGTTAAGTAGTCTAATCACCCCCCCCTCGAGACATACTTTCGATCCTACAATTAGTATCAGAGCTTTGGTCTCCATTTTCTTTGATTTCCATAGCTTTTGGTGATCATAGCCTTGGTTTCACAACCTAGGAGAGTATGGCGTCTAGCGAGGGAAATTACCACCGTAGAGGTCCTTACTTTGATGGTACTAATTTTGCTAGTTGGAAGCATAAGATGAAAATGCATATTCTTGGACATAACCCCGTTGTTTGGGCTATTGTGTGTATTGGCTTGCAAGGTGAATTCTTTGATGGGAGAGAACCGAACCGTGAAGCTACCGCGGAAGAGGTGAAGATGCTGCAATACAACGCTCAAGCTTGTGATATTCTCTTCAACAGACTGTGCCCCGAAGAGTTCAACAAAATCAGCCGTCTTGAGAATGCAAAGGAAATTTGGGATACTTTGATTGATATGCACGAGGGTACCGACTCCGTCAAGGATTCCAAATTGGATGTGCTTCAAAGTCAACTTGACAAGTTCAAAATGAAGGATGGTGAAGGTGTCGCTGAAATGTACTCTAGGCTTGCTCTCATCACAAATGAGATTGCTGGCTTAGGAAGTGAAGAGATGACCGATAGATTCATCATCAACAAGATCCTAAGAGCCTTGGATGGAAAATATGATACCGTGTGCACATTGATCCAAATGATGCCCAACTACAAAGATCTCAAGCCAACGGAAGTCATTGGAAGAATTGTTGCTCATGAGATGTCACTTAAGGATAAGGAAGAGCTTCACAACAAGTCAAGTGGTGCTTACAAAGCCTCATGTGATGCTCCCACATCATCAAGTGAGAAACAAACCTTCAATGAAGAATTGAGCCTAATGGTGAAGAACTTCAACAAATTCTACAAGAGTAGAAGCAAGGAAAGAAGAGTCAAGGTCCTACAATGACAAGAGATCTTCAAGTCGTGAACGGAATTGCTAAAATTGTGGAAGACCCGGACACTACTCCAATGAGTGTACGGCTCCCTACAAAAGAAGAGAAGATTCTCCCAAGAGAAGAAGTAGAAGAGAAGAATCACCACCAAAAGAGAGAAGGAGTAGAGATGATCGTTATGAACGAAGACCCTCTCGGAGAAGCAAGGATTCGGAAAGGAAGGACAAATCATCAAAGAGCTACACAAAAAGAAGACATAAAGCTCATGTTGGTGAATGGGTATCCGGCTCTGACTCCGACCATCACTCCGAAAGAAGTTATCACTCCGACTCTGAATATACTCAAGATGAAGGTGTTGCCGGTCTAGCACTTGTGTCAACCAACTCCTACGGCATATTTGACTCACCAAATGAAGGAATTGGGAGATGATTCATGGACAAAGGTCCAAAGTTAACACACCCCGAGTATGTTGATTTTAATAGTGATGAAGATGATTTTCTAGGAGATGATGATTTACTTGTTGACAACTCTAGTTATGAGAACTATGATGAACTTGCTATTAATCATGATAATCAAGATAAAACGAATGGCGATGATAAGAAGAAGATTGAGCATCTAACTAAAGAACTAAACACTCTTAAGTTAGCTCATGAAACTACCTTGGAAGATCATCGAGAACTTTTAAAGACTCATGAGAAGCTACGCTTTGAAAAGCTCAACCTTGAGCAAGAGCATGAGTTCTTAAAAGCAATCAATGATGATCTTTGCAAGAAAAAGTTCTTCTTACATTGCCAAGCGTTTACTCTTGTCTACTTACATGCCACAAATTAAATCTAGCAATAAGAACAAGAAAGATTCTTCTTCTAGTAGTAACAACAATCATGCTAAATCCAATGTTGTTGCTTCTAGTAGTTCTCTTGATTCCACTAATGACTCTCTTAGCCAAGTTACACTTGAGCAAGAAAATAGCTTATTGAAGGGAATTATAGAGAAAGGTGTTTACAAGAGTCTTGCCGGTAGTAAGCAATTTGAGGAAATTGTACGCAAGCAAGGAAGACACCGGAAGAATCGAGGTGTTGGTTTTGAACGAAAGTTCAATGCCAATGGAGTTGAGTGGGAAGAAGATCAATATCCCAAGACGAAGTTTGTTCCTCAATAAGAGAAGTATGATCCTACTTCTTTCCAAGGAACACAAGCTCAAGATGATCTTCCACCACAAGACCACAAGCTAAAAGGCAAGGAGAAGCTTCAAGAAGAGATTGATGCATTTGAAGAAGCTCCTAAAGCCTTGGTCAAGTGGGTTCCCAAGACTACATCAAGTTCCACTTCATCAAGTATGACTACAACTCCAAGGATTCCCATCAAGATGGTGTGGATCCCTAAGAAGAAGAACTAGAGAGTTCTTGAGGGTGACTCCGCCAACATGCTTCACTCTTATCATTTTGGCAAGGACAAGTGCAAAGAACTTCCATATCTTGCACTAGTTCAAGGAGTCACAAACCCTCTTGTTGGTAAGACAAGGGACAAGGTAACCTAATGCATTCATGGACATCATCTCTTGTGAACATCACTCTATGTCTATGGATATCCTTGTTTGTTCCTTGTGGGACTAACCCGTGTAGGTATTGAAAGTGCAACTCACTCCAAAGGATTGCTCCGAATGATCTACATCAACATTGAGCACCCACATCTTCAACACCTACATGAAGTTATCATCGACAAAACCCATGGTTAGTTCATCCCTCTTAGGGGGGATATCACATCTAGGTGGAGCTTTACTCTAAATAGTTGAGCTAAAGAAACTCTAACGGTGTGAACACAACAATGCTTTATGTAAAAGTGGTAACCCCACTTGTGCTTAAATGACCTATGATAAAATGTTCTCATTTGATTCCTAAGTCAATATACTCATATATAGATGACCTAGTCATCGCCAAATTTCTTGATAGATGCTAGAGTGATTGTGCATGCTTTGTCACATATTTCATTTGTCATTTTATTGTGTGAGCATGTTGGATGCATATTTTACTCATTCGAGGACATCCATTTGTTGTTTTGTTTGTTTGGTTTTTCTTTTGCCAAATGGATGGACAAGAATGCCTAAGAACTCCCTCTAGCTATCTATGCTTTTCTCGTCTCAAACTCTATTCATTCTACATCACAAAGTTTGATCAAGTCAGATTCGAACCACTCTGTGTGAGGAGCACTTGGAGTCCCCGATTCGTCATAGACTTAAACTTCCAAAACCTCTTTGTGCATTTCAGTCTGACCGAGAAATCCATTTTGGTCAAACCGAGTTCACTAAGTTGATCTAGGTTTTCATCTCGGTGCAACCGATTTGAACACTTCAGTCACACCGAGTTACAGCATCTGCTTGCGATTCTGCAATCTTGGTGCCACCGAGTTGTTCCACTCGGTCACACCGACAGAGTTGGGATATAAATACCCACGGGTGAGACTTTGGAAATTTCTTCAAATTCTCTCAGCCCACGCGTGTCCTGCTCTGCCTCCTCGGATCTCTGGATCGTCTCCTCACCGCCAACGATCTCCCGCCATTGGACTCAGCCACCATCGACGGAATCTGCTCCGCCGTCGCCGCCGTAGCGAACACTTGCCGCTCTAGGGTAAGTGTTCGACCCCTTGTGCTGTCTTTTTCACTCCAATTCCTAGCACAAGGACAATGCCATGTTTCTTGCCACGAATGTGATTAATCTATCCAGCTAAAACTTCCTTAGGTCTAGATTGATTCGAAAATTTTAGGGTTAGCTCTCCGCAGAACTCATCTCGGACTGACCGAAATGTAGAAATCGGTCTCACCGATTCGGCTTAGGCCATTGCACATGCGCTTTTCGGTCCGACCGAAACGTGTAAATCGGTGTGACCGAGTTCATAATTTTGTGAAACCCTAGCAATCTCGGTGCCACCGAACTGTGACTCGGCCCAACCAAGTTCACTAGTTTAGGTTCCAAGTGTTGCTTCGGTATCACCGAGTTTGTCAATTCGGTAGCTCCGAGATCACTTCTGTAGAGAACTAAAACTAAGACTTTTGACTCAATTTGTTTTGCAAAACCTCTGTACTTTGTGATGCTCATCCACTCTTCCTCATCTACAACCTATTCACTGGGTCTACTGACAGTTTGCCTGCAAGATGTCTGATCAAAGTGACGGTCAGAACAGGTCAGAGGAACATGTGCAGATGAGTGAGGGCTCAGATCTCTCTAGCACTTCTGACGATGGCAGCAGGAGCACTCCAAGCAACTTGCCAAAGGCAGCCACCAGATCTAGGAAGAAGAGAACCTCAGAATCTGAGGATGAGGACTATGAGGCCACTGAGGAGGAAGTAAGCTCCAAAAAGAAGGTGCTGAAGAAGGAGTATGGCACAGCTACTGCAAGTAAGCCAGGGCTGAACAAGAAGGCACCTGCAAGGAGGATGCCAATGTCAAAGCCAAGGAAAGTTGCCACATGCGAAACTATGAAGTTCACCATTGAATCTGAAGAAGAAGCAGTTGGTGAGGACAAGAAGAAGAAGAGGGCAAGAACTACAACAGCTAAAGTTCTCGGAAAGTCCTCAATGGTGAGATCAGATGATGATGAAGAGGAAGAGGATGCTGCTCCAGCACCCAGGGCACAGAAGCTCATGGGAGATGCTATAAAGTCAGGGGCTGCTGCTAAGCCCAAAACTGCTCCCAAAGCTGTTGCTCCAGTTCCCAAGACTGCACCCAAGAGGAGTACTAGGAACATACCTGCTGAGGAAAAGAACAAGGCCCCAGTGCCTGAGACTGAAGAAGAGGAAGCTAAAGCCCAAGTGCTAAGGAAGCTAAAGCCAAAGATCCCTGACCATAATGATGCACATCCTGTTCCAGAAGATATGAGGATCAGAAAGGATGCAGGACTGAGACAGTGGAGAAAGGCTGACCCATACGCTGTCAGGAGGAGAACTGCTACGGATTATAGGTTCCACACAAAGGAATAACAAGATTTCTATGAGACTATCCTGCTTGACAAGAAGTCCATTGTATGTGACATGAAATGGGTGGATTGGGAATACATAAAAAAGAATGAAGATCACTTCCCAGGTGTTTATGACAGCTTCAAGTCATGTGAGGTTGACAAGTTTGTTGGCCAAAAGCTCACCAAGTGGAATGATGAGCTGATCATGCAATTCTATTCTACTGCTCATTTCTATCCAGATGGCAGAATCGTATGGATGTCAGAGGGTACAAAGTACCAGTCTACAGTTGATGAGTGGGGCTAGATTGATCAATGCTCCAGAAGCTCATGATGATGACTTGGATGTCTATGCCAAGAAGAAGAAGGATCACAACTCAATGGCCAGCATGTACAAGGATATTCCTGATGCAAACCTGGAGACTCACAAGTTTGGCTCTGTGAAGCACTTACTGTCAGGCCTGCCTACAATCAATACCATTCCGAGGCACACTCTGTTGCCAAAGTCAGGTGATCACAGAATGATCAGAGGACACTCCATCAACTTGATGCATATATTTGATGTTCCTCAAAAGTTCAAAGTGATGAGTCTGATTGTGGAACAATCAAGAGGACAGCTACAGATCAGAAGAGATCTTGTGGGTATGATCCACAAATTCAGGTGCTCATCAACTCCAAGATGGGCACAGGCACATATCTATTGGACAAAGAGCATTTACCCCTCAGGCCAGACTTTGAGGACAACACTGTTGTCATGACTAAGGAAGATCCATCATCAGTGCAAGCACATGAGAAGAGAGAAGGCAAGGGCAGAGAAAGCTGCAAGGATGCCAACTGTTGAAGAGGCATCTCAAGTGTTCTTGAAGAGCAAGCAAGATCAGCTTGGATATCTGATCCAATCCACCTTGAGGATTGAGAAGGGCTTGGCCACCCTGACTCAAAACCAGGAGAGCTTGGAGAGGATCATTGAGCAAAAATTCTATGATCTTGATGTTAAGGTAACTGAGATTCAGTCAGTGGTTGAGCAACTTTAGGAGGAAGTGGAGGAGAAGAAGGGCAAGTCTACTACAGAAGCTTTTACTAGAGTGCCCAGAAGCCAGAGGTCTACTGCAGTGCCTATCCCAGACACAAGAGCTACTACATCTGCACCAGCAGCCACAGCCTCAGTGCCACCTGCTCCAGCAGCCACTCCACCAGCTCCAGCTACATCAACAGAAGCTTTCGTCCTTGGAGTCATCTCTACACCACCTCATGAAGACCAAGCTTGAGAGACGTATAGCACTATGCATATTATTAACTTTTTGGTACTTGTTGCCAAAGGGGGAGAAATATGTATAGATCATAGTCTTCGAGAGAGAGAGAGAGAGAGTGTTGTTTTGTCTCTCTTTGCATTTTACTTGCTTGAACTTTATTGTGTGTTTGCTTGCTACATTATTTCTTTTGTGAGATACTTGGATGATCATGTGATTGATCATTTGCTACCTTAATGCTTGTATGGATGATACTATCTTTTATATCTTATATATGATTATTCACTGTGCTTGGTGATGAGTGCATGTTTTTAATTATTATCATTTTGAGCGCTCCACCAAGATGTATGTGACATGGAAGAGTGACCCATGATCCTAACACATTGTGCATTTGCAGTCCAAAGCAAATTTTATGATCATTTGTCGAAGCTTTGATCTATATGTTGTCATCAATTACCAAAAAGGGGGAGATTGAAAGTGCAACTATCCCTGGGTGGTTTTGGTAATTACTAATAACATATAGCTCATTGAGCTAATACTATTTCAAGATAAATATTTCAGGAAAGCTCAATGATTGGCATGGCATGGATTAGAAAGTGGACCCCTCAAAATGCTAAGGACAAAAAGTTTGGCTCAAGCTCAAAGCACAAGACTCTACATTTTACTTTTAGTGATCCAAGATCACATTGAGTCCATAGGAAAAGCCAATACTATTAAAAGGGGATGAGGTGTTGCTTAATGGCTTGCTTGCTCAAAATGCTTAGTGATATGCTCCAAAGCCCTCAGCCATTTTCTCATATCCACATATGTCCAAAACCAAAAGTCAAACTCGGCCCCACCAATTTGATCCATCCGACGCCACCGAGTTCATTTGACATAGCCACTGCCAAAAACCCTAGTCTTTTCGGTTTCCCCAATAGGGATCTCTGTCTCACCTAGATGGGATTGCAACCTCTCTGTTTCCCTTCGTAACGTTTCGGTCTAACCGAGATGAGCGAACGGTCCCACCGAGATTGCAATGCAAACTCTCTGTTTCCTTTTCGTAACACTTCGGTCCCACCGAGATGAGCGAATCGGTCCCACCGAGTTTGCCTGACCAACTCTCTGTTTGTCTATTACCAAAGTCGGTCCAACCGAGTTTGAGTAATTGGTCCAACCGAGATTACGTTATTCCCTAACCCTAATGATATCGGTCCCACCGAGTTGACATGTCGGTCCCACCGCAAATCCTAACGTTCACATTTTGAACTAAATCGGTCTGACCGAGTTTTATAATTCGGTCCCATCGAGTTTGGTGATTTGTGTGTAACGGTTAGATTTTGTGTGGAGGCTATATATACCCCTCCACCCACTCTTCATTCGTGGAGAGAGCCATCCATGCCTAAACTTCCAACATACATTTTCTGAGAGAGAACCACCTACACTTGTGTTGAGACCAAGATATTCCATTCCAACCTCATAATTCTTGATCTCTAGCCTTCCCCAAGTTGCTTTCCACTCAAATCATCTTTCCACCAAATCCAATCCTATGAGAGAGAGTTGAGTGTTGGGGAGACTATCATTTGAAGCACAAGAGCAAGGAGTTAATCATCAACACACCATCTATTACCTTTTGGAGAGTGGTGTCTCCTAGATTGGCTAGGTGTCACTTGGGAGCCTCCGTCAAGATTGTGGAGTTGAACCAAGGAGTTTGTACGGGCAAGGAGATCGCCTACTTTGTGAAGATCTACCCTAGTGAGGCAAGTCCTTCATGGGCGATGGCCATGGTGGGATAGACAAGGTTAATTCTTCATGGACCCTTCGTGGGTGGAGCCCTCCGTGGACTCGCGCAACCATTACCCTTCGTGGGTTGAAGTCTCCATCAACGTGGATGTACGATAGCACCACCTATCGGAACGACGGATAAAAAATCTCCGTGTCTACATTGCGTTTGCTCCCTTCATATGCAATTGTTTTACATTCCGCTGCTATACTCTTAGAACTGCATGTGTAGTTTGACTACTTGATTTGTGCTAAGTTGCGAAAATCTGCCAAGACTTCAAATTAGGAAAAGGCTAGATTTTTTATTTGGTTAAGTAGTCTAATCACCCCCCCCCCTCTAGACATACTTTCGATCCTACACTCCTGCTGCCGTTCTTCTCCTGTGAAACCCGGCGAGATCAGCATCAAAGAATCACACCCCAAGGCTCATCAATGGAGGAGTGAGTGGTAGGCTTACGCTGGGGGCTGAAGCGGGGGCTGCGCCGGGGGCTGTTCTCCGGGCTGCTCTCCACCACCAGTGGCGTGCTTGAGGTGCCCGCTGAGGGCTGGCCGCTCGACGAGGCCCTGGCTCTCTTTGCCACCCTTTGGGCCAGTGTCTCCCTGTCCCTGTTGGAACCAAGGATCGACAAACGATCACAAGAACACGAGGAGAAGAATTTTGCCGGGCGATGAACACCCGCGGCGACAGACGCCCGCCCCGGCGACAAACGCCGGGGCCTTTTTCTTACTCTGTATTCACTTGGCTCGAACCATACAAGCAGTACACGGGGAGGTATTTATACCCGGGGCTAACACATGGGCACACACACACGCCACGCTCCACTCCTGCCCGCTCGCACATGGCGCGCACCTACGCGCCCACGATCCGCTCGGCCAGGCCACGCATACGACGCGCACAAACACAACGACGCAGCTACCTCAGCGGATCTCAATGGCCTACTGCATGCAGCTCCCCCGCGCTACATACACGGCAAGCTGCAGACTAACTCCAACGCATCCACGCACACCACACAACGCATGGTTTATTGCTAACAATCTCCCACTAAACCATGACCTCGCCATCACCAGAGTTGTTGCAGCTCCTGTCATTGTCGTCGTCACGGCCGTGACCCAGCCCGCGGACCCGACCCGGCGCATCAACGCCGGTCGCACCGTGCTCCGTCACGACCCCGGCGACATGCGCCGAGCTCCTTCTCCGCCGGCGACACATGCCTGGCATCCCTCTGCGCACCGCACGTCCCGCGCACACCCGACGCGCCCGACGAGCCCGACCGCACCAGTGCGTCCCGCACGTCCCGCGCGCACCCGACGCACCCGACGAGCCCGACCGCACCAGACGCTCACCGCGCGCCGCCTCCGCGTCCGCCATGCCAGCCACCAGCGACAAACGCCAGAAGGATGTAGCCGAACTCGAGCACGGACTTGAGCACAACGGCGACATACGCCTCCTCCTGACGTCAACCGCATGCTCGTACGCGCGCCAGTGGTCCCGACGCGCCCGACGCATCCAGTGCGCACCCATAACACGCACCGGTCGTGCCCGGCTCGCCGCCACATCTTATTGCCCTGCACCGCTACGGCCTCAATCGCAGCGCAGCACCTCCATGCCGCCGGGGCCTTTTTCTTACTCTGTATTCACTTGGCTCGAACCATACAAGCAGTACACAGGGAGGTATTTATACCCGGGGCTAACACATGGGCACACGTCAGGCGCACGGACTCCCCGTGGACCTCCTGCCCTTGCGCGGTCCTGCCGGGCCGGACCGGCTCGCCGGAGCTGGCCCGCCGCAGGACTCGTCCTCTCCCCGTGGCCGGAGGGTCGACAGTCTCGACCTCCTCCTCCGATGACTCGTCGACCACATCTTCAATGAGAGGGTTCCGCCCAGTGGGCGAGCTCACTCTCCTCTGCGGTTGCCGCGGCCTCGTCCTCCATGCCACCAGCGCTGCCGGCCTCCTTGGCAAGCTCCGCCTCCGCCGCCCTGGCGGTGATATAGTCCAGTTCTTCCTGAGTGGTGTCCTGGACGAGCAGCGGCTCATCGTGGACGTACCTCTCTGCCAAGGAATCGAAGAACTCCTGCACCTGATCCGCCGGCTGATCGGCCCAGTTTGGGACAAGGCCGTGCGCATTGAAGTCCGGCATCATGGCGATGATGTCGCTTTGGCGCGAGTTATTGCTCAGCGGGACCACCCCCGCCGGCAACCCAAACAAGGGCCCCTTGGCGACCTTGCCGGCCTTCGCAGCCTTGCTGGACCTCTCGACCTTGCCGTCACAATTCACGTCGAGCTGAAAGAGCCACTGGCAGAAGTGGGTGCGCCCCATCATCGTGAAGTTGTGGTTCAAACTGGGGTGAAGCCTCATGATGTCGGCCGCATTCCTGAAAAGCCAGGCCGGCCTCCCCTTGTTGTGCAGAGGAGCGATTCAGCGGTGGATGAAGTCCGCCCCAATCATCTTCAGGGTGAGCCCGACAACGGTGAGGCGATGGATCCTGGTGGTGGCGACTGTGAGCTTCCCATCATCAGCATCGACGTTGCTCCAGTCATCTCTGCGGACCGGTGGCGCCTGGCGAACCCAGCAAAATTCCTGCGGATCCTCCTCCTCAATCCAGCACCACCGGCCCCGCCACTCCTCCCACCTCTCCTTCCGGGCACCCTCTGGATATGTCCCTTTCCCCTAGGTCATTGGGATCCAGGCGACACAGCCGGAGATGGCGCCTACCTTTTAGATACGGGGAAAGAAATAGTGGCGGAAGAGCGCTGTGTTGGGGAGCACTCCGGCGAAGCCCTTGCGGAGATGGGCAAAAAGAGCCATGCACACCACGGCATTCGGAGTGAAATCCAGAAGGAGGAAGCCGTATGTGTGCATGACATCATTGAAGAAATCGGAGAAAGGGGGGCAGAGGCCGCAGGAAAAGTAATCGACGGAGAATGGGTACCGATTCGGGCCGGCCTCGGTGAAATTAGCAGGGATGATGCGCGTGGCCAGATGCCCCGTCGTCTCTCCCCCGTCTTGCACCCCCACAGGGGCTTGAAGTAGTCCCAGAGGTGGACCGTGTCGACTGCCGAGGGAAAGTAGGCGAGATGCGTCCGCCGCGCCGCCAACTCGCTCTCCGGTGGCTCATTCCCCCCGGCTTCCTTGGGCACTCCTTTTGCCTTTGCTGGTTTTGGGTGCCATGGCGGCTGCGAGAGGCGAGGGATGAAGAACAGCGAAGGCGCGGCGGCGGCAAGCGAAAGCGAGAGCTTGAGAAGGAAGAAGGAGGGGGCGGTGGTTCCGAGATTGGAGAAGGCACAGGGGGTAAATAAGTAGCATGCCTGCGGTTATTCCTTTTTACGGAGAAGGCGCGGGCCGCCTCTTTTCCATTTACTGCGATGTGACGCATGAGGGCAGCGGCCGCCCCATGCATGCCCCCCATGTCGCGCACGACCTTCCATGACGCGCATTCAACGTGGGTCGTGGGGAAGCGCAAGCGAGTGAAGAAATTACTGCGGTAAAATCCCGTCCTGCCTGCCCGTGCACCGTTCTGGGCCTGGCCTAACAACGCGTTGCGCTTATATGTGGCCCAGGCCCGGGGGCTCCTGTCGGTGTACAAAAGTAGGGGCTCTCCTTTTTACCCCTTTACTTGTGCACGGGCAGTCGGAGCCGCGCCCACGGCCACACTAAGGAGGGCAAAGGAGGGAAGCCGGAGGCACAAGACATCCAGAGCAACGCCAAGACCAGAGACACAAAGAGCAAAAGGGCGAGGTGGACTCCCCCGGCAAGATCCTTGCCGGGGCAACTTGCCCGATGCTAGCAGAGCGAGCCACCCTTGAGCCCGAGGGTTCCAACACCATCAACCACATTGGGACCAAGGCTCGGGAGGCACCTCCGTGGTGGCATGCAGATCTTTGTGAAGATTAGAAGCATACAAGATCGGATGAGGACCAGAAGACGATGATCCTCGACGGGATCCTAGCCGAGGAAATCCACAAGACCCCCGGCAAGATCCTTGCCGGGGACGATCGCGATGCCGTGGCAAGGCCCTATCCGAAGACACCTGCGAGGCCACAACCAGGCCCGTGTCTGCCAAGACTCCACCTCTGTTCCCATGCAGCTGCCAGCCCAACCAGCTGGGCAGGCACCTGCGTGGCAACGTGCGGCTTCCGGACCAGCTCAGCAAGCACCAGCGTGGTGGCATGCAGATCTTCGTGAAGACCCTACCACCGCGCCATCTCAGCAGCCTGCCAGCCTACATGGCGCTGCATGCATCGTTGGCCTAGACGCGTGTCGGGGCAAGGCGGGGCGGCAACGGACGGGACGGGCCTCGTTACCATCCCCAGTAAAGCAACGGGACACCTAGGGGCACATTAAATGCGTCTTGTCCCGTAATGACAAGCGATAAGCTTGCGTACTGTACACCTTTCCACCTCCTGTGTGCCACTGTGGCGACCCCTTTTTGTCTATAAAAGGAGGCCTGAGGCGTCCAGGAGGAGGATTCAGATCTTTTGGGCTACGCACGCAACGTAGCTAGCTCAAGAACACTCAAATACACACACCAAAGCAGGACTAGGGTATTACACATCTTCGTGGCCCGAACCTGGGTAAACGATCTTTGTGCTTCCTGTCAGACCCGCTCTTTGCACAACCCCACACCCGCCAACCGTAGAAGGGATTCCAGTGATCCCATAGGTGTCGTTTCCCCAACAACAAGCATCTAGCCTCTCTTGCAACCATTTAGTTTCTAAATACTTATGCCTCTTGCAAAATCTATCTTCCCTATTTGGTGTGTGCTTGCAAGCTCTATGCACTCCACAAAAATTGACATGCTTCTAAGAGACATTTTTATCATTACTAGTGCAATCATCATTAGTACTATGGATATTCAAAGAGTTCATACTAACAACATTGCAATCATGCTCATCATTCAAAGATTGTATGCCAAACATTTTATTGCATTCTTCTTCTAACACTTTGGCACAATTATCGGAATCCTTATTTTCACGGAAGACATTAAAAAGATGAAGCATATGAGGAAACCTCAATTCCATTTTTTTGTTTTGTTTTATAGACTAAACTAGTGATAAAACAAGAAACAAAAAGATTCGATTGCAAGATCTAAAGATATACCTTCAAGCACTAACCTCCCCAGCAACAGCGCCAGAAAAGAGCTTGATGTCTACTGCGCAACCTTCTTCTTGTAGACGTTGTTGGGCCTCCAAGTGCAGAGGTTTGTAGGATAGTAGAAAATTTCCCTCAAGTGGATGACCTAAGGTTTATCAATCCGTGGGAGGCGTAGGATGAAGATGGTCTCTCTCAAACAACCCTGCAACCAAATAACAAAGAGTCTCTTGTGTCCCCAACACACCCAATACAATGGTAAATTGTATATGTGCACTAGTTCGGCGAAGAGATGGTGATACTAGTGCAATATGGATGGTAGATATAGGTTTTTGTAATCTGAAAATATAAAAACAGCAAGGTAACTAATGATAAAAGTGAGCACAAACGGTATTGCAATGCTTCGAAACAAGGCCTAGGGTTCATACTTTCACTAGTCCATATTCTCTAAACAATAATAACATAATTGGATCATATAACAATCCCTCAACATGCAACAAAGAGTCACTCCAAAGTCACTAATAGCAGAGAACAAACAAAGAGATTATTCTAGTGTACGAAACCACCTCAAAGTTAATCTTTTCGATCAATCCATTGCGCTATTCCTATAAGTGTCAGAAACAACCCTAGAGTTCGTAGTAAAATAACACCTTAAGACACATATCAACCAAAACCCTAATGTCACCTAGATACTCCAATGTCACCACAAGTATCCGCGGGTACGATTATACGATATGCATCACACAATCTCAGATTAATCTATTCAACCAAAATAAAGAACTTCAAAGAGTGCCCCAAAGTTTCTACCGGAGAGTCAAGACGAAAACGTGTGCCAACCCCTATGCATAGATTCCCAAGGTCACGGAACCCGCAAGTTGATCACCAAAACATACATCAAGTGGATCAATAGAATACCCCATTGTCACCACGGGTATCCCACGCAAGACATACATGAAGTGTTCTCAAATCCTTAAAGACTCAATCTGATAAGATAACTTCAAAGGGAAAACTCAATCCATTACAAGAAGATAGAGGGGGAGAAGCATCATAAGATCCAACTATAATAGCAAACCTCGCGATACATCAAGACCGTGCCATATCGAGAACACGAGAGAGAGAGAGAGAGAGAGAGAGAGAGAGAGAGAGATCAAGAACATAGCTACTGGTACATACCCTCAGCCCCGAGGGTGAACTACTCCCTCCTCGTCATGGAGAGCGTCGGGATGATGAAGATGGCCACCGGTGATGATTCCCCCCTCCGGCAAGGTGCCAGAACAGGGTCCCGATTGGTTTTTTGTGGCTGCAGAGGCTTGCGGTGGCGGAACTCCCGATCTAGGTTTCTTTCTGGGGGTTTCTGTATTTATAGGAATTTTTAGCATCGGGAACAAGTCAGGGGGGCACGCCCTCCACCCTCGTGGATGGCTCGGGACTCTTCTTGCCCAACTCTTTTACTTCAGGGGCTTCTTTTGGTCCATAAAAAATCCACAAAAATTGGCAGGTCAATTGGACTCTGTTTGGTATTCCTTTTCTGTAAAACTCAAAAACAAGGAAAAAACAGAAACTGGCACTAGGCTCTTGGTTAATAGGTTAGTCCCAAAATCATATAAAACAGCATATAAATGCATATAAAACATCGAAGATGGATAATATAATAGCATGGAACAATCAAAAATTATAGATATGTTGGAGACGTATCAAGCATCCCCAAGCTTAATTCCTGCTCGTCCTCAAGTAGGTAAATGATAAAAACAGAATTTTAATGTGGAATGCTACCTAACATATTTATGAATGTAATCTTCTCTATTGTGGCAAGAATATTCAGATCCATAAGATTCAAAACAAAAGTTTAATATTGACATAAAAACAATAATACTTCAAGCATACTAACAAAGCAATTTTGTCTTCTCAAAATAACATGGCCAAAGAAAGCTATCCCTACAAAATCATATAGTCTGGCTATGCTCTATCTTCATCACACAAAATATTTAAATCATGCACAACCCCGATGACAAGCCAAGCAATTGTTTCATGCTTATGATGTTCTCAAACTTTTACAATCTTGACGCAATACATGAGCGTGAGCCATGGACATAGCACTATAGGTTGAATGGAATGGTGGTTGTGGAGAAGACAAAAAGAAGGAGATAGTCTCACATCAACTAGGCGTATCAATGGGCTATGGAGATGCCCATCAATAGATATCAATGTGAGTGAGTAGGGATTGCCATGCAACAGATGCACTAGAGCTATAAGTGTATGAAAGCTCAAAAAGAAACTAACTGGGTCTGCATCCAACTTGCTTGCTCATGAAGACCTAGGGCATTTGAGGAAGCCCATCGTTGGAATATACAAGCCAAGTTCTATAATGGAAAATTCCCACTAGTATATGAAAGTGACAACACATGAGACTCTCTATTATGAAGATCATGGTGCTACTTTGAAGCACAAGTGTGGTACAAGGATAGTAGCATTGCCCCTTCTCTATTTTTCTCTCATTTTTTATTTTTTATTTGGGCCTTTTCTCTCTTTTTTATGGCCTCTTTTTTTCTTTTTCTTTTTTTATTTTTCGTCCGGAGTCTCATCCCGACTTGTGGGGGAATCATAGTCTCCATCATCCTTTCCTCACTGGGACAATGCTTTAACAGTGATGATCATCACACTTTTATTTACTTACAACTTAAGAATTACAACTCGATACTTAGAACAAAATATGACTCTATATGAATGCCTCCGGCGGTGTACCGGGATGTGCAATGAATCAAGAGTGACATGTATGAAAGAATTATGAAAGATGGCTTTGCCACAAATACGATGTCAACTACATGATCATGCAAAAAATATGCCAATGATGAAGCTTGTCATAATAAACGGAACGGTGGAAAGTTGCATGGCAATATATCTCAGAATGGCTATGGAATATGCCATAATAGGTAGGTATGTGGATGTTTTGAGGAAGGTATGGTGGGTGTATGGTACCGGCGAAATTTGCGCGGCACACGAGAGGCTAGCAATGGTGGAAGGGTGAGAGTGCGTATAATCCATGGACTCAACATTAGTCATAAAGAACTCACACAGTTGTTGCAAAAATCTATTAGTCATCGAAACAAAGTACTACACGCATGCTCTTAGGGGAAGGGTTGGTAGGAGTTAACCATCGCGCGATCCCGACCTCCACACAGGAAGACAATCAAAAAATAAGTCATGCTCCGACTTCATCACATAACGGTTCACCATACGTGCATGCTACGGGAATCACAAACTTTAACACAAGTATCTCTAAAATTCACAACTACTCCACTAGCATGACTCTAATATCACCATCTTCATATCTCAAAACAATCATAAGGAATCAAACTTCTCATAGTATTCAATGCACTTTATATGAAAGTTTTTATTATATCCCTCTAGGATGCCCATCATATTAGGACTAATTTCATAACCTAAGAAAATTACCATGCTGTTTAAGACTCTCAAAAAATTATAAGTGAAGAATGATAGTTCATATAATTCTTCAAAATAAAACCACCGACGTGCTCTAAAAGGATATAAGTGAAGCACTAGAGCAAATGACAAACTACTCCGAAAGATATAAGTGAAGATCAATGAGTAGTCGAATAATTATGCAACTATGTGAAGACTCTCTAACATTTAAGAATTTTAGATCTCGGTATATTATTCAAACAGTAAGCAAAGAAAAACAAAATGATGCTCCAAGCAAAACACATATCATGTGGTGAATAAAAATATAGCTCCAAGTAAAGTTACCGATGAACGAAGTCGAAAGAGGGGATGCCATCCGGGGCATCCCCAAGCTTAGGCTCTTGGTTGTCCTTGAATATTACCTTGGGGTGCCTTGGGCATCCCCAAGTTTAGGCTCTTTCCACTCCTTATTCCATAGTCCATCGAATCTTTACCCAAAACTTGAAAACTTCACAACACAAAACTCAACAGAAAACTCGTAAGCTCCGTTAGTATAAGAAAATAAATCACCACTTTTCGTACTATTGTGAACTCATTCCTTTTTAAAATTGGTGTAATATCTACTGTATTCCAACTTCTCTATGGTTCATACCCTCCGATACTACTCATAGATTCATCAAAATAAGCAAACAACACATAGAAAACAGAATCTGTCAAAAACAGAACAGTCTGTAGTAATCTGTAACTGTCGAATACTTATGTAACTCCAAAAATCCATCCAAATTAGGAAAACCTAAGAAATTTGTGTACCAATCCATAGCAAAACGAATCAGATCAAAATCATGTTTCTGTGAATTATCAAAACTAATTTACTGAGCGCAGAAGTTTCTGATTTTCAGCACGATCAACACAACTATCACCGTAAGCTATCCTAAAGGTCTTACTTCGCACTTTATTGAAACAAAAGCTATAAAACATGATTACTACAGTATCTTAATCATGTGAACACACAAAAACAGTAAAGGTAAATATTGGGTTGTCTCCCAACAAGCGCTTTTCTTTAATGCCTTTTTAGCTAGGCATGATGATTTCAATGATGTTCACATAAAAGATAAGAATTGAAACACAAAGAGAGCATCATGAAGAATATGACTAGCACATTTAAGTCTAACCCACTTCCTATGCATAGGGATTTTTTGAGCAAACAACTTATGGGAACAAGAAACAACTAGCATAGGAAGGTAAAACAAGCAAATCTTCAAGATTTTCAACACATAGAGAGGAAACTTGATATTATTGCAATTCCTACAAGCATATATTCCTCCCTCATAATAAATTTCAGTATCATCATGAATGAATTAAACAATATAACTATCACATAAAGCATTCTTTTCATGATCTACAAGCATAGAAATTTTATACTCTCCACATAAGCAAATTTCTTCTCATTCAGAATAGTGGGAATATCATAAAAAACTCGAATACTATAAATTGTTTCCACATTAAAAGAATAATGTTCAGAAAAAGGGTAATCATAATCATGACAAGTTTTGTAAATATAATCATCACTAATTTTTATAACATAAGTATCATCACAATAATCATCATAAGTAGCAACTTTGTTCTCATCATAATCAATTGCAACCTCTTCCAAGATAGTGGAATCATTACTAAATAAAATCATGACCTCTCCTCCACTTTCATAATTGTCACAATAAGATTCAACATCCTCCAAAATAGTGGGATCATTACTTCCTAATGTTGACACTCTTCCAAACCCACTTTCATCAATATAATCATCATAAATAGGAGGCGTGCTATCATCATAATAAATTTGCTCATCAAAACTTGGGGGACTGAAAATATCATCTTCACCAAACATCGCATCCCCAAGCTTGGGCCTTTGCATATCATAAGCATAATCACTCTCATCGTTAATAGTATGGATAGCACCAATAGTATAACAATTATCATCATCACAATGAGTAATAGGAGCAACATCATTTGGGAGGGATACCTTTTTACCTTTGCTTCTCCGTCTCATCGTTTTCTTCTTCACATTATGTGTGGGTTTAATCCTATTTTTGGAGCTCCTTATTAATGAGATTGGTTGAATAGAAGGCTCCTCCTCGTTACCTGATTCATCATAAGAAATAATAGGAGGATATTGGGAAGTCTCTTCCCTTTCATTATTATTCTCTTCATCTTCTATTTGTTTTCTTGTCTTTATGTAATTGGCAATATAAGGATTTTCAATGCAATTCACCGCACAATACATAAAAATTTCTTCTAGATCAAAATCAAGAACTTTATCCAGAACAAATTTTGGAAGATCATTAGTTATACGTTTCATTTGTTCATAACCCACAAGCAAACTAAGTTCATTATGATGTGCAAGGGAAATCAAGTCTTCACAATTTTTGGACACGATTCGATCATGAAACAATTTGCATTGCAGATTTAAATGATCACGTTCATTGCAAAGTTCACAAGGATGGCAAAGAAATTTTAAATTTTCAGCACAAGCATCTAGCCTCTATTGCAACCATTTAGTTTCTAAATACTTATGCCTCTTGCAAAATCTATCTTCCCTATTTGGTGTGTGCTTGCAAGCTCTATGCACTCCACAAAAATTGACATGCTTATAAAAGACATTTTTATCATTACTAGTGCAATCATCATTAGTACTACGGATATTCAAAGAGTTCATACTAACAACATTGCAATCATGCTCATCATTCAAAGATTGTATGCCAAACATTTTATTGCATTCTTCTTCTAACAGTTTGGCACAATTATCGGAATCCTTATTTTCGCGGAAGACATTAAAAAGATGAAGCATATGAGGCAACCTCACTTTCAATTTTTTTTGTAGTTTTCTTTTATAGACTAAACTAGTGATAAAACAAGAAACAAAAAGATTCGATTGCAAGATCTAAAGATATACCTTCAAGCACTAACCTCCCCGGCAACGGCGCCAGAAAAGAGCTTGATGTCTACTGCGCGACCTTCTTCGTGTAGACGTTTTTGGCCCTCCAAGTGTAGAGGTTTGTAGGACAGTAGCAAATTTCCCTCAAGTGGATGACCTAAGGTTTATCAATCCGTGGGAGGCGTAGCATGAAGATAGTCTCTCTCAAACAACCCTGCAACCAAATAACAAAGAGTCTTTTGTGTCCCCAACACACCCAATACAATGGTAAATTGTATAGGTGCACTAGTTCGGCGAAGAGACGGTGATATTAGTGCAATATGGATGGTAGATATAGGTTTTTGTAATCTGAAAATATAAAAACAGCAAGGTAACTAATGATAAAAGTGAGCACAAACGGTATTGCAATGCTTCGAAACATGGCCTAGGGTTCATACTTTTTCACTAGTGCAAGTTCTCTCAACAATAATAACATAATTGGATCATATAACAATCCCTCAACATGCAACAAAGAGTCTCTCCAAAGTCACTAATAGCGGAGAACAAACGAAGAGATTATTGTAGGGTACGAAAACACCTCAAAGTTATTCTTTCCGATCAATCCATTGGGCTATTCCTATAAGTGTCACAAACAGCCTAGAGTTCATAGTAAAATAACACCTTAATACACATATCAACCAAAACCCTAATGTCACCTAGATACTCCAATGTCACCACAAGTATCAGCGGGTATGATTATACGATATGCATCACACAATCTCAGATTCATATATTCAACCAACACAAAGAACTTCAAAGAGTGCCCCAAAGTTTCTACCGGGGGGTCAAGACGAAAATGTGTGCCAACCCCTATGCATAGATTCCCAAGGTCACGGAACCCGCAAATTGATCACCAAAACATACATCAAGTGGATCAATAGAATACCCCATTGTCACCACGGGTATCCCATGCAAGACATACATCAAGTGTTCTCAAATCCTTAAAGACTCAATCCGATAAGATAACTTCAAAGGGAAAACTCAATCCATTACAAGAAGATAGAGGGGGAGAAGCATCATAAGATCCAACTATAATAGCAAAGCTCGCGATACATCAACATCGTGCCATATCAAGAACACGAGAGGGAGAGATCAAACACATAGCTACTGGTACATACCCTCAGCCCCGAGGGTGACCTACTCCCTCCTCGTCATGGAGAGTGCCGGGATGATGAAGATGGCCACCGGTGATGATTCCCCCCTCCGGTAGGGTGCCGGAACAGGGTCCCGATTAGGTTTTGGTGGCTACAGAGGCTTGCGACGGCGGAACTCCCGATCTAGGTTTCTTTCTGGGGGTTTTTGTATTTATAGGAATTTTTGGCGTCGGGAACAAGTCAGGGGGCGCGCCCAAGGGGGTAGGGCGCGCCCTCCACCCTCGTGGATGGCTCGGGACTCTTCTGAGCCAACTCTTTTACTTCGGGGGCTTCTTTTGGTCCATAAAAAATCCACAAAAATTGGCAGGTCAATTGGACTCCGTTTGGTATTCCTTTTCTGTAAAACTCAAAAACAAAGAATAAACAGAAACTGACACTGGGCTCTAAGTTAATAGGTTAGTCCCAAAAATCATATAAAACAGCATATAAATGCATATAAAACATCCAAGATGGATAATATAATAGCATGGAACAATCAAAAATTATAGATACGTTGGAGACGTATCAAGCATCCCCAAGCTTAAATCCTGCTCCTCCTTGAGTAGGTAAATGATAAAAACAGGATTTTTGATGTGGAATGCTACCTAACATATTTATAAATGTAATCTTCTCTATTGTGGCAAGAATATTAAGATCCATAAGATTCAAAACAAAAGTTTAATATTGACATAAAAAATGATACTTCAAGCATACTAACAAAGCAATTATGTCTTCCCAAAATAACATGGCCAAAGAAGCTATCCCTACAAAATCATATAGTCTGGCTATGCTCTATCTTCATCACACAAAATATTTAAATCATTCACAACCTCGATGACAAGCCAAGCAATTGTTTCATACTTTTTATGTTCTCAAACTTTTTCAATCTTCACGCAATACATGAGCGTGAGCCATGGACATAGCACTATAGGTGGAATTGAATGGTGGTTGTGGAGAAGACAAAAAGAAGGAGATAGTCTCACATCAACTAGGTGTATCAACGGGATATGGAGATGCCCGTCAATAGATATCAATGTGAGTGAGTAGGGATTGCCATGCAACAGATGCACTAGAGCTATAAGTGTATGAAAGCTCAAAAAGAAACTAAGTGGGTGTGCATCCAACTTGCTTGCTCATGAAGACCTAGGGCATTTGAGGAAGCCCATCGTTGGAATATACAAGCCAAGTTCTATAATGGAAAATTCCCACTAGTATATGAAAGTGACAACACACGAGACTCTCTATTAGGAAGATCATGGTGCTACTTTGAAGCACAAGTGTGGTAAAAGGATAGTAGCATTGCCCCTTCTCTCTTTTTCTCTCATTTTTTTATTTGGGCCATTTCTCTTTTTTTATGGCCTCTTTTTTTCTTTTTCTTTTTTTATTTTTTGTCCGAAGTCTCATCCCGACTTGTGGGGGAATCATAGTCTCCATCATCCTTTCCTCACTAGGACAATGCTATAACAATGAAGACCATCACACTTTTATTTACTTACAACTCAAGAATTACAACTCGATACTTAGAACAAAATATGACTCTATATGAATGCCTCCGGCGGTGTACCGGGAGGTGCAATGAATCAAGAGTGACATGTATGAAAGAATTATGAAAGGTGGATTTGCCACAAATACGATGTCAACTACATGATCATGCAAAGCAATATGACAATGATGAAGCGTCTCATAATAAACGGAACGGTGGAAAGTTGCATGGAAATATATCTCGGAATGGATATGGAATATGCCATAATAGGTAGGTATGGTGGCTGTTTTGAGGAAGGTATGGTGGGTGTATGGTACCGGCGAAAGTTGCGTGGCACAATAGAGGCTAGCAATGGTGGAAGGTTGAGAGTGTGTATAATCCATGGACTCAACATTAGTCATAAAGAACTCACAAACTTATTGCAAAAATCTACTCCCTCTGTCCCATAATATAAGAGCGTTTTTTACACTAGACTAGTGTAAAAAACGCTCTTATATTATGGGACGGAGGGAGTATTAGTCATTGAAACAAAGTACTACATGCATGCTCCTAGGGGAAGGGTTGGTAGGAGTTAACCATCGCGCGATCCCGACCTCCACACAGGAAGACAATCAAAAAATAAATCATCCTCCGACTTCATCACATAACGGTTCACCATACGTGCATGCTACGGGAATCACAAACTTCAACACAAGTATCTCTAAAATTCGCAACTACTCCACGAG
Organism: Aegilops tauschii subsp. strangulata; assembly: GCF_002575655.3. NCBI lineage: Eukaryota > Viridiplantae > Streptophyta > Magnoliopsida > Poales > Poaceae > Aegilops > Aegilops tauschii. Next base: position 108,817,091 of record NC_053039.3, read on the forward strand.
CATGACTCTAATATCACCATCTTAATATCTCAAAACAATCATAAGGAATCAAACTTCTCATAGTATTCAATGCACTTTATATGAAAGTTTTTATTATATCCCTCTTGGATGCCCATCATATTAGGATATAAGTGAAGCACTAGAGCAAATGACAAACTACTCCGAAAGATATAAGTGAAGATCAATGAGTAGTCGAATAATTATACAACTATGTGAAGACTCTCTAACATTTAAGAATTTCAAATCTCGGGATATTATTCAAACAGGAAGCAAAACAAAATAAAACAAAATGACGCTCCAAGCAAAACACATATCATGTGGTGAATAAAAATATAGCTCCAAGTAAAGTTACCGATGAACGAAGACGAAAGAGGGGATGCCATGCGTGGCATCCCCAAGCTTAGGCTCTTGGTTGTACTTGAATATTACCTTGGGGTGCCTTGGGCATCCCCAAGTTTAGGCTCTTTCCACTCCTTATTCCATAGTCCATCGAATCTTTACCCAAAACTTGAAAACTTCACAACACAAAACTCAACAGAAAACTCGTAAGCTCCATTAGTACAAGAAAATAAATCACCACTTTTGGTACTGTTGTGAACTCATTCCTTCTTTATATTGGTGTAATATCTACTTTATTTCAACTTCTCTATGGTTCATACCCTGCGATACTACTCATAGATTCATCAAAATAAGCAAACAACACATAGAAAACAGAATCTGTCAAAAACAGAACAGTCTGTAGTAATCTGTAACTCTCTAATACTTATGTAACTCCAAAAATCCATCAAAATTAGGAAAACCTGAGCAATTTGTTTACCAATCCATAGCAAAAATAATCAGATCAAAATCACGTTTCTGTGAATTATCAAAACTAATTTACTGAGCGCAGAAGTTTCTGATTTTCAGCAGGATCAACACAACTATCACCATAAGCTATCCTAAATGTCTTACTTCGCACTTTATTGAAACAAAAGCTATAAAAAATGATTACTACAGTATCTTAATCATGTGAACACACAAAAACAGTAAGGGTAAATATTGGGTTGTCTCCCAACAAGCGCTTTTCTTTAATGCCTTTTTAGCTAGGCATGATGATTTCAATGATGTTCACATAAGAGATAACAATTGAAACACAAAGAGAGCATCATGAAGAATATGACTAGCACATTTAAGTCTAACCCAGTTCCTATGCATAGGGATTTTGTGAGCAAACAACTTATGGGAACAAGAAACAACTAGCATAGGAAGGTAAAACAAGCAAATCTTCAAGATTTTCAACACATAAAGAGGAAACTTGATATTATTGCAATTCCTACAAGCATATATTCCTCCCTCATAATAAATTTCAGTAGCATCATGAATGAATTCAACAATATAACTATCACATAAAGCATTCTTTTCATGATCGACAAGCAAAGAAATTTTATTACTCTCCACATAAGCAAATTTCTTCTCATTCGGAATAGTGGGAATATCATAAAAAACTCGAATACTATAAATTGTTTCCACATTAAGAATAATGTTCAGAAAAAGGGTAATCATAATCATGACAAGTTTTGTAAATATAATCATCACTAATTTTTATAACATAAGTATCATCACAATAATCATCTTAAGTAGCAACTTTGTTCTCATCATAATCAATTGAAACCTCTTCCAAGATAGTGGAATCATTACTAAATAAAGTCATGACCTCTCCAAATCCACTTTCATAATTGTCACAATAAGATTCAACACCCTCCAAAATAGTGGGATCATTACTTCCTAAAGTTTACACTCTTCCAAACCCACTTTCATCAATATAATCATCATAAATAGGAGGCATGCTATCATCATAATAAATTTGCTCATCAGAACTTGGGGGACTAAAAATATCATCTTCATCAAACATAGCATCCCCAAGCTTGGGCCTTTGCATATCATAAGCATAATCACTCTCATCATTAATAGTATGGATAGCACCAATAGTATAGCAATTATCATCATCACATTGAGTAATAGGAGCAACATCATTTGGGAGGGATGCCTTTTTACCTTTGCTTCTCCGTCTTTTATTTTTCTTCTTCACATTATATGTGGGTTTAATCCTCTTTTTGGAGCTCCTTATTAATGAGATTGGTTGAATAGAAGGCTCCTCCTCGTTACCTGATTCATCATAAGAAATAATAGGAGGATATTGGGAAGTCTCTTCCCTTTCATTAGTATTCTCTTCATCTTCTATTTGTTTTCTTGTCTTTATGTAATTGGCAATATAAGGATTTTCAATGCAATTCACCGCACAATACATAAAAATTTCTTCTAGATCAAAATCAAGAACTTTATCCAGGACAAATTCTGGAAGATCATTACTTATACGTTTCATTTGTTCATAACCCACAAGCAAACTAAGTTCATTATGATGCGCAAGGGAAATCAAGTCATCACAATTTTTGGACACGATTCAATCATGAAACAATTTGCATTGGAGATTTAAATGATCACGTTCATTGCAAAGTTCACAAGGATGGCAAAGAAATTTTAAATTTTCAGCACAAGCATCTAGCCTCTCTTGCAACCATTTAGTTTCTAAATACTCATGCCTCTTGCAAAATCTATCTTACCTATTTCGTGTGTGCTTGCAAGCTCTATGCACTCCACAAAAATTGACATGCTTATAAGAGAACTTTTTATCATTACTAGTGCAATCATCATTAGTACTATGGATATTCAAAGAGTTCAGACTAACAACATTGCAATCATGCTCATCATTCAAAGATTGTATGGCAAACATTTTATTGCATTCTTCTTCTAAAACTTTGGCACAATTATCGGAATCCTTATTTTCACGGAAGACATTAAAAAGATGAAGCATATGAGGCAACCTCAGTTTCAATATTTTTTGTAGTTTTCTTTTATAGACTAAACTAGTGATAAAACAAGAAACAAAAAGATTCGATTGCAAGATCTAAAGATATACCTTCAAGCACTAACCTCCTCGGCAACGGCGCCAGAAAAGAGCTTGATGTCTACTACGCGACCTTCTTCTTGTAGACGTTTTTGGGCCTTCAAGTGCAGAGGTTTGTAGGACAGTAGAAAATTTCCCTCAAGTGGATGACCTAAGTTTTATCAATCCTTGGGAGGCGTAGGATGAAGATGGTCTCTCTCAAACAACCCTGCAACCAAATAACAAAGAGTCTCTTGTGTCCCCAACACACCCAATACAATGGTAAATTGTATAGGTGCACTAGTTCGGCGAAGAGATGGTGATATAAGTGCAATATGGATGGTATATATAGGTTTTTGTAATCTGAAAATATAACTACCGCAGGTAACTAATGATAAAAGTGAGCACAAACGGTATTGCAATGCTTCGAAACAAGGCCTAGGGTTCATACTTTCACTAGTGCAAGTTCTCTCAACAATAATAACATAATTGGATCATATAACAATCCCTCAACATGCAACAAAGAGTCTCTCCAAAGTCACTAATAGCGGAGAACAAACGAAGAGATTATTGTAGGGTACGAAACCACCTCAAAGTTATTCTTTCCAATCTATCCATTGGGCTATTCCTATAAGTGTCACAAACAGCCTAGAGTTCGTAGTAAAATGACACCTTAAGACACATATCAACCAAAACCCTAATGTCACCTAGATACTCCAATGTCACCACAAGTATCCGCGGGTATGATTATATGATATGCATCACACAATCTCATATTCATCTATTCAACCAACACAAAGAACTTCAAAGAGTGCCCCAAAGTTTCTACCGGAGAGTGAAGACGAAAACGTGTGCCAACCCCTATGCATAGATTCCCAAGGTCACGGAACCCGCAAGTTGATCACCAAAACATACATCAAGTGGATCAATAGAATATCCCATTGTCACCACGGTATCCCATGCAAGACATACATCAAGTGTTCTCAAATCCTTAAAGACTCAATCCGATAAGATAAGTTCAAAGGGAAAACTCAATCCATTACAAGAAGATAGAGGGGGAGAAGCATCATAAGATCCAACTATAATAGCAAAGCTCGCGATACATCAAGATCGTGCCATATCAAGAACACGAGAGAGAGAGAGAGAGAGAGATCAAACACATAGCTACTGGTACATACCCTCAGCCCCGAGGGTGAACTACTCCCTCCTCGTCATGGAGAGCGCCGGGATGATGAAGATGGCCACCGGTGATGATTCCCCCCTCCGGCAGGGTGCCAGAACAGGGTCCCGATTGGTTTTTGGTGGCTACAGAGGCTTGCCGCGGCGGAACTCCTGATCTAGGTTTCTTTCTGGGGGTTTCTGTATTTATAGGAATTTTTGGCGTCGGGAATAAGTCAGGGGGGTCTCCCAGTCATCCATGAGGCAGGGGGCGCCCTCCACCCTCATGGATGGCTCGGGACTCTTCTGGACCAACTCTTTTACTTCAGGGGCTTCTTTTGATCCATAAAAAATCCACAAAAATTGGTAGGTCAATTGGACTCCGTTTGGTATTCCTTTTTTGTAAAACTCAAAAACAAGGAAAAAAACAGAAACTGGCACTGGGCTCTAGGTTAATAGGTTAGTCCCAAAAATCATATAACACAGCATATAAAACATCCAAGATGGATAATATAATAGCTTGGAACAATCAAAAATTATAGATACGTTGGAGACGTATCAATGCCCAATATGTAAGCAGTTTCACCGAGGTCTTTCTTTGAAACACTCCTTTATGCTTTGCGGAAAATTCTACATCATTTCCGATCAACAATATGTCATTCACATATACTTATCAGAAAGGCTGTAGTGCTCCCACTCACTTTCTTGTAAATACAGGCTTCACCGCAAGTCTGTATAAAACTATTTGCTTTGATCAACTTATCAAAGCGTATATTCCAACTCCGAGATGCTTGCACCAGTCCATAGATGGATCGCTGGAGCTTGCACATTTTGTTAGCACCTTTAGGATTGACAAAACCTTCTGGTTGTATCATATACAACTCTTCTTTAATAAATCCATTAAGGAATGCAGTTTTGATATCCATTTGTCAGATTTCATAAAATGTGTCAATTGCTAACATGATTCGGACAGACTTTAAGCATCGATACGAGTGAGAAAATCTCATCGTAGTCAACATCTTGAATTTGTCAAAGACCCTTTTCGACAAGTCGAGCTTTGTAGATAGTAACACTACTATCAGCGTACGTCTTCCTCTTGAAGATCCATTTATTCTCAATGGCTCGCCGATCATCGGGCAAGTCAATCAAAGTCCATACTTTGTTCTTATATATGGACCCCATCTCAGATTTCATGGCCTCAAGCCATTTCTGGGCTCATCATCGCTTCCTCATAGTTCACAGGTTCGTCATGGTCTAGTAACATGACTTCCAGAACATGATTACCGTACCACTCTGGTGCGGATCGTACTCTGGTTGACCTATGAGGTTTGGTAGTAACTTGATCTGAAGTTTCATGATCATCATCATTAACTTCCTCACTAATTGGTGTAGGCATCACTGGAACTGATTTTAGTGATGAGCTACTTTCCAATTCGAGAGAAGGTACAATTACCTCATCAAGTTCTACTTTCCTCCCACTCATTTCTTTCGAGAGACTCCTTCTCTAGAAAGGATCCACTCTTAGCAAAAAAAGATCTTGCCTTCGGATCTTTGATAGAAGGAGTACCCAATAGTTTATTTTGGGTATCCTATGAAGACGCACTTCTACGATTTGGGTTTGAGCTTGTCAGGCTGAATTTTTTTCCTCATAAGCATCGCAACCCCAAACTTTAAGAAACGGCAGCTTAGGTTTCTTGCCAAACCACAGTTTATACGGTGTCGTCTCAACGGATTTTTAGACGGTGCCCTATTTAACGTGAATGCAGCTGTCTCTAATGCATAATGTAGCGACCAGACCTCAAACAGTCTGTCCTGCTGTGCACCAGTGTCATCCCTGGATCAGTAATGCTGACACGCACAGTACAAATGGAGGATTTATAACAGAGTAGCAATCACACACTTATTACAACGAATATCTCAAAAGAGAATAAGTATGATAAATATGGCTTAAGGCCATCTAATACGATAACAGCGGAAGACTTGGAAGAATAGTGAGTCCATCAACTCCAACGGCATCACTGAGTATAAGACCACGACCTAAGGCACCTTACTCGTCGTCTGAAAAGTCTGCAACATGAAACGTTGCAGCCCGGAAACGTGTCAGCACATGGAATATGCTGGCAATGTAACACATAGAGAATAATGAACATAATAATGCTATACTACATGCATATATGGCTGGTAGAAAGCTCTATGGTTACAGTTTTGCGAAAAGCCAGTTTTTCCCTACTACAAAGGAATAAATTTTATTTAACTATCATGGTGGTTGTTAAACATTGAGATGGTTGACAGCATCTCAATCCCAATTAAGTATCATCATTAACCCAACAAGATTAATTAAAGTAACATGATGAGATTCACATGATAATCCAAGTACTAGATACTCAAGATGTCCATAACCGGGGACACGGCTAACCATGATTAGATTGTACACTCTGCAGAGGTTTGCGCACTTTTCCCCACAAGACTCGATCGCCTCCGCTTGATTCTCGCACATGATGTTTGAGAAACGGATGACCGAGACACAGTCTTTCAGAAGCGTTAGCACCTTACGATGGGTAGACCGGTACACCTACATCCCCTACATCTGCTAGTCTACCACTGTAAGAGTTCACACAACTTAATCAACTATGCTAGAGCCCATAATAGCTTGTGGCTGCACACGGAAGTTTCTAGCATGAATAATCTCATGATCCCTTTGAACCTGGGTGGCGGTCCAAAAAGAAAAACAGGCAATCCTGGAATACCCAGGTACCTCAATCCACCCAGATGTGAGTTTTAGTTGCCACCTTAAGTAAACCATTAATTAACAATCTCACATCTGTCGTGAATATCTCTCAAACCCAATCCACGTCTACAAGCATAGCATAGCAATATAAGCAAACGTAGAAGTAACTCCCAAAGGTTTGATAATGAAACAGGTGATAGGTACTACCTCTTCTACTTCCCAATACCCACAATTTAATTAGATCCTAATCATGCAATGTTGAGGATTGATCTAATGCAATAAAACTGGGTAATAAAAGGGGTATGATCAAAGTGTTACTTGCTTTGCTGATGATCCGCAAAACCTAGCGATTCGAAGTAGCAAGCGGCGCACTCCGGGTACTCTATCCTAAACAAACAAGCAAACAATAAGTACTCATCTAATGCACGGGTAAAACTCAAATAAGAGAACTAACCAGAAAGTTCAACTTAAGAACCTCGGTTTGCAAAAAGAATCAAATCGAACGAAGCAACGAAAGTCAAACGGCGAAAGAAACAAACTTCGTTTACTAATCTGGACCTAGGTCAAATTTTATAGAAACATAAAACTTGTTTGAGTTGGTTAAACGGAAAGAGAATTTCGAGACGAAACTCTAGGCGCTTGAATCGCCTGATTCCGATAAACGAACGAAAAGTTATACTAGTTCGAAAATCTGATCAGAAATCGCGATCAGAAAAATCGCGGAATAAATCCGAGAAAAGAAAAACGTCGAACAGATTAACGAACGAACGTTCGTTCACTGGATCTAAACGACGAACGTGTTCAATAAAACGAACGACCGAGCGAACGCTCGCTAATTAACCTAAACCGAAAAAAAACGATCTAAAAAACCGACGAAAAACCGCGGAAAAACCGAATGGTTTTTCGCGAGAAAACCGGCGGCTACCTCCGGCTCCGGCGAGGCGGCGGCTCCGGCGACGAGGTCGGGCGGCGGCGGCGGGACGGCGAGGGGCGGCGGCGGCAGCGACGGCGGCGGCGGCGGCAGCGTCGGCGGGGCGGCAGCGAGGCGGCGCGACGGCGGCGAGGCGACGCGGCGGCTGGCGGCGGCGGCGGCGGCGGGGTTGGGCTGGGGCAGCGCGGGGCTCGAGGCGGCTAGGGTTTGGCCTCGGGCTGGGCCGGCTCGGCGCTATATAAAGCCCCAGTCAGGCGGAGTCCTGACCGGTTACGGCCCATAGTCGGTTTCTTTTTTTTAAATAATTACGTGCAGAAAAATCAATTAAAAGAAATACCAAACGGACTCCAAAAATTCCGAAATAAATTTTCCCCGGCTTCTAAAATTAAGATGGACAAGATGAACATTTATTTGGGGCCTAAATGCAATTTTGAAAAATGCACATTTTTCCTAATTTCAAATAAAATATCCGAAAACTCCGAAATAAAATCTTATTTGATTTTTTTATTAAATCTTCAATATTCCTATATTTTGGGAAAGTCATTTTATTCCCTCTCTCATATTTTTATAATTGAAATAATTGAGGATAAAATAAATAAAACCAAATGATCCTATTTTCAAAATTTGATAAATCTCAAATACGAAAATAACGAAATCCCCAACTCTCTCCGTGGGTCCTTGAGTTGCGTAGAATTTCTATGATCAAACCCAAAATGCAATAAAATATGATATGCAATGATGATCTAATGTATAACATTCCAAATTGAAAATTTGGGATGTTACAAACCTACCCCCTTAAGATGAATCTCGCCCTCGAGATTCGGGTTGGCTAGAAAATAGGTGAGAGTGGTTCTTCCGTAGATCTTCCTCTCGCTCCCAGGTGGCTTCATCCTCAGTGTGGTGACTCCACTGAACTTTGTAGAACTTGATAACCTTGCTGCGGGTGACTCGGCTGGCATACTCAAGAATCTTAACTGGTTTCTCCTCATAGGTCAAATCACTTTCCAACTGAATCGCTTCCAGTGGCACTATATCTCTCAGTGGTATCTCAGCCATCTCTGCGTGGCACTTCTTCAACTGGGAAACGTGAAATACATCATGAACTCCTGACAATCCTTCAGGCAATTCCAGCTTGTAAGCAACTTCTCCCATACGCTCCAAAACTCTGTATGGTCCTACAAAACGGGGCGCTAACTTTCCCTTAACTCCAAAGCGCTTCACTCCTCGAAGTGGTGATACTCGAAGATAAACTCTGTCTCTGACTTCGTGAACTGTCTCCTTATGTTTAGAATCCGCATAACTCTTCTGCCTGGACTGGGCTACCTTGAGCCTATCGCGAATCAACCTCACTTTCTATTCAGACTCTTTAATCAAATTTGGTCCAAACAACTGACGGTCTCCAACTTCATCCCATAACAATGGTGTTCTACACCTCCTTCCGTACAAAGCTTCGAAAGGGGCCATCTTCAAACTGGTTTGATAACTGTTGTTGTAAGAAAACTCTGCATATGGCAAATTGTCGTCCCAACTAGATCCATAATCTAGCGCACAAGCTCTCAACATGTCTTCCAAAATCTGATTGACTCTCTCGGTCTGTCCATCTGTCTATGGGTGAAAGGTTGTACTGAATTCTAGGCTGGTTCCCAAAGTTTCATGTAACTGATTCCAAAACTTCGAGGTAAACTGGGTTCCTCTATCTGATACAATGGTCCTCGGAACTCCATGCAAACATACGATTCTGGTCATGTATATCTTTGCCAACTTAGCACTGTTGTAGGTGGTCTTCACTGGGATGAAATGAGCTACTTTCGTCAAACGATCGACTACAACCCATATTGAGTCATAGCCTGAACGAGTCCTGGGCAATCCCGTGATAAAATCCATGCCTAGTTTATCCCACTTCCATTCGGGTATCGGAAATGGTTGTAGCAATCCTGCTGGCTTCTGATGTTCTGCCTTCACTCTCTGACATACATCACAAACTGCTACATACTCCGCAATATCCTTCTTCATACCGGTCCACCAGAAGGTATCCTTCAAATCCAAATACATCTTGGTATTTCCTGGGTGAATCGAGTACGGTGAATCATGGGCCTCTTGCAAGATCAACTTCCTGATCTCCGGATCATTGGGCACATAAACGCGGTCCTCAAACCATAAGGTATCGTGCTCATCCTCACGAAATCCCTTGGCTTGTCCTTTGCTCATCTTTTCCTTTATCTCGTTAATTTCCTTGTCTGTCTTCTGAGCTTCTCTGATCTTTTCCATCAGGGTAGACTAAATCTCCAACGTTGCTAAATAGCCTCTTGGAACTATCTCCAAACATAGCTCGCGAAGATCCTCGGCTAACTCCTGGGGTAACTCTCCTATCATGAGTGTGTTGACATGGCTTTTGTGGCTCAATGCATCTGCTACTACGTTAGCCTTCCCTGGGTGATAATGCAATCTCATATCATAATCCTTAATGAGCTCCAACCATCTCCTCTGCCTGAGATTCAACTCCTTCTGCGTGAAAATGTACTTCAAACTCTTGTGATCCGTGTACACCTCACAATGGTTTCCGATGAGAAAATGTCTCCATGTCTTCAACGCATGCACTACGGATGCTAATTCCAAATCATGCGTGGCATAATTCTTCTCATGGGGTTTAAGTTGTCGTGAAGCATATGAAACAACTCTTCCTTCCTGCATAAGCACTGCTCCAAGTCCTCGACGTGAAGCGTCACAATAAACTTCATAATCCTTGCGTTGGTCTGGCAGAATCAACACTGGAGATGTAACCAATCGTTTCTTCAACTCTTGGAAACTAGCTTCACATTCCTTAGTCCAATTGAATTTGGTGTCCTTCTTCAATAGCTCAGTCATGGGTTTTGCAATCTTTGAGAAATTCTCAATGAACCTCCGGTAGTATCCTGCAAGTCCAAGAAAACTCCCGATCTCTCCAACTGACGTGGGTGATTCCCAACTTGTTACTGTGTCAACTTTGGCGGGGTCTACTGCTATTCCTTCTCCGGATATAACATGTCCGAGGAATCCAACTTCCTTCAGCCAAAACTCACACTTGCTGAATTTGGCGTATAACTGATGTTCTCTGAGTTTCTCAAGTACCAAACGCAAATGCTCTTTATGCTCCTCTTCATTCTTTGAGTAGACCAAAATATCATCAATGAACACCACGACGAACTTATCCAAAAACTCCATAAAGACTTTGTTCATCAGGTTCATAAAATAGGCAGGTGCATTAGTCAGACCAAATGACATAACGGTATACTCATATAGCCCATACCTGGTGGTAAAAGCCGTCTTAGGTATATCCTGCTCTCGAATCTTCAACTGGTGGTATCCTGATCGTAGATCGATCTTGGAAAATACCTTAGCTCCTTGTAAGCGGTCAAACAAATCATTGATCATCGGCAGTGGGTACTTGTTCTTGATGGTCACTTCGTTCAATCCTCGATAATCAACAACCATCCTCCACGATCCATCTTTCTTCTCCACTAGAAGTACTGGTGATCCCCAAGGTGACGAACTTGGGCGAATATAGCCTTTATCCAGTAACTCCTTAATCTGCTTCTTAATTTCCTCCAAATCTTTTGCGGGCATCTTGTACGGTCTCTTAGATATTGGTCCTGTGCCTGGCAAAAGTTCAATCAGAAACTCAATGTCTCTATCCGGTGGCATGCCTAGCAACTCTTCTGGAAAAACATCCGGGTAATCCTTCACCACTGGTACTTCCTCCTGTACAACTCCTGATAAGGAATTCACCTGAGTTCTCTTCGGCATATGCCGGGATACATACTTAATCCTTCTTCCTTCTGGGGTGGTAAGCGAAATCGTCTTACTGGTGCAATCGATGTTTCCTCCATACATCGATAGCCAATCCATACCCAAAATTACATCCAAACCTTGCGACTTCAAAACTATTAGGTCTGAGGGGAAAACATGCCTACCTATGGCCAATGGCATCTGAAAACATCCTTGGCTTGCCATATACTCTGCTCCTGGTGAACTTACTAACATAGGTGTTTTAAGAACCTTGGTGGGCAACTTATACTTATCCATAAATCCCCTTGATATGTATGAATGCGATGCACCAGTATCGAAAAGAACAGTTGCAGTAAATGACTTAACCAAAACTTACCTATTACTGCATCAGGCTGTGCTTCAACCTCCTCCACGTAAACGTGGTTCACATGTCCTTTGTTGAAAGGGTTCGGCTTCTTCCCAGAGCTTCCATTTCCATTACCATTCTGGGCTTCAGGACATTCATTGGCATAATGTCCAGTCTTCTGGCACTTAAAGCAAGTGACTTGGCTCAGGTCTCTCTTAGCTGGGGTTGAAGGGTTGGTACGGTTCTGGCCGTTGCTTCCTCCATTCCCATTACCATTCTTGGAGCCATTATGGTTGTGCGAACTACCTCCTCCATGGGTATGTTGAAACTGTCCTCCCGATTTCGGGGTAAAACGTGGCTTCTGCTGAGCTCCAGAATTGTACTTCCCTTGTCCATACTTCCTCTTACGGTTTTCAATCTGCTGCTGCTTCCCTTCAATCATGAGTGCTCTATCTACCAACTCCTGGTAGTTATTGAAGGTTGCTACCATTAGCTGCATGCTCAGCTCATCATTCAGTCCTTCCAGAAAGTTCTCCTGCTTGGCTGCATCTGTAGCAACGTCATCTGCTGCATAACGTGCTAACTTACTGAAATCCTCCACATACTGGCCTACGGTGCGTCCTCCTTGGCGTAGGTTGCGAAACTCACGCTTCTTCATAGCCATAGCTCCTGCTGAAACATGGGCTGTACGGAAAGCTTGCTGAAACTGGTCCCATGTGACAGTGTCAATAGGGTGTGTGGCTGTGTAATTCTCCCACCATGATGCTGCGGGTCCATCAAGCTGATGTGCGGCAAAACGCACTCTCTCCACATCTGTGCATCCTGTAGTGGTCAACTCCCTTCCAACTTTGCGGAGCCAATCATCTGCAACAATCGGCTCGGTGCTGCTGGAAAACACCGGCGGATTTAGCCTCAAGAAACGGGCTAAGTGATCAACAGGTGGTGGTGGTGGGTTGTTGTTGTTGTTGTTGTTGCCTTGGTTCTGTACTAACACTTGCATCAGGGCATTCTGCTGCTGAATCAACTGTGTGATCTCCAGTGGGAAAACAAATCTGGTGTCGCGTCTCGGAGGCATCTGATAGGTTTAGAAAAGATGAGAGTTTAGAATAGAATGAGGTCTAGAGAGAAAACACTACCCATATGCTCATGAGACAATCACAATCAATATCACTCAATCAAATCAAACAGTGCATACAATCGATCTAACTAGCGTTACAAAAGTGCTCAAACTATACTATATACATGGGGGAATACTACTACTGATATGGTGGTCTACTAGAAATTTTGATCAGTCGAAGACTCCATGCTATCTGCTCCAGCTTCATCAACAAAGTCATCTTCACCTGGTTCCGAGTCGGTGTCGTCGATGATGATGTAGTTATCCGGGCAAGCGCATTCATCATCTTCTCCTTTTGATGCTGGATTTCCCACGAATACTCCAATCTTCTTCTCCAGGTCATCATTCTTCCCTACTAGTGCGACGATTTCCTCCAAATAATCCTCGCGTGTAGCCTTGAGTTCTTCCTCCAACTCCTTGATCTTGGTCAATGCCTTCTTCAGATCTATCATGTCTGAGCACATCTGGTTCTCCTGGCGACGAATGTGTTGGTTTTGCTCCTGGATGAAAGCTGCAATTGATCCATCCTTCTTGGTGCTGATCATCTCCCATTGCTCGTCTCGGCGTCCACAAATCTGATAAATAGTATCCTTAAGCTCCCTGTGGTAGACTTCTCCAATGCGTCCCATAGAGATGTGGGCTGCCATGCTCTTCCCTAAACTCCAGGTTGGTGCTTCAAAAGAAAACTTTATAGGCTCAGTGACTGGTGTAAACGTCCTTCCTAGAATTTGAACTTGAATCTTCCAGCTCTCCTCTTCTGGTAGTGTGGCGTTGTAGGTTCCGGTGATGCTTGGTATTCCAATGTTCAAGTACTTAGTGACTTCCTTCAAGTGTCGTCCAAAAGGTGTATCTTCATCTGGTTGCATGAACTTGTTCCTTGCATTCGTCATTCCTAAAAGAGTAGAAAGTGGAGAGGAGTCAGAAATGAGAAGAGAGTAGTGTTCTAGGGTTTAAGCTTAGTGGTCGTGTCCTACAGTCAGTGTGTGCTCTGATACCACCTTTGTAGCGACCAAACCTCAAACAGTCTGTGCTGCTGTGCACCAGTGTCATCCCTGGATCAGTAATGCTGACACGCACAGTACAAATGGAGGATTTATAACAGAGTAGCAATCACACACTTATTACAACGAATATCTCAAAAGAGAATAAGTATGATAAATATGGCTTAAGGCCATCTAATACGCTAACAGCGGAAGACTTGGAAGATAAGTGAGTCCATCAACTCCAACGGCATCACTGAGTATAAGACCACGACCTAAAGGCACCTTACTCGTCGTCTTAAAAGTCTGCAAGATGAAACGTTGCAGCCCGAAAACAGGTCAGCACATGGAATATGCTGGCAATGTAACACATAGAGAGTAATGAACATAATAATACTATACTACATGCATATATGGCCGGTAAAAAGCTCTATGGTTACAGTTTTGCGAAAAGCCAGTTTTTCCCTACTACAAAGGAATAAATTTTATTTAACTATCATGGTGGTTGTTAAACATTGAGATGGTTGACAGCATCTCAATCCCAATTAAGTATCATCATTAACCCAACAATATTAATTAAAGTAACATGGTGATGAGATTCACATGATAATCCAAGTACTAGATACTCAAGATGTCCATAACCGGGGACACGGCTAACCATGATTAGTTTATACACTCTGCAGAGGTTTGTGCACTTTTCCCACAAGACTCGATCGCCTCCGCTGGATTCTCGCACTACATGATGTTTGAGAAACGGATGACCAAGACATAGTCTATCAGAAGCGTTAGCACCTTACGATGGATAGACCGGTACACCTACATCCCCTACATCTGCTAGTCTACCACTGTAAGAGTTCACACAACTTAATCAACTATGCTAGAGCCCATAATAGCTTGTGGCTGCACACGGAAGTTTCTAGCATGAATAATCTCATGATCCCTTTGAACCTGGGTGGCGGTCCAAAAAGAAAAACAGGCAATCCTGGAATACCCAGTTACCTCAATCCACCCAGATGTGAGTTTTAGTTGCCACCTTAAGTAAACCATTAATTAACAATCTCACATTTGTCGTGAATATCTCTCAAACCCAATCCACGTCTACAAGCATAGCATAGCAATATAAGCAAACGTAGAAGTAACTCCCAAAGGTTTGATAATGAAACAGGTGATAGGTACTACCTCTTCTACTTCCCAATACCCACAATTTAATTAGATCCTAATCATGCAATGTTGAGGATTGATCTAATGCAATAAAACTGGGTAATAAAAGGGGTATGATCAAAGTGTTACTTGCCTTGCTGATGTTCCGCGAAACCTAGCGATTCAAAGTAGCAAGCGGCGCACTCCAGGTACTCTATCGTAAACAAACAAGCAAACAATAAGTACTCATCTAATGCACGGGTAAAACTCAAATAAGAGAACTAACCAGAAAGTTCAACTTAAGAACTCCGGTTTGCAAAAAGAATCAAATCGAACGAAGCAACGAAAGTTAAACGGCGAAAGAAACAAACTTCGTTTACTAATATGGACCTAGGTCAAATTTTACAGAAACAGAAAACTTGTTTGAGTTGGTTAAACGGAAAGAGAATTTCGAGACGAAACTCTAGGCGCTTGAATCGCCTGATTCCGATAAACGAGCGAAAAGTTATACTAGTTCGAAAATCTGATCAGAAATCGCGATCAGAAAAATCGTGGAATAAATCCGAGAAAAGAAAAACGTCGATCAGATTAACGAACGAACGTTCGTTAACTGGATCAAAACGACGAACGCGTTCAATAAAACGAACGACCGAGCGAACGCTCGCTAATTAACCTAAACCGAAAAAAAAAACGATCTAAAAAAATCGACGAAAAACCGCGGAAAAACCGAATGGTTTTTCGCGAGAAAACCGGCGGCTACCTCCGGCTCCGGCGAGGCGGCGGCTCCGGCGACGAGGTCGGGCGGCGGCGGCGGGACGGCGAGGGGCGACGGCGGGCGGCGGCGGCGGCGGGCAGCGGCGGCGCGGCGGCGAGGCGGGGCGGCGGCGGCGAGGCGACGCGGCGGCGGCGACGGGGTCGGGCTGGGGCGGCACGGGGCTCGAGGCGGCTAGGGTTTGGCCTCGGGCTGGGCCGGCTCGGCGCTATATAAAGCCCCGGTCAGGCGGAGTCCTGACCGGTTACGGCCCATAGTCGGTTTCTTTTTTTTTAAATAATTACGCGCAGAAAAAACGATTAAAAGAAATACCAAACGGACTCCAAAAATCCCGAAATAAATTTTCCCCGGCTTCTAAAATCAAGCCGGACAAGATGAACATTTATTTGGGGCATAAATGCAATTTTGAAAAACGCACATTTTTCCTAAATTCAAATAAAATATCCGAAAACTCCGAAATAAAATCTTATTTGATTTTTTTATTAAATCTTCAATATTCCTATATTTTGGGAAAGTCATTTTATTCCCTCTCTCATATTTTTATAATTGAAATAATTGAGGATAAAATAAATAAAACCAAATGATCCTATATTCAAAATTTGATAAATCTCAAATACGAAAATAACGAAATCCCCAACTCTCTCCGTGGGTCCTTGAGTTGCGTAGAATTTCTAGGATCAAACCCAAAATGTAATAAAATATGATATACAATGATGATCTAATGTATAACATTTCAAATGAAAATTTGGGATGTTACACATAACCTCAAAACGATAGTGGTAAATCGGTAAGAGACATCATAGATCGCACCATATTTAATAAAGTACGGTTACGACGTTCGGACACACCATTACGCTGTGGTGTTCCAGGTGGCGTGAGTTGTTAAACTATTCCACATTGTTTCAAATGAAGGCCAAACTCATAACTCAAATATTCGCCTCCGCGATCAGATCGTAGAAACTTTATTTTCTTGTTATGATGATTCTCAACTTCACTCTGAAATTCTTTGAACTTTTCAAATGTTTCAGACTTGTGTTTCATTAAGTAGATATACCCATATCTGCTCAAATCATCTGTGAAGGTCAGAAAATAACGATACCCGCCGCGAGCCTCAACACTCATCGGACCGCATATATCGGTATGTATTATTTCCAATAAGTCAGTGGCTCGCTCCATTGTTCCAGAGAATGGAGTCTTAGTCATCTTGCCCATGAGGCATGGTTCACAAGCATCAAGTGATTCCAAAAGCCCACCAGCATGGAGTTTCTTCATGCGCTTTACACCAATATGACCTAAACGGCAGTGCCACAAATAGGTTGCACTACATTATTAACCTTGCATCGTTGGGCTTCAATATTATGAATATGTGTATCACTACAATCGAGATTCAATAAACAATTCACCTTGGGTGTATGACCACATAAGGTTTTATTCATGTAAACAGAATAACAATTATTCTTTGACTTAAATGAATAATTGTATTGCAATAAACATAATCCAATCATATTATGCTCAACGGTCAACGCAAACACCAAATAACATTTATTTTAGGTTCAACACTAATCCCGAAGGTAAAGGGAGTGTGCGATGGTGATCTTATCAACCTTGGAATCACTTCCAACACACAACGTCACCTTGCCCTCAACTAGTCTCTGTTCATTTTATAACTCTTGTTTCAAGTTACTAATCATAGCAACTAAACCAGTATCAAATACCCAAGGGCTACTATGAATACTAGTAAAGTACACATCAATAACATGTATATCATATATACTTTTGTTCACTTTGACATCCTTCTTATCCGCCAAGTATTTGGGGCAGTTCTGCTTCCAGTGACCATTTCCTTTGCAGTAGAAGCACTCAGTTTCAGGCTTGGGTCTAGCTTTGAGCTTCTTCATGGGAGTGGCAACTTGCTTGTCATTCTTCTTGAAGTTCCCTTTCTTTCCCTTGCCCTTTTACTTGAAACTAGTGGTCTTTTCAACCATCAACACTTGATGCTTTTCTTGATTTCTACCTTCACCGATTTCAGCATCGCGAAGAGCTCGGGGGAATCATTTTCGTCATCCTTTGCATATTATAGTTCATCACGAAGTTCCAGTAACTTGGTGATAGTGACTAGAGAACTCTGTCAATCACTATCTTATCTGGAAGATTAACTCCCACTTGATTCAAGCGATTGTATTACTCAGACATTCTGAGCACATGCTCACTGGTTGAGCTATTCTCCTCCATCTTGTAGGCAAAAATACTTGTCAGAGGTCTCATACCTCTCGACTCGGGCATGAGTCTGAAATACCAATTTCAACTCTTGGAACATCTCATATGCTCCATGGCGTTTCAAAATATTTTTTAAGTCCCGGTTCTAAGCTGTAAAGCATGGTGCACTAAACTATCAAGTAGTCATCATACCGAGCTTGTCAAACGTTCATAACGTTTGCATTTGCTCCTGCAATAGTTCTGTCACCTAGTGGTGCATCAAGGGCATAATTCTTCTGTGCAGCAATGAGGATAATCCTCAGATCATGGACCTAGTCCGCATCATTGCTACTATTAACTTTCAACTTAGTTTTCTCTAGGAACATATCATAAATAAAACGGGGAAGCTATACGCGAGCAATTGATCTACAACATAGATATGCAAATACTATCAGGACTAAGTTCATGATAAATTTAAGTTCAATTAATCATATTACTTAAGAACTCCCACTTAGATAGGCATCCCTCTAGTCATCTAAATGATCACGTGATCCATATCAACTAAACCATGTCCGATCATCACGTGAGATGGAGTAGCTTTCAATAGTAAAAATCACTATGTTGAGCATATCTACTATATGATTCACATTCGACCTTTCTGTCTCAGTGTTCCGAGGCCATATCTGCATATGCTAGGCTTGTCAAGTTTAACTCGAGTATTCTGCATGTGCAAAACTAGCTTGCACCCGTTGTATGTGAATGTAGATCTTATCACACCCGATCATCACGTGGTGTCTCAGCACAAAGAACTGTCGCAACGGTACATACTCAGGGAGAACACTTATACCTTGAAATTTTAGTAAGGGATCATCTCATAATGCTACTGTCGTACTAAGCAAAATAAGATGCATAAAAGATAAACATCACATGCAATCAAAATATGTGACATGATATGGCCATCATCATCTTGTGCCTTTGATCTCCATCTCCAAAGTACCATCATGATCTCCATCGTCACTGGCATGACACCATGATCTCCATCATCTTGATCTTTATCAACGTGTCGTCACATGGTCGTCTCGCCAACTATTGCTTTTGCAACTATTGCTATCGCATAAAGCAATTATATGGCGCTTGCATCTTATGCAATAAAGAGACAACCATAAGGCTTCTGCGAGTTGCCGATAAATTTAACAAAACATGATCATCTCATACAACAATTTATATCTCATGACGTGTTGACCATATCACATCACAACATGCCCTGCAAAAACAAGTTAGACGTCCTCTACTTTGTTGTTGCAAGTTTTACGTGGTTGCTACGGGCTTCTAGCAAGAACCGTTCTTACCTATGCATCAAAACCACAACAATTTTTCATCAAGTGTGTTGTTTTAACCTTCAACAAGGACCGGGCGTAGTCAAACTCGATTCAACTAAAGTTGGAGAAACAGACACCCACCAGGCACCTGTGTGCAAAGCACGTCGGTAGAACCAGTCTCATGAACGTGGTCATGTAATGTCGGTCCGGGCTACTTCATCCAACAATACCGCCGAATCAAAGTAAGACGTTGTTGGTAAGCAGTATGACTATTATCGCCCACAACTTTTTGTGTTCTACTCGTGCATATAACATCTACGCATAGACCTGGCTCGGATGCCACTGTTGGGAACGTAGTATTTCAAAATTTTCATACGATCACGCAAGATCTATCTAGGAGAAGCATAGCAATGAGCGGGGAGAGTGTGTCCACGTACTCTCGTAGACCGAAAGTGGAAGCGTTTAGTAACGCGGTTGATGTAGTCGAACGTCTTCACGGTCCAACCGATCCAAGTACCGAACATACGGCACCTCCGTGTTCAGCACACGTTCAGCACGATGACGTCCCTCAAGCTCTTGATCTAGTTGAGGACGGGGGAGAGTTCCATCAGCACGACGGCATGGCGACGGTGATGATGAAGTTACCGACGCAAGGCTTCACCTAAGCACTACGACGATATGACCGAGGTGTTAACTGTGGAGGGGGCACCGCACACGGCTAGGAACAATTGATGTGTGTTCTAGGGGTGCCCTCCCCACGTATATAAAGGAGGGAGAGGGAGGGAGGGAGCCTAGGGCACGCCCAAGTAGGAGGAATCCTACTTGGGCCCCTAGTCCAATTCGCCCCCCCCCCCACCATATTTGGCCAAAGGGGAAAGGAAGGAGAGGGGAGGGGAAGGAAGTAGGAGTCCTACTTCATACTTTCCTTTTCCTCCTCTCCTTTCCCTTTCTCCCCACGTGGCTGGCCCTATAGGGGGCGCACCAGCCCCTTGTGGGCTGGTGTGTTCCCTTACTTGGCCCATTAAGCCCATATCTTTGTCGGGGGTTGCTCGGAACCCCTTCCGATGACCCGGTATCACCCGGAACACTTCCGGTATCCAAATACCATCGTCCTATTGAATCTTTACCTCTCGACCATTTCGAGACTCCTCGTCATGTCCGTGATCTCATCCGGGACTCCGAACAAACTTCGGTCATCAAATCACATAACTCATAATACAAATCGTCATCGAACGTTAAGCGTGCGGACCCTACGGGTTCGAGAACTATGTAGACATGACCGAGACACATCTCTGGTCAATAACCAATAGCGGAACCTGGATGCTCATATTGGCTCCTACATATTCTACGAAGATCTTTATCGGTCAAACCGCATAACAACATACGTTGTTCCCTTTGTCATCAGTATGTTACTTGCCCGAGATTCGATCGTCGGTATCATCATACCTAGTTCAATCTCGTTATCGGCAAGTATGTTTACTCGTTCCGTAATGCATCATCCCATGACTAACTCATTAGTCACATTGCTTGCAAGGCTATAGTGATGTGCATTACCGAGAGGGCCCAGAGATACCTCTCCGATACACAGAGTGAAAAATCCTAATCTCGATCTATGACAACCCAACAAACACCTTCGGAGACATCTGTAGATCATCTTTATAATCACCCAGTTACGTTGTGACGTTTGATAGCACACAAGGTGTTCCTCCGGTATTCGGGAGTTGCATAATCTCATAGTCAGAGGAACATGTATAAGTCACGATGAAAGCAATAGCAATAAAACTAAACGATCATTATGCTAAGCTAACGGATGGGTGTTGTCCATCACATCATTCTCTAATGATGTGATCCCGTTCATCAAATGACAACACATGTCTATGGTCAGGAAACATAACCATCTTTGATTAACGACCTAGTCAAGTAGAGGCATACTAGGGACACTCTGTTTTGTCTATGTATTCACACGTGTACTAAGTTTCCAGTTAATACAATTCTAGCATGAATAATAAATATTTATCATGATATAAGGAAATATAAATAACAACTTTATTATTGCCTCTAGGGCATATTTCCTTCACATATAACATCTACGCATAGACCTGGCTCGGATGCCACTGTTGGGGAACGCAGTATTTCAAAAAATTTACCTATGATCATGCAAGATCTATCTAGGAGAAACATAGAAACGAGCGGGGAGAGTGTGTCCACGTACCCTTGTAGACCGAAAGTGGAAGTGTTTAGTAACGCGGTTGATGTAGTCGAACGTCTTCACGATCCAACCGATCCAAGTACCGAATGTACGGCACCTTCGCGTTCAGCACACGTTCAGCTCGATGACGTCCCTCGAGCTCTTGATCCAGTTGAGGACGAGGGAGGGTTCCGTCAGCACGACAGCGTGGCGACGGTGATGATGAAGTTACCGGTGCAGGGCTTTGCCTAAGCACTACGACGATATGACCGAGGTGTGTAACTGTGGAGGGGGGCACCGCACACGGCTAAGAGAAGGCTTGGTGTGTCTTTTGGGTGCCCCCTCCCACGTATATAAAGGGGGGAGGAGAGGTGTGTCGGCGTTCTGGGAACGGGGGTCCCCAGACTTGCCTGCATGCGGCCCACGGCGTGGCTCTGCGAGCGGGCCCGTACGACCCATCTTCACCAACAAGCACTCAAGACCCTCGCGAGGCGAACGGCGCAAGACCCCTTCGGGAGCGGCCTCACCAGGTTGGCTCGCGAGGGGCGGAGAGATCAAGGCAAGGCAAACCTCACGAGGTTCTCGTGACATGAGCCATGACGATCGAGACCAGGCGGGCGCCAACGCGCACAGCGTACTTGTTTCCTCTTTGGTGCTAAGGAGGCAAGCGCAGGCGCGGAGTACTGAGGCGTCAAGCAAAGGTTTCCATATCAGTGCAACGAGACCAAGACCAGCAGGACGGCAAGACGGAGGTCACCATGGAGCCCAAGGCGGCGTCACCACCAGAGCCTTTTGGAGGCGAATTAGATATTCGTAAAGCACACACGGATCTGAAGGGTTCAGACCCGTTGACTAATAACCTCTCTCACAAGCATAACAAGATCAAACCAAAACTCATTGAGTTTAATCACATAGTGATGTGAACTGGATTGTTGACTCTAGTAAACTCTTTGGATGTTGGTCACATGGTGATGTGACCTATGAGTGTTAATCACATGGTGATGTGGACTAGATTATTGACTCTAGTGCAAGTGGGAGACTGTTGGAAATATGCCCTAGAGGCAATAATAAATAGGTTATTATTATATTTCCTTGTTCATGATAATCGTTTATTATCCATGCTAGAATTGTATTGATAGGAAACTCAGATACATGTGTGGATACATAGACAACACCATGTCCCTAGTAAGCCTCTAGTTGACTAGCTCGTTGATCAATAGATGGTTACGGTTTCCTGACCATGGACATTGGATGTCGTTGATAACGGGATCACATCATTAGGAGAATGATGTGATGGACAAGACCCAATCCTAAGCCTAGCACAAGATCGTGTAGTTCGTTTGCTCAGAGCTTTTCTAATGTCAAGTATCATTTCCTTAGACCATGAGATTGTGCAACTCCCGGATACCGTAGGAATGCTTTGGGTGTACCAAACATCACAACGTAACTGGGTGGCTATAAAGGTGCACTACAGGTATCTCCGAAAGTGTCTGTTGGGTTGGCACGAATCGAGACTGGGATTTGTCACTCCGTGTAAACAGAGAGGTATCTCTGGGGCCCACTCGGTAGGACATCATCATAATGTGCACAATGTGACCAAGGAGTTGATCACGGGATGATGTGAGTTACGGAACGAGTAAAGAGACTTGCCGGTAACGAGATTGAACAAGGTATAGGGATACCGACGATCGAATCTCGGGCAAGTAACATACCGATAGACAAAGGGAATTGTATACGGGATTGATTGAATCCTCGATATCGTGGTTCATCCGATGAGATCATCGAGGAGTATGTGGGAGCCAACATGGGTATCCAGATCCCGCTGTTGGTTATTGACCGGAGAGTCGTCTCGGTCATGTCTGCGTGTCTCCGGAACCCGTAGGGTCTACACACTTAAGGTTCGTGTAGCGACCAGACCTCAAATGGCCTGTGCTGCTGTGCACCAGTGTCATCCCTGGATCAGTAATGCTGACACGCACAGTACAAATGGAGGATTTATAACAGAGTAGCAATCACACACTTATTACATCGGATATCTCCATAGAGACTAAGTATAATAAACATGGCTTAAGGCCATCTAATAACGATAACAGCGGAAGACTTGGAAGATAAGTGAGTCCATCAACTCCAGCGGCATCACTGAGTATAAGACCACGACCTAAGGCACCTTACTCATCGTTTGAAAAATCTGCAACATGAAACGTTGCAGCCCGAAAACGGGTCAGCACATAGGATATGCTGGCAATGTAGCACATAGAGAGAAATGAACAATAATAATGCTATACTACATGCATATGTGGCTGGTGGAAAGCTCTATGGTTACAGTTTTGCGAAAAGCCAATTTTATCCTACTTCAAAGGAATAAATTTTATTTAACTATCATGGTGGTTGTGAAACATTGAGATGGTTGACAGCATCTCAATCCCAATTAAAAAGTCATCAATAACCCAACAAAATTAATTAGAAGTAACATAGTGTTGAGATTCACATGATAATCCAAGTACTAGATACTCAAGTTGTCCATAACCGGGGACACGGCTAATCATGATCAGTTTGTACACTCTGCAGAGGTTTGTGCACTTTTCCCACAAGACTTGATCTCCTCCGATGGATTACTCGCACTACATGGTGTTTGAGTAACGGATGACCAAGACACAGTCTTTCAGAAGTGTTTGCACCTTACGTATGGGTAGACCGTTACACCTACTTTCCCCTACATCTGCTAGTCTACCACTGTAAGAGTTCACACAACTTAATCAACTATGCTAGAGCCCATAATAGCTTGCGGCTGCACACGGAAGTTTCTAGCATGAAAAATCTCATGATCCCTTTGAAACTGGGTGGCGGTCCAAAATAAAAACAGGCAAATCCTGGAATACCCAGGTACCTCAATCCACCCAGATGTGAGTTTAAGTTGCCACCTTAAGTAAACCATTAATTAACAATCTCACATCTGTCATGAATTTCACTCAAACCCAATCCACGTCTACGAGCATAGCATGGCAATAATAAAAGCAACGTAGAAGTAACTCCCAAGGGTTTGATAGAAAAACAGGTAATAGGTACTACCTCAACTACTTCCCAATACCCACAGTTTATTAGATCCTAATCATGCAATGTGTTTGAAGGAATAGATCTAATGCAATAAAACTGGGTATGAACGGGGTATGATCAAAGTGTTACTTGCCTTGCTGATGATCCGCAAAACCTAGCGATTCGAAGTAACAAGCGGCACACTCCGGGTACTCTATCGCAAACAAACAAGCATACAATCAGTACTCAACTATTGCACAGGTAAAACTCGAATGAAAGATCCAACCAGAAAGTTCAACTTAAGAACTCCGGTTTGCAAAAAGAATCAACTCGAAAGAAGCAACGACAGTCAAACGGCGGAAGAAAGAACCTTCGTTTGCTAATCTGGATCTAGGTCAAATTTTACTGTAGCAAAAACTTGTTTGAGTAGGTTAAACGGAAAGAGAATTTCGAGACGAAACTCTAGGCGCTTGAATCACCTGATTCCGATAAACGAGCGAGAAGTTAAACAGAAACGAAGATTCGATCAGAAATCGAATCTGAGAAAATAACGGGAAAAATCCGCCGAAAAAGAAAAATGGACGAACGGTTAAAGAACGGACGTTCGTTAACAGAGAAAAACCGACGAACGCGTTCGTCAAAACGAACGGTTCGGTGAACGCTCGTGAAATAAGAAAAACCGAAAAAAAAAACCGATCTAGGGTTTTTTTTTAAACAAAAGGTTTTTTTTCAGAAAACCGGTCAACAGGACGGGAACGGCGGCGGCAGTACCTCGACGGGGCTCGCTCCGGCGAGGGCTCCGGCGGGCGCGGCTCGGCGGCGGGGTGCGGGGCTCGGGGGCGGAGGCTCCGGCGGCGAGGGCGGGGCTCGGGCGCGGCTCCCGGCGACGGGCGGCGAGGCAAAACGGCGCGCGGCGGCGGGCTAGATGCGGCGGCGGCGGCGGCTTCTCCGGCGGCGGTGATGGCGAAAACGGAGAGGGGGGGTATATATGGAGAGGGGGGCTAGAGGCTTGGGGAAGGGGGCACCGAGGCGGAGGCGAGCTCCCGTGGCGTGGCCGGACTCCGGCGGCGTGGGGAAGAAGGAGAGGTCGCGGCGGGGCGGGCCGTCGGCTGGGCCTTTGGCCCAGTCGGCGCGGGCGTCTTTTTTTTTTAAAGTTCCACGAAGAAAATTGCATAGAAAAATAAATAAATATCAGAAAAATATGAAATAAAATTTCCCCGTCTAGTTAGAAAATCTAGAGTAGGGTGAACATTTTTAAAATCAAAATAAACATATTTAAAACATGCATATTTTTAAATGCAATAAAAATTGCAAATAAAATCCAATAAATGCCAAATAATGATTTTAACATTTTTCCTCCAGTATTTCAATTGTTTTGGAGAAGTCATATTTTCTCCTCTCGTTTATTTTAAAAATGAAATATATTTTTTTCGGAGAGAAAAAAATTAAAATCCCAATCCTCGTTTGAAAAAAATCAAATAAGAAAATTCGAGAAAATCCCCAACTCTCTCCGAGGGTCCTTGAGTTGCTTAGGATTTATCGAGGATTTGTCAAAATGCAATAAAACATGATATGCAATGATGATCTATGTATAACATTCCAAATTGAAAATTTGGGATGTTACAAACCTACCCCCCTTAAGATGAATCTCGCCCTCGAGATTCGGGTTGGCTAGAAAACAGGTGGGAGTGGTTTTTCCGTAGATCTTCCTCTCGCTCCCAGGTGGCCTCATCTTCCGTGTGGTGACTCCACTGAACTTTGCAAAACTTGATAACCTTGCTGCGGGTAACTCGGCTGGCATACTCGAGAATCTTAACTGGTTTCTCCTCATAAGTCAAATCACTTTCCAACTGAATCGCTTCCAGTGGCACAGTATCTCTCAGTGGTATCTCAGCCATCTCTGCGTGGCACTTCTTCAACTGCGAAACATGAAATACATCATGTACTTCAGACAATCCTTCGGGCAATTCCAGCTTGTAAGCAACTTCTCCCATACGTTCCAACACTCTGTATGGTCCGATAAAACGGGGCGCTAACTTTCCCTTAACTCCAAAGCGCTTCACTCCTCGAAGGGGTGATACTCGAAGATACACTCGGTCTCCGACTTCGTGAACTGTCTCTTTTCGTTTAGAATCAGCATAACTCTTCTGCCTGGACTGGGCTACCTTGAGCCTATCGCGAATCAACCTTACTTTCTGTTCAGACTCCTTAATCAAATCTGGTCCAAACAACTGACGGTCTCCAACTTCGTCCCATAGCAACGGTGTTCTACACCTCCTTCCGTACAAAGCTTCGAAAGGGGCCATCTTCAAACTGGTTTGATAACTGTTGTTATATGAAAACTCCGCATATGGCAAATTGTCATCCCAACTAGATCCATAATCTAGTGCACATGCTCTCAATATGTCCTCCAAAATCTGGTTGACTCTCTCGGTCTGTCCATCTGTCTGTGGGTGAAATGCTGTACTAAATTCCAGCCTGGTTCCCAATGTTTCATGTAACTGCTTCCAAAACTTCGAGGTAAATTGGGTTCCTCTGTCTGATACAATGGTCCTCGGAACTCCATGCAAACATACGATCCTGGTCATGTATATCTTTGCCAACTTAGCACTGGTGTAAGTGGTCTTTACTGGAATGAAATGAGCCACTTTCGTCAAACGGTCGACTACAACCCATATCGAGTCATAGCCTGAACGAGTCCTTGGTAATCCTGTGATAAAATCCATGCCTATTTTATCCCACTTCCATTCGGGTATCGGCAATGGTTGCAGCAATCCTGCTGGCTTCTGATGCTCTGCCTTCACTCTTTGACATACATCACAAACTGCTACAAACTCCGCAATATCCTTCTTCATTCCGGTCCACCAGAAAATATTCTTCAAATCCAAATACATCTTGGTATTCCCTGGGTGAATCGAGTACGGTGAATCATGGGCTTCTTGCAAAATCAACTTCCTGATCTCCGGATCATTTGGTACATATACACGGTCTTCAAACCATAAGGTATCGTGCTCATCTTCACGAAATCCCTTGGCTTTTCCTTTGCTCAACTTCTCCTTTATCTCTTTAATCTTCTTGTCTGACTTCTGAGCTTCTCTGATCCTTTCCATCAAGGTAGACTGAATCTCCAATGTCGCTAAATAGCCTCTCGGGACTATCTCCAAACATAGCTCGCGTAGGTCCTCGGCTAACTCCTGAGGTAACTCTCCTGTCATGAGGGTGCTGATATGACTCTTGCGGCTCAACGCGTCTGCTACTACGTTAGCCTTTCCGGGGTGATAATGCAATCTCATATCATAATCCTTGATGAGCTCCATCCATCTCCTCTGTCTGAGGTTTAACTCCTTCTACGTGAAAATGTACTTCAAACTCTTGTGATCCGTGTACACCTCACAATGGTTTCCGATGAGAAAATGTCTCCATGTCTTCAATGCATGCACCACGGCTGCTAATTCCAAATCATGCGTAGCATAATTCTTCTCATGGGGTTTAAGTTGTCGTGAAGCATACGAAACAACTCTTCCTTCCTGCATAAGCACTGCTCCAAGTCCTCGACGAGAAGCATCGCAATAAACTTCATAGTCCTTGTGTTGATCTGGCAGAATCAACACTGGTGATGTAACCAATCGTTTCTTCAACTCTTGTAAACTAGCTTCACATTCCTCAGTCCAATTGAATTTGGTGTCCTTCTTCAATAGCTCAGTCATGGGCTTAGCAATCTTCGAGAAATTCTCGATGAATCTCCGGTAGTATCCTGCAAGTCCAAGAAAACTCCGGATTTCTCCAACTGTCGTGGGTGATTCCCAACTTGTCACTGTGTCAACCTTGGCAGGGTCTACTGCTATTCCTTCTCCGGAAATAACATGTCCAAGGAATCCAACTTCCTTCAACCAAAACTCACATTTGCTGAACTTGGCATATAACTGATGTTCTCTGAGCTTCTCAAGTACCAATCGCAAATGCTCCTCATGCTCTTCCTCATCCTTGGAAAAGATTAAAATATCATCAATGAATACCACGACGAACTTATCCAAAAACTCCATAAATACTTTGTTCATCAGGTTCATGAAATAGGCAGGTGCGTTAGTCAGTCCAAATGACATAACGGTATACTCATACAATCCATATCTGGTGGTAAATGCCGTCTTGGGTATATCCTGCTCTCGAATCTTTAACTGATGGTATCCTGATCGTAGATCGATCTTGGAAAATACTTTAGCTCCTTGCAGGCGGTCAAACAAATCATTTATCATTGGCAGTGGGTACTTGTTTTTGATGGTCACTTCATTCAATCCTCGGTAATCAACAACCATCCTTAGTGATCCATCTTTCTTCTCCACTAGAAGTACTGGTGATCCCCAAGGTGACGAACTTGGGAGAATATAGCCTTTATCCAGTAACTCCTTGATCTGCTTCTTAATTTCCTCCAAATCCTTAGCGGGCATCCTGTACGGTCTCTTAGATATTGGCCCGGTGCCTGGCAAAAGTTCAATCAAGAACTCAATGTCTCTATCTGGTGGCATGCCTGGCAACTCTTCTGGAAAAACATCCGGGTAATCCTTCACCACTGGTACTTCCTCCTGTACAACTCCTGATAAGGAATTCACCTGAGTTCTCTTCGGCATATGCCGGGATACATACTTAATCCTTCTTCCTTCTGGGGTGGTAAGCGAAATCGTCTTACTGGTGCAATCGATGTTTCCTCCATACATCGATAGCCAATCCATACCCAAAATTACATCCAAACCTTGCGACTTCAAAACTATTAGGTCTGAGGGGAAAACATGCCTACCTATGGCCAATGGCATCTGAAAACA
The DNA here is from genome assembly GCF_002575655.3 of Aegilops tauschii subsp. strangulata. Taxonomy (NCBI): domain Eukaryota; kingdom Viridiplantae; phylum Streptophyta; class Magnoliopsida; order Poales; family Poaceae; genus Aegilops; species Aegilops tauschii. The sequence goes on from NC_053039.3 coordinate 108,846,504, forward strand.
TCCTTGGCTTGCCATATACTCTGCTCCTGGTGAACTTACTAACATAGGTGTTTTAAGAACCTTGGTGGGCAACTTATACTTATCCATAAATCCCCTTGATATGTATGAATGCGATGCACCAGTATCGAAAAGAACAGTTGCAGTAAATGACTTAACCAAAAACTTACCTATTACTGCATCAGGCTGAGCTTCAACCTCCTCCACGCTCACGTGGTTCACATGTCCTTTGTTGAACGGGTTCGGCTTCTTCCCAGAGCTTCCATTGCCATTTCCATTTTGGGCTTCGGGACATTCGTTGGCATAATGTCCATTCTTCTGGCACTTAAAACAAGTGACTTGGCTCAGATCCCTCTTGGCTGGGGTAGATGGGTTGGTGCGGTTCTGTCCGTTGCTTCCTCCATTCCCACTACCATTCTTGGAGCCATTATGGTTGTGCGAACTACCTCCTCCATGGGTATGCTGAAACTGTCCTCCCGGCTTCGGGGTAAAACGTGGCTTCTGCTGGGCTCCAGAGTTATACTTCCCTTGTCCATACTTCCTCTTACGGTTTTCAATCTGCTGTTGCTTCCCTTCAATCATGAGAGCTCTATCTACCAGCTCCTGGTAGTTGTTGAAGGTTGCTATCATCAACTGCATACTCAGCTCGTCATTCAGTCCTTCCAGAAACTTTTCCTGCTTGGTTGCATCTGTAGCAACGTCATCTGCTGCATAACGTGCTAGCTTACTGAATTCCTCCACATACTGGCCTACGGTGCGTCCTCCTTGGCGTAGGTTACGAAACTCATGCTTCTTCATAGCCATAGCTCCTGCTGAAACATGAGCTGTACGGAAAGCTTGCTGAAACTGGTCCCATGTGACAGTGTCAATAGGGTGCGTGGCTGTGTAATTCTCCCACCATGATGCTGCGGGTCCATCAAGCTGATGTGCGGCGAAACGCACTCTTTCCGCATCTGTGCATCCTGCAGTGGTCAACTCCCTTCCAACTTTGCGGAGCCAATCATCTGCTACAATCGGCTCGGTGCTACTGGAAAACACCGGCGGGTTTAGCCTTAAGAAACGGGCTAGGTGATCAACAAGTGGTGGTGGCGGTGGGTTGTTGTTGTTGTTGCCTTGGTTCTGAACTAACACTTGCATCAGGGCATTCTGTTGCTGAATCAACTGGGTGATCTCTGGCGGGAAAACAAATCCGGTGTCGCGTCTCGGAGGCATCTGATGGGTTTAGAAAAGATGAGAATTAAGAATAGAATGAGGTCTAGAGAGAAAACACTACCCATATGCTCATGAGACAAATTCAATCAATATCACTCAATCAATCCAAACAAGACAAAACAATCGATCTAACTAGCGTTACAAAGTGCTTGAACTATAGTACTGAATGGAGGTAAAACTACTACTGGTATGGGGGTCTACTAAAATTCTGATCCGTTGAAGACTCCATGATGTCTGCTCCAGCTTCATCAATCCATTCGTCTTCACTTGGTTCCGAGTCGGTGTCGTCAATGATGATGTAGTTATTCGGACAAGTGCATTCGTCGACTTCTGCTTTTGGCACTGGATTTCCCATGAATGCTCCAATCTTATTCTCCAGGTCGTCAATCTTCCCTACTAGTGCGTTGATTTCCTCCAAATCATCTTCGCGTGTAGTCTTGAGTTCTTCTTGGAGTTCCTTGATCTTCGTAAATGCCTTCTTCAGTTCTTCCTTGTCCGTGCATATCTGGTTCTCCTGGCGTCGAATATGTTGGTGCTGCTCCTGGATGAAAGCTGCAATTGATCCATCCTTCTTGGTCTTGATCATCTCCCATTGCGCGTCTCGACGTCCACAAATTTGATAAATCGTATCCTTAAGCTCCTGGTGGTAGACTTCTCCAATGCGCCCCATGGCGATGTGTGCGGCCATGCTCTTCCCTAAACTCCAAGTTGGTGCTTCGAAAACCAATCTCATGGGTTCCGTAATTGGTGCGAACGTCCTTCCTGGAATGATAACTTGAATCTTCCAGCTCTCCTCTTCAGGTAATGTGGCGTTGTAGGTTCCGGTGACGCTTGGTATTCCTATATTCAAGTACTTGGTGACTTCCTTCAGGTGTCGTCCAAATGGCGTGTCTTCGTCGGGTTGCATGAACTTGCTCCTTGCATTCGCCATTCCTAAGAGAGTAGAAAGTGGAGAGGAGTCAGAAATGAGGAGAGAGAAGCTTTCTAGGGCTTAAGCTTAGTGGTCGTGTCCTAGAGTCAGCGTGTGCTCTGATACCAACTTTGTAGCGACCAGACCTCAAATGGCCTGTGCTGCTGTGCACCAGTGTCATCCCTGGATCAGTAATGCTGACACGCACAGTACAAATGGAGGATTTATAACAGAGTAGCAATCACACACTTATTACATTGGATATCTCCATAGAGACTAAGTATAATAAACATGGCTTAAGGCCATCTAATAACGATAACAGCGGAAGACTTGGAAGATAAGTGAGTCCATCAACTCCAGCGGCATCACTGAGTATAAGACCACGACCTAAGGCACCTTACTCATCGTCTGAAAAATCTGCAACATGAAACGTTGCAGCCCGAAAACGGGTCAGCACATAGGATATGCTGGCAATGTAGCACATAGAGAGAAATGAACAATAATAATGCTATACTACATGCATATGTGGCTGGTGGAAAGCTCTATGGTTACAGTTTTGCGAAAAGCCAATTTTATCCTACTTCAAAGGAATAAATTTTATTTAACTATCATGGTGGTTGTGAAACATTGAGATGGTTGACAGCATCTCAATCCCAATTAAAAAGTCATCAATAACCCAACAAAATTAATTAGAAGTAACATAGTGTTGAGATTCACATGATAATCCAAGTACTAGATACTCAAGTTGTCCATAACCGGGGACACGGCTAATCATGATCAGTTTGTACACTCTGCAGAGGTTTGTGCACTTTTCCCACAAGACTTGATCTCCTCCGTTGGATTACTCGCACTACATGGTGTTTGAGTAACGGATGACCAAGACACAGTCTTTCAGAAGTGTTTGCACCTTACGTATGGGTAGACCGTTACACCTACTTTCCCCTACATCTGCTAGTCTACCACTGTAAGAGTTCACACAACTTAATCAACTATGCTAGAGCCCATAATAGCTTGCGGCTGCACACGGAAGTTTCTAGCATGAAAAATCTCATGATCCCTTTGAACCTGGGTGGCGGTCCAAAATAAAAACAGGCAAATCCTGGAATACCCAGGTACCTCAATCCACCCAGATGTGAGTTTAAGTTGCCACCTTAAGTAAACCATTAATTAACAATCTCACATCTGTCATGAATTTCACTCAAACCCAATCCACGTCTACGAGCATAGCATGGCAATAATAAAAGCAACGTAGAAGTAACTCCCAAGGGTTTGATAGAAAAACAGGTAATAGGTACTACCTCAACTACTTCCCAATACCCACAGTTTATTAGATCCTAATCATGCAATGTGTTTGAAGGAATAGATCTAATGCAATAAAACTGGGTATGAACGGGGTATGATCAAAGTGTTACTTGCCTTGCTGATGATCCGCAAAACCTAGCGATTCGAAGTAACAAGCGGCACACTCCGGGTACTCTATCGCAAACAAACAAGCATACAATCAGTACTCAACTATTGCACAGGTAAAACTCGAATGAAAGATCCAACCAGAAAGTTCAACTTAAGAACTCCGGTTTGCAAAAAGAATCAACTCGAAAGAAGCAACGACAGTCAAACGGCGGAAGAAAGAAACTTCGGTTGCTAATCTGGATCTAGGTCAAATTTTACTGTAGAAAAAACTTGTTTGAGTAGGTTAAACGGAAAGAGAATTTCGAGACGAAACTCTAGGCGCTTGAATCACCTGATTCCGATAAACGAGCGAGAAGTTAAACAGAAACGAAGATTCGATCAGAAATCGAATCTGAGAAAATAACGGGAAAAATCCGCCGAAAAAGAAAAACGGACGAACGGTTAAAGAACGGACGTTCGTTAACAGAGAAAAACCGACGAACGCGTTCGTCAAAACGAACGGTTCGGTGAACGCTCGTGAAATAAGAAAAACCGAAAAAAAACCGATCTAGGGTTTTTTTTAAACAAAAGGTTTTTTTTCAGAAAACCGGTCAACACGACGGGAACGGCGGCGGCAGTACCTCGACGGGGCTCGCTCCGGCGAGGGCTCCGGCGGGCGCGGCTCGGCGGCGGGGTGCGGGGCTCGGGGGCGGAGGCTCCGGCGGCGAGGGCGGGGCTCGGGCGCGGCTCCCGGCGACGGGCGGCGAGGCAAAACGGCGGGCGGCGGCGGCGGCTTCTCCGGCGGCGGTGATGGCGAAAACGGAGAGGGGGGGTATATATGGAGAGGGGGGGCTAGAGGCTTGGGGAAGGGGGCACCGAGGCGGAGGCGAGCTCCCGTGGCGTGGCCGGACTCCGGCGGCGTGGGGAAGAAGGAGAGGTCGCGGCGGGGCGGGCCGTCGGCTGGGCCTTTGGCCCAGTCGGCGCGGGCGTCTTTTTTTTTAAAGTTCCGCGAAGAAAATTGCATAGAAAAATAAATAAAAATCAGAAAAATATGAAATAAATTTTCCCCGTCTAGTTAGAAAATCTAGAGTAGGGTGAACATTTTTAAAATCAAAATAAACATTTTGAAAACATGCATATTTTTAAATGCAATAAAAATTGCAAATAAAATCCAATAAATTCCAAATAATGATTTTAACATTTTTCCTCCAGTATTTCAATTGTTTTGGAGAAGTCATATTTTCTCCTCTCGTTTATTTTAAAAATGAAATATTTTTTTCGGAGAGAAAAATAATTAAAATCCCAATCCTCGTTTGAAAAAAATCAAATAAGAAAATTCGAGAAAATCCCCAACTCTCTCCGAGGGTCCTTGAGTTGCTTAGGATTTATCGAGGATTTGTCAAAATGCAATAAAACATGATATGCAATGATGATCTATGTATAACATTCCAAATTGAAAATTTGGGATGTTACAGTTCGGTGACGCTAGGGTTGTAGAGATATTAGTATGCGGTAACCCGAAAGTTGTTCGGAGTCCCGGATGAGATCCCGGACGTCACGAGGAGTTCCGGAATGGTCCGGAGGTAAAGATTTATATATGGGAAGTCTTATTTTGATCGCCGGAAAAGTTTCACACTTTATCGGTATTGTACCGGGAGTGCCGAAAGGGGTCCGGTGGTCCACCAAGGGGTCCACCAGCCCAGGGGGCCACATGGGCTGTGGGGGGTGCGCCTTGGCCTATATGGGCCAAGGGAACCAGCCCCAAGAGGCCCATGCGCCAAGAGATAAGATAAACGGAGAGTCCTAAAGGGGGAAGGCACCTCCGAGGTGCCTTGGGGAGGAAGGACTCCTCCCTGGCCGCACCCTTCCTTGGAGGAAGGGCCAAGGCTGCGCCCCCCTCTCCCTTGGCCCTATATATAGTGGGGGGGGAGGGAGGGCAGCAGCAATCCAAGCCCTGGCGCCTCCCTCTCCCTCCCGTGACACCTCTCCCTCCCGCTAGTGCTTGGCGAAGCCCTACCGGGATCCCCGCTACTTGCACCACCACGCCGTCGTGCTGCTGGATCTCCATCAACCTCTCCTCCCCCCTTGCTGGATCAATAAGGAGGAGACGTCGCTGCTCCGTACGTGTGTTGAACGCGGAGGTGCCGTCCGTTCGGCGCTAGGATCATCGGTGATTTGGATCACGACGAGTACGACTCCATCAACCCCGTTCTCTTGAACGCTTCCGCTCGCGATCTACAAGGGTATGTAGATGCACTCCCCTTCCCCTCGTTGCTAGATTACTCCATAGATTGATCTTGGTGATGCGTAGAAAATTTTGAATTTCTGCTACGTTCCCCAACAGTGGCATCATGAGCTAGGTCTATGCGTAGTTTCTATGCACGAGTAGAACACAAAGCAGTTGTGGGCGTAGATGTTGCCAATTCTTCTTGCTGCTACTAGTCTTATCTTGTTTCGGCAGCATTGTGGGATGAAGCGGCCCGGACCGACCTTACACGTACACTTACGTGAGAAAGGTTCCACCGACTGACATGCACTAGTTGCATAAGGTGGCTAGCGGGTGTCTGTCTCTCCCACTTTAGTCGGAACGGATTCGATGAAAAGGGTCCTTATGAAGGGTAAATAGAAATTGGCATATCACATTGTGGTTTTACGTAGGTAAGAAACGTTCTTGCTAGAAACCTATACAAGCCACGTAAAAACTTGCAACAACAATTAGAGGACGTCTAACTTGTTTTTGCAGCATGTGCTATGTGATGTGATATGGCCAGAAGATGTGATGAATGATATATGTGATGTATGAGATTGATCATATTCTTGTAATAGGAATCACGACTTGCATGTCGATGAGTATGACAACCGGCAGGAGCCATAGGAGTTGTCTTTATTTTTTGTATGACCTGCGTGTCATTGAATAACGCCATGTAAATTACTTTACTTTATTGCTAAGCGCGTTAGCCATAGAAGTAGAAGTAATCGTTGGCGTGACAACTTCATGAAGACACAATGATGGAGATCATGATGATGGAGATCATGATGATGGAGATCATGGTGTCATGCCGGTGACAAAGATGATCATGGTGCCCCGAAGATGGAGATCAAAGGAGCAAAATGATATTGGCCATATCATGTCACTATTTGATTGCATGTGATGTTTATCATGTTATGCATCTTATTTGCTTAGAACGACGGTAGTAAGTAAGATGATCCCTTATAATAATTTCTAGAAAGTGTTCCACCTAACTGTGCACCGTTGCGAAGGTTCGTTGTTTCGAAGCACCACGTGATGATCGGGTGTGATAGATTCTAACATTCGAATACAACGGGTGTTGACGAGCCTAGCATGTACAGACATGGCCTCGGAACACATGCGAAACACTTAGGTTGACTTGACGAGCCTAGCATGTACAGACATGGCCTCGGAACACAAGAGACTGAAAGGTCGAACATGAGTCGTATAGTAGATACGATCAACATGGAGATGTTCACCGATGATGACTAGTCCGTCTCACGTGATGAACGGACACGGCCTAGTTTGACTCGGATCATGTATCACTTAGATGACTAGAGGGATGTCTATCTAAGTGGGAGTTCATTAATCAGATGAACTCAATTATCATGAACATAGTCAAAAGGTCTTTGCAAATTATGTCATACGCTTTAGTTCTACTGTTTAAGATATGTTCCTAGAGAAAATTTAGTTGAAAGTTAATAGTAGCAATTATGCGGACTGGGTCCGTAAACTGAGGATTGTCCTCATTGCTGCACAGAAGGCTTATGTCCTTAATGCACCGCTCGGTGTGCTGAACCTCAGCGTCGTCTGTAGATGTTGCGAAACATCTGACATACACGTTTTGATGACTACGTGATAGTTCAGTGCGTATTGCTAACGGTTTAGAATTGGGGCACCAAAGACGTTTTTGAAACGTCGCAGAACATATGAGATGTTCCGAAGATTGAAATTGGGATTTCAGACTAGTGCCCACGTCAAGAGGTATGAGACCTCTGACAAGTTTCTTAAGCCTGCAAACTAAGGGAGAAAAGCTCAATCGTTGAGCGTGTGCTCAGATTGTCTGAGTGCCACAATCGCTTGAATCGAGTGGGATTTAATCTTCCAGATGAGATAGTGATGGTTCTCCATAGGCACTGCCACCAAGCTAGTAGAGCTTCGTGATGAACTATAACATATCAGGGATAGTTATGATGATCCTTGAGCAACTCGCGATGTTTGACACCGCGAAAGTAGAAATCAAGAAGGAGCATCAATTGTTGATGGTTAGTAAAACCACTAGTTTCTAGAAGGGCAAGGGCAAAAGGGACACTTCATGAAACAGCAAATCATTTGCTGCTCTAGTGAAGAATCCCAAGGTTGAACCCAAACCCGAGACTAAGTGCTTCTGTAATGAGGGGAACGGTCACTGAAGCAGGACTACCCTAGATACTTGGTAGATGAGAAGGCAGGCAAGGTCGACAGAAGTATATTGGATATACATTATATGAATGTGTACTTTACTAGTACTCCTAGCAGCACCAGGGAATTAGATGCCGGTTCGGTTGCTAAGTGTTAGTAACTCGAAATAAAAGCTGCGGAATAAAACGGAGACTAGCTAAAGGTGAGATGACGATATGTGTTGGAAGTGTTTCCAAGGTTGATGTGATCAAGCATCGTATGCTCCCTCTACTATCGAGATTTGGTGTTTGCGTTGAGCATGATTGGATTATGTTTATCGCAATTCGGTTATTCATTTAAGGAGAATAATGGTTACTCTGTTTATTTGAATAATACCTTCAATGGTCTTGCACCTAAAATGAATCTCGATCGTAGTGATACACATGTTCATGCCAAAAGATATAAGATAGTAATGATAGTACCACATACTTGTGGCACTGCCATTTGAGTCATATTGGTATAGAACGCATGAAGAAGCTTCATGTAGATGGATCTTTGGACTCACTCGTTTTGAAAAGATTGAGACATGCGAACCATGTCTATTGGTATATATGCATGAAGAAACTCCATGCAGATGGATTGTTTGGACTCACTTGATTTTGAATCACTTGAGACATGCAAATCATACCACATGGGCAAGATGACTAAAAGGCCTCGGTTTCAGTAAGATGGAACAAGAGAGCAACTTATTGGAAGTAATACATTTTGATGTATGCAGTCCAATGAGTGCTGAGGCATGCAGTGGATATCGTTATGTTCTTACTTCACAGATGGTTTGAGTAGATGCTGAGTGTATTTGCTTGATGAAACACAAGTCTGAATTATTGAAAGGTTCAAGTAATTTCAGAGTGAAGTTGAAGATCGTCGTGACAAGAGGATAAAATGTCTGTGATATGATCATAGAGATGAGTATCTGAGTTACGAGTTTGGCACACAGTTAAGACATTGTGGAAAGTGTTTCACAATTAATACCGCCTGGAACACCATAGTGTGATGGTGTGTCCGAACATCATAACTACACCCTATTGGATATGGTGCATACCATGATGTCTCTTATCGAATTACCACTATCGTTTATGGGTTAGGCATTAGAGACAACCGCATTCACTTTAAAAGGGGCACCACGCAATTCCATTGAGACGACACCGTTTAGAGAAACCTAAGTTGTCGTTTCTTAAAAGTTTGGGGCTGCGACGCTTATGTGAAAATGTTTCAGGCTGATAAGCTCGAACCCAAAGCGGATAAATGCATCTTCATAGAATACCCAAAACAGTTGGGTATACCTCCTATTTCAGATCCAGAAGCAAGGTGATTGTTTCTAGAAACAGGTCCTTTCTCGAGGAAAAGTTTCTCTCGAAAGAATTGAGTGGGAGGATGGTGGAGACTTGATAAGGTTATTGAACCGTCACTTCAACTAGTGTGTAGCAGGGCACAGGAAGTTGTTCCTGTGGCACCTACACCAATTGAAGTGGAAGCTTATGATATTGATCATGAACTTCGGATCAAGTCACTACCAAACCTCGTAGGTCGAAAAGGATGCGTACTACTTCAGAGTGGTACGTAATCCTGTCTTGGAAGTCATGTTGCTAGACAACAATGAACCTACGAGCTATGGAGAAGCGATGGTGGGCCCATATTCCGACAAATGGTTAGAAGCCATGAAATCCGAGATAAATGGAACTTTAAGAAGAAGACGGACGTGGACGGTAATGTTACCGTCTATGAAGCTCGACTTGTGGCAAAGAGTATTTCCACAAGTTCAAGGAGTTGACTACGATGAGATTTTCTCATCCGTAGCGATGCTTAAGTCCGTCGGAATCATGTTAGCATTAGCTGCATTTATGAAATCTGGCAGATGGATGTCAAAACAAGTTTCCTTACCAGTTTTCGTAAGGAAAGGTTGTATGTGATACGATCAGAAAGGTTTTGTCGATCCTAAGGATGCTAAAAGGTATGCTAGCTCCAGCGATCCTTCTAAGGACTGGAGTAAGCATCTCGGAGTTGGAATGTACGCTTTGATGAGATGATCAAAGTTTTTGGGTTTATACAAAGTTTGTTAGAAACTTGTATTTACAATAAAGTGAGTGGGAGCGCTACAAAATTTCTAATAAGTATATGTGAATGACATATTGTTGATCCGAAATGATGTAAAATTTCTGGAAAGCATAAAGGGTTGTTTGAAAGGAGTTTTTCAAAGGAAGACCTGGATAAAAGCTGCTTACATATTGGGCATCAAGATCTATAGAGATAGATCAAGACGCCTGATGATACTTTCAAAGAACGCACACCTTGACATGATTTTGAAAGAGTTCAAAATAGATCAGCAAAGAAGGAGTTCTTGGCTGTGTTACAAGGTGTGAGTATTGAGTAAGACTCAAGACCTGACCACATCAGAAGAGAGAGAAAGGACGAAGGTCGTCCCCTATGCTTCAGACGTAGGCTCTACGGTATGCTATGTTGTGTACCGCACATGAAGTGTGCCTTGCCATGAGTTGGTCAAGGGGTACAATAGTGATCCGGGAATGGATCACATGACAGCGGTCGAACTTATCCTTAGTATCTAGTGGACTAAGTAATTTTCTCGATTATGGAGGTGAAAAGGAGTTCATCGTAAAGGGTTACGTCGATGCGAACTTTGACACTAATCCGGATGACTCTGAGTAGTAAACCGGATTCGTATAGTAGAGCAATTATTTGAAATGGCTCCAAATAGCGCGTGGTAGCATCCACAAGATGACATAGATATTCGTGAAGCACACACGGATCTGAAGGGTTCAGACCTGTTGACTAATAACCTCTCTCACAAGCATAACATGATCAAACCAAAACTCATTGAGTTTAATCACATAGTGATGTGAACTAGATTGTTGACTCTAGTAAACTCTTTGGATGTTGGTCACATGGTGATGTGACCTATGAGTGTTAATCACATGGTGATGTGGACTAGATTATTGACTCTAGTGCAAGTGGGAGACTGTTGGAAATATGCCCTAGAGGCAATAATAAATAGGTTATTATTATATTTCCTTGTTCATGATAATCGTTTATTATCCATGCTAGAATTGTATTGATAGGAAACTCAGATACATGTGTGGATACATAGACAACACCATGTCCCTAGTAAGCCTCTAGTTGACTAGCTCGTTGATCAATAGATGGTTACGGTTTCCTGACCATGGACATTGGATGTCGTTGATAACGGGATCACATCATTAGGAGAATGATGTGATGGACAAGACCCAATCCTAAGCCTAGCACAAGATCGTGTAGTTCGTTTGCTCAGAGCTTTTCTAATGTCAAGTATCATTTCCTTAGACCATGAGATTGTGCAACTCTCGGATACCGTAGGAATGCTTTGGGTGTACCAAACGTCACAACGTAACTGGGTGGCTATAAAGGTGCACTACAGGTATCTCCGAAAGTGTCTGTTGGGTTGGCACGAATCGAGACTGGGATTTGTCACTCCGTGTAAACGGAGAGGTATCTCTGGGCCCACTCGGTAGGACATCATCATAATGTGCACAATGTGACCAAGGAGTTGATCACGGGATGATGTGAGTTACGGAACGAGTAAAGAGACTTGCCGGTAACGAGATTGAACAAGGTATAGGGATACCGACGATCGAATCTCGGGCAAGTAACATACCGATAGACAAAGGGAATTGTATACGGGATTGATTGAATCCTCGATATCGTGGTTCATCCGATGAGATCATCGAGGAGCATGTGGGAGCCAACATGGGTATCCAGATCCCGCTGTTGGTTATTGACCGGAGAGTCGTCTCGGTCATGTCTGCGTGTCTCCCGAACCCGTAGGGTCTACACACTTAAGGTTCGATGACGCTAGGGTTGTAGAGATATTAGTATGCGGTAACCCGAAAGTTGTTCGGAGTCCCGGATGAGATCCCGGACGTCACGAGGAGTTCCGGAATGGTCCAGAGGTAAAGATTTATATATGGGAAGTCTTATTTTGATCGCCGGAAAAGTTTCGCACTTTATCGGTATTGTACCGGGAGTGCCGAAAGGGGTCCGGGGGTCCACCAAGGGGTCCACCAGCCCCGGGGGGCCACATGGGCTGTGGGGGGTGCGCCTTGGCCTATATGGGCCAAGGGAACCAGCCCCAAGAGGCCCATGCGCCAAGAGATAAGATAAACGGAGAGTCCTAAAGGGGGAAGGCACCTCCGAGGTGCCTTGGGGAGGAAGGACTCCTCCCTGGCCGCACCCTTCCTTGGAGGAAGGGCCAAGGCTGCGCCCCCCTCTCCCTTGGCCCTATATATAGTGGGGGGGAGGGAGGGCAGCAGCAATCCAAGCCCTGGCGCCTCCCTCTCCCTCCCGTGACACCTCTCCCTCCCGCTAGTGCTTGGCGAAGCCCTACCGGGATCCCCGCTACTTGCACCACCACGCCGTCGTGCTGCTGGATCTCCATCAACCTCTCCTCCCCCCTTGCTGGATCAAGAAGGAGGAGACGTCGCTGCTCCGTACGTGTGTTGAACGCGGAGGTGCCGTCCGTTCGGCGCTAGGATCATCGGTGATTTGGATCACGACGAGTACGACTCCATCAACCCCGTTCTCTTGAACGCTTCCGCTCGCGATCTACAACGGTATGTAGATGCACTCCCCTTCCCCTCGTTGCTAGATTACTCCATAGATTGATCTTGGTGATGCGTAGAAAATTTTGAATTTCTGCTATGTTCCCCAACAGGGAGTCCTACTTGGACTCCCGGTCCAAGTAGGATTCGGCCCCCCTTTTCCTATTCCCACTAGGAGAAGGAGGGAAGGAGGAGGAGGAGAGAAGGAAAGGCCCCCCCAACCCTAGTCCAATTTGGTTTGGGCTTGGGGGGCGCGCGCCACCACCTGGCCGCCGCCTCCTCTCTCCACTAGGGCCCATGAAGGCCCATTAACTCCCCGGGGGGGTCCGGTAACCCCCGGTACTCCAGAAAAAGTCCGAACCTTTCCGAAACCATTCCGGTGTCCAAACACAACCTTCCAATATATCAATCTTTGTGTCTCAACCATTTCGAGACTCCTCGTCATGTCCGTGATCTCATCCGAGACTCCGAACAAACTTCGGTACATCAAATCACGTAACTCATAATACAAATCGTCATCGAACGTTAAGCGTGCGGACCCGAGAACTATGTAGACATGACCGAGACACATCTCCGGTCAATAAACAATAGCGTAACCTGGATTCTCATATTGGCTCCTACATATTCTACAAAGATCTTTATTGGTCAAACCGCATAACAACATACGTTGTTCCCTTTGTCATCGGTATGTTACTTGCCCGAGATTCGATCATCGGTATCATCATACCTAGTTCAATCTCGTTACTGGCAAGTCTCTTTACTCATTCCATAATGCATCATCCCGCAACTAACTCATTAGTCACATTGCTTGCAAGGCTTATAGTGATGTGCATTACCGAGAGGGCCCAGAGATACCTCTCCGATACTTGGAGTGACAAATCCTAATCTCGATCTATGCCAACCCAACAAACACCATCGGAGACACCTGTAGAGCAACTTTATAATCGCCCAGTTACGTTGTGACATTTGATAGCACACAAAGTGTTCCTACGGTATCCAGGAGTTGCATAATCTCATAGTCAGAGGAACATGTATAAGTCATGATGAAAGCAATATCAATAAAACTAAACGATCATTTATGCTAAGCTAACGGATGGGTCTTGTCCATCACATCATTCTATAATGATGTGATCTCATTCATCAAATGAAAAAACATGTCTATGGCTAGGAAACTTAACCATCTTTGATTAACGAGCTAGTCAAGTAGAGGCATACTAGGGACACTCTGTTTGTCTATGTATTCACACATGTACTAAGTTTCCGTTTAATACAATTCTAGCATGAATAATAAACATTTATCATGATATAAGGAAATAAAATAATAACTTTATTATTGCCTCTAGGGCATATTTCCTTCAATGGAAAGCTAATGGGGTAACTTATGAGGGGAGAGAGGTCATGTGATAACCCACAAGTAGGGGATCAATTGTAGTCGAAAAGCCTTTTCGATACGTAAGAGTGTCGAACCCAATGAGGAGCTAAAGGTAGAATTAATATTCTCTCAACTTCTATCAACCATTGATACAACTCTACATGCACTAAAAGTTTGCTTTACCTAGAAACAAAGAATAAAACTACTTTGCGTGTAAGAAAGATAGCTTTGCAAGGATATAAAGAACCTAAAAATAAAAACCAGGTGCTATTTAAATAAAAGAACAACAAAGAAAAGGGTTTTGTAAGAAAAAAAATAATAGAAGGATTGTCCCTAGGCAATTGGTTATGAAAAGATAATGATAATCCTCTATTGCAGTTTTTTATGCGGGAGAGGCCTACGCTAACAAGTAGCAATATCTATACTACAAGTACTTATGAGAAACTCTAGCAAGCCTCCGTAAATACCAAAGATTCATTAAGGTAAAACCCAACATAGCATTAAGTTCTAACATCCCCTTTAATCCCATATGCAACAACTCACAAACTAGGGCATTGGTTCTAGTCAGTGCAGCCACCCACGACCCACCACAAGCAAATCTATCACATATTGCAACACGCTCCAACGTGAATCCCACACATGTGCGCGAAATGGCGGGCACCATAGGACAACACCATAATAACATACAACTCATATCAACCATAGAATATCACAATCAACCCATAGGACAAAAATAAACTAGTCAGACATAATTGATGTGCAACACATCATTGGATAATAATATATAGCATCAAACACCATGCTCAAGTAGAGATTACAGCGGGGTAGAGAGAGTAGACCGTTGCATAGAGAGGGAGAAGGATGTTGACGACGATGGCAAAGTTGATGGGTATGATCGTGACGATGGTTCCCCCAGCTGCGCTCCGACGCCGCCGGGAGAGAGGGGAGAGAGGCCCCATCCTTTTTCTTCTTGCTTGGCCTTCCCCCTAGATGGGAGAAGGTTTTCCCCTCTAGTCCTTGGCTTCCATGGCTACCGGAGGGCAGGAGCCCCTGATGAGCCACAAGTATAGGGGATCAATCATAGTTCTTTCGATAAGTAAGAGTGTCGAACTCAACGAAGAAAGAGAAGGAATCAATAAGCGTTTTTCAGCAAGGCATTTCCTACAAGTGTTGCAAGATAGTTTTGATAGCAAATGTGATAGCAAGATAACTGATATCAAGTAACAAGTAACCAAAGTAACAAGGTGCGCCAAGGTGGCCCAATCCTTGTTATTGCGCTAAGGACAAGCCGAGAAACTTCTTGTAGTAGTTAAGCATTCTTGAGGACACACGGGAATTAGAACACTCAAACACAGTTAACTAGAACACTCAAACATGGTAATGCATTGTGCGAGCACCTCCATAGAAAATTCTTAATCTTGCCTGGGAGTCTGAGGTTCCATAATCTGCGCCATACCGGATGCAGGGTTGAACCCCCGATGCGTACTGAGTTTAGCGTCTCTGCATTGAAGTTCTATTCCCATTGCTTGTAATACATCGATCTGATAGAAAAAAATGCCACTCTTAGTTAGATGCGAAGCAACGGAATCCTATGTCTCATTATGAAAAATAGGGTCCAGAGGATTCGCGCGATATCTATATGCCAAAAATTATCTCAGATCAGTTGATCTTCCCATTCACCAGCACTTGGGTCAATGAGCTCACTACCTCGTGATAGAACTTGATTTCCACGGACCATCACATCTTCCTAGAGACACTATTCGGTATCCATGTTCAGTATCCAGTAATCTTCCCATATATTTATTTTGAATCCATTACCAACTCTTCAAATGCAACCTTTCTTGAAAGTTTGGATCCCTGCACAATACTTTGCCAAACATATAATGACCCCTTCTTCAATTCACAGTTAAGAAGATCTCTTATTGGGTAGTATCTATATCTCTACACCCTTGCGCACAAAAAACATATCATAATTTTCAATCAACCTCCAGCATTGTTTGGCCAACCTGGCCAAGTTAAAACTATTCACATCATGAAAGCAATGCCACCTCTTTTCTTTGGCACACACATCTTCCACCATGCAACCAATGCATCCATCGTTGAGGTAGTCTTCATGCGGTCGACGTACAAGTTCGGTCTGTTTTTTTGTTTTTTTCATGCTTTCTCTCAATTTATCTCTTTCTTCATCAGCTTTTTCTCTTTTTTCTGCTTTTCTTCATTTTCACCGTGTTTCTTGGTTTCTTTCATATTTTCACTTGTTTTTTCCTCTTTTCTTCATTTTTCTTTGTTTCTTTCTTGGTTTTCTTCATTTTTCTTCTTTTCTTCCTCGACTTTCTCTATTTCAATTATTATGCATTGATTTTCTTTGGTTTTCATTTTCTTGTTTTGGTTTTATTTGTTTTTACTTTTGGTTTTTATTGTGTTTCTTTGTTTTTCTTTATTCTTTTGTCGATTTTCGTCAGGGTTTTTCTCAACACATGTCAACTTTTTTCAGTACACATTCAATATTTTTTGTATACATCAAAAACATATTTTATATAAACGTTCAACATTTTGAAATACATGTTTTTTTTTACTTATACTCCCCCGATCCATATTACTTGTCTTACATTTGTCTAGATACAGATGTATCTAGACACATTTTAGTGTTAGATACATCCGTATCTAGACAAATCTAGGACAAGTAATATGGATCAGAGGGGGTATTTTTTATGTATACTTTTCCCATACGCACTGTACATTTTGGTATATCTAATACATTTTTAATACACATTAAACATTTTTCAAATAAAAGATTAACATTTTTTTAAATACAAGATTAACATTTTTTCATACACATTGTACTCTTCTGTATAGATGTTTTGTGTATATGAAAAAAACTTTTTATACACATTTAACATTTTTAAGTACCTGATTACCATTTTTTAAATACTGGATTGATATTTTAAATATACAGGATCAACTTTTTCATACACGTTGTATATTTTTGTATCCATTTTTCGTATAAATGAGACACTTTCTTCTATATACATTTAATATTTTTTAATACCTGATTAATAATTTTGAATTTTTTATGTAAATTGTTTTTTGTAAACTTAGAATATTTGCAAGTATAAACTAAAGTAAAAAAGAAAGCAAATAAGAAAAAAAAACTGGAAAGAAAAACAGGAAAAGGAGGCTGTGGCTTGTGGCCTCTGGCCTCCCTGGCGCCTGGTCCGACCTCGCCTTCAGGTGAGGCTGCCCCTGCGTCTCAACTATAAGCGATACAATTTCACAAAAAAAAAACTATAAGCGATACATAAGTGTGACCTGTCTGATGGGGTGGAGCTATGTGCCGCCCGTTGTGATTCCTAGCATAAGGTTGCCTACAGCGCCATTGCTGGGTATCCACGTGGTGGCGCCACGTTCATGTCACTCATGTTTTTTTCCTTCCATTTTTCTCAGCATGTTCTTTTATCTTTTATTGTGCTTTATATTTATAAATATTTTAAATACGTATATTAAAAAAACACTTTAGACAAAATTTGGAAAGATGTTAATAATGCATTTAAAAAAAATGATAAACGTGTATAGGCTAATGTTAATCATGTGTACCACGAATGCTTGTGACATCTAAAAAATGTTACGCTTTTAAAAAATCTGCATGTGAAATTTATACAAATATATATAGAATGTCAAAATTTATGTACGAGTAATTCCAAAACAATGTTCGTACATTAATAAAATGTACGTTGCATTTAAAATATGTTCACAAGTTTCAAAAATGTGTTTGTGATTTTTTTTAAAAGTGTATACAATGTTAAAAAATATATGCATTATGTTAAAAAATATTTTATATCATTAAAACAATGTATGTGACATTTTGAAGAAAAATTCCAGCGATTCCAAAAATGTCCATAACATCTGAAAAAAAATTATACAATGTACAAGAATATTCCCATAGGTTAAATTTTTTTATTTCCATTAGAAAAATTTACGTGACATTTTCAAGTAATATTCATGTGTATTGAAAAATTGTTCAAACTATGTATTTTTTTCTAAAATGTACATCATGTATTTGAAAAAGTGTAAAATATAAAAAATAATATTTTACGTGTGTGCCAAAAATGTACATTGTGTACGGATCAAAATTAGATATGTATTAAAAGAAAGAAAATCGATTAGAATCAACAAAGAAATAAAAAAATCAAGAAAATAAAACAATATGAAGAATACCAAGAAAGAAACAAAAGTATAACAAAGAAAAAAAGCCAATAAAAAGTAAATTATAACAAAGTAAAAAAAGATGAAGATAACCAATTAGAAGTCAAAGGAAAAAACAAAAGAAATAAAAAGGCGGAGTGAGGGAACCGGTGCAAGAGACTATGCTGATGGGCAGGGCCGGTTCACTCGCACCGTAGGCGATACCTAATAAGAACATGTACGGACCAGATATACATATACCCGAGAGCTATTTCTCCCCTACAGCGAGACGGTAGCTTGTCTCGGTGAGCGCGAGCGGGCTAGCCCTTTTAGTGTAGTTTTCTCATTCGCTGTAGGTTCGCTCTAGGTCTTGTTTTCTCCAGGTTTTTTCTTTTATTTAATTTTCTTTTTTCTTTTTCCTCGGTTCTTATTGTTTTTTCAGTGGTTTTCTTTTTTTAACTGTTTTTTTGTTCTTTCTTGATTTTCACTATTTGTTTCCTTCTCTTTCTTGTCTATTTTGTTCCTTTTCTTTGGTTATCACTGTTTTACTTTGGTTTTCTTTGTTTCTCTTTTCTTTTCACCATCTTTATCCCAATTCCTTTTGATTTTTTCTTTCGTTTTTTATGTGTTTTTCTTTACCGTTTTCACCGGTTCTTAAAACCTTTGTTCATTGTTTCTTGTTTATCGGTTTCTTTATGGCTTTCATTGTTTTTCCTCTCTTTTTGTTTCTTTGTTGGTTTTCTTCTTTATTACTTTTTATTTTTCAAATACATAGATTATTATTTTTAAATGCTCCATCCGTCCAATAATATAAGAGCACTTTTAACACTAGTGTAATGTCAAAAACGCTCTTATATTACAGGACAGAGGGAGTACGTACTTTTTAATGTCTAAATTTACATATACATTGTATACTTTTATATACATCAGGAACATTTATATAAATGCCTCTAACATTTTTGTTATACACGATTACTATTTCTATAATATATGATTAAAATTATTTTAAAATTTATATTTTTGATGTCTACTTCTTTCATACACATTTTGCACTTTTTTATACGTCATAAACATTTTTTTATACACGCGTTTAACATTTTTCAAATATATGATAAACATTTTGTAAAGATATTGTTTATGTCTACTTTTTTCATACACATTTTAAAATTTGTATACACCAGGAACATTTTCTATATACACCTTTGAATTTTTTTCATATACACCATTTTTATAATACGTGATTAAGATTTCTTAACATATATTTTTTATTTCTACTTTCTTCATACGCACTGTACATTTTTTGCATAAATCGGGAACATTTTTATACATGTTTAACATTTTTTTAATGAATTATAGAAAAATGTCGATACATGATTCTCATTTTTTTAATATGTGTGTGTGTGTGTGTGTGTGTGTGTGTGTGTGTGTGTGTGTGTGTGTGTGTAGATATAGATATATATATTCGATGCCTAATTTTTCTAAATGCATTATAAATTTTTGGTGCACATCATAAACATTTTAGATGCCCGTTTAACACTTTTAAAACATGTATTTACCATTTTTAAAATACATGATTAACATTTTTAAAAATTTATAATTTTTATGTCTACTTTTCCATACGTATTGTAGATATTTTCTATACATGAGTAACAATTTGTTTACATGATTAACGCTTGTAAAATGCATGATTAACATTTTTATTTTTTTATTTAAAGCAATTTTAATAATTGATATATTTATAATTTTTCCAAATATAAGCAAACGTAAAAAATAAAGCTAACGAAAAAAGAGAAAATGTGAGAAAATAGAAAGAACTGCCTACCTGGGCCAGTCCATTTATGGCGAGCCATGATGCGAGCGAGGGCTACAGCTCGCGTCAAGCGATACATAACCGCGTTCCATGATATAGCCCTGTCGCTGGCTGACTTGCGCATGGTTGCATGGCCCATTACCCAACGACTGGCACTTCTCACTTTGTTAGCGAATTTCTTCAAGCTAACAGGCCGACGAAATCATTAGTTAAGGAGTATTCATTGTAAAGATCACTCCCACCTTTTTAGGTTGCGACAAGTGGTGCGCTTTATGTGCGCCACTTGTCGCAACCTGGGAGTTTTCTCTTTTTTTTCCGTAGATTCGTTTATTCAAAACGTTTTTATTTCTTAAATCGTGCGTCCAAATCTCGAACCATTTGCACCATTGGATTCCTCGCGTCGAGATTTTCAAAACTAGACCCATGTTGATAGGTTTTGATGAACTTCTTTTTCAAGAAAAAAACCGGAAAAAAAAACTGGACAAAAAACCGAACCAGGAACACGGGTTTTTTCCCTTTCCGAAAAAGACATGCCCGTGCCTCTCGCGAAATCACAATCGTGCCTCTCGCGAAGCAAAACCGTGCCTCTCGCGAAAGAAAAAAATGCGTTTTTTTCGTTTCCGAGGAGGCACAGCCGTGCCTCTCGCGAAAGGAAAACCGTGCCTCTCGCGAAAGAAAAAAAACATAAAACGCGTTTTTTTCGTTTCCAAGAGGCATGGCCGTGGCTCTCGCGAAAACACAACCGTGCCTCTCTCGGAAGCAAAACCGTGCCTCTCACGGAAGGAAAAAAACAAAAAACCTGTTTCATTTCCAAGATGCACGGCCGTGACTCTCGCGAAAGCAAAACCGTGCCTCTCATAGAAGCACAACCGTGACTCTCGCGAGAAAAAAGAAAACACGTTTTTTCGCGCAAAAAATATTCGAATTTTTTTGTCAAAAAGTTAAGGAAGACCGGTGGAAAACCGAAATGTTGAAAAAACCCGAAAAAACCATTTAAAAATCCGAAAACGCGTGCGAAAAAATAAAATAAAAAACAAAATCCGGAGGTAGCGCCCAGAGCGCGACACATGGCGGGGCGACTGAGAGCGCGCCAAGTGGCGCTGATCTGATCGTTGTGAGGCTCTCACAGGCTGATCGCAACAACAATTTCTATTTAACCAAAATCATTAGTTAAAGGTTATCCCTTGCACATGTCAACGTTCTCCCGTGCTGACAAGTGATGCAGTGCATGAGCACTTTTCACATTTGACTTATTGTCTTTCAAAAAGTGAACATCTGGCTTACCTCAGAAAATGATTAATTGATCATGTATATTTTGTCTACAGAAGGACCTCTTGTCAAAACTAAATCAATTACATTTTTTTAGGCGAAACCGTAGAACAATTGTTCTACGGTCTAAATCAATTACATCATTTTAATAATCATTGTTGCACCATACATAATGTTTCAATCATATACTCCATCCTCATTGTATTTGTACGCTTATAAAAGATCACTTCATCAAATATGGGCGGGCACGGCAACAACCTGCCACCATGATCTAGTAATATACTCCTATATGGCATGGCAAACCAGTATGGTTACGATCAGAAATAACATGCTATTGTAGAGAGAGACAAGGGAGACATTTCCAATGAATATACATAGATAAATTTATATTCAAAATAAGAAAGATTAGGAGAGGCCCTAATAATAGTATATAATAAATATGAACCTAAATTTGAGTTTAGCGGCAAGATATTGTTTGATATATGTGAACGATGAGAAAAATAAAAAAACCACACGACTGATAAGAAATAACAAACAAGACGTGAATTATAGGATGATTCCAAGAATAAATAGTATTAAAAAATCAGTTTTTTGCGGGACATTAAAAATGCAGTTGTGATTGGGAGGTGATTGAGGGAAATTATAACTAAGACTCGCAAATGAAAGAATCAATGCGAGATAACATTGCACTAAAAAAGTGTAAAAGAGCCATGTTAAGTATGTATGAACAACAAAAATAAAATAAAAACCCACACAAGACAGGCAAGAAAGAACAAACGAATGAAAGAATTACGATAATGATTCCCAAAATAAATAATATTCAGAAATACAATGGGATTGGGAGATCATTCACATAAATTATAAGACTCGCTAATGAAAGAGTGAGTGCGAGATAATGTCAATGTTTTAACAAAAAAATGTTGTGAAAGAGTCATGTTAACTATGTAGTGACGTTTCTTAGTTTGTCCAAAAACAATTGTACGACAGAGTTAAACAACATCGAGATGACCAGAAAAACCCCTATGTTGTGTCCAAGTAAAAGAGGGAATGTTTTTAAAACTTTGGATGACTAACAATTGTATGGCCATACATTGGTGGTCAGAAGACATAGGTAATTTAAGTAAGATGAGTTGCGGTTGAAGCCTCTAGAAGCATGAAATTGCACTAATCGAAACACCACAAATTTCTAAATAAAGGAGGAAAATGGAGTAAGATGGTAAAAAAAATGACACAGGATTTATGTGCAAGCCATTGAAGTGGTTGAAAGATGAAAAATAAAGGGACAATGCAAAGTACAAGAAGGGGAAGTTGGAAACTATTAAAAGTGGCACACTAAAATCCTTATGACCATGTTAGCACACTTCTTAGAGATATTTGTACCCGCAAAAAAAATCTCATCATGGTTTTGCTACACATTTTAGTGCTAATGTCGCGTTCAATTAAGTTAAAGAATGGATTGTTGTAAGTAAATAAAATATAAATAAATTAATAGCATTACACCAACATGTAGTAAACCTAGCACGCGAATACGCAGGCCACGTTGCTAGTGTTCATTAAGAAGGAGGAGTGTCAATTACAAGCCATTGGTAATGAACAAGAACAAGCTCTTGTTACACCAAAGAAAAGATGAAAATCCATCCTAAACTACTAGCTAGGCCTACTCCTCCCCATCTTCTGCCCTTATCCGCTTAACTCTTTTCCACAGTTTATGCGCTTCCTTCGCCAACACAACCACCCTCTCAACGGGTGATGCTTTCCCCTCAAAGAATTCTGCTCCAACCATAGCTTGTGTAAACCAATGATCATAACCGTAGCCATCACCTTGGCATTAACATATGGAATCCTCCTTTCCTTCAAGCACCACCAATATCTAACTCTGCTATCCATAATAGGAGTCAATGGACAAAGCCTGGAGCTGCGAATGAAAAGGAACAAAAAATATCTCGTGAACATACACTGTACCATAAGATGATCAATTGGTTCAAGCGCCTGATCGCAAAACAGGCAAGAGGAATGGTGTTGCATTCCACATCTCGCAAGGTGGTATATGCCATCCAACAACGATTTCGCATAACCAACCAAGTAAAGAATTGCTCCTGGGTAGAGGGGCGTCATTTTTCAAAAGAGCTTTGGCGTAATCAGTCTGTTCGATGTTGAAGAAATAGGTCAAGCTTGCCGAATAAATGCCGTTCACCATCAGCCTCCACGAGAAGCAATCATCTTCATTGTTTAGAGTTGGAACAACATGAATTTGGTACCATAGATCCATAAAATACAATGGTTGCATCCATCAAAAGAGTTCCGCTATCCACCTTCCCTTCACAAGATCTTCCGCTATTGTTCTTCTTTTCCCACCTCTCGCCTTGACAAGCGGATATAAGTTGGGCAGTGTCCATGGCACTCTGGCCCGTGATCCACCTATCATTCCAGAACTCACCCGATCACCCCTGCCAACCATGCATTTGGTCGCAGGGAGCAAGAGTAGTGTGGCCTCCTCTGAAATGACAGACGATATCCCAGACCACGTCCTAATCGGCACAGTTCTCTGAAGTCACAACCAATGTCGATGAACCCACATACTTGTTACAAATGTCCTTACATAGTTCTGATTCGGTAAAATCCTTTATCGAAACAACCCAAAAGAGTAAGTGCAATTTGCAATTATTTGGAAATGTATTACCCTAGGAACAAAAACAAAGAGCAGAAAACCAAATTGTGCCCAACTATTTTCTATGAACCTAAGGGCATCTTCAACACCGACCCTCAAACCGCTCGCAATCGTTCGGGCCACACGATCCACACGTGTTTTGTCATCCAACGTAGTCCCGCATCGATGCACAGGGCGGTCCGGATGAGATTTTTCCCGCAAATCGGAGACAAAGTGGGGGGAGGGTTGCGGGCGTCCGGACCGTTGCCACGCACGCGTCTGGCAACTGTGGCCCACCCAAAAACCCCAACCGCGCCCGCATGTTCCCGCCCGACGCCAACCGTTCGCATTGACGTCATTCTAGAGCGGACACAACCTCTCAATGTCGGCATTGAAGCAACGCATTGGCCGAGAAAGCGCCGCCTATTGCATGCCTGGCTGAACATGCCTCCTCGCCGCATTCAAACGGTTACAAACTGCCTGCCTACCTCCATTAAACCCGCGCGTGTGCCGAGAAACCTACTCCGACCACACGTCCATTCGCGAGTAGGTCGACATTAAACACAATGCCGGTTGGCTCCTCGCATCCGCCCTCTATTTAAACGAGGCCAGACGCCGAGAAAAGAACCGCACCACACCTCCTCTTCCCTTCTCCTCCTTGCACCATATTCTCTACACTCTCCGTGGCATCCGGCGAGCAGGAAGAGGAGTTCTCCAACATAAAATCCGGCTTGGTGGCCCACCGAATACGAGCCAGACAACTCGCTGTTCCACCCTCCTCGCCGCTCTAGGCTGTCAGTACCATGGGCGAGGCTGCAAGCTGGCGCGCAGAGGAGCAAGTGTCCTCTCCAAGCCGGCGTGTAGTTCAGCAACACGCCGCTCCAAACCAGCTCGCGAAGGAGTGGCGAGATGCTTCAGGCCGAAACGTCGTGGAGCATGGCGGCACGAGCATCGTGGCTGCCATGCACGATGCTGTGTCATACCGCTCCTCCCGCGCCATCCATCGTTAACATTCGCGGAACCGCACCTTGCCGGCGGAAAAAGAAGCTGGCTTCGCGGAGATAAATGAGGCAGCAAAAACGGCCGCCGTCGACAGCAAGGAAAAATAGACCATGGGAGGCAGGTGCCTTTCCCGCTTCGCAGGCCACCGTCGTCCCCGCCTCAAAAACCAACCCTGATCCTTGCTTCACGGAAGCGAAGGCCACTCCGATGAGTAGCGTAGCCGGACATAGGGAAGGTATAGGGGAAGCGCAGGCTATTCTTCCCCTCTCACGAAGCATCCAGCAACCCGCTCATCGGGCTGCCGGACATGAGAAAGACATGACGTGGTAGTGGCGATCCGCCGGGATCGACCATAGACAAGTTTTAGTTAAAAATATGCCCGAAATGTAGTCCGGCATGAGGACATACGTGGTGTCCGTTTTGCGGGTCATTGGATATGCCCTAAGTAGCACATGATCGATCGTGATGGTGCATTCGCATCTTCTGGTTGTTTAGTGTTCAGGCTAACTCCACCGCGCGACCCCATTTTGTCCGGCCCCATTCATTTGGGGTAAAAGGGACAAACGAGGCGGCCCAGCGCGCGACGGCCTGGACCCATCTGGTCTGTTTTGTGTCCGGACCGACCCATTTTGAGCGCAAACTTGCGCCGGGTTTGGGTCGCGGCGGACAGCGAACGGACGCTTCGAACGTCCGCGTCAGGGCCACGTGGCAGGCGGCCACCTACCCTCCCACCCGCCAACATCAATGCGCACGGGCGGGTGGCCCCACCTGTCATTCGCCCAGCGAACGGTCGCCGTCCTTCTTAAATGGGAAGCCGTGGACCGGTCGTCGTCCATACTTCCCACTCCCGGCCCCTCTCTGCCCCCTCGAAACCCGACAGTCTCGAAACCCTAGCCGCTCCCCGTCGTCGACCTCGCCGGCCGGCCGCAGCCATGGGGCTTTGGAACTACGGCCGCAAGGGGAAGCACGATCGCGAGGCTGGCTCCTCCTCGGGACGCCGCCGCGGCTCCGTCAAGAAGGAGGAGCCCGCATCACCGTCGCGCTCCTCCAGTCGAGCCCCCGCGCCTGCCCCCTTCACCATCGCCCCTAGGGCCGCCGGCGAGCGCGACCGGCGGTACCTGGTCGTGGACGTGTGATGGCGGTACTGGGAGACGAGGACGCCGGTCCCGTGGAGCGATGTGCACCTCCCCAACAATTGGCACCTCTCCGCGGACCGGGTACCGATCCCGCCGGTGCCGACGAGCGGCCGTGCGCGGCGCGATGAGATCGAGCGCCGCCGCCGCCTCCTCCCCGACGACCTCTACTACGACGAGAGGTACGCCCCCGACTCTGTGCTCTGGGACACGTGGCTCCAGGACGAGCACGACGCACGGCGCGCGTCCTACTTCGCTGGAACGGTGTCGGGGCCGCGGCGGCCACGTCGGGAGGTGCGTGGGCATACGCGGGTGCGCGGCCTCACGCCCACGCCGTCGCCTTCCCCGTCTCCGTCACCACCTCCACCTCCTCGCATGACAGCGGAGAAGGAGGCCCGCCTCATGGCGCGTGTCATGGAGTACTCCATGCTCACGCACGACGAGCGCCAATGGGAGGGCCTCGAGGAGAGACGGCCCGCTCTGCGGCCGGCGAGGTCGCCATCCCCGAGTTGGAGATGGTGGCGGCGGAGGAGGTGATGGAGGAGGCGCCGGTGGCCGCGTTCCACCCGGGCCTGGTGGGCCAGCACTGGAGCTGGTCGTGCACGGCTCCGGAGATGGCGGCCGTCGTGGGGGGAGTGGACTGGTGCCCCACGCCGCCGCGGTCACCCGAGCGGGACGCCTCACCGCGGGAGGAGGTGGTGCAGGCACCTGCCACCGTCCACCCATGCCGCCCCCGTGCACCAAGGACCGCCGGACTATGTCGACCTCGTCACGACGACGACGACACCGGCGGCCACTGAAGACGGCGACGGCGACGGCAGGAGCGTGCGGACGGCGTTTTTTAATTTTGTTTTTATGTTAATTATGGAACTGGGCCATTTAAGTGGACCATGAAACTGGGCTGTTTTGTGGCCGTGACCCCTAAATATGTTTTTAAGTTTTTTTAACTGCATTTATTTACTTTTTTAGGCATTTTTAAGTTTTTTTGTTTTTTACGTCCACCCCGAACATGATTTGGGGTGCGGCCGCGCGTTGGGCGCACCCACGACCCAACGGACAAACACGGACATGGACGAATCCATTGCCGTCCCAAAGAGACAAAATCCGGCCAAACCGGACGTCCGTTTAGGGTCGTGCGGTGGAGTTGGCCTCATCGTTGCCAATACGTAGTCACGTACAGCGGTACACGTGCAGCCATTGCAGCAAATCAAGGCGCACGTACGTGCCAAACAACAGAGTGCGCATCTGCCACGGCACATGTCACCATATAGGCTAGCTAGGTGCGCGTGCTGCATGCTTTCCGCCGATCGAATGCCCGCGTGTGCTGCTAACAGCCACAGGCCAGCAATTCCTAATTAACGCGCCAAAATTTATATTAGGGTTAGTTAACGCGACATCCACTAGCCATGGGCAAGAGTTGTTAAGTGGCTGTGATTAGTTTTTTTCTTTGCGCGGGGCTGTGATTAGTTATACTGTATTCATGAATGGTTTCATACATCATTGGTTGGCTGAACTCACGTGAAATATGATTGGAGCACCTCCTGCCTTCTTTTCCCTCTGTCGTCTACCGTCCCTTCTGTTCTAGTAAAATATATGAATCAATTTCTTTTTCATTATAAATTTATGATTTTCACTTACATTTTCCTAAAAATACATATTGAAGACCTTTTTAAGGCAATCCATACAGCTTTATTCAAACAAGGGCATACCTAATAAGACAATCAGTGAGAAACCTACTCCCTCCGTCCCGTAATGACATAATATAAGAGTAGTCATTAGGAAGGTAAAAGTTTCATCAAGCCAACTTTCGACCACATTCAAAATGCAAGCACACTTAGTACAGAGATGAACTTGAGAGCGAAACTGACATGGAACAAAAAAAGAATTAAGTACAGTACAGGCGGTATGAAATGAAGATCAACGTCGTGTGTTGACGATAAGCATGTATCGTAGCCCCTAGGGCTAGGTGCCAACTGGGTGGTAACGAACAGTCTTACCCCGCCACTGTGCAGGGTGTTACTTTTTTCTATTTCAGGGGCTCCAGTCTCACTCACATCTATCACCGTTGATGGCCGTCGCCGCCACTAACCGCTCCGCAAATCGGGATTAAGAAGGAAAACCCGGACTCTCCCTCCGCCTGTAATTCCTCCTTAATTGTCGCTCTAATCTGCCCCTTTTGGCGGTGATCGGGTGGCTCGCTTGTCGGCCCGCGCCGCATGCATCCCCGTCACAGGTCGCGGCCAGGGTCAGAGCACCACGGAAAGGAATACCAGCCGTCCACGGTAGAGATTCCAGCCACTAGAAACCGGTTTACTTTCACCGCCTGGTTCTCCTCTCCTGGAAAGGCATTTCTGATGGTTGCCGCGATCCTCACCACGAGATGAAAAGAGATGCGTCCTCACGTCGCGCTTTGCCGGAGGATGATGTGGAGGTGTGTCGCTTCCGACGTCGCGGCCTCGCGGGGGATGCATAAGTGCCGGTCGCCGCCGGAGTAGCGTGAACCCTCGTGTCCATGTCGCGGCGGCGGCGGCGCGGCGTGCATGCCGGCGTCTTTCACGTGATTGTTGGTTCCTCCGCCGCTCCGCGGGTGAGGGTGCGTGTCCCGTGTCAGAGCAACTGAACGATAATCCAGTCGGTGCAACACTCGAGTCGCTTTTGGCTAATGTTTACCATTTTACCCTTTGTTTCGTAGAACAACTTTACCATTTTACCTGGTGCTACTAGCGCTGATCCTGTGTAACTTCTTTTCAATTTTAACGACACAACTGCAGTGCTAAACGCCTAATACAGATGGGTTACTGTTGTCAAAAGATCCACATCGTAAGAGCATCGCTGCAGTAAAATATCACTTGCGCCGCCACGAGGACTCCATGAAGAGAATCCTTCTTGAGATTTTTTAAGCCACTTGAGCCAACAAGGCTATCCGGGATTTGAAACCGAATGCACCTTAACCTTGACAATAAAATTCTTGGATCAGCCAGATCTCCGATGATGAAGAAAGAAATCATCATATGTAACCGCTGGAAAAGAAAAAGAGCATTAACCATCTTATGAATGAACCGCACACACCAACTGCCGAGATTTGAAGAGAGCCCGCAAATCAGAGGACACAAACTCTCACACATTGCACTAGTACAATAAGTTGACATTGTGAATACTACATCGAGCAACTGTAACCCCTAACATGCGCCCGCAGCCACCGACACCGCCTGTGTCGCCGCGACCCCGCTCCTCCCCCGGCCATGCCCCTCCTCGGCCTCGCCTCGGTTCCCTCCAGGCTTCTCCCCCCCAGGATTCGCGCTGGGGAGCCTTGTGTCTGAGCTGTTCCCGCAGCTGCGGGCAGCTGGCCCAGAACTGACCTCTCCGCCGCGGGAGCCGATCCTCCTAGGCTCCTCTGACACGCCGGATTCACTCCCGGAGGATCCGCCAGCAGTTATTGCTTCAACGGCGTCAGGCCCAATCCTCAAGGTTCGCTTTGCTTCCGTTGAAGATCTGCTCTGCTCGCCTCCCCCGCCAAGCATTCATGCCCCCCCCCCCAAAGCCGTGCCTCAAGATTAAGTCGACCCTGGTCATCAATTCAAAGCAGAGTGAGGCGCTTTCTGCTCCCTTGAGCCCCGAGCTGCTGCGGGCGCCTTCAATCCAGCCGGTGGTGGATTCCGGCCCAGGGGAGGATTGGCAGCTCGTTAAGGCGCCGTACTGGTGGAGAGCTCGCTCGCCCATCCATCATTCAAGACTACGGTCTCCGCCTTCACTCTCCCCCCACAACCATCATTCAAGGCCTCCGCCTTCACTCTCCTCCAGCCGCGCCTTCGTAAAAAATCGCCGCAGAACCTGCCATAAGTGTCTGGAGAAGGGCCACAACAAGATTGACTGCCGAGATCCCTATAAGTGCCTCATCTGCCGGCGCAGCAGCCACCGGGCGCACCAGTGTTTCAGCCCGCGGCCTTCCCCTCCACAAAAGTGTCACACCGCAGCTCCTATCCATCCGACAGCCACGCCTGCTCCCTCACCGCTCCAAGGCTCGTCCTCTTCGAATCGTCCCGTCGCTGCGCCCCTGATCTCGACGGTAGAGATGCCTCGCGTGTGCGATCCCTCGCTGCGCCCTGTGGAGGGCCACGTGGTGGTGGTCTCCACGCCGGTGATGGACGCTCATGCGGCCAGCCTCACCAACCTCGCGGTCGTGGTCTGGCTGGGAGGGAACCGGCCGACGGTCAGTGCCTCGGTCATCCGAGACGTTGTCGCATCGGCTGCTGGCGTTGACCGCAACCTGCTGAAGGTGGTGCCTTTCTACCCGGAGGACTTCCTCGTCAGGTTCGACTACCCACACCACCGCGACTTGGCGACGGCCGCCCCAGGCAGGTTCTCCCACTATGGCTCCGACTACGGCAACCTCGACATCTGTGACGCCCCCGATTCAATCGTACACTAATCATGCACGCAAATGTGTACGATCAAGATCAGGGACTCACGGGAAGATATCACAACACAAACTCTACGACATAAATAAGTCATACAAGCATCATAATACAAGCCAGGGGCCTCGAGGGCTCGAATACAAGTGCTCGATCATAGACGAGTCAGCGGAAGCAACAATATCTGAGTACAGACATAAGTTAAACAAGTTTGCCTTAAGAAGGCTAGCACAAACTGGGATACAGATCGAAAGAGGCGCAGGCCTCCTGCCTGGGATCCTCCTAACTACTCCTGGTCGTCGTCAGCGGGCTGCACGTAGTAGTAGGTGACGGGGATCGTTGCAGAAATTAAAAAAAATTCTACGCATCACCAAGATCAATCTATGGAGTTTACTAGCAACGAGAGGGGAGGAGTGCATCTACATACCCTTGTAGATCGCGAGCGGAAGCATTCAAGAGAACGGGGTTGATGGAGTCGTACTCGTCGTGATCCAAATCACCGATGATCCAAGCGCCGAACGGACGGCACCTCCGCGTTCAACACACGTACGGAGCGGTGACGTCTCCCACGCCTTGATCCAGCAAGGAGGAGGGAGAGGTTGAGGAAGAAGGCTCCAACAACAGCACGACGGCGTGGTGGTGGTGGAGTGAAAGTTCTCCGGCAGGGCTTCGCCAAGCACACGCGGAGGAGGAGAGGTGTTGGGGAGGGGAGGGGCTGCGCCTTGGATAAGGTGTGGCTACCCTCCCACCCCTCCAATATATATAGGGGCAAGGGAGAGGGGGGCCGGCCCCCTTAGATCCCATCTGGTGGGAGGGGCGGCGGCTAGGGGGAGGTGGCTTGCCCCCCAAGCAAGGGGGGCGCCCCCTTTAGGGTTCCCCCCAAACCCTAGGCGCATGGGCCCTAGGGGGGTTGGCGCCCAGCCCACTTAGGGCTGGTTCCCTTCCACCTACAGACCATAAGGCCCTCCGGGGCAGGTGGACCATCCCGGTGGACCCCTGGAACCTCTCCGGTGGTCCCGGTACAATACCGGTATACCCCCGAATATTTTCGATGACCGTATGGTGACTTCCCATATATAAATCTTTACCTCCGGAACTCCTCGTGACGTCCGGGATCTCATCCGGGACTCCGAACAACATTCGGTAATCACATACAAACCTTCCTTATAACCCTAGCGTCATCGAACCTTAAGTGTGTAGACCCTACGGGTTCGGGAATCATGCAGACATGACCGAGACACCTCTCTAGCCAATAACCAACAGCGGGATCTGGATACCCATGTTGGCTCCCACATGTTCCACGACGATCTCATCGGATGAACCACGATGTCGAGGATTCAAGCAATCCCGTATACAATTCCCTTTGTCAATCGATACGTTACTTGCCCGAGATTCGATCGTCGGTATCCCAATACCTCGTTCAATCTCGTTACCGGCAAGTCACTTTACTCGTTCCGTAATGCATGATCCCGTGACTAACTACTTAGTCACATTGAGCTCATTATGATGATGCATTACCGAGTGGGCCCAGAGATACCTCTCCGTCATACGGAGTGACAAATCCCAGTCTCGATCCGAGCCAACCCAACAGACACTTTCGGAGATACCTGCAGTGCACCTTTATAGCCACCCAGTTACGTTGTGACGTTTGGTACACCCAAAGCATTCCTACGGTATCCGGGAGTTGCACGATCTCATGGTCTAAGGAAATGATACTTGACATTAGAAAAGCTTCAGCAAACGAACTACACGATCTAGTGCTATGCTTAGGATTGGGTCTTGTCCATCACATCATTCTCCTAATGATGTGATCCCGTTATCAATGACATCCAATGTCCATGGTCAGGAAACCGTAACCATCTATTGATCAACGAGCTAGTCAACTAGAGGCTCACTAGGGACATGTTATGGTCTATGTGTTCACACATGTATTACGATTTCCGGATAACACAATTATAGCATGAACAATAGACAATTATCATGAACAAGGAAATATAATAATAACCATTTTATTATTGCCTCTAGGGCATATTTCCAACAGTCTCCCACTTGCACTAGAGTCAATAATCTAGTTACATTGTGATGAATCGTACACCCATAGAGTTCTGGTGTTGATCATGTTTTGCCTGGAAGAGGTTTAGTCAACGGATCTGCGACATTCAAATCCGTATGTACTTTACAAATATCTATGTCTCCATTTTGAACATTTTCA
This sequence comes from Aegilops tauschii subsp. strangulata, assembly GCF_002575655.3. Taxonomy (NCBI): domain Eukaryota; kingdom Viridiplantae; phylum Streptophyta; class Magnoliopsida; order Poales; family Poaceae; genus Aegilops; species Aegilops tauschii. Next base: position 108,879,090 of record NC_053039.3, read on the forward strand.
CGAATGGAGTTGAAGCGACGCTTGATGTGCCTGGTCTTCTTGTGAAACCTGGGCTCCTTGGCAAGGGCAATAGCTCCAGTGTTGTCACAGAAGAGAGTCATCGGCCCCGATGCATTGGGAATAACTCCTAGGTCGGCAATGAACTCCTTCATCCAGATTGCTTCATGTGCTGCCTCCGAGGCTGCCATGTACTCCGCTTCACATGTAGATCCCGCCACGACGCTTTGCTTGCAACTGCACCAGCTGACTGCCCCACCATTCAAAATATACACGTATCCGGTTTGTGACTTAGAGTCATCCAGATCTGTGTCGAAGCTAGCATCGACGTAACCCTTTACGACGAGCTCTTCGTCACCTCCATAAACGAGAAACATATCCTTAGTCCTTTTCAGGTACTTCAGGATGTTCTTGACCGCTGTCCAGTGTTCCATGCCGGGATTACTTTGGTACCTTCCTACCAAACTTACGGCAAGGTTTACATCAGGTCTGGTACACAGCATGGCATACATAATAGACCATATGGCCGAGGCATAGGGGACGACACTCATCTTTTCTCTATCTTCTGCCGTGGTCGGGCATTGAGCCGTGCTCAATGTCACACCTTGCAATACAGGCAAGAAACCCTTCTTGGACTGATCCATATTGAACTTCTTCAATATCTTGTCAAGGTATATGCTTTGTGAAAGATCTATGAGGCGTCTCGATCTATCTCTATAGATCTTGATGCCTAATATGTAAGCAGCTTCTCCAAGGTCCTTCATTGAAAAACACTTATTCAAGTAGGCCTTTATACTTTCCAAGAATTCTATATCATTTCCCGTCAATAGTATGTCATCCACATATAATAAGAGAAATGCTACAGAGCTCCCACTCACTTTCTTGTAAACACAGGCTTCTCCATAAGTCTGCGTAAACCCAAACGCTTTGATCATCTCTGACGCATCATATACCTTCGACAAAACCTTCCGGCTGCATCATATACAATTCTTCCTTAAGGAAGCCGTTAAGGAATGCCGTTTTGACGTCCATTTGCCATATTTCATAATCGTAGAATGCGGCAATTGCTAACATGATTCGGACGGACTTCAGCTTCGCTACGGGTGAGAAGGTCTCATCGTAGTCAACTCCTTGAACTTGTCGATAACCCTTAGCGACAAGTCGAGCTTTATAGATGGTAACATTTCCATCCGTGTCCGTCTTCTTCTTAAAGATCCATTTATTTTTTATCGCTCGCCGATCATCGGGCAAGTCTGTCAAAGTCCATACTTTGTTTTCATACATGGATCCTATCTCGAATTGCATGGCTTCAAGCCATTTGTTGGAATCTGGGCCCGCCATCGCTTCTTCATAGTTCGAAGGTTCACCGTTGTCCAACAACATGATTTCCAGGACAGGGTTGCCGTACCACTCTGGTGCGGAGCGTGTCCTTGTGGACCTACGAAGTTCAGTGGTAACTTGATCATGATCGCCATCATTAACTTCCTCTCTAGTCGGTGCAGGCACCACAGAAACATTTTCTTGTGCTGCGCTACTTTCTGGTTTGAGAGGGGTCATTTCATCAAGTTTCACTTTCCTCCCACTTACTTCTTTCGAGAGAAACTCTTTCTCCAGAAAGGACCCGTTCTTGGCAACGAAGATCTTGCCTTCGGATCTGAGGTAGAAGGTATACCCAATGGTTTCCTTAGGGTATCCTATGAAGACGCATTTTTCCGACTTGGGTTCGAGCTTTTCAGGTTGAAGTTTCTTGACATAAGCATCGCATCCCCAAATTTTAAGAAACGACAGCTTAGGTTTCTTTCCAAACCATAATTCATACCGTGTCGTCTCAACGGATTTCGACGGAGCCCTATTTAAAGTGAATGCGGCAGTCTCTAAAGCATAACCCCAGAATGATAGCGGTAGATCGGTAAGAGACATCATAGATAGCACCATATCCAATAGAATGCGATTACGATGTTCGGACACACCATTACGCTGAGGTGTTCCAGGCGGCGTGAGTTGTGAAACAATTCCACATTTCCTTAAGTGTGTGCCAAATTCGTGACTCAAACATTCCCCTCCACGATCTGATTGTAAGAACTTTATTTTCCTGTCACGTTGATTCTCAATCTCACTCTAAAATTCCTTGAACTTTTCAAAGGTCTCAGACTTGTGTTTCATTAAATAGACATGCCCATATCTACTCAAGTCATAAGTGAGGGTGAGAACATAACGATAGCCACCGCGAGCCTCAACGCTCATTGGACCGCACACATCAGTATGTATGATTTCTAATAAGTTGGTTGCTCGCTCCATTGTTCCGGAGAACGGAGTCTTGGTCATTTTGCCCATGAGGCATGGTTCGCACGTGTCAAATGATTCATAATCAAGAGATTCCAAAAGTCCATCTGCATGGAGTTTCTTCATGCGTTTGACACCAATGTGACCAAGGCGGCAGTGCCACAAGTATGTGGGACTATCATTATCAACCTTACATTTCTTGGCATTCACACTATGAATATGTGTAACATCACGTTCGAGATTCATTAAGAATAAACCATTGACCAGCGGGGCATGACCATAAAACATATCTCTCATATAAATAGAACAACCATTATTCTCGGATTTAAATGAGTAGCCATCTCGCATTAAATGAGATCCAGATACAATGTTCATGCTCAAAGCTGGCACTAAATAACAATTATTGAGGTTTAAAACTAATCCCGTAGGTAAATGTAGAGGTAGCGTGCCGACGGCGATCACATCGACCTTGGAACCATTCCCGACGCGCATCGTCACCTCGTCCTTTGCCAGTCTCCGCTTATTCCGTAGCTCCTACTTTGAGTTACAAATATGAGCAACCGCACCGGTATCAAATACCCAGGAGCTACTACAAGCGCTGGTTAGGTACACATCAATAACATGTATATCACATATACCTTTGGTATTGCCAGCCTTCTTATCAGCTAAGTTCTTGGGGCAGTTCCGCTTCCAGTGACCGTTTCCCTTGCAATAAAAGCACTCAGTCTCAGGCTTGGGTCCATTCTTTGTCTTCTTCCCGGCAGCTTGCTTACCGGGCGCGGCAACTCCCTTGCCGTCTTTCTTGAAGTTCTTCTTACCCTTGCCTTTCTTGAACTTAGTGGTTTTATTCACCATCAACACTTGATGTTCCTTTTTGATCTCCACCCCCGCTGATTTCAGCATTGAATATACCTCAGGAATGGTCTTTTCCATCCCCTACATATTGAAGTTCATCACAAAGCTCTTGTAGCTAGGTGGGAGCGACTGAAGGATTCTGTCAACGACCGCGTCATCCGGGAGATTAACTCCCAGCTGAGACAAGCGGTTGTGCAACCCAGACATTTTGAGTATGTGTTCGCTGATGGAACTATTCTCCTCCATCTTACAACTGTAGAACTTCTCGGATACTTCATATCTCTCGACCCGGGCATGAGCTTGGAAAACCATTTTCAGCTCTTGGAACATCTCATATGCTCCGTGCTGCTCAAAACGCTTTTGGAGCCCCGGTTCTAAGCTGTAAAGCATGCCGCACTGAACCAGGGAGTAATCATCACTACGTGACTGCCAGGCGTTCAGAACGTCCTGAGTTGCTGGGAAAACAGGTGCATCACCTAGCGGTGCTTCAAGGACATATGCTTTCTTGGCAGCTATGAGGATAATCCTCAGGTTACGGACCCAATCCGTGTAGTTGCTACCATCGTCTTTCAGCTTGGTTTTCTCTAGGAACCCGTTGAAGTTGAGGGCAACATTAGCGTGGGCCATTTGATCTACAAGACATATTGTAAAGGCTTTTAGACTAAGTTCATGATAATTAAGTTCATCTAATCAAATTATTAACGAACTCCCACTCAGACAGACATCCCTCTAGTCATCTAAGTGATACATGATCCGAGTCAACTAGGCCGTGTCCGATCATCACGTGAGACGGACTAGTCATCATCGGTGAACATATTCATGTTGATCGTATCTGCTATACGACTCATGTTCGACCTTTCGGTCTCTTGTGTTCCGAGGCCATGTCTGTACATGCTAGGCTCGTCAAGTCAACCTAAGTGTATTGCGTGTGTAAATCTGGCTTACACCCGTTGTATGCGAACGTTAGAACCTATCACACCCGATCATCACGTGGTGCTTCGGAACAACGAACCTTCGCAATGGTGCACAGTTAGGGGGAACACTTTCTTGAAATTTTAGCGAGGGATCATCTTATTTATGCTACCGTTGTTCTAAGCAAATAAGATGTAAAACATGATAAACATCACATGCAATCAAATAGTGACATGATATGGCCAATATCATTTTGCTCCTTTTGATCTCCATCTTCGGGGTGCCATGTTCATCATCGTCACCGGCATGACACCATGATCTCCATCATCGTGTCTTCATGAAGTTGTCTCGCCAACTATTACTTCTACTACTATGGCTAACGGTTAGCAATAAAGTAAAGTAATTACATGACGTTTCAGTTGACACGCAGGTCATAAATAAATTAAGACAACTCCTATGGCTCATGCCGGTTGTCATACTCATCGACATGCAAGTCGTGATTCCTATTACAAGAACATGATCAATCTCATACATCACATATATCATTCATCACATCCTTCTGGCCATATCACATCACATGACACTTGCTGCAAAAACAAGTTAGACGTCCTCTAATTGTTGTTGCAATTTTACGTGGCTGCTATAGGTTTCTAGCAATAACGTTTCTTACCTACGCCAAAACCACAACGTGATATGCCAATTTCTATTTACCCTTCATAAGGACCCTTTTCACCGAATCCGGTCCGACTAAAGTGGGAGAGACAGACACCCGCTAGCCACCTTATGCAACTAGTGCATGTCAGTTGGTGGAACCTGTCTCACGTAAGCGTACGTGTAAGGTCGGTCCGGGCCGCTTCATCCCACGATGCCGCCGAATCAAGATAAGACTAGTAAAGGCAAGTAAATTGACAAAATCCACACCCACAACAACTTGTGTTCTACTCGTGCATAGAAACTACGCATAGACCTAGCTCATGATGCCACTGATGGGGATCATTGAGAAATTAAAAAAAATTCTACGCATCACCAAGATCAATCTATGGAGTTTACTAGCAACGAGAGGGGAGGAGTGCATCTACATACCCTTGTAGATCGCGAGCGGAAGCGTTCAAGAGAACGGGGTTGATGGAGTCATACTCGTCGTGATCCAAATCACCGATGATCCAAGCGCCGAACGGACGGCACCTCCGCGTTCAACACACGTACGGAGCGGTGACGTCTCCCACGCCTTGATCCAGCAAGGAGGAGGGAGAGGTTGAGGAAGAAGGCTCCAACAGCAGCACGACGTCGTGGTGGTGGTGGAGTGACAGTTCTCCGGGAGGGCTTCGCCAAGCACACGCGGAGGAGGAGAGGTGTTGGGGAGGGGAGGGGCTGCGCCTTGGATAAGGTGTGGCTGCCCTCCCACCCCTCCACTATATATAGGTGCAAGGGAGAGGGGGGCCGCACCCCTTAGATCCCATCTGGTGGGAGGGGCGGCGGCTAGGGGGAGGTGGCTTGCCCCCCAAGCAAGGGGGGCGCCCCCCTTTAGGATTCCCCCCAAACCCTAGGCGCATGGGCCCTAGGGGGGTTGGTGCCCAGCCCACTTAGGGCTGGTTCCCTTCCACCTACAGCCCATAAGTCCCTCCGGGGCATGTGGACCATCCCGGTGGACCCCCAGAACCCCTCCGGTGGTCCCGGTACAATACCGGTCTACCCCCGAATATTTCCGGTGACCGTATGGTGACTTCCCATATATAAATATTTACCTCCGGACCATTTTGGAACTCCTCGTGACGTCCGGGATCTCATCCGGGACTCCGAACAACATTCGGTAATCACATACAAACCTTCCTTATAAACCTAGAGTCATCGAACCTTAAGTGTGTAGACCCTACGGGTTCGGGAATCATGCAGACATGACCGAGACACCTCTCTAGCCGATAACCAACAGCGGGATCTGGATACCCATGTTGGCTCCCACATGTTCCACGATGATCTCATCGGATGAACCACGATGTCGAGGATTCAAGCAATCCTGTATACAATTCCCTTTGTCAATCGATACGTTACTTGCCCGAGATTCGATCGTCGGTATCCCAATACCTCGTTCAATCTCGTTATCGGCAAGTCACTTTACTCGTTCCGTAATGCATGATCCCGTGACTAACTACTTAGTCACATTGAGCTCATTATGATGATGCATTACTGAGTGGGCCCAGAGATACCTCTCCGTCATACGGAGTGACAAATCCCAGTCTCGATCCGAGCCAACCCAACAGACACTTTCGGAGATACCTGTAGTGCACCTTTATAGCCACCCAGTTACGTTGTGATGTTTGGTACACCCAAAGCATTCCTACGGTATCCGGGAGTTGCACGATCTCATGGTCTAAGGAAATGATATTTGACATTAGAAAAGCTTCAGCAAACGAACTACACGATCTAGTGCTATGCTTAGGATTGGGTCGTGTCCATCACATCATTCTCCTAATGATGTGATCCCGTTATCAATGACATCCAATGTCCATGGTCAGGAAACCGTAACCATCTATTGATCAACGAGCTAGTCAACTAGAGGCTCACTAGGGACATGTTATGGTCTATGTGTTCACACATGTATTACGATTTCCGGATAACACAATTATAGCATGAACAATAGACAATTATCAAGAACAAGGAAATATAATAATAACCATTTTTATTATTGCCTCTAGGGCATATTTCCAATAGCACAATCCTACCCGGCGATCCCCTCCTCGTCGCCCTGTTAGAGAGCGATCACCGGGTTATATCTGGCACTTGGAAGGGTGTGTTTTATTAAGTATCCAGTTCTAGTTGTCATAAGGTCAAGGTACAACTCCGAGTCGTCCTTTTACCGAGGGACACGGCTATTTGAATAGATAAACTTCCCTGCAGGGGTGCACCACATAACCCAACACACTCGATCCCATTTGGCCGGACACACTTTCTTGGGTCATGCACGGCCTCGGAAGATCAACACGTCGCAGCCCCACCTAGGCTCAACAGAGAGGTCAGCACGCCGGTCTAAATCCTATGCGCGCAGGGGTCTGGGCCCATCTCCCATTGCACACCTGCACGTTGCGTACGCGGCCGGAAGCAGACCTAGCCCCCTTAATACAAGCGCGAGCTTACGGTCCAATGCGGCGCCGCCACTCAGTCGCTGACGTCAAAAAGAGCTTCGGCTGATACCACGACACCGAGTGCCCATAACTGTTCCCGCATAGTTGGTTAGTGCATATAGACCAAATGGCCAGACTCAGATCAAATTCCAAGATCTCGTTAAGCGTGTTAAGTATCCGCGAACGCCGACCAGGGCCAGGCCCACCTCTCTCCTAGGTGGTCTCAACCTGCCCTGTCGCTCCGCCACAAAGTAACAGTCGGGGGCCGTCAGGAACCCAGGCCCACCTCTACCGGGATGGAGACACCTGTCCTTTCAGCCCTCTCATCAGAATCACTTCCGGGTACTCAACGAGCCGACCCGACTTTAGTCACCACATGTGTCATGTATATAAAGTATATAATATATACCCGTGATCACCTCCCGAAGTGATCACGGCCCAGTAGTATAGCATGGCAGACGGACAAGAGTGTAGGGCCACTGATGGAACACTAGCATCCTATACTAAGCAATAGGATAGCAGGTAAGGGTAACAACTGTAGCAACAATGACAGGCTATGCATCAATATAGGATTAACCGAAAGCAGTAACATGCTACACTCTTCTAATGCAAGCTGTATAGAGAAGAATAGGCAATATCTGGTGATCAAGGGGGGGGGGCTTGCCTGGTTGCTCTGGCAAGGAGGGGTCATCGTCGACGTAGTCGATCACAGGGGCGGCATCGGTCTCGGGGTCTACCGGAGAGAAGAGGGGGAAGAAACAATAAATATAAAAGCAAGCATAGCATCACAAAGCATAACATGGCAATATGTTGTGCTGGGGTGACCTAACGTATGGCTACACGATAAAGGTGAAGGGGGAATTCAACCGTGAATGATTTCCCGGTTCCGGACCTGTGTCAGACAGATGACCGGAGGGGGGAAAGTTCCATGCTCAGGTAGTTAGAGGCATCTAACAGGTAAACGGACCGCGTATTCGGATTCGTTGGATTTTTCTGAGCAATTTTCATGTATAAAGTTTTTCCATCCGAGCTACGCTTTATTTTCTATGATTTTCTAAAGTTTTAATAGTTTTATGAAATTATTTAAATTAATAGAATTAATAGAAAAGGGACATGACTTCAGCATGACGTGTGGGTGACATCAGCAGTCAACACAGGTCGGCTGACCAGGTCAAACCTGACCCGTGGTTCCAGCGGGACCCACATGTCAGCCTCTGTTAGCTTAACAGTGGATTAAACTAATCTAACTAAGCAAATTAGGGGTGTGGGCCCCATATGTCAGTGAGTGTTTAGGCTAGTATAGTTACTTGTTTTTATAAAAACATTTAATAAACTAATTATCAAAGTGGGGGCCCACATGTCTGTGACAGAAGCCGGCCCAGTCAGCGTTGACCTCGGTCAACTGGTCAAAGTGGGGCACCTGGGCCCACCAGTCAGTGGCTGGGGCCTGCCCAGTCAGCAGTTGACTAAAGTCAACAGGGCAGCCGGGCCCCAGGGGCCCACGGGTCAGCGACCCAGGGGCGGGGCCCACTGAGCCACGTCGGCGTCGGCGTCGGAGAGAGCTCCGGCGACCAAATCGCGTGGCGGCGCGCGTCGGGGGTGGTCAGAAATCGCCGTCCGGCGGCCAAAACGACGGGGGTTGGTTGCGTTCGAATGGGAGCAACACATCATACAAGCAGGCATAACGCGCGGCTACTCGGTGCTCTCAGTCGGAGATGGTGAAGATTTCCTTTCCCTTGCCGATGGCAAGACTCAGCGGTCCAGGAGAATCCACCTCCACCTCCTCTCTAGCTGGCTCCTGGCGCGTAACGCTGCGCTGCGGTGACGGTGCGGGAGCGACGGGCGGTAGAGCGGGTGCGGCAGGCGGTGCGGCTCTGACTGGAGTAGGAGCGATGACTCGGTCGAACTCCTCAGTGGTAGGCAGACGGCGAGCAGTGGCCAAAACGGCCGGTGCATACGAGGCTGAAGACGAGACGAATGTCAGAGGCGGTGCCGTGTGAGAAGCTCCTTCCTGCTGGCAGGACCGCCCCGACTAAGTCCATGCGGGCAGCCACAAGATCGTCTACGAGGTTGTCGAAGACTCCTCCAGAGCCTTGAGATACTCCACAACCATCTCGATGGCTTCATCTCGCTCTCCCCGATGGCAGGCGAATGCATAGTGACTGGTGTAAGGCACATGGCATGGGAGGTAGCGGTAGCGACGAGTCTTCATCGTAGGAAGGATGTCCCGAAGACGAGCTATCGCCTCACGGGCAGCCATCTGCATGGCATGCCTCTCCGTAGGCATGGCCCTTCCCACAAAACGGAAGTGGCGAGCTGCAGAGCGTCCTCCCTTGAATTGCACCACAGCTTGGTGCATAGACACGTCGTCGCTGAGCTTGTGCTGATAGAGTGTGAACTCCGGGCGAGCTGCTGGCCCGATCGCGAGCTTGGTGATGGAGACGAGGAGCTTGACAAACCCCTTGGGCACGTTCGTGAACACTCGATTCTCACAGCTGCTACCAGCCATCTACAAAAGTAGGCAAAAATTCTGAGTAGTCATGTCATAAATTTATGATGACCAACAGAAAATAGCTACAATTGCAAAATGCTGAAAAAAGCACAAAAGACGCTAATAACCGATTAGCGATCGCACCTAGTGGCTTCCTACAGTCAGCCTGGCTCTGATACCAAGCTTGTCACGACCGGTTTTTCAATAATATAATTATTGAGAGACCAATCCCTTTTACGGACCAGTAAGGAAGAATTCCTTCTCACTGGTAGACAATATCATGGTCACAGAAGAAAATTACCAGGAGTACTGAATATAATACAAAGTTGAGCGGAAACTGCCCAACAATTTATTACAAGCACGCCGATAACACAAGACGGCGGATAGGGTGGCATACTACTAACTCACGATAATGACGGTGGTGGAAAATATCACTGCGAAGTGAGTGATATGACTCCTGAAGACTACAGCTCTTCGAGCGTCGGAGTGAGGCTCGAGGAGACTTATTGCGGGTGGCGGAAGCGTATATAAAACAAGTGACCAATATCCGGGATCGCGCGGGACTGACTGGGACTCCTCTAGGCGTCGGACACGCTATCAAACTCTTCATCCAAGAGATCGCCTTCGTCAACATCTGGCCAAATCAACAAGCCAGGTGAGTACTATGAAAGTACTCGCAAGACAGCTCGGACAAAAAGATATAACAAATGCAAACATGAAGCATGAGAACAATTTAACCAGTGCGATCAGACATAGAGATAATAAATACTGGTTGCCAAGCGAGGGTCTGAATGACTCCTCGAGCGGAAACTGCAAGAATAGTAATACTGGTGCCAAACGAGTGTCTGAATGACTCCTCGAGCGGAAACTGCAAGAATAGTAATACTGGTGCCAAACGAGTGTCTGAATGACTCCTCGAGAGGAAACTGCAAGAATAATAATAATGCCATAGTCGGACGTCTGAGCGACATCACATAAAGGGCTTATAACAGAAAATAAAAGACGAACATGCCACAGTCGGACGTCTGCGCGACGTCACATAAAGGGCTTATATTGTAGCTCAATAATACAATAGTTCGGGAACATAAATTATCACAAGTACGAGACAAATATAAAGTTAGTCCATCCACATGAATAATAATTTAACTGGATTTACCACTTGAGCTTGTTCACCGGGGACAAGTTTTTCACGCGGATAGATATGGATATACTGATTACACTACTTGATCATGGATACGATGACTTGGAAGGAATTGACTCTGCAGAGTTTGTACTTAACCACAGCCAACGGATTTCAGTAGTCACAGGGACTAGTTCCGTTTATGGTGTTTTGGAAGAAACACGTCTAACCAGTACACACCCAATTCAACATTCCGAAGCCAGGGATCACCCTCAGCAACGTTCAAGAAAAACCTTGAGACCGGGAGGCTACAACCTCGCGTAGCATGGGATCAAATTTCTATACGCGCGCTCTAAGGGGGTGCCCCCCCTCTCGGTCCCAACCGGAAACATCCATGCCCCCTGACCGGATGACTAGCTTTAATCCTGGGCCAAGGTACCATCATCCCGGCCCCTCTGTTTGGTGTGTACACGGAAAGAGGTTACCAACTTACTAAACCGCATCCTGGCAAATGAAACATGTGGTAGCACGGAAGAGGGAAAGAACGATAACGTGACTCCGTCCACGTTAACATCGGAGAAAGTCGGATGACGCAAGGCTGGTATGCTACAACAGTACCACCTTGCTGCCCTTCATGTCACCACATGATTAGGCCATCTCTCATCAGAGATCATCGCAACTTTGGAACATGCGGGGAAAATAACGATAACGTGACTCCGTCCACGTTAACGTCGGAGAAAGTCGGATGACGCAAGGCTGGTATGCTACAACAGTACCACCTTGCTGCCCTTCATGTCACCACATGATTAGGCCATCTCTCATCAGAGATCATCGCAACTTTGGAACACGCGGGTAGTTACCTTACAAGCAACGAGGTATTTACCGACACTCATATGCCACGCACAAACTTTCAAGCAAACATGCAAAACACTTATCATATCAAATGTTCAAACATGCTTGCCTGGTTCGGAGAAGTCGGAGTCTAGCTCGGCGAAGTTCGCGGCTCCGTCACCTCTTCCGGAACCTACGGCAATCACGAAAACGGGCACTAACGTGAAAACCAATGCGTGCACAGAAACTTCTCCAAAAAATTTCCAAATAAATCCCATAAAAAACTAGACAAAAATTTAAGAAGGTCAGAAAAGGAATCACTCAAAAATTCCTTTTTATTAAAAAGTTATAAAGGTTTCTGTCCAGGGACCCATCTGTAATGAAACAGAAAAGTCCCAGGGTTTTAACTGAGAAAACAGAAAACGGTTCGACTGGAAATGCGCAAACTCAAGAGGGAAAGCGTATTTGCCCGAAGGCGCCAACAGAAAACGGTTCGCGAAAGAATAGAACAGAGGTTGACATGCGGGGTCCACATGTCAGGTTTGAAAAGCTCGCCGGCGCCCGAAGACTGCGGTGGACGCCGGCGTCGAACCACGGCGAGTTAGGAGGATCGGAGGGTACCAAGAGCTTCAACGTCTTCTTCCGCGTCGGTGGGTGGTGGACTCGACCAACGGGGAGCACCACGTCGACGGCGACACTTTCTCCGGCGGGCGGCGGCTCGGGTGAGGGTGGAGAACTCCGGTGGAGGGCTGCAAACTTCGAATTGAAGCGCGGGTCAAAAGGAGAGATGCATAGTGAAGCTACTGGCAAGAGATGGGAGGCGGAGGCGCACGCACGGGAGCGAATCGAGCTGGATCCCGTGGCGGGTCGCGGCGGCCGGAGTCGAGGGAGGAGACCTCCTCGAGGCTCTTCCAGTGGCTAGGCGTGCTCTAGGTGGAGTGCAGGGATGGTGTGGGTTCGAGTTGAAGCTCGGGGCCTCTATTTATAGGCAGATCGACGGGGTGGCCGTGAACGAAGAATCTCCGGCGAGCGATTATGGTGATGCAGTGGATTGGCAGGAGGTTTGAGTGGCCAGGCAGCATCAGTGGATGTTACTGGTGTCATTCCACAGCTAAACGGAGTTGGTCTTGGCGTAATGGTGTCGGTCCACGGTGAGATGGCCGCACGGGCACGGCGGCGGCAGAGAGCGCGCTCCGCGCCCTGCGGTTCACGACGAGGGTGGCAGCGCGTTCGGGGGAGTGGAAGGCCACGCGGCGAGCTCCGGTGGTTTGGGCGGCGCTGGGTGGCGCCGTCAGCGCCGTGCCTCCCGCTGGCGGCCGCAAAGCCGCCGCTGGCGTCGGTCACGGGGCGGCGCACCTTCTGCTGCTCGTCGCCGACGTCCGCAAGGTGCCAGACGCTCGTGCGGTGCAGGAACAAGGGGGAAGGGACTAGGAGCAAGGCGACACAGTGTCACTGGCGAGATCGACAACCATCTCTGAAGAAAATGACAGTGCACTGCGATGCTCTCTGAACTTAACTGAATCTTGACATTGACAATGCACTGCAGGTGTTCGACAGAAAGATTTGGCAATGAGATAAATTTTTCTGGAGCTGGTACTTGGTGAGGTGACCACTCAATGCACCCAGAGGCTGCCTGATTTTACTTGGAATTTTTGGAAAAGGATTTGAATGAATTTCACCAAATTTGACAAATCTGGTCCAAACTTGCAGCAAGTGTAGTTTGAAAAATTTGAACTGAAGACCAGTGGATCTTCATGGATCTTGGTTGAGGGTTCAAAGGACTAGGGAGAGGAGTTGGTTTGGGGGCAAAAATCAAAGCAGAGATGGTAGCCCCTTTGTAAATCACCAATGGCTAGAAAAGAAGACAGAAATTTATTTGAATAAGTTTTGAATGGAAAAATTTATATGGAGAGGTACAACTTGCTGGATTTGATGCAAAACATGATCCAAAGATGAGGGGAGGGTTAGGGGAATGGATTTGCACTAAGGCCATGGCAAGAGGGAATTGTTGAAAGTGGCAAAGGATTATTCCAAAAGCCATAGTGCAAATTTCAAAGAGATTTTCAAAAGGCATTTTTCCAAGTGAAAAGTATTTTGTCTTGAGTCCAAAAGAAAAGCAAGAACCTCCAAGACCAAAAACAGATCTTGGGTGAATCCAAATAAAACTTTTGCCATAAATTTTTTTTTGAAAGGGAGAGTTCTTTTGAAGAAAAATTTAAATCACCTCCCTCGAGTCAAATAAAATCTTTTGAAAAATCCAATTAAAAACTTGGGTGTCACAGGTGCACCCGGAAATTTGGACTAGGTAGCACGATCAATGTTTGAATGATGATTCAATAAGCAATAGACTTAGAATGAAACTATCGACCATTAACTTCAAAGCAATAGGGTTGCTAGAAGTTTTGAAGTTGCACATCATAGTTTAATTGTCGGTTTTCCGGTTAGAAACAACACGGGGACTAAGAAAGAATGGTGATGGTGAGAAGTATCACTGTACCAAGAATTCTTAAGAGGTGGTGAAATTCTCACGACAATCCTGACCTAAAAGATGGTAAGACCCCAAGATAGTACATAATACAAGCTGGATAGCAAGTCGCATCCACAACATGATCAATGTTGTGATGAAAGGAAGATAAGGATGTTGTTCATGGTAACTCAAATTACCAAGGGACGAGGATGATACTTATCATCATCAATTCGATTGATATCCTGGAAGGAGTCAAGATGTTGATGATGATCATGTCAATTTTGTCGAGAGGCTCCACGAAGAAGCAATCGCACAGCGACTGCATCAAGCAAAAGGACTGGTGCAGCGAAATATTATAGGATCCATGGATACGACACCAACTCGGAACCAAGCTTGTTGTTCGAGGTGGAACGATAAGACAAGGAAATCGACGTAATCTTAGCTCAATCGTCGAAAGTTGTGCTCCAGGAATAAGGACCAGGTAGCACAGTTAAAATCAGCACGATAATGATAATCCGATCAGGCTAGGGATGACGTGATCGAGTACAAACTCATAAGCAAAGGAGATTACTAAGAGTTGTTTAATCGTGATGCGGACTCGATTCAGTTATCGATGTCCTTGAGTGTTTAATAACTCGGAGCCCGTGAAAAATTGGAATCAATGAGAATGTAATACTTGATGGAGAATCTCATAAGAAGTTATGCAGTTTCGTGATAATCTCGAGATACCAGGGGGTAATACTCGGCGAAAAACCAAAGTAGAGGTTGGACTAGGGTATTGCTCTACAGAAGACAAGTACTTCAACTTGTCCGAGAAATGGTATTTAAAGGAGAACATGGCCGGAACCACGACTGCAAAGGGGTCAATTCTCAGATACCATATGATATTATATCAAGGAAACAATTATTATTACAAGAAGCTTTTATGATAGGATCTACATCGTTTCCATGGGCATGAGCATAAAGTTCAAGGTCGACTCCCACTTCTCCAATGCATAACCTTCCATTCACTGCTCTATTAAAAATAATTTGAGTGCGAAGACCTACCTGGTGAATTACCAGAGGAGTATGAACCTTGGAAAACTTTCGGGTTCACACAGATTAAGGAAGGCATAGGTTCAACCCATCAGGGCAACTTAGAAACATATGCCACAAGCTTTGAGAGTAATTATCACCAGCTCAAAAGTAGAGCATGGTTGACAAAGCAGAGGATACAATTTACCAAAGGCATTATGTATCCGAGAAAAGACTCACAAAGTTATTGAATATGAAGGACGTCGTCGGATAAAATCCCATAAAGGTTCTGGTGGTCCACAAGAGACCTGATGTGAGCATCGGTACTCAACCAGCAGAAGAAAGAAAGCAAGGAGATCGGATTATCAAAACAACCGACTAATTCAAAGCTCCAATGCAAAGGAATTATGAGCTCCAAATCAAGGGATCAGAAGCAAACACTCTGACCAAGGATGGATAGGTTGAGTAGGCTTAAGGGTACAATCGATGGCAATTTCATTGGTCGAGATCCAACTCATGTTTAATATGACATCTGAGCCGGAAGGATGAATTCTAGGATCTGATTGAGGACTGCGAGAATTCGCAACATATTGAATCAAGGGACTCTAATGATAATGACAAAGGATACTAATGAATATTGCTAGTCATATGGAACGCAACCATAATGCAAGCAGACAAGTATTTGCCGAGTAATAGCGGGCAGAGGATTATCAAAAGATCAGATAGTATTTCAATGTGTCTTGTAAATCATATAAACAACGGGGGAAGAGTGGATACTCGGTAAGTGCAAGGAATTATCCGTAGAGGGTATTCATGTGGCAAGAACTGCAAGGCAGTAGGCACAAAGTATTCACGGATCAATAGAGGGAATTTCAGGGTATCTTGTAATGACAAGATCAACTGGGAACAAAAGTAAGAACGACAGATGTATGTATTTATCCATAGGGATATTTCGGTGATAGGGAATTGCAAAAACGACGGGCACAAAGTCTCGACAGAACATCACAGGGTAATTCCGGAATCTTCTAGTGCAGCAGGCGATCATCTGAAGTGAGGGACTCTTCGGGAGAAAGTACTTTCAAGAACCTAAAGTTAGTTTTGTTTTTAGCAAAATCATTTAACCCGAATAGAAGAGAGCTCAGAGTCCCAGAGTAAAGATCGAGGAGTAAAAGATCCTAATACCACCCAATGGCGACGTGGGCCCGTAAGCCGCACAGCCATGTTAGTAAAAGTTTTGCAATCTCTAGACTCGACTTCGGCCAAGGAGTGTGGAAGGGGGATTCCTACAGGCAGTCGGCTCTGATACCAACTTGTGACGCCCCCGATTCAATCATACACTAATCATGCACGCAAATGTGTACGATCAAGATCAGGGACTCACGGGAAGATATCACAACACAAACTCTACAACATAAATAAGTCATACAAGCATCATAATACAAGCCAGGGGCCTCGAGGGCTCGAATACAAGCGCTCGATCATAGACGAGTCAGCGGAAGCAACAATGTCTGAGTACAGACATAAGTTAAACAAGTTTGCCTTAAGAGGGCTAGCACAAACTGGGATACAGATCGAAAGAGGCGCAGGCCTCCTGCCTGGGATCCTCCTAACTACTCCTGGTCCTCGTCAGCGGGCTGCACGTAGTAGTAGGCACCTCCGGTGTAGTAGGAGTCGTCGTCGACGGTGGCGTCTGGCTCCTGGGCTCCAGCATCTGGTTGCGACAACCAGGTAGAAGGGAAAGGGGGAAAAGAGGGAGAAAAGCAACCGTGAGTACTCATCCAAAGTACTCGCAAGCAAGGAGCTACACTACATATGCATGGGTATATGTGCAAAGGGCCATATCCGTGGACTGAACTACAGAATGCCAGAATAAGAGGGGGATAGCTAATCCTATCAAAGACTACGCTTCTGGCAGCCTTCATCTTGTAGCATGTAGAAGAGAGTAGATTGAAGTCCTCCAAGTAGCATCGCATAGCATAATCCTACCCGGCGATCCCCTCCTCGTCGCCCTGTTAGAGAGCGATCACCGGGTTATATCTGGCACTTGGAAGGGTGTGTTTTATTAAGTATCCAGTTCTAGTTGTCATAAGGTCAAGGTACAACTCCGGGTCGTCCTTTTACCGAGGGACACGGCTATTTGAATAGATAAACTTCCCTGCAGGGGTGCACCACATAACCCAACACACTCGATCCCATTTGGCCGGACACACTTTCTTGGGTCATGCCCGGCCTCGGAAGATCAACACCTCGCAGCCCCACCTAGGCTCAACAGAGAGGTCAGCACGCCGGTCTAAATCCTATGCACGCAGGGGTCTGGGCCCATCTCCCATTGCACACCTGCACGTTGCGTACGCGGCCGGAAGCAGACCTAGCCCCCTTAATACAAGCGCGAGCTTACGGTCCAATGCGGCGCGCGCCACTCAGTCGCTGACGTCAAAAAGAGCTTCGGCTGATACCACGATGCTGAGTGCCCATAACTGTTCCCGCATAGTTGGTTAGTGCGTATAGACCAAATGGCCAGACTCAGATCAAATTCCAAGATCTCGTTAAGCGTGTTAAGTATCCGCGAACGCCGACCAGGGCCAGGCCCACCTCTCTCCTAGGTGGTCTCAACCTGCCCTGTCGCTCCGCCACAAAGTAACAGTCGGGGGCCGTCAGGAACCCAGGCCCACCTCTACCGGGATGGAGCCACCTGTCCTTTCAGCCCCCTCATCAGAATCACTTGCGGGTACTCAACGAGCCGACCCGACTTTAGTCACCACATGTGTCATGTATATAAAGTATATAATGTATACCCGTGATCACCTCCCGAAGTGATCACGGCCCAGTAGTATAGCATGGCAGACGGACAAGAGTGTAGGGCCACTGATGGAACACTAGCATCCTATACTAAGCAGTAGGATAGCAGGTAAGGGTAACAACTGTAGCAACAATGACAGGCTATGCATCAATATAGGATTAACCGAAAGCAGTAACATGCTACACTCTTCTAATGCAAGCTGTATAGAGAAGAATAGGCAATATCTGGTGATCAAGGGGGGGGGGCTTGCCTGGTTGCTCTGGCAAGGAGGGGTCATCGTCGACGTAGTCGATCACAGGGGCGGCATCGGTCTCGGGGTCTACCAGAGAGAAGAGGGGGAAGAAACAATAAATATAAAAGCCAGCATAGCATCACAAAGCATAACATGGCAATATGTTGTGTTGGGGTGACCTAACGTATGGCTACACGATAAAGGTGAAGGGGGAACTAACTAAGCAAATTAGGGGTGTGGGCCCCATATGTCAGTGAGTGTTTAGGCTAGTATAGTTACTTGTTTTTATAAAAACGTTTAATAAACTAATTATTAGAGTGGGGGCCCACATGTCTGTGACAGAAGCCAGCCCAGTCAGCGTTGACCTCGGTCAACTGGTCAAAGTGGGGCACCTGGGCCCACCAGTCAGTGGCTGGGGCCTGCCCAGTCAGTAGTTGACTAAAGTCAACAGGGAAGCCGGGCCCCAAGGGCCCACGGGTCATTGACCGAGGGGCGGGGCCCATTGAGCCAGGTCGGCCTCGGCGCCGGAGAGAGCTTCGGCGACCAAATCGCGCGGCGACGCGCGTCGGGGGTGGTCGGAAATCGCCGTCCGGCTGCCAAAACGACGGCGGTTGGTTGCGTTTGAACGGGAGCAATGTTCCGCATCGATCTACGGCACGAGCGCGAGCTGAAGAGGCCGGTGCCATGCGCTAGGTCGTCGCCGGCGGACAACGGACTCGGTTGTCAGTGGAACCGGAGCTGCACAGCACGGGGAGGCGCGCTAGTGGTGGCTCTGGCTCACACGAGCTCTAGGAGCTCGATGCGAGGTTCAGCCGCGCGTGACAGTGGCGATGGCCACGGAGGCGAGCTCGTCGGCGGCGATGCATGCTAGTACCAGTGGAGCGGCGGCTACGGGCGAACGGGGTGCCGCAGGGAGGGGGAAGGAAATAGAGGCTCACCGGGAGCCTGCAGGTGTGCAATCGTGGGCTCGGGGGAGGCTCGGTGGAGCGAATCGACGACGGCCAGGGTCGGGGCAGAGGAGGAAGAAGAGGTCGCGGTGGTGCTGCGGGGCCGTCCCGGTCCGCGTGGCTCGGCGGGGAGGATGAGGAGGTCGAGGCAGAGCCTTGGGGCACGTCGGCGAGGCGAAGGTCGGCTGGTGGCCGCGGTAGAGTGCGGTGAGCGGTGACGGAGAGGCGCGGCCCAGGCGGATCTGGAGGGGAGAGAGTGCACGCGAGAGAGAGATAGAGAGAGAGAGGGAACGAGGAGGGCAGGTGAGTGGGGGAGTGGGAGAGGGGATCGAGGGGCGCGGGCTGTCTTATCCCCTCGTCGGAGCCGGCGAGGGGGGGGGGGTCCGGTGGAGACGCGCGCGCGCGGTCGCTCGCACAGTGGGGAGGGGGAAGACGACAGGGGGGGAGTGGGCCGGCCTAGCTGGGCCAGTTGGCTCGGGTGGGCCGGAGCCCAAGGGGAGGCCAGGGGGCTCTCCCACCCCTTCTTCTTTCCTTTTCTTTTTCTATTTTTTTGTTTTTCTTTTTATTTTTCTGTTCTGTTTTATTTTAGATACACATTGGTTTTAGCTTAGAAAAAAATGATAACAACTCCTAAATTGATGTTTGAGAACCACCCACTGCCATAAATGTTTTACCCCGAAATAAATTAGTTTAGAATTTTATTAGTCAAAAAAGGTATTCACTTAATTGTTTTGCTGCAGTTCTAATCACTTTAGAGTAATTAATTATTTTATAAAAATGTTGTTTCTCCATCAATACTATCGATGATTTAATTGTCACAATAAGAACATTTTAGTTTTGAGAATTGAAAACTTTTATTGTTTGACTTTAATTCAAATTTGAATTTGGATCGGTTCTGAACTAACACGAGATTAGCAACAGTAATCGTGGTGACGTGGCATCATACTAGAGGGTTACTGTAGCTTGATTACCCGGGCGTCACATCCACATCGCCAAATGGCGCCTCAACACGCACGCCGACGCTGTGCAAGAAGACTACCATGTTCACCTCTGCATCAAAATGTCCTACTCAATGCTTGGAATGACGTTGTGGCGACGCAAGTGCTTGGGCCGGACACGTCCCTGCACTACTTCGACATCGCCTCGGTGCAGTGTGAAGATGCAGCCACTCTTAACCTGTGGGCATGGTCGGCGGACCCGAGCAAGATCCCCAAGGTGCAGCTCGTCACCTTCACCTGCAACCAGTTGCCGGCAAGCAGCTCCTCCGCCCCCCTCGCTGGACGCCAAGGGCTCCGGCGACGCATTCTGGTCCACCTGGACCAGATTGAAGACTTCCTCCCTGATGTTGATGGAACGATCCCTCGACGTCCGAACCCGCATGCCCCCTTCCACTAGCGGTATGGCGTGGTGGATGGAAAGGCGCGGTCGCGTGACCTCCAGGAGCTTCGTGGCGGCCACTACGAGCGCGATCGACGCAACAACGACCGCGACAGAGATGATGGGCATGATGGCCGCGGCAGACGTGACGACCGCAACTCCTCCTGGCGGGGTTTGTTCCGGAGCCGCTCCAGAGCTCCCCGTCGTGACGAGGACCGAGATGGAGGCTCGCGTGAAGATCGGCGGCATGGGGATCGCGACTACCACGGCCGCCACGGAGATGGACGGAGACGTGCCTTGCCTGATGCTAGGAAGATTGACAAGGCCTTAGTGCAGCTCCTTCTTGGTGGGGCTGTCATCCCTGCCTTAGGTAGAAGGGCTCGGCACCGCGCTGCCGGTCATGAGAGGCGCTCGCGCTCTTGCGAGGTGACTCGCTCTGAAGACACTCGTGGGAGGTCGCCGCCTCCCTCCCCCCGCACCACCTCCAGGGATGTCATCGAGTTGCAGCCCACCTCGACGGTTCCTGACTGGCTGCGGCGCGTAGCTCCATGTCTGGGATCGCCGGTCTCCCCAGACGCACCCCCTGGCTGGGCCTCCCCAGCCCATCTTCGGCAGCGCTCCGGCCCCCTGCCTCCCAGTCCATGCACACCTCTACATGTTCCCAATCCATGCACACCCCTACATGTTCCAACTGCTGCTACTGCCGATGATCAAATTACAGCAAGTCCCGCGGCAGGTTCAACCCGGGACCAGGGTGGCTTGTCTAGCACGCCTTTGTTTGTTCCGTTTCCAAGAGCCATTCTTCAAGCGCCTAGCTCCACCCCTCCAAGACCGCCCGCAGCCAGGAGGAAGACATTGGCTGGCATCACAGGACTGAACCTCATTCGAACCAGCCCAAGACTGAAAGCAAAAATGAGAGAGATGCCAATAGCACAACTTGCAGAGAGATTACTTTGCCAACGCATGGGGGTGATTGATGAAGGGGAGATGGTCACAGAAGCTGCCATTGCGAAGTTTGCTGATCTCTTCCAAGGCCAGCTGCCGGACATCGTTGTGGCTGCGCTTCGGGCCCTTTTCAGGCTGGACTGTGACCTTCCCTCGGCAGTGGAGGACGCCCTTCTTGCTCATGGAGGAGGCACTCTTCTGGAGCTGCAAGGACAAGGCAGGGGAGAAGATGCGGCGACAACCTGATGTTGCTGGTCCGTCCATTCGATGATGTAGTCCATTTCCAATGATTAGTTGCCTTCATTTTATTGTGTTCTTAGCTGATCTACCCAGGCCTGTTTGTAACTTAGTTCCCCAGCTACCTCTCGCCTTGGCCAGGCCACCCTATGTGTCATCTGCTGTCCTTGATGTAACTTCTGTTCGCAATGAATGAAAGCCTTTCCATCTTAAACTGGAACGTCCGTGGTCTAAATTGCCCGAATCGTCGTGCGACTATTCATGAGACCATTGCTGCCACTCCCTGCAACCTTGTTTGTCTACAGGAAATGAAGCTGGCTACGATTGATCAATTCACGACTTCTTTCCTTGGCGGCCAGAGGTTAAAGAGCTTTGCTATGAAGCCTGCTGATGGAACCAAGGGGGGCATCCTCCTTCTCTGGAATGAAGATCACCTTAAGGTGGATAATATTGCTATTGGCACATTCTGCATTCTGCAAGCATCAAAGTGATCGGCACCAGCACGGTGTTCAATTTCACTTCTGTATATGGCCCTACTCGAAGCAACCTCAAAGATGCCTTTTTCGAGGAGCTTGTGAGCCTTAAGCCCCATCAGGGCACGAGATGGCTTGTGACGGGCGACTTCAACCAAATCTACCGTGCCCGAGACAAAAACCGCACAAATGTTGATCGCAGTCAACTTGTTCACTTCCGAAATGCCCTCAACTCCTGTGAACTGAAAGAGATCGATTTGCAGAACAGAAAGTTCACGTGGAGCAATGAGCAAGAAAACCCGACCTTGAGCAAGCTTGACTCTTTTTTCTGCAATGAGGATTGGGACGTGGACTTTGGCTCGCACATACTCCACACTCTCTCGTCCTCGCTCTCAGACCATTGCCCGCTTCTTCTAGCTAGTGATGAGGGACCAAAGAGACCCAAATCCTTTCGATTTGAAAATTTCTGGACCAAGATGCCTAATTTCAAGAAGGTTGTCCAGGATGCATGGAATGAGGAAATGAGTCACTCTGAACCCTACCAGGTGCTCTTTCATAAGCTTAAAAAACAAGTCAGCGGCTTAGGAGATGGAGCAAGTCTATTTTCTCTAACCACAAAGTGCAGCTCCATATGGCCCTTGAGATCATTCTCCGTCTAGATGTTGCTCAAGAATAAAGGTCGCTTAGCAGCGGCGAGCGGACTCTCCATAAAGACCTGAAGAGGAAAGTTGTGGCTCTAGAGGTTCTAGAGAGGGCGAGAAAGAGGCGCAGTTCGCGTATTACGTTGCTCAAAGAAGGAGATGCCAATACACGTTTCTTCCACATCCGTATAAACCATCGCCGAAGGAAAAACTTCATCCACCGCCTTAAACACAGTAATGGCTGGGTCACGAATCATGATCAAAAGAAGGCCATTATTCAGAGCCACTTTACCAAAGCTATGGAGAAGGGCGCCCCGCACTCCAAGGACTTCAACTGGAATTGTATCCCGCCGTCGACTTGTGATCTTTCAGACCTGGGTGCCGAGTTCACTGAGGATGAGGTCCGTGCAGCCATCAACGAGCTCCCAGGTGATAAAGCTCCGGGGGCCGACGGTTTCACTGGAATTTTTTTCAAGGAGTCTTGGGACATAATAAACCCGAAAGTTATGCATGTGATCAACAATTTTTCCAACCTGCATACCACAAACCTGCACTGGCTGAACTCGGCCAACATAGCCCTCATCCCGAAAAAAGATGGCGCGGAGGACATAGCCGACTTTAGACCCATCAGTCTCATTCATGCAATTGCAAAGATCATTGCTATGATGATGGCCACTCGACTTGCTCCGCACATGACCACGATTGTCTCCAATACACAAAGTGCATTCATAAAGAAAAGAAGCATCCACGACAACTTCATGTATGTTCGAAACTTGGCCCGTCGCTTTCACCGCAGCAAATCTCCAACCTTGCTTTTCAAGCTTGACATCAAGAAGGCTTTTGACTCGGTTAGATGGGATTATCTTATGGATCTTTTGAGACATCACCACTTCCCGAGCCGGTCCCGGGACTGGATCTCCGCGCTCGTATCCACGGCCTCCTCCAGAGTTTTGCTTAATGGGATTGCGGGCGACCCGATCAAGCACGGACGTGGCCTTAGGCAGGGGGATCCTCTTTCCCCCCTCCTTTTTATCCTTGCTATTGATCCTCTTAATCACATCCTTGCCAAGGCTACCGAACAACACAACCTGCCGAAGTAATTGGCCACGGATACCCCGAAGACGGCGAGACAATAATTCAAGACATCGGGGCTAGCAAAGCCCCTCAGTCCGACTGCCCGGCTGCTCCTGCCGGCTCCCCGTCCGACTGCTCTGCCCGGCCGGCTGCCGACTGCCGACTGCGCCAATCAGCCGGCTGCCGACTGCAGCCCGACCCGACACCGACAAGACCCCGACGTGGCGGCCATACTGCGGACAAGATGGCTGTACCGCGACGACATCATCTACAGTGTATCTGTCCCTGGGCACTGTTTTATAAAGTGCGCCAGGGACAAGGAGGCATGCACATCACGTACATGGGCATGGTGCCCCATGCCCACTTGTCCCCCATGCCACTACCTAGCTTAGGTAGTAAGCTACCCCACACTATATATAGCTAGCATTCATCCATCCACCACAGCCACAAGGGCTCCCTGGACACTCTCACACACTCCACGCATCCATACTAGTTAGCAAGCTAGCTAGCTAGCACACACACATATCCATTCGGCCAAGCACACACACATATCCATTTGGCCAAGCACACACTTGTGCTCATACGCATATATACCAAGTCAGATGCCTATGGCACTGACTTCAGATACAGCTCCAGGAGCACCTTGTACTGCCCGATGTACACCTCAGATATATACTCAGACATGCAGGAGTAGGGGTATTATCTCTCCGGAGAGCCCCGAACCTGGGTAAACTAGCGCGTGCTATTCGCATACCCGCTCCCGGTCCTATCAGCAGCAGTCTTACCCTCACACTAAGCCCTTGTGGCATCTGTCGCCTCACACCCTCCCCCGTGAGAATACCAAGACAGTTGGCGCCCACCGTGGGGTGGTACTACTACTATGCTACCACGCTGCTGCTGGTTTCGCAGTCCGGGCGGGACCATCTTCGCCATCACCGCCGCGGCATCGCGCTGTCTCTCCGGTAGCGCTCGGGGGCTCGACTTCGACCCGCCCCCGGAGCGGCAGCGCGGGACGGCATGTCCTCGTCGTCGGCCTCGCCGCCTTCGTCATCACCACCGTTGCGACGCCGGCCATCTGACCGCGCGCGCGGGGCCTCGCTTTGGTCGGCCGTGTTCATCCACGCGCCGCTTGCATCCGCTCCCCTCCGCGCTGCGCCTTGCTCTGGCCGGAACGCGCTTTCGCTCCTCCACATGCCATCTATACAAGCTAGCTAGATGCAAGTCAAACCATAGTCATAAACATCCCAGATAATGCATGTACACAAGTCAGATATTCCTTATACAACACACAGATAATGGCCGTACGCGGCTTGCCTCCGCTCGCCTCCGCCCACGCGTACGCGCTGCCGTCCCGGCTCGCCTCCGCGCCGCCAACTGCTACTGCTGCCCAGGCCCGCACCACGGCTTCCCGACGGTGCATGGCCCCTCTGCTCGCTCCTGTCCCTCGCCGGATGCACGCGCAGGAGCGGCCTCTGCTCTTCTTCGCCCGAGCCGAACTGCGTCGCTAATGCGCCTCTGCTCCGCGGCTCCCCTCCGTGGCCGCCCTCGGGTACGCTCGTGGCCGGGCCGCCTGCGTCGTTGCCCTCTCGCGCGCAGGGCCCCTGCCGCGCGGCTACGCGCTCCAGGCCGCGCCGGGCCGCTCGCCCCGACCCCCGCTGCGTTGCGCGGACGCCGCCTGGGGCCTCGCGCGCGCTCGGCCGCGGCCGGCTGCCCGGGCGCCTTCGTCCCCACGCGCCGCTCCGGTTCCCGCGGCTGCGCGCGCGCCGGCTGCTGGCTGGCCGGTCCCCCACCGTCGCGTCACCTCTGGCTGCGCCCGTGTGCCGGCCCGTATCCGCGTCGCGGCGCCACCTCCTCCTTCGCACACGGCCTCCGCGCCCGGCCGACTGCCGGCTCCCGCGCCGCTGCAGAGCCCCACGCCGGCCTCGCTCTCTCGTGCGCCGACCCGCGGTCGGGTGCCCCTCGCCGGCTTGCCGCGGCCGGCTCCGGCTCGTGCCTCGACCCGTCCGGCTGACTCCACTTCCGTAAGACGGCGGCCGGGTTCTCCGCCCCCGTGCCGACTTCTCCACGCGCGCTGGCTGCGCCTCGCCTCCGCTCCAGTCGGCTGCCGGGTCCGGCTCCTCCCGCGTCGCCGCACCAGGTCCGGCTCCTGCATCGCCTCGCCTTCCTGCATGTCGACTCCGCCCCGCGCGCCGCGCATCCCGCGCTCGGCCGGGTCACCGTGCGCCCGCTAGCCGGCTCCTCCAGGTCGCCTCCCCGCGCCCGGCCCGGGCCGGCTCGCCGCCTCCGCTCCTCCCGGCTCCGCCTCCGCCCAGCTGCGCCTCGCGCGCTCGGCTCGGTGCGCCCGCGACCCGGCCCTGGCCGGCTCCGCCACTCGGCCCCGCCTCGCCGGCTATAGCTCCCGTTGCGAGCGCCGTGGCCGGCTGTGCCCCGTCGGGTCCCCGCTCCGGCCGTCTGCTGTGGCCGACACCTGAAAAAAAAGCTGAAGAAAGAAAGGGGCTGGGTGCCCATCAGGCTAGAGAAAAGAAAGAAGAGGCCGGCTGCTGCGCTCCCACTTCGGCCGCCTGCTGCGGTTGCGTGCCCGAAGAAGAAAAGAAAAAGAAAAGCTAGATGAGGTCGGGTGCTCGGGGAAAATAAAAGAGGCCGAGTGCCCAATCCGGCTGAGAAGAGGCCGAGTGCCCAATCTGGCTGAGAAGTGGCCGAGTGCCCAAAAGAAAGAAAAAGTGACTGGGTGAGATGGCCGGCTGCCCGAGATTCGGCTGGAATAAAAGAAAAGATGAAAGAAATGTGCGTCCGACTGCCAGATGTGCGTCCAATCGCTGGCTGCCTGGCCGGCTGCAAAAATCCCGACTGATGTGTCGGAGTCCGCCTGCCCAGCCAGCTGAAGAAGGAAAAGAAGAAGATAAAGTAGT
This sequence comes from Aegilops tauschii subsp. strangulata, assembly GCF_002575655.3. Taxonomy (NCBI): domain Eukaryota; kingdom Viridiplantae; phylum Streptophyta; class Magnoliopsida; order Poales; family Poaceae; genus Aegilops; species Aegilops tauschii. Next base: position 108,905,814 of record NC_053039.3, read on the forward strand.
CGCCAGGAGATCCGGCCTGACTGCTCAGCAGTCGGCCCGAATCTTGGGGGCTACACTCAGCGGGTGCGCTGACGCGCCCCCGCGAAGAAGAAGACAAAGTAGTTGCCGGGAGATCCAGTCCGACTGCTCAGTAGTCGACCCGAATCTCGGGGGCTACACCCAGCGGGTGCGCTTACGCGCCCCCGCGAAGAAGAAGAAGACAAAGTAGTCGCTGGGAGATCCGGCCCGACTGCTCAGCAGTCGGCCCGAATCTCGGGGGCTACACCCAGTGGGTGCGCTGACGCGCCCCCGTGAAGAAAAAGACAAAGTAGTTGCCGGGAGATCCGGCCCAACTGCTCAGCAGTCGGCCCGAATCTCAGGGGCTACACCCAGCGGGTGCGCTGACGCGCCCCCGCGAAGAAGAAGACAAAGTAGCTGCCGGAAGATCCGGCCCGACTGCTCAGCAGTCGGCCCGAATCTTGGGGGCTACACCCAGTGGGTGCGCTGGCGCGCCCCCATGGAAGATTGCAGACAAGAGAAGAGTTCTGTCCGGCTCCCAGCAGCCGGTAGAAGAGAAAAGAAAGAAAAGGGCGCTGCCATACGCCTCGCCACCTGGCCGGCTGTGCCAGGCCGGCTCGGCCGCGTTCTGCTTGCCGCCTGGCCGGTCAGGCCCGACCGGCTGGACCCTCCTCGAGCGCCTAGAGGCTGGAGGGCTACACCCAGCGGGTGCGCTGACGCGCCCCCGCGAAGAGGAAAACAAAGTAGTTGCCGGAAGATCCGGCCCGACTGCTCAGCAGTCGACCCGAATCTCGGGGGCTACACCCAGCGGGTGCGCTGACGTGCCCCCGCGAGGAGAGAAGACAAAGTCGTTGCCGGAAGATCCGGCCCGACTGCTCAGCAGTCGGCCCAAATCTCGGGGGCTACACCCAGTGGGTGCGCTGGCGCGCCCCCACGGAAGATTGCAGACAAGAGAAGAGTTATGTCCGGCTCCCAGCAGCCGGTAGAAGAGAAAAGAAAGAAAAGGGCGCTGCCAGACGCCTCGCCGCCTGGCCGGCTGTGCCAGGACGGCTCGGCCGTGTTCTGCTTGCCGCCTGGCCGGTCAGGCCCGACCGGCTGGACCCTCCTCGAGCACCTCGAGGGCTACACCCAGCGGGTGCGCTGACGTGCCCCCGCAAAGAAGAAGACAAAGTAGTTGCCGGAAGATCCGGCCCGACTGCTCAGCAGTCGACCCGAATCTCGGGGGCTACACCTAGCGGGTGCGCTGACGCGCCCCCGCGAGGAAAGAAGACAAAGTCGTTGCCGGAAGATCCGGCCCGACTGCTTAGCAGTCGGGCCGAATCTCGGGGGCTACACCTAGTGGGTGCGCTGGCGCGCCCCCACGGAAGATTGCTAGAAACAAAAACAAGAGAAGAAAGAAGAAAAAGGGCGCTGCCCGACGCCTCGCCACCCAGAGCGGCTGTGCCTGGCCGGCTCAGCTGCATTCTGCTTGCCGCCTGGCCGGTCAGGCCCGGCCGGCTGGACCCTCCTTGAGCGCCTAGAGGCTCGAGGGCTACACCCAGCGGGTGCGCTAACGCGCCCCCCAAAAAAAGACAAAGTAGTCGCCGGGAGATCCGGCCTGACTGCTTAGCAGTCGGCCCGAATCTCGGGGGCTACATAGAGTGGGTGCGCTGGCGCGCCCCCACAGAAGATTGCAAGAAACAAAAACAAGAGAAGAAAGAAGAAAAGGGGCGCTGCCAGACGCCTCACCACCTGGCCGGCTGTGCCAGGCCGGCTTGGCTGCGTTCTGCTTGCCGCCTGGCCGGTCAGGCCCGACCAGCTGGACCCTCCTCGAGCGCCTAGAGGCTCGAGGGCTACACCCAGCGGGTGCGCTGACGCGCTCCGCGAGCGCCGGCTGTCTTCAACGACCTCCGCCTCGGCTACACGAAAATCAATGTGAGCTCCCCACCCGCATATTTTTTCACCGCGAGAGCACGGATAACCCCGAGCGATGCTCGGGGGCTATCTCCGCATTTTATTATAGTTGCAACACTGTTCGCCCCGGCGCCAGCCAGAGTTGGCCCGGGGGCTGGCCGCTTGGCCTGAGACGTTAGTTCCCGCAGACGGCTTAGTAGCGTGCACGGTACCAAAGGCCCACTCTTAGTCACAGACCGCAGAGCGGCTGTCTGGCTAGCAAGAGTGAACGCTGGAGGCCACCCACGCGAAAAACGTCCAGGAAGAGAAACGCTTCGGGCGACCCGACCGTTTCCTTTACAAGTATCAACTCGGTTGAATTCGCTCCCAGAATCTAAGTATTGTACACTCCACTCCGCGGCCCACTCTCAGCCACAGACCGCAGAGCGGCTGTCCGGCAAGCGAGAGCAAGCCAAAGAGTGGAGGGAACATGAAAGAGATTGAAGGGGGCTCGGATGAAACCGAGTCGGCACCCTCCACATAAAACTTGCAGTGCTAAAAGCAATCATTTGATATATCTGCGTGGACTAACTTTGTCTTTTGCATCATCATTTCCATGAAACACCCGCCAAAAAACCTCCGCCCAACTTTGCCAAGTTGCCCGGAGGCTTGGGGGCTACTGTCGGAGTAATTGGCCACGGATACCCCGAAGACGGCGAGACAATAATTCAAGACATCGGGGCTAGCAAAGCCCCTCAGTCCGACTGCTCGGCTGCTCCTGCCGGCTCCCCGTGTGACTACTCTGCCCGGCCAGCTGCCGGCTGCCGACTGCGCCAATCAACCGGCTGCCGACTGCAGCCCGACCCGACACCGACAAGACCCCGACATGGCGGCCATACCGCGGACAAGACGGCTGTACCGCGACGACATCATCTACAGTGTATCTGTCCCTGGGCACTGTTTTATAAAGTGCGCCAGGGACAAGGAGGCATGCACATCACGTACATGGGCATGGTGCCCCATGCCCACTTGTCCCCCACGCCACTACCTAGCTTAGGTAGTAAGCTACCCCACACTATATATAGCTAGCATTCATCCATCCACCACAGCCACAAGGGCTCCCTGGACACTCTCACACACTCCACGCATGCATACTAGTTAGCAAGCAAGCTAGCTAGCACACACACATATCCATTCGGCCAAGCACACACTTGTGCTCATACGCATATATACCAAGTCAGATGCCTATGGCACTGACTTCAGATACAGCTCCAGGAGCACCTTGTACTGCCCGATGTACACCTCAGATATATACTTAGACATGCAGGAGTAGGGGTATTATCTCTCCGGAGAGCCCCGAACCTGGGTAAACTAGCGCGTGCTACTCGCATACCCGCTCCGGGTCCTATCAGCAGCAGTCTTACCCTCACACTAAGCCCTTGTGGCATTTGTCGCCTCACACCCTCCCCCGTGAGAATACCACGACACAACCTCCACCCTCTACGTGGCCAGCCTATCCGAGCTTCCCTATACGCCGATGATGCGACCATTTTGTCGTGCCTATCAAGGAAGATATTCAATTCTTGGCATCAACACTTCAGTCCTTCGGGGAGGTCACAGGGCTGGTCACCAGTTGCAACAAAAGTCTAGAGGCACCAATTCGCTGTGCCAACATTGACCTCGATGACATCCTGCAAGCATTCCCGGCGGTTTGGACCTCCTTCCCTATGCGGTACCTTGGACTACCTCTGTCGGTCGCGAGACTAAAGCGCATCCACTTCCAGTACCTTGAGGACAAGATTGCAGGCAAGCTTCCTCCCTGGTCGGCTCTGCACGTGGCTACCCCTGGACGCATTGTGTTGGTCAAGGCGGTCCTCACGGCCATTGTGATTTATCACCTGACGCCCCTTGAGCTCCCTGTAGAAGTAAGGAAGAAAATTGACAGCCTCAGGCGGGCATACCTTTGGGCAGGTTGTGACAAGGGCTCTGGGGGCAAGTGTAAGGTGAATTGGGACCTTGTCTACAAACCCAAGATTTTTGGGGGTTTGGGTGTGCTCAACCTGGAGAAGTTCGCGGCCGCCCTTCGCCTACGTTGGCTCTGGTTCAACTGGGCTGACCCTCCCAAGAGTTGGGTGGGAATGGAAATGCCATGCTCTGACAGCGACTTAGATCTTTTTGCGGCGGCCACAATGGTGACACTGGGTGATGGTAATAAGGCAAAATTCTGGGAATCTCCATGGCTGAATGGCCTTCGGCCCAAAGAGAAATTGTGCCTAAATTTTTTGAAATCTCCAGAAAGAAGGCGTGTGTGGTTAGCAGGGCCATTGACAAGAACTTCTGGATCAGCCAAATTAACACTTCACAAGGACTCACTTTGACCCATATCCAGGAATTTGCTACTCTTTGGGAGATGATTGAAGGTGTTACACTCCACCTAGATAGAAATGACACAATTTTGTGGAAGTTCACATCCAGTGGCCAATACACTGCCTCCACGGCATACATGGCTCAATTTGCGGGGCTTGTTCGCAGTAACACCGCTGCTATATGAAGGAAATATGCCCTAGAGGCAATAATAAAGTTGTTATTTATATTTCCTTATATCATGATAAATGTTTATTATTCATGCTAGAATTGTATTAACCGGAAACTTGATACATGTGTGAATACATAGACAAAACAAAGTGTCCCTAGTATGCCTCTACTAGACTAGCTCGTTAATCAAAGATGGTTATGTTTCCTGACCATAGACATGTGTTGACATTTGATGAACGGGATCACATCATTAGAGAATGATGTGATGGACAAGACCCATCCGTTAGCTTAGCATTATGATCGTTGAGTTTCATTGCTATTGCTTTCTTCATGACTTATACATGTTCCTTTGACTATGAGATTATGCAACTCCCGAATACCGGAGGAACACCTTGTGTGCTATCAAATGTCACAACGTAACTGGGTGATTATAAAGATGCTCTATAGGTGTCTCCGAAGGTGTTTGTTGGGTTGGCATAGATCGAGATTAGGATTTGTCACTCCGTGTATCAGAGAGGTATCTCTGGGCCCTCTCGGTAATGCACATCACTATAAGCCTTGCAAACAATGTGACTAATGAGTTAGTTGCAGGATGATGCATTACGGAACGAGTAAAGAGACTTGCCGGTAACGAGATTGAACTAGGTATTGAGATACCGACGATCGAATCTCGGGCAAGTAAAATACCGATGACAAAGGGAACAACGTATGTTGTTATGCGGTTTGACCGATAAAGATCTTCGTAGAATATGTAGGAACCAATATGAACATCCAGGTTCCGCTATTGGTTATTGACCGGAGATGAGTCTCGGTCATGTCTACATAGTTCTCGAACCCGTAGGGTCCGCACGCTTAACATTCGGTGACGATCGGTATTATGAGTTTATGTGTTTTGATGTACCGAAGGTAGTTCGGAGTCCCGGATGTTATCACGGACATGACGAGGAGTCCCAAAATGGTTGAGACATAAAGAATGATATATTGGACGATGTTATTCGGACACCAGATGAGTTCCGGGGGTCATCGGATAAATATAGGAGTGCCGGAAGGGTTACCGGAACCACCGGAGAAGTAATGGGCCTTATTGGGCCTAGGGGAGAGAGAGGGGCTGCCAAGGGCTGGCCGCGCGCCCCCCATGGGCCCAGTCCGAATTGGACTAGGGGGAGGGGCGGCGCCCCCTCCTTCCTTCTCTTTCCCCCTCCTTCCTTCTTCTCCTAGTAGGACTAGGAAAGGGGGGAGTCCTACTCCTACTAGGAGGAGGATTCCTCCCCCCTTGGCGCGCCTATGAGGGCCGGCCTCCCCCTTGCTCCTTTATATACGGGGGCAGGGGGCACCTAGAACACACAAGTTGATTGTTTAGCCGTGTGCGGTGCCCCCCTCCACAGATTTCCACCTCGGTCATATCGTTGTAGTGCTTAGGCGAAGCCCTGCATCGGTAACTTCATCATCGCCGTCATCACGCCGTCATGCTGATGAAACTCTCCCTCGACCTCAGCTGGATCTAGAGTTCGTGGGACGTCACCGAGCTGAACATGTGCAGATCGCGGAGGTGCCGTACCTTCGGTGCTAGGATCGGTCGGATCGTGAGGACGTATGACTACATCAACCGCGTTGTCATAACGCTTCTGCTTTTGGTCTACGAGGGTATGTGGACAACACTCTCCCCTCTCGTTGCTATGCATCACCTAGATGGATCTTGATTGTGCGTAGGAATTTTTTTGAAATTACTGCATTCCCCAACAGGGCATCCGAGCCAGGTTTATGCGTAGATGTTATATGCACGAGTAGAACACAAAGAGTTGTGGGAGATAATAGTCATACTGCTTACCAGCATGTCATACTTTGATTCGGCGGTATTGTTGGATGAAGCGGCCCGGACCGACATTACGCGTACGCTTACGCGAGACTGGTTCTACCGACGTGCTTTGCACACAGGTGGCTGGTGGGTGTCAGTTTCTCCAACTTTAGTTGAATCGAGTGTGACTACGCCCGGTCCTTGTTGAAGCTTAAAACAGCACACTTGACAAAAAATCGTTGTGGTTTTGATGCGTAGGTAAGAACGGTTCTTGCTCAGCCCGTAGCAGCCACGTAAAACTTGCAACAACAAAGTAGAGGACGTCTAACTTGTTTTTCAAGGGCATGTTGTGATGTGATATGGTCAAGACATGATGCTAAATTTTATTGTATGAGATGATCATGTTTTGTAACACAGTTATCGGCAACTGGCAGGAGCCATATGGTTGTCGCTTTATTGTATGAAATGCAATCGCCATGTAATTGTTTTACTTTATCACTAAGCGGTAGCGATAGTCGTAGAAGCAATAGTTGGCGAGACGACAACGATGCTACGATGGAAATCAAGGTGTCGCGCCGGTGATGATGGTGATCATGACGGTGCTTTGGAGATGGAGATCAAAGGCACAAGATGATGATGGCCATATCATATCACTTATATTGATTGCAAGTGATGTTTATCCTTTATGTATCTTATTTTGCTTAGTTCGGCGGTAGCATTATAAGATGATCTCTCACTAAATTTCAAGGTACAAGTGTTCTCCCTGAGTATGCACCGTTGCGAAAGTTCGTCGTGCCGAGACACCACGTGATGGTCGGGTGTGATAAGCTATACGTTCACATACAATGGGTGCAAGATAGTTTTGCAAACGCGTAATACTCGGGTTAAACTTGACGAGCCTAGCATATGCAGATAAGGCCTCGGAACACTGGAGACTGAAAGGTCGAGCGTGAATCATATAGTAGATATGATCAACATAGTGATGTTCACCATTAAAAACTACTCCATCTCACGTGATGATCGGACATGGTTTAGTTGATTTGGATCACGTGATCATTTAGATGACTAGACAGATGTCTATCTAAGTGGGAGTTCTTAAGTAATATGATTAATTGAACTTTAATTTATCATGAACTTAGTCCTGATAGTATTTGCATAACTATTTTGTAGATCAATAGCTCGCGATGTAGCTCCCCGTTTATTTTTGATATGTTCCTAGAGAAAAATAAGTTGAAAGATAATAGTAGCAATGATGCGGACTTGGTCCGTGATCTGAGGATTATCCTCATTGCTGCACAGAAGAATTATGTCCTTGATGCACCGCTAGGTGATGGACCTATTGCAGGAGCAGATGCAGACGTTATGAACGTTTGGCAAAGCTCGGTATGATGAATACTTGATAGTTTAGTGCGCCATACTTTACGGCTAAGAACCGGGACTTCAAAAACGTTTTGAATGCCACGGAGCATATAAGATGTTCCAAGAGCTGAAATTGGTATTTCAGACTCATGCCCGAGTCAAGAGGTATGAGACCTCTGACAAGTACTTTGCCTACAAGATGGAGGAGAATAGCTCAACCAGTGAGCATGTGCTCAGATTGTCTGAGTACTACAATCGCTTGAATCAAGTGGGAGTTAATCTTCCAGATAAAATAGTGATTGACAGAGTTCTCTAGTCACTATCACCAAGTTATTGGAACTTCGTGATGAACTATAATATGCAAGGTATGACGAAAACGATTCCCGAGCTCTTCGTGATGCTGAAATCAGTGAAGGTAGAAATCAAGAAAAGCATCAAGTGTTGATGGTTGACAAGACCACTAGTTTCAAGTAAAAGGGCAAGGGATGGAAAGGGAACTTCAAGAAGAATGGCAAGTAAGTTGCCACTCCCATGAAGAAGCCCAAAGCTAGACCCAAACCTGAAACTGAGTGCATCTACTGCAAAGAAAATGGTCACTGGAAGTGGAACTGCCCTAGATACTTGGCGGATAAGAAGGATGGCAAAGTGAACAAAGGTATATTTGATATACATGTTATTGATGTGTACTTTACTAGTGTTTATAGTAACCCCTCGGTATTTGATACTGGTTCAGTTGCTAAGAGTACTAACTCGAAACGGGAGTTGCAAAATAAACATAGACTAGTTAAGGGCGAGGTGATGATGTGTGTTGGAAGTGATTCCAAGGTTGATAAGATCACCATCGCACACTCCCTTTACCTTTGGGATTAGTTTGAACCTAAAATAAATGTTATTTGGTGTTTGCGTTGAGCAAGAATATGATTGGATCATGTTTATTGCAATACGATTATTCATTTAAGTCAAAGAATGATTGTTGTTCTATTTACATGAATAAAACCTTCTATGGTCATACACTCAATATAAATGGTTTATTGAATCTCTATCGTAGTGATACACATATTCATAATATTGAAGCCAAAAGATGCAATGTTAATAATGATAGTGCAACTTATATGTGGCACTGCCGTTTAGGTCATATTGGTGTAAAGCGCATGAAGGAACTCCATGCCGATGGACTTTTGGAATCACTTGATTATGAATCACTTGATGCTTGCGAACCATGCCTCATGGGCAAGATGACTAAGACTCCGTTCTCCGGAACAATGGAGCAAGCAACTGACTTATTGGAAATAATACATACTGATGTATGAGATTTGATGAGTGTTGAGGCTCGCGGCGCTTATCGTTATTTTCTGACCTTCACAGATGATTTGAGCAGATATGGGTATATCTACTTGATGAAACATAAGTCTGAAACATTTGAAAAGTTCAAAGAATTTTAGAGTGAAGTGGAAAATCATCGTAACAAGAAAATAAGGTTTTTACGATATGATCGTGAAGATAAATATTTGAGTTATGAGTTTGGTCTTCAGTTGGAACAATGTGAAATAGTTAAACAACTCACGCCACCTGGAACACCATAGCGTGATGGTGTGTCCAAACGTCGTAACCGTACTTTATTAGATATGGTGCGATCTATGATGTCTCTTACCGATTTACCACTATTGTTTTGGGGTTATGCATTAGAGACAACTGCATTCACGTTAAATAGGGCACCATCTAAATCCGTTGAGACGACACCGTATGAACTGTGGTTTGGCAAGAAACCTAAGCTGTCGTTTCTTAAAGTTTGGGGTTGCAATGCTTATGTGAAAAAGTTTCAGCCTGATAAGCTCAAACCCAAATCGGAGAAGTGCGTCTTCATAGGATACCCAAAAGAAATTGTTGGGTACATCTTCTATCACAGATCCGAAGGCAAGATCTTTGTTGCTAAGAGTGGATCCTTTCTAGAGAAGGAGTTTTCTCGAAAGAAGTGAGTGGGAGGAAAGTAGAACATGATGAGGTAATTGTACCTTCTCTCGAATTAGAAAGTAGCTCATCACTGAAATCAGTTCCAGTGATGCCTACACCAATTAGTGAGGAAGTTAATGATGATGATCATGAAACTTCAGATCAAGTTACTACCAAACCTCATAGGTCAACCAGAGTACGATCCGCACCAGAGTGGTACGGTAATCATGTTCTGGAAGTCATGTTACTAGACCATGACGAACCTGCGAACTATGAGGAAGCGATGATGAGCCCAGATTCCGCGAAATGGCTTGAGGCCATGAAATCTGAGATGGGGTCCATATATAAGAACAAAGTATGGACTTTGATTTACTTGCCCGATGATCGGCGAGCCATTGAGAATAAATGGATCTTCAAGAGGAAGACGTACGCTGATAATAGTGTTACTATCTACAAAGCTCGACTTGTCAAAAAGGGTTTTTGACAAATTCAAGATGTTGACTGCAATGAGATTTTCTCACTCGTGTCGATGCTTAAAGTCTGTCTGAATCATGTTAGCAATTGCCACATTTTATGAAATCTGGCAAATGGATGTCAAAACTACATTCCTTAACGGATTTATTAAAAAGGACTTGTATATGATGCAACAACAAGGTTTTGTCAATCCTAAAGGTGCTAACAAAGTGTGCAAGCTCCAGCGATCCATCTATGGACTGGTGCAAGCATCTAGGAGTTGGATATATGCTTTGATAAAGTGATCAAAGCATATGGTTTTATACAGACTTGCGGTGAAGCCTGTATTTACAAGAAAGTGATTGGGAGCACTACAGCATTTCTGATAAGTATATGTGAATGACATATTGTTGATCGGAAATAATGTAGAATTTTCTGGAAAGCATAAAGGAGTGTTTGAAAGGAGTTTTTCAAAGAAAGACCTCGGTGAAGCTGCTTACATATTGAGCATCAAGATCTATAGAGATAGATCAAGACTCTTGATATATTTTCAATGAGTACATACCTTGACAAGATTTTGAAGTAGTTCAAAATGGAACAGTCAAAGAAGGAGTTCTTGCCTATGTTGCAAGGTGTGAAGTTGAGTAAAGACTCAAACCCGACCACGGTAGAAAATAGAAACAGAATGAAAAGTCATTCCCTATGCCTCAGCCATAGGTTCTATAAAGTATGCCATGCTATGTACCAGACCTATTGTGTACCTTAGCATGATTTTGGCAAGGGAGTATGTCGGTGTCAAAAGCGGCGGATCTCGGGTAGGGGGTCCCGAACTGTGCATCTAAGGCGGATGGTAACAGGAGGCGGGGGACACAATGTTTACCCAGGTTCGGGCCCTCTCGATGGAGGTAATACCCTACTTCCTGCTTGATTGATCTTGATGATATGAGTATTACAAGAGTTGATCTACCACGAGATCGTAGAGGCTAAACCCTAGAAGCTAGCCTATGATTATGATTGTTCTTCTTGTCCTACGGACTAAACCCTCCGGTTTATATAGACACCGGAAGGGGCTAGGGTTACACAGAGTCGGTTACAAGGGAGGAGATCTACATATCCGTATTGCCAAGTTTGCCTTCCACGCCAAGGAGAGTCCCATCCGGACACGGGACGAAGTCTTCAATCTTGTATCTTCATAGTCCAACAGTCCGGCCAAAGTATAGTCCCGCAGTCCGAGGACCCCCTAATCCAGGACTCCCTCAGTAGCCCCTGAACCAGGCTTCAATGACGATGAGTCTGGCGCGCAGATTGTCTTCAGCATTGCAAGGCGGGTTCTTCCTCCGAATACTCCATAGAAGATTTTGAACACAAGGATCGTGTCCGGCTCTGCAAAACAAATTCCACATACCACCGTAGAGAGTATAATATTTCCACAAATCTAATCTGCCGACAATTTTTATAGCGTGACATCGCCACGACCCGGTCATTATTCGAACCGTTTTTCTCAACCAGCCTGCCACTGCACGTGTTGCGAGGCGGTTTTATTGGCACGCCTTGTCGAATCAGAGATCGTGTTCCCCTTATCACGGGATTCTCATCAATACGGGTGTGGGTAACCCAATCGTGCCTGCTGGTATGACTCCTCGATTTTAGGCAAGTTCCAAACGGCCACGCGGAGGACACTTGATATTCACCCTCTTTATAAAGGGGCCAAGGCCTGTCCTTTTCTTCCCGTGCTCGATCCTCCATTCCCTCACCTCGAATTCCAACACCCAAGGCTCAGGCTAAGCACTTCGGACCTTCAATCATGTCCGGATCCAACCTTCAAGGCCGGTGGATGGCCTCCTCTGTCACAGAGGAGGACATCAAAAAGCTAAGGGAGGCCAGGTATCTGACCGCCGAAATTTCGCACAGGCTGCCTGCTCAAGGGCAGGTCAACCCCACTCCTGAACCCAACAAGAGTGTCGTATTTGTCTCCCACTTCCTCCGAGGGCTAGGCTTTAGTCTTGATCCCTTTGTTAGAGGGCTTATTTTTTATTACGGGCTCGATTTCCATGATCTGGCTCCGGATTCCATCCTTCACATCTCGTCCTTCATCGTCGTGTGTGAGGCCTTCCTCCGCATCACCCCACACTTCGGCTTATGGCTCAAGACCTTCAATGTGAAGCCGAAGATGATCGATGGGCGACACGCAGAATGCGGAGGGGCTATATGTTGGAAATATGCCCTAGAGGCAATAATAAAATGGTTATTATTATATTTCCTTGTTCATGATAATTGTCTATTGTTCATGCTATAATTGTGTTATCCGGAAATCGTAATACATGTGTGAACACATAGACCATAACATGTCCCTAGTGAGCCTCTAGTTGACTAGCTCGTTGATCAATAGATGGTTACGGTTTCCTGACCATGGACATTGGATGTCATTGATAACGGGATCACATCATTAGGAGAATGATGTGATGGACAAGACCCAATCCTAAGCATAGCACTAGATCATGTAGTTCGTTTGCTAAAGCTTTTCTAATGTCAAGTATCATTTCCTTAGACCATGAGATCGTGCAACTCCCGGATACTGTAGGAATGCTTTGGGTGTACCAAACATCACAACGTAACTGGGTGGCTATAAAGGTGCACTGCAAGTATCTCCGAAAGTGTCTGTTGGGTTGGCACGGATCGAGACTGGGATTTGTCACTCCGTATGATGGAGAGGTATCTCTGGGTCCACTCGGTAATGCATCATCATAATGAGCTCAATGTGACTAAGTAGTTAGTCATGGGATCATGCATTACGGAACGAGTAAAGTGACTTGCCGGTAACGAGATTGAACGAGGTATTGGGATACCGATGATCGAATCTCGGGCAAGTAACGTACCGATTGACAAAGGGAATTGTATACGGGATTGCTTGAATCCTCGACATCGTGGTTCATCCGCTGAGATCATCGTGGAACATGTGGGAGCCAACATGGGTATCCAGATCCCGTTGTTGGTTATTGGCTAGAGAGCGGTCTCAGTCATGTCTGCATGATTCCCGAACCCGTAGGGTCTACACACTTAAGGTTCGATGACGCTAGGGTTATAAGGAAGATTTGTATGTGGTTACTGAATGTTGTTCGGAGTCCCGGATGAGATCCCGGACGTCACGAGGAGTTCCGGAATGGTCCGGAGGTGAAGATTTATATATGGGTAGTCATCATACGGTCACCGGAAATATTCGGGGGTATACCGGTATTGTACCGGGACCACCGGAGGGGTTTCGGGGGTCCGCCGGGAGGGTCCACCTGCCCCGGAGGGCCTTATGGGCTGTAGGTGGAAGGGAACCAGCCCCTAAGTGGGCTGGGCGCCATCCCCCCTTAGGGCCCATGCGCCTAGGGTTGGGGGAACCCTAAAGGGGGCGCCCCCCTTGCTTGGGGGGCAAGCCCCCTCCCCCTTGGCCGCCGCCCCCCCTCTAGATCTCATCTAGAGGGGCCGGCCCCCTTTCCCCTTCTCCCTATAAATAGAGGGGTGGGGGAGGGCTGCAGCACCACGTCCAAGGCGCAGCCCCTCCCCTCCCCAACACCTCTCCTCCTCCGCGTGAGCTTGGCGAAGCCCTGCCGGAGAACTGCCACTCCACCACCACCACGCCGTCGTGCTGCTGTTGGAGCCTTCTTCCTCAACCTCTCCCTCCTCCTTGCTGGATCAAGGCGCGGGAGACGTCACAGGGCTGCACGTGTGTTGAACGCGAAGGCACCGTTGTTCGGTGCTTGGATCGGATTCTGCCGCGATCTGAATCGCTATGTGTACGACTCCTCCAACTGCATTCTTGCAACGCTTCCGCATCGCGATCTTCAAAGGTTTGAAGATGCACTCCCCTCTCGTTGCTAGTAAACTCCATAGATTGATCTTGGTGATGCGTAGAAATTTTTTATTTCTGCAACGATCCCCAACAGTGGCATCATGAGCTAGGTCTATGCGTAGTTTCTATGCACGAGTAGAACACAAGTTGTTGTGGGCGTCGATTTTGTCAATTTACTTGCCGTTACTAGTCTTATCTTGATTCGGCGTCATCGTGGGATGAAGCGGCCAGGACCGACCTTACACGTACGCTTACGTGAGACAGGTTCCACCGACTGACATGCACTAGTTGCATAAGGTGGCTAGCGGGTGTCTGTCTCTCCCACTTTAGTCGGATCGGATTCGATGAAAAGGGTCCTTATGAAGGGTAAATAGAAATTGGCATATCACGTTGTGGTTTTGGCGTAGGTAAGAAACGTTCTTGCTAGAAACCTATAGCAGCAACGTAAAAATTTGCAACAACAATTAGAGGACGTCTAACTTGTTTTTGCAGCAAGTGTCATGTGATGTGATATGGCCAGAAGGATGTGATGAATGATATATGTGATGTATGAGATTGATCATGTTCTTGTCATAGGAATCACGACTTGCATGTCGATGAGTATGACAACCGGCAGGAGCCATAGGAGTTGTCTTAATTTATTTATGACCTGCATGTCAACTGGAACGTCATGTAATTACTTTACTTTATTGCTAACCGTTAGCCATAGTAGTAGAAGTAATAGTTGGCGAGACAACTACATGAAGACATGATGATGGAGATCATGGTGTCATGCCGATGACGATGATGATCATGGCACCCCGAAGATGGAGATCAAAAGGAGCAAAATGATATTGGCCATATCATGTCACTATTTGATTGCATGTGATGTTTATCATGTTTTACATCTTATTTGCTTAGAATGACGGTAGCATAAATAAGATGATCCCTCGCTAAAATTTCAAGAAAGTGTTCCCCCTAACTGTGCACCGTTGCGAAGGTTCGTTGTTCCGAAGCACCACGTGATGATCGGGTGTGATAGGTTCTAACGTTCGCATACAACGGGTGTAAGCCAGATTTACACATGCAATACACTTAGGTTGACTTGACGAGCCTAGCATGTACAGACATGGCCTCGGAACACAAGAGACCGAAAGCTCGAACATGAGTCGTATAGCAGATACGATCAACATGAAGATGTTCACCGATGATGACTAGTCCGTCTCACGTGATGATCGGACACGGCCTAGTTGACTCGGATCATGTATCACTTAGATGACTAGAAGGATGTCTGTCTGAGTGGGAGTTCATTAATAATTTGATTAGATGAACTTAATTATCATGAACTTAGTCTAAAATCTTTACAATATGTCTTGTAGATCAAATGGCCCACGCTAATGTCAACCTCAACTTCAACGCGTTCCTAGAGAAAACCAAGCTGAAAGACGATGGTAGCAACTATACGGACTGGGTCCGGAACTTGAGGATCATCCTCATAGCTGCCAAGAAAGCATATGTCCTTGAAGCACCGCTAGGTGAAGCACCCATCCCAGCAAACCAGGACGTTATGAACGCCTGGCAAACACGTGTTGATGATTACTCCCTGGTTCAGTGCGGCATGCTTTACAGCTTAGAACCGGGGCTCCAAAAGCGTTTCGAGCTGCACGGAGCATATGAGATGTTCCAAGAGCTGAAAATGGTTTTCCAAGCTCATGCCCGGGTCGAGAGATATGAAGTCTCCGACAAGTTCTACAGTTGTAAGATGGAGGAGAATAGTTCCGTCAGCGAACACATACTCAAAATGTCTGGGTTGCACAACCGCTTGTCTCAGCTGGGAGTTAATCTCCCAGATGACGCGGTCGTTGACAGAATCCTTCAGTCGCTCCCACCTAGCTACAAGAGCTTTGTGATGAACATCAATATGCAGGGGATGGAAAAGACCATTCCTGAGGTATATTCAATGCTGAAATCAGCGGGGGTGGAGATCAAAAAGGAACATCAAGTGTTGATGGTGAATAAAACCACTAAGTTCAAGAAAGGCAAGGGTAAGAAGAACTTCAAGAAAGATGGCAAGGGAGTTGCCGCGCCCGGTAAGCAAGCTGCCGGGAAGAAGACAAAGAATGGACCCAAGCCTGAGACTGAGTGCTTTTATTGCAAGGGAAACAGTCACTGGAAGCGGAACTGCCCCAAGTACTTAGCTGATAAGAAGGCGGGCAATACCAAAGGTATATGTGATATACATGTTATTGATGTGTACCTAACCAGCGCTCGTAGTAGCTCCTGAGTATTTGATACCGGTGCGGTTGCTCATATTTGTAACTCAAAGCAGGAGCTGCGGAATAAGCGGAGACTGGCGAAAGACGAGGTGACGATGCGCGTCGGGAATGGTTCCAAGGTTGATGTGATCGCCGTCGGCACGCTACCTCTAAATTTACCTACGGGATTAGTTTTAAACCTCAATAATTGTTATTTAGTGCCAGCTGTGAGCATGAACATTGTATCTGGATCTCGTTTGATGTGAGATGGCTACTCATTTAAATCCGAGAATAATGGTTGTTCTATTTATATGAGAGATATATTTTATGGTCATGCCCCGCTGGTCAATGGTTTATTCTTAATGAATCTCGAACGTGATGTTACACATATTCATAGTGTGAATGCCAAGAAATGTAAGGTTGATAATGATAGTCCCACATACTTATGGCACTGCCGCCTTGGTCACATTGGTGTCAAACGCATGAAGAAACTCCATGCAGATGGACTTTTGGAATCTCTTGATTATGAATCATTTGACACGTGCGAACCATGCCTCATGGGCAAAATGACCAAGACTCCGTTCTCCGGAACAATGGAGCGAGCAACCAACTTATTAGAAATCATACATACTGATGTGTGCGGTCCAATGAGCGTTGAGGCTCGCGGTGGCTATCGTTATGTTCTCACCCTCACTTATGACTTGAGTAGATATGGGCATGTCTATTTAATGAAACACAAGTCTGAGACCTTTGAAAAGTTCAAGGAATTTTAGAGTGAGATTGAGAATCAACGTGACAGGAAAATAAAGTTCTTACAATCAGATCAGGTGATGTTCAAAATGGAGACATAGATATTTGTAAAGTACATACGGATTTGAATGTCGCAGATCCGTTGACTAAACCTCTTCCACGGGCAAAACATGATCAACACCAGAACTCTATGGGTGTACGATTCATCCCAATGTAACTAGATTATTGACTCTAGTGCAAGTGGGAGACTGTTGGAAATATGCCCTAGAGGCAATAATAAAATGGTTTTTATTATATTTCCTTGTTCATGATAATTGTCTATTGTTCATGCTATAATTGTGTTATCCGGAAATCGTAATACATGTGTGAACACATAGACCATAACATGTCCCTAGTGAGCCTCTAGTTGACTAGCTCGTTGATCAATAGATGGTTACGGTTTCCTGACCATGGACATTGGATGTCATTGATAACGGGATCACATCATTAGGAGAATGATGTGATGGACAAGACCCAATCCTAAGCATAGCACTAGATCGTGTAGTTCGTTTGCTAAAGCTTTTCTAATGTCAAGTATCATTTCCTTAGACCATGAGATCGTGCAACTCCCGGATACCGTAGGAATGCTTTGGGTGTACCAAACGTCACAACGTAACTGGGTGGCTATAAAGGTGCACTGCAGGTATCTCCGAAAGTGTCTGTTGGGTTGGCACGGATCGAGACTGGGATTTGTCACTCCGTATGACGGAGAGGTATCTCTGGGCCCACTCGGTAATGCATCATCATAATGAGCTCAATGTGACTAAGTAGTTAGTCACGGGATCATGCATTACAGAACGAGTAAAGTGACTTGCCGGTAACGAGATTGAACGAGGTATTGGGATACCGACGATCGAATCTCGGGCAAGTAACATACCGATTGACAAAGGGAATTGTATACGGGATTGCTTGAATCCTCGACATCGTGGTTCATCCGATGAGATCATCGTGGAACATGTGGGAGCCAACATGGGTATCCAGATCCCGCTGTTGGTTATTGGCTAGAGAGCGGTCTCGGTCATGTCTGCATGATTCCCGAACCCGTAGGGTCTACACACTTAAGGTTTGATGACGCTAGGGTTATAAGGAAGATTTGTATGTGGTTACCGAATGTTGTTCGGAGTCCCGGATGAGATCCCGGACGTCACGAGGAGTTCCGGAATGGTCCAGAGGTGAAGATTTATATATGGGAATTCATCATACGGTCACCGGAAATATTCGGGGGTATACCGGTATTGTACCGGGACCACCGGAGGGGTTCTAGGGGTCCACCGGGAGGGTCCACCTGCCCCGGAGGGCCTTATGGGCTGTAGGTGGAAGGGAACCAGCCCCTAAGTGGGCTGGGCGCCATCCCCCCTTAGGGCCCATGCGCCTAGGGTTGGGGGAACCCTAAAGGGGCGCCCCCCTTGCTTGGGGGGCAAGCCCCCTCCCCCTTGGCCGCCGCCCCCCCTCTAGATCTCATCTAGAGGGGCCGGCCCCCTTTCCCCTTCTCCCTATAAATAGAGGGGTGGAGGGAGGGCTGCAGCACCACGTCCAAGGCGCAGCCCCTCCCCTCCCCAACACCTCTCCTCCTCCGCGTGAGCTTGGCGAAGCACTGCCGGAGAACTGCCACTCCACCACCACCACGCCGTCGTGCTGCTGTTGGAGCCTTCTTCCTCAATCTCTCCCTCCTCCTTGCTAGATCAAGGTGCGGGAGACGTCACCGAGCTGCACATGTGTTGAACGCGGAGGCACCGTTGTTCGGTGCTTGGATCGGATTCTGCCGTGATCTGAATCGCTACGTGTACGACTCCTCCAACCGCGTTCTTGCAACGCTTCCGCATCGCGATCTTCAAAGGTATGAAGATGCACTCCCCTCTCGTTGCTAGTAAACTCGATAGATTGATCTTGGTGATGCGTAGAAATTTTTTAATTTCTGCAACGGTCCCCAACACTATAATAAGCAAAGGCGTCGATGCTCCATGGCCAAAGGGATCCTTCCCGGAGATGTCCAACTTATGGCAGCGGGAGTGGTTTTACATCACGGCTCCCCGAAGTACTAAGTGGGTAGCTGCCCCCGCCTTCCGTTCGGTCCCCCCGCCACAACTGGAGTCATGGGTCAACAAGGGGCTGGACTAGGGGCCGGCTAATGACGTGCCGGCGTTGCAGAGTTGCATCCGAGATCTCCTCAAGAGAGATGTCAGCCTTGTCAAGGTAATGCAAGTCATGCTAGTTCGTCGGGTCCTGCCATGCCAACGTCGACCTCTCCGTATGTGGGAGTTCAACCCAGAAGGACCGCGAACTATTCAGCAATTCTTCGGCGTGACGCTCGAAGAGATGTATAGATTGTTCTTCGTATCACGAATAAAGCGTCCGGACACCACCGAGGATGCGGGTCTAAACTGCAATCGTCCAGACACCCAAGTAAGTAATTCTTTGGCCGAACATGCTGTCTCTTTATTCATCACAACATCATTCTGAAAAGTCGCTCTTTGACCAGGACTGGATAAAAAAGGCGAAGATGATCAGGTGTTCGGCCCCCCTTCCCGAAGGCTCAACGGATCTAGTACTAGCCAGAATGCTTGAGCTCGCGCCTTATCAAGTGCCATCAGGGGAAGATAAAGGGAGGAATAAAGAAGCCGAAAGCGGGCCTCACTCATTACTCATCCAAACCAGGGGAATTAGTGTCTACGCGAAGGAGGATAACCGGGGAGAAGAATCTAAAATTCCCTCTCCCCAAGGAAGGAAGAGGACCGCCTCTGAAGACTTGGAAACAATGGTTTCCAAGCGAGGGAAAAAACCTTCGCCAGGGGGCCCTGCCTCGGAGGGCATCCTTACCGCACAGTGCCCGCAAGGGGATCAGCCCTCCATCGAGCTGTAAGTAAACAAAAGTACTTTTGGTAAATATATCCTGCTTCATTTCTGAGGACAATAACCGAGACGTATGTCTTGTAGTTCGGATCGTAGCCCTTCTCAACAGAGTTCGTCTTCGGGGGATCTTCTTCCGGAGATGATGGAGAGCGAAACGCCTCCCCTTGTCTCCCCACCTCATGAGGCGGACGACCCTGAGGTGTCGTCACGGAGGATTTCTCCTGATCCGCCAAGGCCAGAAGGTAACCCTTCGGCCGCCCAAAGTCCGGAGTATTCGGCTCCTAAGGAGAGCCACAAAAAGAGTCCGGGACTGTCCGGTGCATGACCGGACGCACTGATGAGTTTTCTGGAGCAAGCGGCTGTCTCAGAGGCGCATCGTACTTTAATGGGTACGGTGGTTGAGAGGATTTCATCTGCCCAAAGTGGGTTGCATGAAGCTTTTATGAGCCTGCTGAGAGGCTTTGAGGTACGCAAAGTAATATATATATTTTTGACGGTACCACACACGCTAGGTGTGCCCTATGCACATAGTAGCCCCTGAGACTCTGGTTGCTGTCGAAAAGGCGGCAAACAGAGGATCATAGTCCCTGGTAATGATCATGCCGCTTTCATGTGCAGGCGGCTGGGGGTCCGGTGGCTAGCCGGACTGATGAGTTTGCCAAACTGAGGCAGCAACTCGATGCGGCACATGCTGACATCGTGCTTGTAAACAAGCGGCTTGACGAGGCACAGGGTATGTATTCTCCGGTGGTTAACAGGTATTAAGAGGAGCATGATGCTAGTATCTATAATATTCTGTGACTGCAGATGGAGCTGCCGCCATGGATACCCTTCGAGCGGAGCTTGCCCGAGCCAAGGAACAAGCCAGGAGAAGTGATGCGGCCGCCCTAAAGGCGGTCGAAGAGTTAAGAGCCGAAAAGGCTGCTCATCGCCAGAGCGAAGATAAAATAGCCAAGATGGCTATTGAGCTGAAGGATGCCGCCGACCGGTATGAGTTTATTGAAAGGGAAAGCCAAACGAAGACGGCGGACCTGGAGAAAGCCATGGTAGTAGCCAAGGAAACCCACTCTAAAATCAGAGCGGCGAAGGAGGAGCTACGTCAAGCCGGAGATATCACGGCTGGGAAGCCCTTTTTGTTGCGGACGAAGTTCGGAGATCCTAAGTATGCCCTTCTGGATCAATTATGGAGTTCTGCAGACGCGTACTTGGACTTGGCAACGAGTGTTGCTGATGCGACTGAGTTTTTCAAAGATCAAAAAGATCACGAAGTGGAAAAGTTGTTCTGGTCGCAGTTCAGTGCTCCAACGCGTCCGCTGCTGTTAAATGAGCAAATGGCCGAGTGGGCTGAGCTCCATAGGTTGTCCGGGCTTGCCATGAGGTCTGTTGTGGATCATCTTTGGCCGGAAGGACCAAGGCCGAATAGTTATTTTGGTTTAGTGCAACGATTTCTTGGTGCTGTGTTGCATATCGACGTTGTAAAGAGGTCGGCGTGCATAGAGTGTGCGCGGATGGCTCTTGCCCGTGTCAAGACATACTAGACAAAGATGGAGGCCACCGCTATCGCAACCCAGAATCCGGCCATAGGCCAGGTTTCGGCCGAGCACTATTTTGAAGAAGTCCTAGAAGGTGCTCGTTCAATAGAGGCTCAGTGCTCGAAGAGTATCATGTTTGAGTGACATGTATCCCAATTGTAAAAACAATGCTATTTGGATTAAAAAGGCTATGTTTATACTTTTGCCTGAAAGTATTATGATGCCTCCTGTGCGGCCGTTTATGTATGTATATAACCTGAAAGTTTGCAGTCGTCGGCTTCAGCCCCCACGCATATAATGCGGGGGTGTTCGGAAAAGCGCGTGTTCACACTTGATCCAACGTGTTGGTCCATTAAGGAGGTGATAGCGCGGCGAACAAGGCAATCGGACTATATTGCTTTAACACTTTCACTTAGCCATAGGAGTTTGACAGTGGGGCTACTATATAGCCCCTGGTACTTCCGCGCTCGTCCGAGTACGGGGCGCGTACATACATGACCGGGAAAACCGGCCCTTCGTTAATGCGGGGGAATCGCGAAGATTCCGCTAAGTCATCGAGTGGTTGACCAGTCTCGCGCTTTAACATGACAGTCAGTTTTCGGCTTTCTCTATTGAGGTGCTCATCCGGATGAACCAGGGCACAATCGCAGTAGTTCTCCCGGTGCCACCTTAGCCGATAGAGCGGAACGTAAGGTAGCAAAACACGGGAGCCGGGCAAACCCAACTATTGACCAAAGACATGATTCAGAGCTGATGCATATAAGGCCAAACTCGCGACGCTGAACACTCCCTAAGGTATTCGGACTTTAGCAAGTATACCGGGCGGAGTAACGCCCTTGATAATGAACCCTGAATTTCCAGGTACGTGCATTAGCCTGACGTGGCGAAATGCCAATAACGCCAGCATCCCTCTCGGTTGTGGTGAGTATCCGGGGGCTGTAAAGCAATAAGAGACAGTAAGAAAGGTTTACACATGGTCTTAATCTAAAAAGAAACCTGTGAGCGGGGCCCTGCTGCACGTCTGCGCCTGTGTCTCCGTTGTGCCGTATCCTGAAAGGGTGTAGCACGATTGTCATTTGTAAAAGAGAAAAACTTAGGTGAAAGTCTTCGTGCGAAAAATTGGTTATTCTTAATAAACCATTTAAAATTCAATCTAAATAGGGTCAAGCCGAATTGTAGTCCTTTTAACATGCGGGAAGCCCCTAGCACCATCTATGGGGGTATATCCATCAACCCAATCCCAGTTTTATCTAAGCTGTTACAGCTAGTGGTGCGTCGGACCCGTCTAGCTGTGTCCGCGGTCTTGATGACCGATCGTTTATTCTAGTTGGAGAGGTCGTTTAGTGTTCGGCTGCTAAAGCCGCCACACATTCTTCCGCGCGTAAGGAACGCTCAGTGTTTCCGCTAACTATGATGATGTCGCGTGGACCGAGCATCTTAAGCTTAAGATAAGCGTAATGCGGTACTGCATTAAAACGAGCGAAGGTCGTTCTTCCGAGTAGTAGTTGATAGCCGCTTCGGAATGGAGCGATGTCGAAGGTTAACTTTTCACTTCGGAAGTTGTCAGGAGAACCGAATACAACCTCTAGTACGAGAGAGCCCGTGCAGCGGGCCTCTGGGCCTGGTATTACTCCTTTAAAGGTAGTATTGCTTTGGCTAATTCTTGTTGGGTCTATCCCCATTTTGCGGACTGTGTCCTGATATATCAGATTAAGACTACTGCCGCCGTCCATAAGGACTCGGATGAGATGGTATCTGTTGATTATTGGGTCTAGTACCAAGGCAGCCGATCCTCCATGTCGGATACTGGTCGGGTTATCCCTGTGATCAAAAGTGATCGGGCAGGCCGACCAAGGGTTGAACTTGGGGGGTGACGGGCTCCAAGGCGCATACGCCTCGGAGTGCGCGTTTGCTCCTCCTCTTTGTTACGTGAATCATGTTCACTGTTTTGACCTCTGGTGGGAATTTTTTTTGTCCCCCAGTGTTTTGCTGGCGAGGCTCATCCTCGTCTTCACTTGGTGTCTCCCTCCCCTTGTGTTCGGCGTTTAGCTTACCGGCCTGCTTGAAAACCCAGCATTCTTTGTTGGTGTGATTTGCTGGTTTGTCGGAGGTGCCATGAATCTGACATAATCTGTCTAGAATATTGTTTAGGCTGGACGGTCCATCTCTGCTGCCTTTAAATGGCTTTTTCCGTTGACCGGGTCGAGAGCCCCTGAATCCGGCGTTTACCGCCGTGTTGTCTAGGTTGTCTTCATTGTTTCGACGCTTACTTTTATTGCGTCATGGTTTTCCATTACGATCCCTGACTTCGGATGTGCTTGGGTCGCTGGTGCCGCTACGGGCCAGCCAACTATCTTCGCCCGCGCAAAAGCGGGTCATAAGGCTTGTTAGGGCTGCCATTGTCCTCGGTTTTTCCTGGCCGAGGTGTCTGGTAAGCCATTCGTCCCGGACACTGTGTTTGAAAGCCGCTAAGGCTTCTGCGTCTGGGCAGTCGACAATCTGATTCTTCTTAGTGAGGAATCTGTTCCAAAGCTTTCGGGCTGACTCTCCGGGCTGTTGAATTATATGACTTAAATCGTCTGCATCCGGAGGTCGGACATAGGTCCCTTGAAAATTAGCCCTAAAAGCATCCTCAAGCTCTTCCCAACTTCCAATTGAATTTTCGGGGAGGCTCTTCAGCCAGTGCCTGGCTGGTCCTTTCAACTTGAGGGGCAAGTATTTGATGGTGTGGAGATCATCTCCGCGAGCCATATGGATATGGAGGATAAAGTCCTCGATCCAGACCCCAGGGTCTGTCGTTCCGTCGTATGCCTCTACGTTCACGGGTTTGAATCCCTCTGGAAATTCGTGATCCAGCATCTCATCGGTGAAGCATAGGGAGTGCGCGGCACCCCTGTATTTAGATGTGTCATGGCATTCTGACGGTTGTAGTGTTCGGTTTTTCTTCTATGCCGGAGCTCGCTTCCTAGATCCGTAGATGGACCTGGTTATACCGGATTTTTGGTGCAAGTCCTCACATAGATCGTGTGCTGACTTATGTGCGGCATCGTTAGCCGCCCTATCGCGGCCACGAGGTGGTCGATCCGGCTGATTGGCCGTTTTATTTTTCGGCTGTATAGGCTCTAAGGCCTCGTCATCGAATTCAGGCAGCAGCTTGCGCTTTGGATAGCTCTTTGTGTGGCGACTGCCACCGTACTTTTCTTCAGTATCGAGCACTTTGTTCCATCTACTGTTGAGTGTGTTTTGCGCGGCCTTGAGCCTTTGCTTCTGCTTCTTTAGACTCCTCGCGGTGGCAATAAGCCTTCTATGGAGGTTCTCTTGCTCCAAGTGCCTTTCCGGGATGATGTGTGCATCGTCGTCCGGACTGTTCTCCTCTCTAGAGACAGGTTGATTAGCTTTATCCTCGGCGTCGCCGTGATCGGACAGCGGCTCCGTACTATGTTCTCCGTCCGCTGGCTCTTCCTGCTCTCTCGCTGGGTCCATGTGGTCGTCATTTCCTCTGGAGTCGACCGGGGTATTATTTTTTATTGCGCTGTTATCGCTGTTTTTGCCGAGGCAGGATTTGGAGCGGCGCCTACGCCGTCGCTTTGGTTGCTTCTCGAGGGAACTATCCTTCGCTGCGTCCTTCCGTTCCTCGTCATTGTTTTCTTTGGGTGTATCCACCATATGTAAATCGTGTGATGAAGTGGCTGTCCAGCGCCCTGTGGGAGGTGGTTCCTGTTCCTCTCCTGCATCGTCGTCCATACCGTCGATGTCTTCGGAGTCGAAATCGAGCATGTTGGTTAAGTCGTCGACAGTGGCTATTAAGTGGGTGGTGGGTGGGGAACGAATTTCTTCGTCGTCCGCTTCCCGATCGAGCCGGACATAGTTCGGCCAAGGGCCTCCTGACAAGGAGAGAGACCTTAATGAATTTAGCACATCACCCAAGGGCGAGTGCTGAAAGATATCCGTGGAGGAAAACTCCATGATCGGCGCCCAATCAGATTCGATAGGCATGGACGCAGGCGGTTCGGAGCCCGTGGCCGGGGACGAATCCAAGGATCCGGCGACACAGGTCTCATAGGAGGTGAAGTCAGTATTCGTCTCTATCGCCACTAAGTGTACGGCCTCCGAGGCGGGGTTCATCCATCCGTCCTCGAACGGCGCAATCGGCTCCGGATCGAGGGCCGGAGTAGCCACAGGTGTGATCTCCCGAACACCGTCCGACGGCAGAGCTAAGTCATGCTCGTCGTGACTGTGCGGCGCACCTGACATGGGCTTGAATCCGTCGAAGATCAAGTCTCCGCGGATGTCGGCAGTATAGTTTAAGTTTCCAAACCTGACCTGATAGCCAGGGGCATAGCTCTCGATCTGCTCCAGGTGGCCAAGCGAGTTGGCCCGCAGTGCGAAGCCACCGAATACGAAGATCTGTCCGGGGAGAAAAATCTCACCCTGGATCGCATCGTTGTCGATGATCGAAGGGGCCATCAAGCCTTATGGTGACGGCACAGTGGAACTCTCAATGAAAGCACCAATGTCAGTGTCAAAACCGGCGGATCTCGGGTAGGGGGTCCCGAACTGTGCGTCTAAGGCGGATGGTAACAGGAGGCGGGGGACACAATGTTTACCCAGGTTCGGGCCCTCTCGATGGAGGTAATACCCTACTTCCTGCTTGATTGATCTTGATGATATGAGTATTACAAGAGTTGATCTACCACGAGATCGTAGAGGCTAAACCCTAGAAGCTAGCCTATGATTATGATTGTTCTTGTCGTCCTATGGACTAAACCCTCCGGTTTATATAGACACCGGAGGGGGCTAGGGTTACACAGAGTCGGTTACAAGGGAGGAGATCTACATATCCGTACTGCCAAGCTTGCCTTCCACGCCAAGGAGAGTCCCATCCGGACACGGGACTAAGTCTTCAATCTTGTATCTTCATAGTCCAACAGTCCGGCCAAAGTATATAGTCCGGCAGTCCGAGGACCCCCTAATCCAGGACTCCCTCAGAGTACAATAGTGTTCTAGGAGTAGATCACTGGACAACGGTCAAAATTATCCTTAGAGGACTAAGGAAATATTTCTCGGTTATGGAGGTGATAAAAGAATTCGTCGTAAAGAGTTACGTCGATGCAAGCTGTGACACCGATCTGGATGACTCTAAGTCTCGATCTAGATACATATTAAAAGTGGGAGCAATTAGCTAAAGTAGCTCCGTGCAGAGCATTGTAGACATAGAAAATTGCAATATACATACGGCTCTGTATGTAGCAAACCCGTTGACTAAACTTCTCTCACAAGCAAAACATGATCACTCTTTGGGTGTTAATCACATAGCGATGTGAACTAGATTATTGACTCTAGTAGACCTTTTGGGTGTTAGTCACATGGCGATGTGAACTATTGGTGTTAAATCACATGACGATGTGAACTAGATTATTGACTCTAGTGCAAGTGGGAGACTGAAGGAAATATGCCCTAGAGGCAATAATAAAGTTGTTATTTATATTTCCTTATATCATGATAAATGTTTATTATTCATGCTAGAATTGTATTAACCGGAAACTTGATACATGTGTGAATACATAGACAAAACAAAGTGTCCCTAGTATGCCTCTACTAGACCAGCTCGTTAATCAAAGATGGTTAAGTTTCCTGACCATAGAAACGTGTTGACATTTGATGAACGGGATCACATCATTAGAGAATGATGTGATGGACAAGACCCATCCGTTAGCTTAGCATTATGATCGTTGAGTTTTATTGCTATTGCTTTCTTCATGACTTATACATGTTCCTCTGACTATGAGATTATGCAACTCCCGAATACCGGAGGAACACCTTGTGTGCTATCAAACATCACAACGTAACTGGGTGATTATAAAGATGCTCTACAGGTGTCTCCGAAGGTGTTTGTTGGGTTGGCATAGATCGAGATTAGGATTTGTCACTCCGTGTATCGGAGAGGTATCTCTGGGCCCTCTCGGTAATGCACATCACTATAAGCCTTGCAAGCAATGTGACTAATGAGTTAGTTGCGGGATGATGCATTACGGAACGAGTAAAGAGACTTGTCGGTAACGAGATTGAACTAGGTATTGAGATACCGACGATCGAATCTCGGGCAAGTAACATGCCGATGACAAAGGGAACAACATATGTTGTTATGCGGTTTGACCGATAAAGATCTTCGTAGAATATGTAGGAACCAATATGAACATCCAGGTTCCGCTATTGGTTATTGACCGGAGATGAGTCTCGGTCATGTCTACATAGTTCTCGAACCCGTAGGGTCCGCACGCTTAACATTCGGTGACGATCGGTATTATGAGTTTATGTGTTTTGATGTACCGAAGGTAGTTCGGAGTCCCGGATGTTATCACGGACATGACGAGGAGTCTCGAAATGGTTGAGACATAAAGAATGATATATTGGACGATGTTATTCGGACACCGGATGAGTTCCGGGGGTCATCGGATAAATATAGGAGTGCCGGAAGGGTTACCGGAACCACCGGAGAAGTAATGGGCCTTATTGGGCCTAGGGGGGAGAGAGGGGCTGCCAAGGGCTGGCCGCGCGCCCCCCATGGGCCCAGTCCGAATTGGACTAGGGGGAGGGGCGGCGCCCCCTCCTTCCTTCTCTTTCCCCCTCCTTCCTTCTTCTCCTAGTAGGACTAGGAAAGGGGGGAGTCCTACTCCTACTAGGAGGAGGATTCCTCCCCCCTTGGCGCGCCTATGAGGGCCGGCCGGCCTCCCCCTTGCTCCTTTATATACGGGGGCAGGGGGCACCTAGAACACACAAGTTGATTGTTTAGCCGTGTGCGGTGCTCCCCTCCACAGATTTCCACCTCGGTCATATCGTTGTAGTGCTTAGGCGAAGCCCTGCGTCGGTAACTTCATCATCACCGTCATCATGTTGTCATGCTGACGAAACTCTCCCTCGACCTCAGCTGGATCTAGAGTTTATGGGACGTCACCGAGCTGAACGTGTGCAGATCGCGGAGGTGCCGTACCTTCGGTGCTAGGATCGGTCGGATCGTGAAGACGTACGACTACATCAACCGCGTTGTCATAACGCTTCCGCTTTCGGTCTACGAGGGTACGTGGACAACACTCTCCCCTCTCGTTGCTATGCATCACCTAGATGGATCTTGCGTGTGCATAGGAAAAAAAATTAAATTACTGCGTTCCCCAACACTATAACGTGGAAGACTTGGGCACCACCTAAGTGCAAATTCTTTGCATGGTTAATCCTGCAAAACCGTGTGTGGACTGCGGATCGGTTGCATCGGAGAGGGTGGCGAAATTGTGGCCTATGCCCCCTTTGCAAGCAGGCCTCGGAGACCGCCGCACATCTCCTCTTTCAGTGTAGATTCACCACTCGAGTTTGGAATGAAGTTGTCAGCTGGCTCGGCATGCATGGCCATTCGCCGATGGCTTGGCACCATGAAAACTCTGTCCGTGGTTGGTGGCTCCGTTCGGTGCAGGCTGGAGGCCACATCAAAAAGGCCACCGCCTCGGTGATGATGCTTGTTTCTTGGGAAATATGGAAGGAGCGAAACGCCAGAATCTTCAGCAACACTGCCGCCCCGACCACCGTTGTCGTTGCAAGGATCAAAGAGGAGGCCCAGCTTTGGGCGTTGGCGGGAGCGAAACATCTGAGTAGTCTGATGTCACGAGAGTAGATTTTTGTTTCTTTGCCGCTCTGCGGCGTTTGTCTAAACCTTCTCCTTAATTAATGAAATCGGCAAGTCTTTTGCCTTGTTTAAAAAAAAATATGTTGACATTTGGGTTCATTTCATTTTAGTCTACAAGCTTGTGAAACGCAGTGATAAGCTTTTTGCGGTGCAAAGTCTTCCGATCACTTCCAACCAATGCTAATCACATGTTATTTTATAATAAAAATTCTTTCAAGTGTACGAATAACATGAATCTGTCCTTGATCAGGCCATTTATGTCTTCTTTTTAGAACCACGTGCATTTGGAATGAAGACCAGTAGAGTTACCTCTAACTATACTATGCTACTTCCTCTGATTTGTTGGGTTTAGTCCCACATTGATTGTGGGAGGAGACATAACACGATTTATAAGGATGAGGATGTTCCCTCCTAATAGGCTAGTGTTTTGAGGGGAGAGGGCTCAAGGCCTCTTATAAGTCGGTGTTGCTCCCCGGTTGGGCCTGGTTGACGCATGTGGGTTGGAACGATGGTGCGCTAGCGGACCCGAAATTGCGTAACATGATTCATATTAATTGTTGTTGGCTTAATATAACATTGTATTATCTTCGATCCATATTACTTGTCACTCAAACGGATGTACCTACACATATTTTAGTGCTAGATGCATTTATTTAAATGGTGACTAATATGAATCGAGGGAAATACTAAAGTTGTATTAAGCCAGCGATAATTAATATGAATCGGATGGAGTACTTATATTCAATAAATATTTTATAATTATGCAAAACACCAATGAGTTACCGTTGTCGAAAACATCCACACCAGAAGAGCAACACTGCAGCAAGAAATTTTTTGCGCTGCCACAAGGACTCCATCAAGGGAATCCTCCTTGGGTTTTTGAAGCCGTTTGAGCCACCCAGGCTATCCAGGGCAAAGTTCTTGGATCAGCGACATCTCCAATTGTGAAGAAAGAAACTGTCATTTGTAACCATTAGAAAGGAAGAAGGGCATTAACCATCTTGCGATGGAACCACACACACTAACTGTCGAGATCTACAGAGAGCCCACAGATCCGAGGATACAAACTCTCACATTACCTTGGTCGGCAATGGACCAGGCATCATTGAGATAGGGAGACCTTGTTCCAATCCTATATAACTAAGTAGGTGACCATTACTAACAAATTAATCTTAACATGGAAAAAAGCCCATCCCACATTCAATCATGCATGCAAAAAGCCTCAAATATTTATTTATATTATGCTACTTATATTTAATAAATATTATATAATTATACAATTTTAGTTTTACTTCTCATAATTTTAATTCCAATATTCATGTTCAAGTAACGAAATTTTGAAATATATTACAAGCAATTTATGCCGAATGTGCAGGGTACCTCTAGTTTTTCCAAAATCAGACTACTGCCCATTTGACTTCACTCGTAAGACATAATTGCACTCGTACAATAACTTCATATCTGGGTTCATTTCATTTTAGTCCACAAGCTTGTGAAATGCAGTGATAAACTTGTTTTCCGGTACAAAGTCTTGCAATCACTTTGAATCAATGCTAATAACATTTTTTTTTCTAATATGAGGATCGGGCTCCGGTCCAAATGGCCGCCTACTCTTCCTTGTGTTTGTCACTTCTTTCGGGCCAACAGAACAACAAGGATCTCAACACCGTTGCGACGCTTGTCCTCTGGGAGACGTGGAAGCACAGGAATGCGGTCGTGTTCGACGGCGCCTCCCCGTCCCTACGGGATGTACTCCGGTAGGTCATCCAGGTGGCGAGGGAGTGGGCTCATGCCAGGTTTTTTTTCCATGTTGACATGAGTTGTTGTTTGTCTGAGTTGTCTGGGGGAGGGGGGCTAGTGGGGAGATATAGCGATGTGTAATTCGTGCTTTGTCCCTCGGGCAAAGTGTAACATTGTGGACGAGTACTCTTTTACCCTCTCCTTCTATCAATAGATGATACACATACTCATGTGTATTCTAAAAAAATCTAACAAAAATTATTTGAAGTTGTACGCATAACACGAGTCAATCCTCGATCGGGCCATTTATATCTTATGGCTAGGACCCCATGCATTTGAAAATTCATTTCCCCTATGTCACCGACGAGTGGAGATCACTGTAGTTACCTCTAATTATATTATGCTACTTATATTCAATAAATATTTTATAATTATACAGAAAATAACTCTCCATCAACAACTCTCTCTCATCTTTCTCAAGATGACGTGTGAGTAGTTCCCCCTAGGGGCTGAGGTTATGTACTAGTAGCAATGTGTTCAATCTCTCTCTCCCACGATCATGTAGGTTTTCCGATCTTGATTGTACATGGTCTTTGTTAATGGAGTTGAATCTTGTGATATTTTTGCCCTCTATTATTTTTCTAGAGAATTGAATTTGTTCTTTGAGTTTCTTTATGTTGGATTGATCTTTTGGGAATCATTGAAATTACATGATGCATGTCTAGTATAACTTGACACTGGGTTACTCTATACGTAATATGTTGAACAATAAGTACCGTATGGTGTTGTCGTGGTACAATTCATGGGCTGCCCGTTGAGGCATTGGGGTGATTCAATAGACTAAGATTGGAAAGACGACTCAGAGGTGGTTTGATGTTAGCGCACCTACGCGATCTCATCTTAATTTGATTCGACGAAAGAGGAAACTTTGGAGTGATTCTTTAACACACTTTTTGAGGGCTTATCATGTGTTTTAACTATGCTCATGATGTTGAGACTTGGCACTAGTGAAAGTATGAACTCTAGGCCTTCCTTACAAGCATTGAAACACCATCTGTATTCACTTTTGTTACTTGTTACATTGTTGCCTGTATTTATTCAGATTACAAAAAGCTACTTTACCATCCATATAACATTGTTGTTCGAACTAGTGCACATATAAAACTAAGAGCATCTCCAACAGCCGCCAACGCGCGGCGCGCTAAAAACCCATTTGCAGCGCGCGGATCGCCGGTTTTAGCGTGGCGCGGTGCGCTTGCTCCAGCAGCCACTGCAAATTTTAGCGCGCGCGAGCCGCTCCAGCAGCCGCTGCAAAAAATTGCACGCGCTCTCGCACAAACAACATATGCACTTCGAACTATAAATATACAAAAAACATATGCATAGATTAAAAAAAAGATACATAGATATTTCACAATGCGTACATAGTTCATCATAGCATAGATAGATAAAAAACTAGTCCAACACGATAAAGAAAATACGGTGCAACTAGATAAAAACTACTGTGCAACTAGAACCTACTCTGAGTTGTCATCATCATTCTCGCGTTGTCCGAGGTATCGAGCCACAAGTCATCCCAACGATCATCGTCTGAGTCAAAGAACTACTTCCCACCTACGTTAACGAGATCGCACTGTGATATGGCCAGTGCTTTCCGCCGACGCCTGTCCCCCCGCTCTGCGCGGTGCCTTACCGTCCTCTCCGCCCAGAAGGCGTTCTCGTAGGTGACGTCCTCCGGGTGGCGCCGGCGCCACTCCGCCATGGCTCGCTCGTCCTCCTCGATGATGAGGAGGCGGCACTGCCGCCGATGGTGTTCCTCACGGTCCTGGTCTGTTATAAGACGAGGCGGAGGGGCGACGGTCTGCGCCTGCTCGCGCGTGTAGACGTCGTGGAAGTTCATCTGCACGTGAGGCCTCTCTAGGTGCCACGCCGCAGCGTCGTACGCGCGGGCGGCCTCGTGCACGGTCTCAAACGTGCCAAGGCCGAGGCGGACGTCGCCGGACCGGATCTCAGCGTAGAAGGCACCGGAGGGGCGCTCGCGGACGCCGCGGTAGCCCGAAGATCCCCGGCGGCGCGGCGGCATGGTGGCGCGGTGGTGGCGGGGCGGGGAAGCGGCAGAGGAAGCGGGGTGGTGCGCGGTGGTGGCGGGGCGGGGAAGCGGCGAGGAAGCGGCAGAGGAAGCGGGAAGAGCGCGCGTGGCAGTGTGGATAGCGGTGGGAGCCGCGTGGCGAGCGCCACAATTTATAGGCGCACCGGAAGCGGTGCGCCAAATCTAGCACGCGACCGCCCGCATTCTCCCCCGCGCGCGCAATTGTTTCCCGCCTCCGCTGGAGCACGCGAAAACGTCTCGCGCGCGCTAAAATGACAGTTTACCGCGCGCGCGTCTTTTGGCGCCGCTGTTGGAGATGCTCTAACGGTTGTATTGGATGTGTTGGAGATACAAGAGACTACCTGTATCTAATTGCAGTGTTGTTTGAGATGGATAACTTTCAACCTACACCTTACGTGGAATGATAAATCTTAGGTCATGTACTTGAGAGAAATTTAATGTTGCCCTACAATCCTATGCGATTGGAGGCCCAATAAAGTCTCCAAGAATAGAAGTGAGTAGAAGACATCAGTGCCATAGGGTCCCCGAGGAGATATCGATGCTCAAGTCGGCCATATCTGCCTGACCTGAGTATGGGGGCTACTGCACATCCGTTTGTTCTAAGTACAAGTTTTCAAGCAGGATTTCAATTCTCGGGACGATTGTTTCCAGATTGGCATGATTCTCGGGGGCTACTGGATCAACGGATTTATTTTAACTACAAGCTACTACCGAGGAAGATTTTGATCCTCAGGTCGGCAACTTGTGCCCGACCTGAGTCTCAGGGGTTACTGCACAAGTGTTTGTCCTGTCAAGTCTAAGATTACCGACATGCAGATCGGCTTGTCCCAAGCTGGGGGAGAAGCTCAAGAAGCGGTTGGCCGCCGGTGGCCCTGGTGGTGGCAATGGGCGTGGAGGTCGTGGTGGCCGAGGCGATTGGCACGCCATGGTCGGAGTCTTACAAGCCTCCGTACTACTACACCGCCAAGAAGCTCGAAACCCCCACCGGTACGGTGCCTTACATCATCGACGTTAACGCGGCCCCGCTCTTCTCCGAGTATTCTTCGCCACGGCTCATCCATGTGCAGATGACAGCTGCGGAGCAGATGGGTGCCCGCACGCTATTCGCTAGAATGCCTAGAGCAGGGGAGCAGGCGCACGACGCGGACAGGGAGATGTTCGACAGCATCCACGACGTAGACGAGGGAGGGGGGCTATGAGGATGGGCAGGTGGAAGACTCGGATCCCACCCAGTCTGGCAACTACAGCAGCAACAGTCCTACACCCAGACCGGCGATGACACGCAACAATAATAGCATTGGGCCGCCGGAGAGCAGCAGCCGGAGGATGAGGATGAGGAGGACGACAACGATAATGATATGGATGATACAACCGGCGATCCGAAGAAGAAGGGTAGAGGAGAAAGCTTCAACATGCAGGAGGACGAGTTGTTGTTCGATGTATGGATGGCCACTAGCATTGATCCGATCCATGGCACGGAGCAAAAGGGCACAACCTTTTGGAGGACATTCACATATGGTTCCATGAACATAAGCATTTCGTGCCCTACTCCAGTGCGGTCATCCACAACCGTGAATGGAAGTCCCTCAACCATCGATGGTACACTATCCGAGAGGTCGTGTCCAAGTATTGTGGGCACTTGAAGCATCTCATTGCACGATGGCCTAGCGGTGCACAAATCACCAAGCAAGTAAGTTCATCACTAGCCGGATATGCTTTGGTTTGGTTGATCACTAGCTGGACATGTATTGTTTTGTTGCTCACTAGACGGATATGCATTGTCGACATTGTTTCACTTTGTAGCCTACTCGTGCTTGTGTGGTGTACAAGAAGTTGGAGAAGAAGTCCTTCACCGTCATGCATTGTTGGTGGAAGTTGAATGGGCAACCGAAGTGCAACCTTTTCATTGCCAAGACCGCCGCCCAAGCCAACGAGGAAGAAACCGGTAACCCTACCGATCCAACCCATGAACCGCCGAAAAAGGTTAGAAAAAATTTACGGGAGAAGAAGTGGAAGGAGGAAAGGGCGAAGCGAGAAGGTGCGGCGGCCAAACTGACGGAGAGGTTCGAGTACATCCTGGCGAAGAAGGAGCAGGCACGCGTGAGGCGCTCGGACATCAAGCAGGAGAAGAAGGCAGAGAGGTTCAAACTGTTGATGGAGGCGGCGGACAAGAAGCTCAAGCTCGAAGAGAGGAAGGACGCGCTCGAGGAAAAGAGGGTGAAGATCACCGCCAATACGGAGGATGCCAAAATGTTGACCTTGAATGTCAACTCTTTGGATGCCGACGCAAGAATGATCGTGCAATCCGTCCGCTACCAAATGTTGCAGCGACAAAAAGATGAGTTGGCGGCAGCGGACTATAAGGACACTGTGGAGGCGGAGGCGGAGGCGGACGCGGACGCGGAGGCTGCCTATGCGACGGCGGCAGCAACTTCTTGATCGGGGAGCAACTGTTGGGATTGCCGGTCCGGCAGGGCAGAAATGCACGGACTGTCGGACTGATGTTCTTTTGGATTCGGACATGTAAAAACTAAGCATATTTGCCTCTTTTTTATTGTGATCAGACATGCGATCCAGTGCTTGTCTGATATCAGAGTATATTTGAATTTGAATTTAATAGCGGACATATACATAATACGGTTGGATCATGGCCTCCTGTATCCGTGTCCACGGACTGGTCCCTATCCACGGACGGATGCCGGAATAAATTTACAGGTTGACGTTGGAGCTGCCCTAGTTTCGCCATCGTTGCAACGAATCTAGATGCAGCGAATCGACGTTCGAAACGTGGGTGCCGTTGGTTTTCCTTATAAACCATGGGAATCCAACCGAAACATCATGGCTGATGACGGCAACCAATTGCAGCAAGGTTAAGAAACGAATATATCTATGTTTGTGGCGTAACTGTGCCATTTGTTTTTACCAGGTGGCTCCGCCGCTTACGGAAGGAATAAGTAAGGAAAAAGGAAAGAGGAAGAAAAGGGGGGAATAATACGTCCAAAACCTCATTGTCATGAGAATATGTGAAGTGGCCTTTCATGGGAGCACATAGGGTCACTTTTGCACGATTAAAAAAAGAAGAAAACTGGCAAGACGCAGTTTTGTCAAAAGGGAATAGCTGCAAATAGTGGTACAACGACTACTCTCGGATACATCAAAGAAATATTGTGTAGCCACATGATAAACGGTGCGAGATGAGAAACTTTGTATTTGTTTCCTTTGTACTAGTAATCCAAAAGAAACAGATATGTTATGTAATCGATCGAAGATGGCATGGCACACATGCAGAAATGGAGGACAAAGGTATGAGAAGAAAATTTAGGGGACATGGTGACCACTGAGACCCCGACTGACTCTTGGGGCCTTGAACAGTCGACCAACGTCTCAGTAAAGCAAAAACAGCCAGGCAGGCTCAGAGATAAAGAGAGGTGAATTGATGAAGAATGGACAAACTTGTCATTGCCCAGCCAGCCACAGTGGCATGAAGGGAACATGACACACACTAAGAATTGTCGAAATTTAACTCAACTGCTATATAGCCAGGAACAGATTACTGAACCCTTCTTACCAGGCTGTTCCAGGCACCGCACTACTGTTCTCGCCACTAACTAATTCAGCGCAGTTGCACACGCAAACCAGAAATTTCTGGAACAGGCATAGTGAAGGCGTCAAGAAGAAGGATTGCAGTTGTACGTGTGGAGGTTTCCACGGAGCACTCGATTGGCACTGAAATTGAAATTCGCACCGACGATGATGACCGACCGCTCCTGAAATGAAGATAGTGCATTCTGCCACTGCCAGAAGAAGAAGCGGGCTGCGGCGGTCACCTACACGGCAGGTGATAGGGACACAAGAGAGGTCCAACACAGCAAAACAACAAGGCACAAGAAATGGAGAAAGAAAGGAGAGGAAAATAGAGCAAAGAATGGGGCTCCTTTGTACTAGTGGGGTGGAACAGTAGCGTGCCGCGCTGCAGCGGTGTTGGGAGGAGGCTCCCAAAAGCAAGATGCCAAGATAAAAAGGTGGTGGCTGCTGAGAGGAGAGGAGGCCACCCCGCAGCAGCAGCCCAAAGTGGACTGCAGCACAGATCGGAGCGGGGTGTGGGTGAGTGGCCTCCACATCGGACCAGAGCTAGCTTCTTCCGTGACTTTTTGGCTGTCACAGCCGAGGCACACGCCAGGAAATCATTTCCCTTCTGTTAACCAGACTTTTCAGAGAGAAACAAACAAATGGTGGTACAGTAATGGAGGAGTTAGGTCCCATAGATCAAATTATTTCTCACGGCCCTACCCCTCTGCTCAAGTGGTCGCCACGCTCCGCAACAATCTTTGCGCATGATGCAGGCAAAAAAACTAGGCTTCAGCATGGATGATGGCAGCAAGGGGAAAAAAGGCGAGAGATAGATGATGCAGGATCATTAAGCATATAACTAAAATGGAGCAGCATGTCCTAACACCCCGGTCAATAATCAATCATGTCACGTGTTATCGTATAACACGTGTCGTCGGGGCCAAAATATTTCTTAATAAAGCAAAGCAAACATAATTTGGGAGTAACTTGGGGATCGCTAATGGAGCATAAGTTGACCTGACGGCACCCAGACATTCAAAAAAGGATGCTCAAAACTTCCAAGACACATCGTGCATCGTTTCGGCTGCACAACGATGAAGAACATCCGTCCAAGGCTACGGTCAGCTTGTGACCACATATTCACAAAAAGCTTGATCTCAGCTTTGGCCCAAACAGCTCTAGAAGGACACTTCTTGCAAGGACAGGTTTGTGCAGGCACTCAGCAGTAGTAGGTGTGCTGGGCTGTGCCTATGATATCAACTTGTAAGATCTTTTTCTGAGCCTCGATAATGGCTGACAAAAAAGGTGGGATGGTGTCCTCCGTGCCAATGATAATGGCTGACAAAAAGGCCAATACTGCTTTTCATATCAAGAGGACAGAAAAAGAAAACCAAGGAAACCAGATAGAGACTTCACCAAGATTCCCATTTCCATTCGCAAGCAAGAGGTAAAATTCTAGAATACATTACCTGTTTCATGTACCACAAAGTAGTAATTTCCATTCTAAATTACTACCGCCAATCAAAAGGGAGGAGAATTAATACTCACCAGTCAATTCAAAGTAATTCATTTCAGCCAGATAAAAGGGAAAAACAGCCGGTTTACAGTTGAATGCTGATTACTGTTTATTTCTCCCAGCAGTCAACAGTTTCCTGTTTAGCACAGACCATTATGCATTAGTACTTTCCAGGATTCAACTCTATGTAGGAAAATGTAGTGTGCATGTGTGCCTCAGCAAACACATAACACAAGTGATTCATTTAAAACCAAAGCATGTTTCCTGAACTTTCACACATGCACACCGCCAAACACGGGTGAATCTGCAAACCCTTTGTTGAAAAAAAATTAGTATGTCAAGATTCAAGAGCATCGGATATCCATCCAGTTTGATTGTAATTATAGGTCTAGAATTCTCACATCAATCAACAAAAAGAAAATACTGCTTATAGTTCTATGCATGGTGGTCTATCAAAGCACCAAAAGGTTGATAAGCACAACAGCTTTTCTTTCTCGTGAAAACACAAAAGAATCACATCCCATATTCCTATCAAAGAAGAAAAGGAATCAAGAAAGCAGCAGCTACGCCTTCAGAATCACCATGTTTTGTACAAAGTTAGAGGTCTAACATTAGTTAGAAATAGGAAGTTCTGGCTAGCAGCCTGGTGGAGGTTTCAAGTCAGTAGTGGCATGAACACTAAATACTTGCTGACTTATTTATGTGGGAAACAGTGTTTCTATTTGAAGTTTTTTTTAGGGGGTTTCTATTTGAAATTTAAAAGCATACCAGATGGCTATCACCAGCAAGAGTCAAATGTTTTAATTTTAACTAGCCAGTACTGAGTACAATCCAATAGCACTTCCTCCGTTCGGGTTTATTGGGCCCCCTCGTATTTTGGCTCAAACTTTGACCATCTATTTGACTAAAATAATATGAGATGTATGATACAAAAGGTATACTATTAGATTTGTACTTGAATGAGGTTTCCCACAGTATAATTCTTATGGTCAAAATTTGTTAAACGGATGTAGTTAAACGGAGAGGCAATAAACCCAGACGGAGGAAGTAACTGCCTAATTGGTGGTGACAGGAATTTTGTTATCAACACTCACAATAATGAATAATGGTGGGCATATACGATACAATAACAACAACAACAACAACAACAACAAAACCTTTAGTCTCAAACAAGTTGGGGTAGGCTAGAATGAATAATGGTGGGCATATGATATTCAACTAAATTTATAAGTTATTTTTCTGGACAGCTTGACCAAAGCTAAAAGGTTTCAGCCTTTCAGGTATAGTTGCAAACAAGAAATATGAAGCTCATGAATTTGAAACGACACCCACTATTAACAACCAATTTACTAGTATAATGCATCAGCACTCGTGTGTACCTTGTAAGCCCCAAAAGGCATATACTGCTAGCACCAATGAAATCCGCACACTAACCAAATAAACTGACCTCATAATATACACACTATGAAGTTGCAATATAGCTTATGCAGCATGAGCCAATTGAAAAGCTACCTTTATAAGTTAGAATCTGAGGACAGCCCAAATGATGGAACATAGGGTCTTTATGGGAGCTCCAAATCACACCCACCAGATCACATGACCCCCAAGAGGCCAAGAGCTCCCTCCCTCGCCTATAAATGAGAGGCAAAAGTCATCAGACCCTTAGGCAACAAAGGTCAGCTTCCTTCTCTCCCTACTAGCTTCATTCTTCTTCTCCCAAACAGACTGGAGTTCATTAAGGATCTCGTCCTGAAACTGGAGCCCACAAGCACTCAAAGGAAGAAGAGCAAGAAGACGGGCTCCCAGCCGATACAAGGTAGGAGCGAACAACGTTAGGGTACTGTCGTTATATCCTGAGTTGATATGGTGACAGTGAGAGAAGAGACACGCAAAGGGCCATGGACAGAGCAGGAGGACATGCAACTGGTATGCACTGTCCGTTTGTTCGGTGAACGCCGTTGGGATTTCATTGCCAAAGTATCAGGTTTGAGGGGTGGGGGATCCAAAAATTAGGTAGCTATATTGAAGTATTTTGCGCAAAGTCGCAACAACAAATGTCACCTTTGCTAATAACTTTCTTCTTGCTTCAACCTCTGTAATCTCCATGCAGGCCTCAACCGCACAGGAAAGAGCTGTCGCCTCCGGTGGGTTAACTACCTCCACCCTGGCCTAAAGCGTGGGCGCATGACTCCCCATGAAGAACGCCTCATCCTCGAGCTCCATGCTCGGTGGGGAAACAGGTTTGATTCAAAGAACAACCTAAGTAATTGGGTGATAGCTTTCCTCTGCTATTATGATGTATGAATGATATATCTGGAGGCTCTTCAATAGGTGGTCCAGGATAGCACGGAAGCTGCCAGGGCGTACCGACAATGAGATCAAGAACTACTGGAGAACACATATGAGGAAGAAAGCACAGGAGAGGAAGAGG
Source organism: Aegilops tauschii subsp. strangulata (assembly GCF_002575655.3). Classification (NCBI taxonomy): domain Eukaryota; kingdom Viridiplantae; phylum Streptophyta; class Magnoliopsida; order Poales; family Poaceae; genus Aegilops; species Aegilops tauschii. The sequence continues at coordinate 108,946,060 of NC_053039.3, forward strand.
AACGTGTCACCCTCATCATCTTCATCCTCAGTGACATACCAATCCATTCAGCCACAGACGCCATCGATCATGGGAATTGGCGAGCAGGAGCTTCATGGTGGCAGTAGCTGCATCACAAGCATATTGAAGGGCACGCCTGCTGACATGGATGGATACCTCATGGATCAGATATGGATGGAGATTGAGGCACCCTCTGGGGTCAACTTTCATGACGGGAAGGATAATTCATACAGCAGCCCCTCTGGTCCTCTGCTACCATCACCGATGTGGGATTACTACAGCCCTGAGGCAGGCTGGAAGATGGATGAGATAAAGATGGCCCCACAAGTTAGCTACAGTAAAGGAATTGGCCCCAGTTATTGAAGCCATATATATTGTATCAGATTACTAAGTTACTTGCAACCTAGCAGAAGTGAAATGCTTTTGTTGAAAGAACCATTAGCATGGATCTAAAAAGTATTCATATCTATCTAGCATTCCAAGTGTGCTCATGTTTTATGTATCTACTATGTAGCATCTAGTGTGCAAGACATGTAATGCAAGGACACTTCCACTCTGTATTCACAATAATCAGCTATCTCCTGTAAGACTTTTCCAATGCAAACATGATTAGCAGGTGTTATATCAACTTAAATGCTTGCAGATTGGGTCTAGAAATGTTATAACTGAGAAGATCATGCTGATTCAATTGAAAATATAGAAATGTATTCACAATTGCAGATTAATTGCAGCACCCTCACTCTGTATAATTGCCTCCTAGGAGGATGTAACTGAAACCCCTTCCTTTTCAATGCAATGAAACGCAAATCTTCTGCGTTTTCTCAAAAAAAAAATATAGTACAAACAATGGTAAAACCGCTGAAGATTGCTTTGCATTAACCAGGGAGAAGTCAACTGGAACTAGTGTCCCCATCTAGCTGTGATACTATTCCATAGTGGCAACTTGCAAGTTACGGGATAGGAAAAAAAAGGCATAGCTATCAGGAGTCAGGAGCCACATGTCCACGACGTCTTGAAGATAAAATGCGAGGTCGAACAGCCAAAAGACTATTGGCAAAACATTACAGAACAAATATCTGGAAGAGCAAACGAAACACAAAATAATTCCACTAAAAATGAGCTTTCAATTTACAGAAACTCCCAAGTCTATGTTTAGAATTATTTCTTAAACCTGGCTCTAGATTGAGAAAGCGTTTCTTCAAGTATAAAATTTTATCCCCTAACCCTTCATGCATATGAACAAGTCATACAGTTGGAGGACAAGATTTCAGAATCATGGTTACAAAAGAAAGACAAAATAGTGAACTCTGACATACAATGCAACACAAGCACGCAAAGCAGATGATTGGCAGATTGATGGCCCTGATGGCTACCTACTACCTAGAAACAGTGGTTCGGGAAATAAATGCGTAACCATATATGCTACTATATGAAAATTACAGGCAAAGTTCATGAATGTTGTGCTGGGAGATAGTACTTCCTTCGTTAAGTAAAAGACCCAAAAAAATTATTGTTTTTCAAGATGCATTTCGACAATATATCTACATCGCAGCATATGAGTACTTTACAACTATTTTCAAACATAGAAGTATACATGGTCTTAGTTTTATTTTAATTTTGTAACTACATTGTCTTGGTTTTTACATGACCAAACATACAGATTGATGGACCAACTGTTGGCTAAAGCTTATAAAATTTGACCCTAATAAAAGTGTGCATTGGCCTTAAAAGATTGAAATGGAGGGAAAATCTTTGATCTAAGCAGGACAAATAGGAAACTTCTGAAACACGTCATAAACAGCAGCAAGCAAGCAAAAGCTGTCTAGTTCTTTTACAGAATGCTCTACAATGGGCTCATCATCTCGTGGCTACAGAATTATCAATGTCTATAGCCTAGCCTGCAAAAAGATGAAAAGTTAAAAAAAAAGCAAGTGGACTATCTTTTCTTCTTTGGTTTCTTTAGAAAAAGAATTGATCGATTAGCATTAGAATTCAAGTTCATTAAAGTTGGGTTTGCACTAATTTTCTAGCAATCTTGCAGGTTATGTGTGCAGGAAAGCAGAAATTACACGGTGATGGGGGAATTAGAAGGTGGTTATAAGTGGCCTGTATAGAGAACTTTGTATCATCTACTTTAGTGAAACTGACCCTTCATTTATCTTTTGATTGAACAAAATCCCTAGTGCTTAACCACCTGGACCCAACCAATATTGTCGTATGGTGCCTCCAGAAAAACCAAAAAGAGGGTAGCGCTGATAGCGGTAGGATGACTGTGGACCCCCAGCAACTTAAAAAACTTATAGTTGTAACTTAGCAGGGTGAATTAAAAATATGATAAAGATCAAAATAAGGCAGACAAAAGTGCTTTGGACAAGAAACAAGACAGAACACCAATGCCATAAAATGGAGAGAGCCTTGGCAGGATGAATCCTGAACAAAGTGTTCTGCAGTTTTGCTCAATTGTTCTCTGACGAATCTAAATGTAAATGTTTAGTAAATCTAGCAATTAAAAGTTCAAAACAGATGATCCAAGGCCATCACATGTCAAAATTTTACGTCGAGGGGCTAAATCTGAAAGATCACATGGCTAATAAAATAGGGGCACACGAGTGCAAGGATATGATGCATGAGTGATGTTAAGTATAATAGTGCTTGAGACAGAAATGAGAAAACACATGGCTGGCACTTCAAGCAAATTCATATACATGGAAAGGCTTTCCGAGCAGGGAGGAGCAAACGGGTCCAAACCTCCAAAGTCCCACACTTGTCTTCAAGTGAAAATACATCAAATGCAAACAAGAATAACAAATTCACCAACTTGTATGATGTTATTTCTTCTTTCTTTCTGGACATAGTCGCATCAGTTGGTTTGGATGAAATTATTTTCACACATTTTACATATATATGCAGGAACCAGGTACATGACACTGCATTTAACCAGTGAAGTTCAAAACAGTTGATCAGATGATAGCTCCAGGATGCCAGAAATGTTAACTAGCAAACATGGATTACTATCCAACATGTCTTGAAGATAAGTAACACTCATTCTTTCATATAAATACAATTCTAGTTGTGAATTAACAATGACTAATAGCCCATGATGTCAGCAATCAGAAGCCCAATCATATACAAAAACTTCCTGATAATACCAAATCTCACCAATTAACAGATAAGCCCAATCATTATGCAGTAAATCAAGGTAAATTTGTAGACAACAATATTCAAGCTATGCATAGGCAGCCCAAGCTTATTAGCAAAGAAAGAAGACAGGACAGATCCATAACCCAACACAGGGTTCTAACATGATACTGAAGGAGTACAAAAGGTTAAAATGTAAAATACACCTAAATTGGTTCAAAAGAAAGCCTCTAATTCTGCCCATAGCATTCCCTCGTTTTTGCCCACAGTGAGCAGTCATTATCAAGAAGGGAGGGACACTGGTACCAGGAAAGTGTTTTGAGAGACCTTGTAATCATTTTTTCAGGCTCTGAGTTATGTAACCCTTCCATCTTCGTCCCCAGCACCTAAAAAGTTTGGCAAGTACAATAAAAAAAGTCTGGTAAGAATTTGCATGCATAATGTGAACTCATGAATTATGGCAAAATAGTGCAATAGCATCATGGCTTAGAGAAAGATCTTCATTTCACTTACTAACTTGCGCATGGCATTAGAACTATCAATCAGTTCATGCATTATAACTAACTTGTAACATAATGAAATTCGTACACTAGTTAAATATTGGGTCAGAGAAAGATCTTCATCTCACTTAAATAAGTACTAACTTGTGCATGGCATTAGAACTATCAATCAGTTGGCAAGTAAGATATTCTAATTAAAACTTGCATAAAAAGACGGAAAAAAATCAACAAGAGATAGATCCACATTACCCTCCCCCACCCCACACGCCAACCCCCCAAACTCTTAGTGAAGTTTAAGTGACAACTCCCAGCTCTCAAAACCACGGAGAAGACCCTCCTTGCCTGTTGACTGTGGTTAACCGTGGTTTTTGTCCTACGTGCCCACCACCTCAGCTCCTTTCTAATCTTCACATCAGCACCTCACAACAAACTTGAGAATTTATTTTCTCTTAAACTATTGTCAGTTCTAACTGAAATTTTAATGGTAGTGTCAGGGGATTATGTTTGATTCTCAACGTTTTCTGAATATCTTCAGGACAGTTTGAATTTTGAGCCAAACTTTGAACCAAAAACTTCAGAACTGATTCTCTCCTAAACTATTGCTAGGTTTCGGCTGGATTTTAACTGTTCTGTCAGAGGACCTCAAAAACAGGGATGTTTACTGAGCTGTGGTGTATGTATCTATGTCTAGAACTGAAGTACTGAACTGTTCTTATCTATTTGATATCTATGTCAGAACTGAAGTTCTGAACTGCCACCTATGTTATGTAATATTGGACATTTTTATGTTTGGTTGTTGGCTTGTTGCTTCCTCTCTGTCTTGGTATCGTTTAACACTTGTTGTTAGCTGTTGCTAGATGGAAACATGGATTTGGAACTTGGAGTGTAGATCGATGCTTTAAACACTCAAAAGTGGTGTACTGATGTGCTGCTGAACCTTTCAATTTTCATTATTCAAAGTTACAATATTTACATTGTTCAGGCTTGGAGGAAAAGAGCGAACAACAAGGTAATCTGCTGTTCCTAGCAACCACACACATTTATTTGTGATTTTTAAAAGTAGTAAAACGTATTCCTGTACTTTAAAAATGAGAATAAAATATGTATCCGTATCAGTGCCGGCATAGCAGAGGACCATTTTCTGTATTTTTCAGATTTTTCTGGACAGTTTGAATTCTAGTTAAAATTTGAACCAACAAACTTCAGAACTGATGTTCTCCTAAACAGTTTATCAGTTTGGGCAGAAATCTGATGCTGATATGAAGGGAGGAGAGAAGCTGAGGTTGTGCCCACGTAGGAACAAACCATGGCCAACCAGAGTAAAACAAGCGGGGGGGGGGGGGGGGGGGGGGGGGGGGGGGGGGGATCTTTTGAGTGGCTCTGATAGCTGGAGGTTGTACTTTAAACCAAAAGGTTGAGGAGAGAGGGGGCGATGAGACAATAACTATGGAAAATTGACCTGGTTTTAATTAATATTCATAAACAAGTGATGATATACTTAAACAAAGAATTATTAACAGCAGGGCTAGCTCTTCTTTATTTTAAGTTTTTTTTTCTAAAAAAAAACGCCGTAAACAACTGTATTGAGAAATCATTGATGACAACAGCCTAGTAGCCTACTACTCTTTCACAAGAACAGTGAGGGAGTAGTAGGCTACTGTAATTGCTTATTCCTTCAGGAGGCTACAGATTAGGCATTCTCCTGTAATCCCTAACTCCATTAGTATTGTCACTTGTCAGGTAAAACTGTTAAATCTGTGGCTTGCCCTTTCAGTTTGTGTTGTCCTAATAATATTTCCCAGTCAGGATCAAGGAATGCATTTTCAACAAACACATATTAATGGAGAATAGACAACAGAAATACTAAGTTCGGTTAAATCAACACGCATGACCTTCAAAATAGTAAGACTCGCTACAAAGACTAAACTAATCTTGCCATTCAGAAGGTCCTAACAAAACAAAGAAATGTATATTTTGTGCACGCTGATTATAATGACTTGAATAATAAACTTCTAAATATTTTCTCAAATCTTAATTCCTCATAGAGCAGCTGCCAGCAAGCTGACCTAGTGTACAACAGATCCGTAGAAGACAGCCTCAGCAGGACCAGTCATGTAAACATGATTGTTATCCTCCCTCCACTCAATTTCCAATGGCCCACCAGGCAAATCAACTACACATTTCTGTATCACAACAAAAAATATATACATCAACAAATAAGGTAAAATTGACAGTGTAGACAAAATAATAAGGTACAGACCCGTTCAGCTCGGCCCTCAAGAACAGCTGCAACAACAACGGCACAAGCACCAGTCCCACAAGCAAGAGTTGCTCCTACAGTCCAGGTCATAAATTTTATTTTGTAATATCCACTACATGAAAGAAATGTCTGGAGATAAGAGGATATCTCACTCAAAATCATCAGATATTGGAGTTATTTACACTATGGGTTAATGTTTTGGAGGACCAAAAGATGTGTAACATTTTTATAACATATAAAGATAATGCAGGGAGGGAAAGGATTTCTCATGTTCAAGCACAATCATGTCCTATAAAATTGAAGGAAGATCAAGGGGATATCAGTTATACCAGCACCCCGCTCCCAAACTCGCATTTTGAGGTGTGAGCGAGACAAGACCTCCACAAATTCTGCAGAAAGAAACTTAATAAAACACAAATGCAAGGGCATTTACATTAAGCATATAGCAGCATAAAAAGTTACCAGTGTTGGTCCGAGCAGGAAACATTTCATGATGCTCAAATTTGGGCCCAATGTCACTAAGCTTCAAATCATCAACATGCAGAACCTGTGGTCCAGCCAAGAAAAAAATAAACTCATCTGAACAGCTCAGGTAGGCTGACCTAAATATGATTTGCTAGCAAATAGCAGTCACTTCATTTGTAGCAAAATTTACAACAGACAGGTGGTAGAGGCAATTCATTACAATATCTGCAAAAATGGACCTCGAATTGAGCAGTAACAATATGCATCTTAAAGAAACTTTCCTTGCAGTCCAAAGGCATACAACATTGGTGTTGTCACAAATTTATTGAAGAGAAAAAATACTTGGTGACAATTGGCAATGAACAAAATGGAATGCAAAGACAACCGATCCCTCCCTATTGTTTTCATAAAGAAAACCCACTGGTCCACTTTTTTTTCTCGAAAAGACATTCATCAAAATTGCGTCATTTTGTATCAGAAGAAGCACACAGAGAAGGCAGAAAAGCTTGCAGATGCAAAACAAAACAGAAGTTCACATAAATTGTTAGGCGATGTCTTTGCTAAAAGGACCTTTTGGTCATAGAAAACTGGAGTTAGAACACGCAGAGATGAAATTCAGTTGGCATAAAGAAATTTCTGAGCTTTGACAAAAGGCAGTTTGAAAGAAAAGGAAATGAAGTTGCAAATCTATTTGTTGAGGGAAGGCAGGCATTTTTTCATCCGTATAGACAGAATAAAGCAAAGTTCAAAACATGTAAACGGGCAATTCGCAAACCGTTACCTTCAACTCTTTTGAACCAAACGTGATGCAATGAGGATTGCCCATACTAACACAGGTTACATGCCATGCTAACCCGTCAATTGCCAATTCCGCTTTTACAACAGCTTCATTCTTGGTGGATGGCAGTTTTGTGGGAACATCTGGTCCATAAAGAATGGGTTCGCCCATATCAACCTTAACCTGGGAACAAGATAAATATATTGGAATATGTGATTATTATCGACAATATAAGTTCAGAGTTGGAAGACAACCATATAGACAAGATGGTGCTTTGAAATTTGGTAGGAAGGGAACACTCTCAAGGCTAATGGGGGCAAGAAAAGACGCCAGGGGATTCAACAGTTTAAAGTGTCCAAGAAAATTGCAAAACCTTGGAAAATAATTAAGATTATAGCAACCATTATGAAATGCTTGCTACATGACATTGTTCTTGCAAGCACACTGAAAATTGTGCAAGTTTTTGCCAGTTACTCAACAATGCTAGCATAAAAGTTCGTCCTATTAGCAAATTGCAACAGGCATGGAAGCTAAGGCAGGTTTAAAACAAGAGAAAAGTATGTTTCTCGTCCCTCAAGTTTACAAAAGGTAGACATTTGGTCCCTTGTCTTTTTTCCTGCTATATTTAGTCCCTCATATTCCAAAACCTGACACAAATCGTCCAAAACCATAAATGAGGGGAAAACCGCTGACATGTCGCGGGTTTTTTGTACCCACTTGCCACGTTGGATGGGGTATTATTTTTCTCTCTCCCCCCTTAACTTTTTCCTACAGCCGTTCATCCCCGCCGCCCCCCTCTGCCACTGGCCAGCGAGGACACAACCTTTCAGCGCCACCGCTATTACCCGCAGTCCCCCGCGCTGCCCTCGCTCCCCACCCGCAAATGACTCCCCGCGCCGCCAGATCCAGCCAACCGCTGCCGGATCTGAGCCGGTATCCTTTGTCGTCTACCTACCCTTCCTTCCTCACCATCCGCACAGGGATCGTGCTTGGGGAGTAGTGCTGAGCAGCGGCCGCGTGGGGCGGGCACTGCTGGCCATGCGACTCCCGCTGACAGGGACCTCCTGTTGCACCCGCAATTAGGACCTGTACGGCGCACTCAACGCCACTCCAAGGTCCAGGAGTTCCCGGTCGCGCCCTTTGTGTCTGGTTTTGGATGAAATTTGCAAGGTTTTGAGACACGAGGGACTAAATGTCGCCCAAAAAATCTTGAAGGACTGAGTGTCTACTTTTTGTAAACTTGAGGGACGAAAAACATATTTTCCTCTTAAAACAATCCTGAACCACTGCAGAGCCAGGAACAAACTATAGCAGGCTGCTGGAGATGAAAACGAATAGTTTACCTTGCTCATGATTGAATAATATGAATGGAAAACTATGGTGGTGTATGCCTTCCAAATTTAGCGACAACAATAATAAATGACTAAACAAACTTGGCATTTACCTTTCCATCGTCTTGTATTTCAGGAATAATTAATCCAGCGCCAGTATGGATTTTGAAGCTGAAACACGAGAATGTAACTTTAGGGGGCAATTAAAATAATGGTTCATCTATATAGGAGTACCAAATTACCAGTACCCACTTTAAAGAACAGGATACCATCCAATTAGAACTATATGAATATTAAACTGGGATTCTGGTAGACAGATTAAATCTACGGGTGGAACTTTCCTACCATTTCACTCCCAATTTAATTATCAAAGGATATTGAAAAGTTCGTGCATGAATTGGCACCTATGTGTTCCCTGTAGATTTTCAACCTCCGCTATAAAGCGAGCAAAGCAACGAACTCCATTGCCACACATCTGAAACATAAAATACATAATGGATGAAAAATACATATGAAACAATTCATGGTAACAAGATCCATAGTGAACACTTTTTTTAGCAAAAATTGAGATAAAAAAACACAGTGCAGAACAAGTGAACAACTAGAAGAAAAAAAACATATGCCAACTTTAATTCCCTCTGGAAGGCAGCTCATTGACATGGTGTGAAGTGTATGACTAAAATGCTGCTTTGTACAGTAGGGTTGAAACATAATAGCACTTCCAAACCTTTACAGTCCGTCAAGCTCACAATTTGATAAATATGCAAAACATGCATATTATGCAGGGACATGTATGGTATACTGTGGATGATTCTAGATAGATCCTCAATATATTGGATAGAGTATTATGAACACACTCTAGACGACCAACTCTATGATCTACAACCACTGTGACTTAATGTAAGACGTTTTTGCAGTTTAAATTAAACTGCAAAAATGTCTTGCATTAAGTTACAGAGGGAGTATTATGTAAGTAGACTGACAGTACATGTATCAGTATACAGAAAATGTGAACTACTATAAAACTAGCTACAGAGACTGGATTTGCAGGCTATAGTTTTCCCCAGACAACACTTCAAGCATCACAGGAGCTTGTACAGCTACATCCTACATTTTCCCTTCTACAGACAATGTCACGAAACTATATGCATGTCGGCAAAGATGTCACAGCAGAGAATGGTCATAACTGATATGAACATAATGCCAGATAACCCATAACTCATTTCCGATGGCCCAACGTTATTCAGTGATGTAATGAAACAGCGGCTCACCTCCGGCTCGCTGCCATCGGAGTTGAATATTCTCATAGTGTAGTCCGCGCCGTTGACCCCCGGCATGACGAAGATGACGCCATCAGCACCAATACCAAAGTTTCGGTCGCATAGCTTCGCCGCCTCCTCCGGTGTCACCTTCGGCACAGCCGAATCCCTGTTGTCGACCTACCAACCCAAACAGAATTCATCAAAATAACATAAATAAAATTAGCAACAGCACAGAATCTAAAACGGCAAGGATTGCACGAATTGGTAGCGGCATGTCACCCCCAAATGTATTCACAACGTGTGGTAGCTTGAAAAGAAGAACGAGAGAGGGAAAAGCATCACCATTATGAAGTCGTTGCCGAGGCCCTGGTACTTGACGAAGTGGAGCGCGCGCTCGGACTCGCGGCGCTCGAGGAACGAGGCGGCGGCTGGCGACTTGGGAGCGGACACGGCCATCGAGGCGACGGCGCGGCGGGGGCGCGGATTCCCACGGAACGGACGGAGGAGGCGACCGCCCGAGGAGGGGGCAGTGGAGGTGGTGAAGTTGGCAGCGAAGGATGTGGCTCTGGCGGCGGCGGCGGCGGGCGACATGGCGACGAGTGCGAGAGCGGGGAGGGGTTTGGGGGAGGGTCCCTGTCGCCGTCGCTGCCGGCTAATGACGGGGAGCTTTCTGCTCTATGCAAGCGGGCTCCATGTGACACGTTGGCCCACTGTCATTGAAGGCGAGGGTTATCTGGGCTAACATGGCCTGATTTTTTTTTTCTGGACGGAGCACGATCCTCTGCGCATCGGGTGGACTTTTTTTCTTCTTATTATTATTACTAGAAAAAGAGCCCGTGCGTTGCAACGGAAGAGAAAACATAACACACGCTCTTAACTCAACAACCATCACTCAAGACCACAATAGGTCCATCTCCCTTATTTTTGCGAGGCATCATATTTGTGTTGCCGCTTATCCTCCTTCTCACCCTCGCCGGCGATGGCCTCGGTGTTCATACAAAACAATAAAAAACGTGTGTTGAATATGGTTAATCCTAAGGCGTCTCTCTCTCACTCTCTCCTCCCTCTCCCTCTCTCTCTCCCTCTCTCGCTTTCTCTCACTCTCGCGATGAGAAATCTGTTGTTTTCCCCTGCGACATTTTTCAGAGGTATGCATGTGTAGTTATCGATGTTTTCTTTTCCCTATATGGTTATAGTGTGGTGTTTATTTGCAATCTGGATCGCCATCGGTATGAAAAAAAATCTTGCGCTATAAATTATAAGTTTGCTTCCATAACAATATTTTAAAAATATTTAACAGGTAAAATTAACATCATATTTAGATTCCACACATTTTTCTAATAAAATTTCATATATAATATGTTAAATCGAAGTTACGGTTTAAAAGATACAGATAATTTAGAAAATCATTTGGTTTGACTCAAATATATTCCAAAATAATATTTAAAAATACTTAACAGGTAAAAATAATCTCATATTCATATTCTACATATTTTTCTAATCAAATTTAATATATAACATGTTCAAATCGGAGTTACGGTTTAAAAGATATGGATGATTTTAAAAAGCATTTGTTTGACTTAAATATGATCCGCGGATGAATTATCTAAAACATTAGGGGGTTTCGAAAAATGTAAAATAACGGTTCGGATGTGACTTAAATCCGGACGGCGGGTTGAATTCTCTGAAATAGAGGGACGTTTCTGAAAAATGCCATGACGGACGAAAGAAACCCAATTTGCTTTATTATTAGGTAAAGATAAAGATTTTGAGCTGTCCGACGAGTGTTGACCCGTCCTACCATGCCATATGTTAGAGTCCCAAGCAGATTCCCTAAAATCCAAATAGTAAATCGACTTTCAGATTGCAAATCCATCAGGCGGAATAGATACATAAAAGGGCGACGCTAGATGCCGGCGCACCGGACCAACAGTTGGGCCGGTCCAACCTTGGCCGCCCGATGCAGCGATTAATAGCCGTCAGATCTGTCCATCGCTTCGTCCTCTTCACGAGTCATTTTCAAAAAAAAATGCAACGGCCCGAGCACCGCCGACACCATGCCATATCCCCGCGAGAAAACGGCTGAGTTTGAAGCACCACCGCGGCGTTCCTCGTCGCCGGTGGGCGCCCTCGCCGGCCGTCCGCGCTTGCCCGAGATCCGCGCTCGCCATGGATGCAGCTTCGCCGCCCACGCTCGTTAGAGATCTGCGCTCACCATGGATGCAGCTCCGCCACCCGCGCTTGCCATGGATGCAGCTTCGCCGCCCACACTCGCCATGGATGGATCCCGCCCTCGCCGCCCGCGCACGCCATTGATGCAGCTCCGCCTCGCTGGTGATTGACTGGTTCCAGCAAATAGAATTGCCCGTTGTAGTATTTTTCGTTGTCGGTCGTAGCAAAATAGAGACACGGTTGCAGCAAAAAAGAAACGTCGCCGTCGTCGCTGGTTGTAGCTCGCCATTGCAGGTAGCAACATTTGCATCTAAAAAATGAACGGATGTAACAAAAGCCGTTGCCGGACATAGCAAAAACCTACGACGGTTGCAGCAAAAATGTCGTCGTCGCCGTCGAGCCTCGCAGCTCAGCCGTGATGGATGTCGCAAAACGTTATGCCGGTTGTAGCAAAAATCGATGCTAGTTGTAGCAAAACGCTACGCAATGTCAGCTATGTGTTGTAGCAAAACGTGACGCCGGTCGTAGCAAAATGCTATGCCGATTGTAGCAAAATCTATGCCGGTTGAAGCATGTAGCAAAACTGCAGCGTTTTATCATCTTTTTCCACCTCCAGCCTTTGCTGGCTGAAACTTTCTTATTTTCATAGTGTCTAGTTGTAGCTTTCTTTCTCAATGGTTGGAGCTTTTTCCAACAACCGTTGAAGCTTTTCTACCAAAAGTTGTAGCTATTTTCTTTTTAGCAGCGCTTGGTCAAGGCTTTTTGTGTCATTTCGGTTGAAGCTTTTTTCATTGAAGGTTGTAGCATTTCATGTCAACGGTTGTAGCTTTCCGGCGATGGCGCTGACCGCTTGTAGCTTTCTCTACATCCGGTTGAAGCTTTTCATCTAGGGGGTGAAGCTTTTTTTTAACGGTTGCAACATGAAGGGGTGCGACGGTTCTGCAGAAGCCTCCGGTGTCGTCCATCGCCGCCCGGCTCGTCGGCGGCGAGGCAGAAGCACGAGGCGCGTGGGAGTTGCAACCGACGGGAATGGGATTGGTCAACGGCCTGGCTGCATCCAATGGCGAGCGGGGCTGCAAGCGTGGCGGGGTGAGATCTACATCCATGGCCGGCGGGGATTCGATCTTCCATGGTCGACGGCGAGCTACTCACGCACTGCAGCGATGGAGGCAGGAGATGCGGGCGTCGGCATTGCGTGCTGCAACGACGGAGGCATGAGACGAGGATGGGGCGAGATCCGTGGAGCTGGGAGACGGGGATGGGGTGGGATCCGCGGGAGATTGAAGAAAAGCAGCGATTTGGATGACCCGCATCCTACGTGTCGCTTGGTGGATGGCTGGGGCGGAGCGCACGTGGACGCGACCGGCCCAAAGTTCGGCCGGCGCGCCGTTGCCAAACATTTACCTACGTAAAATGATACTGGATAATTCAAAGACCTACTTCAGGCGAGAATTTGTTTAGTGAGATCACGCGGTAGTCCGTTAACACAGTTCGCAAACGAAGACGAACAACAAGCATAGTTCATACAAATTACAAACCAAACCCTAGATAAACGAATACCTAACCCTAGGTTTCATGGATCAAGCTTGTTGCAATGCAGGTGTCCTCCATGTTGAGGTAGAACTGCACGACGGAGGTGCACTGCGCCCACGCGAGCATGTGCTCCTTCCGGGCGTCCTCCCAGCGATGCTTAGCATCCGGGTCATCGGTTACCGCCACCTCCTTGGCCTCTAGAAGGGTCGCCGTGGTCTCGTAGGTCCGCACTACATGTGGTATGGTGTGCTTGTTGAGCACATCGTAGCGCCATGGCCCCTGCCACTGCTTCGGGAGAGACCACGGTCCCGCATCGCCTCGCGCTCGTCATCCTCGTCGCTCCATGGCACTGCGTTGCTAGAGCTTCCGGCCTCCATGTCGTGCGCAAGGTTGCGGCGACGACAGGCGGTAGGCGCGGTTGCTCGGAGGCGCACCCCCACGGCTCCCACCCGCCCCAATTGTTGGAAATCGTTGCATGGAAAACAAAAAAAGTTCTACGCGCATGCAATGATCTATCCATGGAGATGCATAGCAACGAGGGGGAGAGTGTGTCTACGTACCCTCGTAGACCGTAAGCGGAAGCGTTTCACAACGCGGTTGATGTAGTCGAACTTCTTCATGCTTCAACCGATCAAGTACCGAACACACGGCACCTCCATGTTCTGCACACGTTCAGCTCGGTGACGTCCCTTGCCTTCTTGATCCAGCAAGACGTTGAGGTAGTAGATGAGTTCCGTCAGCACGACGGCGTGGTGACGGTGATGGTGAAGTGATCTCCGCAGGGCTTCGCCTAAGCACTGATGTCTACTACGCAACTTTATTCTTGTAGACACGTGTTGGGCCTCCAAGCGCAGAGTTTTGTAGGACAGTAGCAATTTTCTCTCAAGTGGATGACCTAAGGTTTATCAATCCGTGAGAGGTGTAGGATGAAGATGGTCTCTCTCAAATGACCCTGCAACCAAATACAAGAAATCTCTTGTGTCCCCAACACACCCAATACAATGGCAAATTGTATAGGTGCACTAGTTCAGCGAAGAGATGGTGATAATAGTGTAATATGGATGGTAGAAATACATTTTTATAATCTGAATAAATAAAAACATCAAAGTAGCAATTAGTAAACGGGCACAAAAACGGTATTGCAATGTTTGAAAACAAGGCCTAGGGTCCGTACTTTCACTAGTGCAACCTCTCAACAATGCTAACATAGTTGGATCATATGATTATTCCTCAAAGTACAATAAAGAATCACTCTCGAGTTCCTATTAGAGGAGAACAAAAGATATAAATTGTTTGTAGGGTACGAAACCACCTCAAAGCTATTCTTTCCGTTCGATCTATCCTAGAGTTCGTACTAAAATAACGCAAGCTATTCTTTCCGATCGATCTAATCAAGAGTTCGTACTAAAATAACACCAAAGCAAATTCATATTCATAATACTCAATCCACACAAAGAACTACAACGAGACCCCGGAGTTTCTATCGGAGAAAAGATAATAAAAACATGCATCAACCCCTATGCATATATTACCCCAACGTCACCTCGGGAATCCGCAAGTTGAGTGCCATAACATACATCAAGTGAATCAATATGACACCTCAATTGTCACCTCAAGTATTCATACCGCAAGACATACATTATGTGTTCTCATCTCTAAATATTCAATCTGACAAGACAAAACTTCAAAGGGTAAAGACTCAGTTCATCATGATAAGAGTATAGAGGGGAGAAACATCATATGATCCATCTATATTAATAAAGCTCATGATAGTTGTCACATCCCTAGTTCTGGTATGACCTAGACTAGCTAGTCATGTGTGCATCATGTTTAAATTTCATTTAAATTTGAAATGGGGATTTGTGAAACGCTCATAATTCATTTCTGGAAATGACCCAGATAAAAAGTGCTCCAAAAAGGTCCAAGAAAATGTTCATGTTGCTCTCTGAAAATATTGGTCAGAGGTAAAATTCAAACCAATATTTTTAGGAGCTCATAAATATTTATTTTGGCCATTTGGAATTAATGCAATAATTATTTGCATTGGATATATATATGTTATATATGTCCAAAAATTCTGAATTTTGGTGAGGGGCTTTGGAATAATCCCTTAGGTCCCTGCAAAAATTGTCAGAAGAAAATAAGTTGATTTAGTATTTTACTAAATCAGAACAAATGTCAGAAAAATAGAAAAGAAACAAAATGGAGAGGCTTACCTGGCACTCACTTGGCGGCCCAGCAAGCCGACTGGCCCAACCGCCACTCGTCGTCCTTCTGGCGACGACAGAAGGACGAGAGGCACGCGCTCGCCGCCCGCGCGCATGGGCGCCACGCCACCTGTCTGTCTGCCTCACGCCCTCGTCGCCCTGGACGCCCTGGACGACGCCACACGCCGCCCCGGACCTCTCTCACTCTCTCTCTCGCTCTCCCTCCTCCCGTGGATCTCTCCCTCTCCCCGCGACCGAGCGCTGCCGTCGCCGCAGCTCGTCGCCGTCGTAGCTACCGCCTCCCCCTCGCCCCTCCGTCGAGTTCACGAGCTCCGCCACGACTCCCTCGTCCTCTCCGTCAAGCCACAAGACGTCGGACGCCCTGTGGAGCCGTCGTCGCCGTCGTCTTCTTCTCCGGGCACCGAAGATCGCCTTCGCCGCCCTGCATGCTCCGGGCCTCCCCCGAGCTCGCTGACGCCTCCGCCGGATCCGCTGTGAGCCCCGCCGTCGAACCCCCCTCTCCCCTGCTCTTCCGACGCCCCCTAGTCGTAGTTCCACTGAAGCCGAACTCCGGCCGTTGCCTCGAGCCCCGCTCCGGCGAGCTCCGGCGCCCCCGCAGCTTTCCACTTGCTTCCCTGGATGCGGACGACAACGGGCTACGCCCCAGTGGTCTCCGCGCGTCCAGCCGCCGCTCGTAGCGCAAGTCCGGCGAGTTGCCGCCGCGGTTTTGGTCGCCGCCGGCCAAAACTCCGGCGGGCTGATGTGTCATTTTATTTAAGCACTAAACCCCCACCTCCTGACACTGACAGATGGGCCCCAGCGCCCACTAATCCTGTAATTAAGTTAAACCCCCTGTTTAACCTGTGACACTGACGTGTGGACCCCACACGTCAGGTTTGACCTGGTCAGCGCCGTTGACCTGCTGATGCAGTGCTGACGTAATTAATCATTTTCTGGATTTTAATTTAATTAGGAAATTCCAGAAAATGTTCAAAACTTCAAAAATTCATAGAAATTCAACCGTAGCTCAGATTGAAATAATTTATATATGAAAAATTATTAGAAAAATTCAATCTGTCCATCTGTACCAGTTTCATGCATGAAAAACCAACTTATATCTGCTGTATATGTGAAAACACATGAATGGCATTTATAAATGCTTATTTTGGAGTTGCATTTGAATCTTTGGTTCAAATGGACTTCATGCAAATGAATGCTAGTGGCATTAGCTCAAACAACATCACATCTTCATGCCATGTTCATGCATCATATTGTTGCATATGCTTGTGTATTGATTGCCGACACCGTTCCTTCTCGATAGGTCCTGCTCCGGAGACCGATCCAGAGTACCTGTCTGAGGAGCAGTGCCCCCTTGTTGATCTACCAGGCAAGCAAACCCCCTTGTTCATTCCGATACAATCCCACTCTCTCGCTCCTGCTCTCTTTTATTGCATTAGGACAACAACGATTCAACTGCTACTTTATGCTGCGGTAGTTGAACCCATTCCTCTGCATGACCTGTCATTGCCACAGTAAATAGTCGAAACCCACTAGCATGTGTAGGAGTTGATTGAGCCATGTTGTGTTCCTACCATGCCATGCCTGCTATTGCTTAGAGTTGTGTCAGGTCTGATTCATTGGGAATGGATTGGAGTGTTATGATATGTTCTGATGCTGAGAGTTAAGCGTGTGAACACGATTTGGTAAAGGTAGCGGTGAGAGGCCATGTAGGAGTACATGGTGGGTTGTCTCACTGGGACCGTCCTTAAGAACCGAGTTCTGTGTAAGTTGTCCAATGACTAGCTACTACCACACATTGGGCTCCGGGCACTCCAAGCTCTCTCGACTTATTAACCATCTTGATCTTTGTCCAGGGGTCGCAACTAGTTTCTGGTGTTTATAGGTAGTGCTATTTTTCTACCGAGTGGCACCCGGCAGGGTGGGCTTGGGACAGACTAGGCACAGGTGGCACGGTGTACCAAGTGGCACCCGGATGGTGGGCTTGGGAACCCTTCTCACATCGTTTGGGGCCGTGGCCGGATCTCCTTGCGGATGGAACCCGAATAGGCGATAAACCTGGACTAGAGTCTTGTGTGGTTAGTCAGGTCGTGGCCGACACCCTCGCCAGGCTTCCGCTTGAAGGTTGCCGAGATACATGACGTGTACATGGCGGTAAGTGGCGAGAGCGTGTGTGAAGAAGTACACCCCTGCAGGGTTATCATGATCTATTCGAATAGCCGTGTCCTCGGTTATGGACTTCTTGGATGCTTACGTGGTACATAGACAACTTGAAGTGGATAGTCTAAAATGCTCAAGATAAGTGTGAGTGCTATGGATGTCTTCTCGTAGTGAGACGGGAATGAATCCATAGTGGTGTATTGAGGTGGTGATTAGTGGACTCGTGTGCGCTTTCTTACCTCAAAGAAGTTACTCGTAGTCGTAGAATAGGTTAGCCACTGAGTCAAAGCTGGCTTGCTGCAACTGAACCCCACATTGCCTCCTTGATACTAATGCATGTATGATAGGATCTGATGTAAGTCTTGCTGAGTACCTTTGTACTCACGTTTCTTTATTTATGTTTTTGCAGCGGAGACTTCGGTCTTACTAGTTTACATGGACTTCGACAAGTAGCTTGTACCTCAGCTACGATCTTGTACCCTTGGGAGGGTCTTGTAGATAGTCAGGCTTCTCAGCTTTTTTTCTTTTGTAGTTGTCTGTACTCAGACATGTATGCTTCCGTTGCTTGTATGCTCTGAATGATGGGTCACGTGACCCCTGCTTGTAATAACTGCTATGTGGCTCTTCTGGGCCTTTATCTATATGAGTTTGTGTTATGTTGTGATGCCATGTTGTACAGCACATACTTGCATGTTATGCGTACGTGTAACGTGTATTGCTATGTGTGGGATCCGTCAACCTAGTTGTCTATCCTTGGTAGCCTCTCTTATGGGGAAATGTAGCCTAGTGCTTCCACCGAGCCATGGTAGTCCGCTACAGCCCGGTTTACCGGAGTCCTGCTAGCCCAGCACTACTGCTCCGGAACACTTAGACTGGCCGACATGTGATTCACTTCGTTCCTGTGTCTGTCCCTTCGGGGAAATGTCACGCGGTGACATCCCGAGTCCTGCCTAGCCTGCTACAGCCCGGGTTCCCGGAGTCCTGTTAGCCCAGTTGCTACAGCCCGGATTCACACGCTGCTGACCGACATGCTCGATGTTGTTTCATGTATGCCTGTCCCCATAAGTTAGTGCCACTTTGGGTTCACGACTAGTCATGTCGGCCCGGGTTCTCTGTCATATGGATGCTAGCGACACTATCATATACGTGAGCCAAAAGGCGCAAACGGTCCCGGGCCATGGTAAGGCGACACCCGTGGGAATACCGTGCGTGAGGCCGCAAAGTGATATGAGGTGTTACATGCTAGATCGGTGTGACTTAGAATCGGGGTCCCGACAATATAGATCACGAGAGAGAGATTAAACACATAGCTACTGGTACAAACCCTCAGCCCCGAGGGTGGACTACTCCCTCCTCATCGTGGTGGCCGCCGGGATGATGAAGATGACCACCGGAGATGATTCCCCCCTCCGGCAGGGTGCCGGAACGGGTCTAGATTGGTTTCTCGTGGATACAGAGCCTTGCGGCGGCGGAACTTCTGATCTAGGTTAACCCCGATGATTTTCGGAATATTTGGGAATTTATAGTGCAAAGAGGGGATGCGGGAGGCCACCGAGGTGGGCACAACCCACCTGGGCGCGCCAGGGGGCCCTGGCGCGCCCCCAGGTGCTGCTCTGGCCCAATGGATGTCTTCTGGCCCATAAAAATTCTCCGTGGAGTTTCGTTGCGTTTGGACTCCGTTTGGTATTGATTTCCTGCGATGTAAAAAACAAGCAAAAAACAGCAACTGGCACTGGTCACTGGGTTAATAGGTTAGTCCCAAAAATGATATAAAGTTGCTATAAAATGATTGTAAAACATCTAAGAATGATAAAATAACAGCATGAATACTTCATAAATTATAGATACGTTGGAGACGTATCAGCATCCCCAAGCTTAATTCCTACTCGTCCTCGAGTAGGTAAATGATAAAAGAAATAATTTATGAAGTGTGAATGCTAGCAAAGTGCATAAGTTTGATCAATGACAATTTCAATCACTTTTCCTAGCATCATAACAACAATTCTTTCTTATAAAACTTCTCATGTTATAGTAGCAACCAACTCACATGTTAAGGTTCAAACAATGAGCTCTCTTGAAATTCAACAACCAATGCTCTTAGTCACCAAGCAATTGCAATTCAACTTATTCAAAGGAGTTTAAGTAAGAGCTTCACATACTCAACCATCATATAGTCTTCTATGATTGCTAATACTCACCGCGTACACATGAGCAAAACGTTTCAACCGGACACATAGAAAGATAGGGGCTTATTGTTTTGCCTCCCAACACATTCACCTCAAGGGTGATGTCAACAATAATAACTCATGCTACCCATATGCAACTGGACATATGTGCCTAGATCTTTCCTCACCACATGATGCTTGCCAAAGGAGAAAAATAAAAAGGAATATAGAGAAAAAATTTGACTCTTTGCATAAAAGTAAATACATAAAAGTAAAAGATAGGACCTTCACAGAGGGAAGCAGAGGTTGCCATGCGCTTATTTGTTTGTATGCTCAATCCCTTAGTGCAAAATAACGTCACGTTGTATTGCCCCTTAAGATGACAACCTTTATTATGCAGTATGTCGCTTTTATTCTTTGCCATCCAAGTTCGTACAATGCTCGATTTTCTCTTACACTAAATGATCTCACACTTTTAGAAGCAATTTTTATTGCCTTATTGCACCGATGACAACTTACTTGAAGAATCTTATTCAATCCTTAGGTAGGTATGGTGGACCCTTGAAAAAAAGATTTGGGTTTAAGGGTTTTTGGATGCACAAGTAGTATCTCTACTTGGTGCGGAATTTTTGGCTAGCAAAGATGGGGGGCAAGCACCACATGTTGAAGGATCTATGACAATATGACTTCTATGTGAATATGAACAAACATAAATCATTACGTTGTCTTCCTTGTCCAACGTCAACAATTTTGGCATATAATATTTTGATGGGGGCTCACAAACACAAAAGATTTCCAGGATAGTGTATTTGCATGTGAATGTTCTCTTCCTTATACTTAATTATTCGTGAATTGCTTGTATGACCAAAATTGTGACTGTCAAGCCTCAAAAGATTTCACTTTCTAAACACAATGTGAAGCATGATATAATTTCAACTTCATGACATTCAATTTATTCAACAATTTACTCATAGGATAAAGTGAAGCAGAAGAGCAATTCCAAAGAAAAGAGCTTCATTGACGGGATGTGAATGCCGCACTTAGCCTCCTTGGCAACTATTTGATGGCTCTATTTTATTTAAAAGCTTTCAGATCTAAGTATTTTATTAAAATAGCAAGCAAAACAAAAATAAAATGACATTCTAAGAATAGCACAACTCATGTGAAGAAGCAAAAACTTAGGTTCAACCGATATTGACCGATAATTGTTGGTGAAGAAAGGTGGGATGCCTACCGGGGCATCCCCAAGCTTTGATGCTTGAGACTTCTTGAAATATTATCTTGGGATGCCTTGGGCATCCCCAAGCTTGAGCTTTTTTGTCTCATTAATTCCTTTTATATCACGGTTTCTCCAAATCTCAAAAACTTCATCCACACAAAACTCAACAAGAACTCGTGAGGTAAGTTAGTATAAACCAATGCAAAAACTTTATCATTCTCTACTGTAGCAAATCACAAAAATTATTATTCAAAATTGCATACTAAATGCCTCTGCATATTTAATACTCCTATCCTCAAATAGAATCATTAAACAAGCAAACATATGCACACAATGCAAACATAACAACAATCTGCCAAAACAGTACAGTCTGTAAAGAATGCAAGAGTAACAGTACTTCCCTAACTCCAAACATTATAAAATTTTAGCACACTGTAGAAAATTTATCAGAGCATATTATGCAAAAAGTTTCAACATTTTATCACATTCTGACTTTCCTCGGGAATTTTTGCAACATCGACAAACTTTCTGTTTTCAAACAGCAACAAGTATATTTGCAAGATAAGCATGGCAAAGGTTATCAATGCCACTTTTATTGAAATAAAAGATTCAAAACATTATTTTAAATAACAGCAAGCAAATTCTTAACAAAATAAATTGACACCCCAAGAAAAACACATATCATGTGACGAATGAAAACATAGCTCCAAGTGAGGTTACCGATAATGTTGGAGACGAAAGAGGGGATGCCTTCCTGGGCACCCCCAAGCTTAGTTGCTTGGCTATTCCTTGAATATTATCTTGGGGGTGCCTTGGGCATCCCCAAGCTTAAGGTCTTGTCACTCCTTATTCTCCTCATATCGTCATCTCACCCAAAACTTGAAAACTTTAATCACACAAAACTTAACGGAACTTTGTGAGATAGGTTAGTATGATAAAGAGCAAACCATTTCACTTTTGGCACTATCAAAGACAAGATTCATAATTGTTTTCACACAATGCCTATTGTATCATATCATTTCCACATTTTATATTGAGCAATATAAGCCATAGAAACTAGAAAGCAAGCATACTATGCATTGAAAACAGAATCTGTCAAAAACAGAATAGTACGTAAAGATCTGAATATTAGTCATACTTCTGCACCTCCAAAAATTCTAAAAAACTAGGACAACGTATAAAATTTGTATATCAATAATCTGTAAAAAAATAAGAATGTTTCGAATCCAGTGAATTTAAACAATTCTGTTTCTGGGAGCAAAAGTTTCTGTTTTTGCACAGAATCAAGTCAACTATCATCCACACTATCCCAAAGGCTCTACTTGGCACTTTATTGAAACGAAAGCTATAAAACATGATTACTACAGTAGACTAATCATGTGAACAAACAATAGGTAAAAGTGTTGGGTTGTCTCCCAACAAGCGCTTTTCTTTAATGCCTTTTAGCTAGGCATGATGATTTCAATGATGCTCGCATAAAAGATAAGAATTGAAACATAACAAGAGCATCATGAAACACATGGCAAGCACATTTAAGCCTAACCCACTTCCTATGCATAGGGATTATGTGAGCAAATAATTTATGAGAGCAAGAATCAACTAGCATAGGAAGGCAAAGCAAGTGCAACTTCAAAACTTTCAACAAAAAGAGAGGAAACTTGATATTATTGAGATGTGTAACAGCATATGTTCCTCTCTCATAATAATTTTCAGTGGCATCATGAATGAATTCAACAATATAGCTATCGCATAAAGCATTCTTTTCATGATCCACAAGCATACAAATTTTATTACTCTCCACATAAGCAAATTTATTCTCATGAATACTAGTGGGAGCAAATTCAACAAAGTAACTATCACGGGATTGAAAATTGAAATCATGATGACAAGTTTCAAGGTTATCATTATTCAATATAGCATACATGTCATCACCATAATCATCATAGATAGCAACTTTGTTATCATAATCAATTGCAACCTCTTCCAAAATAGTGGATTCATCATCAAATAAAGTCATGACATCTCCGAATCCACTTTCATTGATATAATCATCATAAATAGGAGGTGTGCAATCATCATAATAAATTTTCTCATCAAAACTTGGGGGACTAAAAATATCATCTTCATCAAATATAGCATCCCCAAGCTTATGGCTTTGCATACCATTAGCATCATGGATATTCAAAGAATTCATACTAGCAATATTGCAATCATGCTCATCATTCAAATATTTTGTGCCAAACATTTTATTGACTTCTTCTTCTAACAATTGAGCACAATTTTCCGAACCATCATTTTCAAGAAAGATATTATAAAGATGATCAATAATATGATGCAACCTCAATTCCATTTTTTTGTAGTTTTCTTTTTATAAACCAAACTAGTGATAAAACAAGAAACTAAAAGATTCAATTGCAAGATCCAAAGATATACCTTCATGCACTCACCTCCCCGGCAACGGCGCCAGAACAGAGTTTGATGTCTACTACGCAGCTTTATTCTTGTAGACACGTGTTGGGCCTCCAAGCGCAGAGTTTTGTACGACAGTACCATTTTCCCTCAAGTGGATGACCTAAGGTTTATCAATCTGTGAGAGGTGTAGGATGAAGATGGTCTCTCTCAAACGACCCTGCAACCAAATACAAGAAATCTCTTGTGTCCCCAACACACCCAATACAATGGCAAATTGTATAGATGCACTAGTTCGGCGAAGAGATGGTGATAAAAGTGTAATATGGATGGTAGAAATATATTTTTATAATTTTAATAAATAAAAACAGCAAAGTAGAAATTAGTAAACGGGCACAAAAACGGTATTGCAATGTTTGAAAACAAGGCCTAGGGTCCGTACTTTCACTAGTGCAACCTCTCAACAATTCTAACATAGTTGGATCATATGATTATTCCTCAAAGTACAATAAAGAATCACTCCCGAGTTCCTATTAGCGGAGAACAAAAGATATAAATTGTTTGTAGGGTACGAAACCACCTCAAAGCTATTCTTTCCGTTCGATCTATCCTATAGTTCGTACTAAAATAACGCAAGCTATTCTTTCCGATCGATCTAATCAAGAGTTCGTACTAAAATAACACCAAAGCAAATTCATATTCATAATACTCAATCCACACAAAGAACTACAACGAGACCCTGAAGTTTCTATCGGAGAAAAGATAATAAAAACGGGCATCAACCCCTATGCATAGATTACCCCAACGTCACCTCGGGAATCCGCAAGTTGAGTGCCATAACATACATCAAGTGAATCAATATGATACCTCAATTGTCACCTCAAGTATTCATACCGCAAGACATACATTATGTGTTCTCATCTCTGAATATTCAATCTGACAAGACAAAACTTCAAAGGGTAAAAACTCAGTTCATCACAACAAGAGTATAGAGGGGAGAAACATCATATGATCCATCTATATTAACAAAGCTCATGATATAGATCACGAGAGAGAGATTAAACACATAGCTACTGGTACAAACCCTCAGCCCTGAGGGTGGACTACTCCCTCCTCATCGTGGTGGCCGCCGGGATGATGAAGATGGCCACCGGGGATGATTCCCCCCGACAAGGTGCCGGAACGGGTCTAGATTGGTTTCTCGAGGATACAGAGCCTTGCGGCGGCGGAACTTCTGATCTAGGTTAACCCCGATGGGTTTCGGAATATTTGGGAATTTATAGTGCAAAGAGGGGGTGCGGGAGGCCACCGGGGTGGGCATAACCCACCTGGGTGCGCCAGGGGGCCCTGGTGGGTTGTGCCCCCCTCGCGGCACCCCCAGGTGCTGCTCTGGCCCAATGGATGTCTTCTGGCCCATAAAAATTCTCCGTGGAGTTTCGTTGCGTTTGGACTCCGTTTGGTATTGATTTCCTGCGATGTAAAAAACAAGCAAATGGCACTGGGCACTGGGTCAATAGGTTAGTCCCAAAAATGTTATAAAGTTGCTATAAAATGATTGTAAAGCATCCAAGAATGATAAAATAACAGCATGAATACTTCATAAATTATAGATACATTGGAGACGTATCAAGCACTACGAAAATATGACCGGGGTTGTAAACGGTGGAGGGGGCGCCGCACACGGCTAGGCAATTGTCTGGTGTGTGCTAAGGCGCCCCCCACACACATACACACATATATAGGTGGGAGGGAGAGGGGAGGCTGCCAGGAGGCGCCCTAAGTAGGCCGAATCCTACTTGGGGTCCTCCCCTTGGCCATCCCCCTGCCATGTTTATCGGAGGGGGAAGGAAACAGGGGGGAGAGGGAAGGAAGGGGGAATCCTAGTCCTCTCTTTCCTTTCCCTTCCCCTCTTTCCTTCTCCTCCTAGGTCGGCCCATATGGGGGGCGCACCAGCCCCTTGTGGCTGGTGCATTTCCCTTCTTGGCCCATAAGGCCCATATCTTTTGCCGGGGGTCCCGGAACCCCTTCAGGTGACCAGATAAGTACCCGGTACCCCCCGAAACACTTCCGATGTCCGAATACCATCGTCATATATATCAATCTTTACCTCTAGACCGTTTCCAGACTCCTCGTCATGTCCGTGATCTCATCCGGGACCCCGAACAACATTCGGTCACCAAATCACATAACTCATATAATACTATATCGTCATTGAACGTTAAGCATGTGGACCCAACGGGTTCGAGAACTATGTAGACATGACCGATACACCTCTCCAATCAATAACCAATAGCGGAACCTGGATGCCCATATTAGCTCCTACATATTCTACGAAGATCTTTAATGGTCAAACCGTTTGACAACATACGTAATTCCCTTTGTCTATCGGTGTGTTACTTGCCCGAGATTCAATCATCGGTATCTTCATACCTAGTTCAATCTCGTTGCCGGCAAGTCTCTTTACTCGTTCCATAATACATCACCTCGTGACTAACTCCTTAGTTGTTTGCTTGCAAGCTTATGATGTGTATACCGTGAGGGCCCAGAGATACCTCTCCGATACTCGGAGTGACAAATCCTAATCTCAATCTGTGCCGACTCAACAAACACCTTCGGAGATACTTGTAGAGCATCTTTATAATCACCTAGTCATGTTGTGACGTTTGATAGCACACAAGGCATTCCTCCGGTATCCGGGAGTTGCATAATGTCATAGTCGAAGGAATATGTATTTGACATGAAGAAAGCAATAGCAATAAAATGAATGATCATTATGCTAAGCTAGATGGGTCTTGTCCATCACATCATTCTCCTAATGATGTGATCCTTTATAAAATGACAACTCATGTCCATGGTTAGGAAACCTTAACCATCTTTGATCAATGAGCTAGTCTAGTAGAGGCTCACTAGGGACACGATGTTTGTTTATGTATTCACACATGTATTAAGGTTTCCGATCAATACAATTATAGCATGAATAATAAACCTTTATCATGAATAAGGAAATATAAAATAACAACTTTATTATTGCCTCTAGGGCATATTTCCTTCAGTCTCCCACTTGCACTAGAGTCAATAATCTAGTTCACATCGCCATGTGAATAATACCCATAGTTCACATCGCCATGTGATTAACACCCATAGTTCACATCGCCATGTGACCAACACCCAAAGGGTTTACTAGAGTCCATAATCTAGTTCACATCGCCATGCGATTAACACCCAAAGAGTAATAAGGTGTGATCATGTTTTGCTTGTGAGAGAGGTTTAGTCAACGGGTCTGCCACATTTAGATCCGTATGTATTTTGCAAATTTCTATGTCTACAATGCCCTGCATGGAGCTACTCTAGCTAATTGCTCCCACTTTCAATACGTATCCAGATTGAGACTTAGAGTCATCCGGATCGGTGTCAAAGCTTGCATCGACGTAACCCTTTACGACGAACTCTTTATCACCTCCATAACCGGGAAACATTTCCTTAGTCCTCTTTAAGGTACCTAAGGATAATTTTGACTGCTGTCCAGTGATCTACTCCTAGATCACTATTGTACCCCCTCGCCAAACTCATGGCAAGGCACACAACAGGTCTGGTACACAGCATGGCATACTTTATAGAACCTATGATTGAGGCATAGGGAATGATTTTTGTTCTCTCTCTATCTTCTGCAGTGGTCGGTTTTTGAGTCTTACTCAACTTCACACCTTGCAACACAGGCAAGAACCTTTTCTTTGACTAATCCATTTTGAACTTCTTCAAAATCTTGTCAAGGTATGTGCTTTGTGAAAATCCTATTAAGCGTCTCGATCTATCCCTATAGATCTTGATGCCCAATATATAAGTAGCTTCACCGAGGTCTTTCATTGAAAAATTCTTATTCAAGTATCTTTTATGCTATCCAGAAATTGTATGTCATTTCCATCCACATATAATATTACAAATGCTACATAGCTACCACTCACTTTCTTGTAAATACAGACGTCATCATAAGTCTGTATAAAACCATATGCTTTGATCACCTCATCAAAGCATATATTCCAACTCCGAGATGCTTACACCAGTTCATAGATGGATCGTTGTGAAGAAAATATGCCCTAGAGGCAATAATTAAATTGTTATTTCATATTTCCTTATTCATGATAAAGGTTTATTATTCATGCTAGAATTGTATTGATCGGGAACCTAAATACATGTGTGAATACATAAACAAATACCGTGTCCCTAGTAAGCCTCTACTGGACTAGCTCGTTGATCAAAGATGGTTAAAGTTTCCTAATCATGGACATGTGTTGTCATTTGATAACGGGATCACATCATTAGGAGAATGATGTGATGGAAAAGACTTATCTGTTAGCTTAGCATATTGATCATTTAGTTTATTACTATTGCTTTCTTCATGTCAAATACATATTCCTTCTACTATGAGATTATGCAACTCCCGGATACCGGAGGAATACCTTGTGTGCTATCAAACGTCACAACGTAACTGGTGATCATAAAGATGCTCTACAGGTATCTCCGAAGGTGTTTGTTGAGTTGGCATAGATCGAGATTAGGATTTGTCACTCCGAGTATCAGAGAGGTATCTCTGGGCCCTCTCGATAATACATGATACGTCTCCAATGTATCTATAATTTTTATTGTACCATGCTATTATATTATCTGTTTTGGAGTTTTATATGCATTAATATGCTATTTTATATTATTTTTGGGACTAAGTTATTAACCTAAAGCCCAGTGCCAGTTTATGTTTTTTCCTTGTTTTTGAGCTTCGCAGAAAAGGAATACTAAATGGAGTCCAAACGGAATAAAACTTCACGATGATTTTTCTTGAACCAGAAGACACCCAGGAGACTTGGAGTGCAAGTCAGAAGAGCCACGAGGCGGCTGCAAGGGTGGAGGGCGTGCCCCCTACCTTGTGGGGCCCTCGTGACCCTCCTGACCTAGATCTTCCTCCTATATATTCACATATATTCCAGAACCACCAGAAGCATCCACGAAAACACTTTTCCACCACCGCAACCTTCTATTCCCGTGAGATCCCATCTTGGGGCCTTTTCCGGCATCCTGCCGGAGGGGGATTTGATCACGGTTGGCATCTACATCAATCCTATTGCCCTTCCCATGAAGCGTGAGTAGTTTACCTCAGACCTACGGGTCCATAGCTAATAGCTAGATGGCTTCTTCTCTCTCTTTGATTCTCAATACCATGTTCTCCTCGATGTTCTTGGAGATCTATCCGATGTAACCTTCTTTTGTGGTGTGTTTGTCGAGATCCGGTGAATTGTCGATTTATGATCAGCTTATCTATGAATATTATTTGAATCTTCTCTAAATTCTTATATGCATGATTTGATATCTTTGTATTGCTCTTCGAATTATCGGTCTGGTTTGGCCGACTAGATTGGTTTTTCTTGCAATAGGAGAGGTGCTTAGCTTTGGGTTAAATCTTGCGTGATTTCACCCAGTGACAAAGTAGGGGTAGCGAGACATGTATTGAATTGTTGCCATTGAGGATAAAAAGATGGGGTTTACATCATATTGCATGAGTTTATTCCTCTACATCATGTCATCTTACTTAACGCATTACTCCGTTCTTTATGAACTTAATACTCTAGATGCATGCTGGATAGCGGTCGATGTGTGGAGTAATAGTAGTAGATGCATGCAGGAGTTGGTCTACTTGACACGGACGTGATGCCTATATTTCATAATCATTGCCTTGGATATCATCGTAACTTTGCGCTTTTCTATCAATTGCTCGATAGTAATTTGTTCACCCACCATATTATTTGCCTTCAAGATAGAAGCCTCTAGTGAACCCTATGGCCCCTGGGTCTATTTTCCATCATATTAGTTTCCGGTCTACTATTTTGAGATCTTTTATTTTCAGATCTATAAACCAAAAAACCCAAAAATATTTATTTATCTTTTGTTTAGTTTTATCTATCTCTTTCAGATCTCACTTTTGCAAGTGACCGTGAAGGGATTGACAACCCCTTTATAGCGTTGGGTGCAAGTGTTTGATTGTCTGTGCAGGTATTGGTGATTTGCGCATTCTTCTCCTACTGGATTGATACCTTGGTTCTTAACTGAGGGAAATACTTATCTCTACTATGCTGCATCACACTTTCCTCTTCAAGGGAAAAACCAACGCAAGCTCAAGAAGTAGCAATACACATCATAAGCTTGCAAGCAAACTGAAAGAACATGCGGTGCCCCCATGTTTGGTTTTGGTAATTGATGACAATCTCTATGGACTAATGGTTGCCTTGAGTTATAGTTGAAGGATTTGTCCATAGGAATCTCTTGAAGTCCATGTGTTGGTTTCAAGGAGTTTATGTGGTGACCAAGGTGTTATTAAGGAATTATCCAAAGATTGGTCATGTGAGAATTGAGCTTATTGCAATCATGTCTTGAAGAAGAAGATTGTGTGATCATTCATGTTTACCTTCAAGACATCATACAAATGAAGAGAGTTGGAAAGAGTCAAGGTTGATCAAGACTAAGTCAAGAGTGAATCAAGTTGATCAACACACAAAGCGCACAAGATGTACCGAGGGATCAAGCGATCCCATGGTATGGTAAGCATTGTCAATTACGCTTTGTGTACTAACCCATGGTCTTCGTGAGAGTTCTTTGTGGGGTTAGGTTGCGGTGTGCAAGTTCAAGTGAAGCGGGCAAGTTCAAGTAAAGCATCACGAAGAGATCAAATGCTTGAAGCCATTGTGGTGACAATGGACTTGTGAAGATGTGCGGAAGGGTGGCTCACCCATAGTGGAGTATGGGGGAGCAATCAACTAGTCTTCATCGAGCCAACGCAATCAAGAAAGGTGGTCCATCTTGAGGGAGTCAAGATCGTCATCATCTAGCTCAAGTGGACCATGTGCAAGGCAAAGGTTTGCTCTTGATAGGTTTTCTATTTTACCAGTCTCATGATGGTAGTTGGGAGACCGGGTTATAGGATCGATTGCCGTACTATCAAGGGGAGCTCTCGATGAGTAGCTTGATCGTATCGTTCATAGAGAGCTCAAACCATTGCATCCTTGCATCATCTTTATTGGTTCTTGTTTGGTTCTTCTCTTTGTGAGTTTTGGAGCTTATGGTCATCTTGATGACAAGCTCGAGTTCATCGAAAACGGAGTTCACTCGCATCTTCTATGATGTTTTCGATGTTGGAAGGTTATGCCGGTTCTTCTCGGTTGGAGGTTTCACTCCTCTATTTGTTGGCATACCTCCCCTGCCTCTTCTTACTATAACCAGTCGCTGTCGGTAGTACCGCTTGTAGCGTCAAGCGCTAGTACTGCTCCAGTACCGCTCTACTACCGCCTCGATTTTGGGTCTGCTCTTTTCGTGTCGGGTTCAGCGGTAGTCGCGCGGCAGTAAGGCACGGTAGTACCGCCTATAAGCAGTAGTACTGCTAGTACCGCTCGTGTGCGGGCTGAGCACATAACGGTTGGATTTTCCCCCTCCTATAAAAGGGGGTCTTCTTCCCCAATGAACCTTATCCTTTGAGCTCGTGTTCTTCCCCCATTGTTGACCTTCTTCGAGCTTGCTAACTCTCAATCCCTCCATGGATTCTTGCTAGTTTTTGAGGGAAAAGAGAGAGGAGATCTAGAGCCACATTTCCACCAATCACTTTCTCCTCTATGTGAGGGGAACCCCTTGGATCTAGATCTTGGAGTTCTTGGTGTTCTCCTTCTTGTTCTTCCTCTCATTTTCCTCCCTAGCATTAGTTGCTTCGGTGGGATTTGAGAGAGAAGGACTTGGGCACTCCATGTGCCCTTGCCATTGCATTTGGTGCATCGGTTTGAGTTCTCCACGGTGATACGTGGAAGTTACAAGTTGAGAAGCTTATTACTCTTGGGTGCTTGGTACCCTTGAGCTTGTTCCTCTTGGGTGCTTGGGCGCCCTAGACGGTTGGTGGTGTTCGGAGCTCAATCATTGTGGTGTAAAGCTCTGGGCAAGCGTCGGGGTCTCCAATTAGGTTGTGGAGATCGCCCCGAGCAATTTGACGGGTTCCGGTGACCGCCCCAAGGGTTGCCAAAGTGTACGGGTTCAGTGACCGCCCCCAAGGGTTGCCATTTGTACAGGTTCGGTGACCGCCCTCAAGGGTCCCTTAGTAGAATCACGGCATCTTGCATTGTGCGAGGGCGTGAGGAGATTACGGTGGCCCTAGTGGCTTCTTGGGGAGCATTGTGCCTCCACACCGCTCCAAACGGAGATTAGCATCCGCAAGGGTGTGAACATCGGGATACATCGTCGTCTCCGAGTGCCTCGGTTATCTCTTACCCGAGCCCTTTACTTATGCACTTTACTTTGTGATAGCCATATTGTTTCTTGTCATATATCTTGCTATCACCTAAGTAGTTTTTCTTGCTTAGCATAAGTTGTTGGTGCACATAGGTGAGCCTAGTTGTTGTAGGTTTTGTGCTTGACAAATTAACCGCTAGGTTTATTCCGCATTTGTTCAAGCCTCAACCGTAATTATTTTAAAGCGCCTATTCACCCCCCTCTAGGCGACATTCACGATCTTTCACAAACGACTAAGGAGTTAGTCACGAGGTGATGTATTACGGAACGAGTAAAGAGACTTGCCAGCAGCGAGATTGAACTAGGTATGAAGATACCGACAATCGAATCTCGGGCAAGTAACATACCGATAGACAAAGGGAATTACATATGTTGTCATAACGGTTCGACCGATAAAGATCTTCGTAGAATATGTAGGAGCCAATGTGGGCATCCAGGTTCCGCTATTTTTTATTGACCGGAGAGGTGTCTTGGTCATGTCTACATAGTTCTCGAACCCATAGGGTCCGCACGCTTAACATTCGATGACGATATAGTATTATATGAGTTATGTGATTTGGTGACCGAATGTTGTTTGGAGTCTCAGATGAGATCACATACATGAAGAGGAGTCTCGAAATGTTTGAGAAGTAAAGATTGATATATAGGACGATGGTATTCGGACATCGGAAGTGTTTCGGGGGTTACCGGGTACTTATCGGGTCACCGAAAGGGGTTCCGAGAACCTCCAGCAAAAGATATGGGCCTTATGGGCCAAGAGGGGAAATGCACCAGCCACAAGGGGCCGGCCTAGGAGGAGAAGGAAAGAGGGGAAGGGAAAGGAAAGAGAGGAATAGGATTCCCCTTCCTTCCCTCGCCCCCCTTTCCTTCCCCCTCCGACAAACATGGCAGGGGGCGTGGCCAAGGGGAGGACCCCAAGTAGGATTCAGACTACTTGGGGCGCCTCCTGTCAGCCTCCCCTCTCCCTCCCACCTATATATATGTGGGGGGCACCCTAGCACACACCAGACAATTGCCTAGCCGTGTGCGGCGCCCCCCTCCACGGTTTACACCCCCGGTCATATTTTCGTAGTGCTTAGGCGAAGCCCTGCGGAGATCACTTCACCATCACTGTCACCACGCCATCATGCTGACGGAAATCATCTACTACCTCAACATCTTGCTGGATCAAGAAGGCGAGGGACGTCACCGAGCTGAACATGTGCAAAACACGGAGGTGTCGTGCGTTTGGTACTTGATCGGTTGAAGCGCGAAGAAGTTCGGCTACATCAACCGCGTTGTGAAACACTTCTGCTTACGGTCTACGAGGGTACGTAGACACACTCTTCCCCTCGTTGCTATGCATCTCCATGGATAGATCATTGCGTGTGCGTATAATTTTTTTGTTTTTCCATGCAACGATTCCCAACAGTGGCATCATGAGCCAGGTCTATGCGTAGATGATATGCATGAGTAGAACACAAAGAGTTGTGGGCGGTGATAGTCATACTACTTACCACCAACGTCTTATTTTGATTTGGCGGTATTGTGGGATGAAGCGGCCCGGACCAACCTTACATGTCCACGCACATGAGACTGGTTCCACCGACTGACATGCAACTAGTTTTGCATAAAGGTGGCTGGCGGGTGTTTGTTTCTCCTACTTTAGTTGAATCGAATTTGACTGCGGCCGGTCCTTGAAGAAGGTTAAAATGGCAAACTTGACGAAACACCGTTGTGGTTTTATGCGTAGGTAAGAACATTTATTGCTAGAAACCCGTAGCAGCCACGTAAAACTTGCAACAACAAAGTAGAAGACGTCTAACTTGTTTTTGCAGGGTATGTTGTGATGTGATATGGTCAAGATATGATGTGATATACGTTATTGCATGAGATGATCATGTTTTGTAAGATGTCAGGCAACCGGCATGAGCCTTATGGTTGTCTCTTTATTGTATGAAATGCAAACGCCATGTAATTTCTTTACTTTATCACTATGCCCTAGCGATAGTTGTAGAAGCAATAGTTGGCAAGATGACCACGACGCTACGATGAAGATCAAGGTGTCGAGCCGGTGACGATGGAGATCATGACGATGCTTTGGAGATGGAGATCAAAAGCACAAGATGATGATGGGCATATCATGTCACATATTTTGATTGCATCTGATGTTTATCTTTTATGCATCTTATTTTGCTTAGTACGGCGATAGCATTATAAGATGACCCCTTCACTAAATTTAAAGGTAAAAGTGTTCTCCCTGAGTATGCACCGTTGCTACAGTTCATCGTGTTGAGACACCACGTGATGATCGGGTGTGATAAACTCTATGTTCACATACAATAGGTGCAAGACAGTTTTGCACATGCAGAATACTTGGGTTAAACTCAACAAGCCTAGAATGTACAGACATGGCCTCGGAACACTGGAGACCGAAAGGTCGAACGTGAATCATATAGTAGATATGATCAACATAGAGATGTTCACCATTGATGACTACCCCATCTCACGTGATGATCGGACATGGGTTAGTTGATTTGGATCACGTATCACTTAGATGACTTAAGGGATGTCTATTTAAGTGGGAGTTCTTAAGTAATGTGATTAATTGAACTTAATTTATCATGAACTTAGTCTTGATTGTATTTACAGATCTATGTTGTAGATCAATAGCTCGCGATATAGCTCCCCTATTTTTGATATGTTCCTAGAGAAAAAAGTTGAAAGATGATAGTAGCAATGATGCAGACTGGATCTGTGTGTCGGTGCAACAAACCCTGGGCCTGTTGCCCAACTGTGCACAGGCACAAGATCAAGATTGAAGCACCAGCTTAAGTCAGGGATTAAAGAACCAAGAGATTTGAAGAACCAACATGCAGCTCAGAGGGACCAAGATCAAACCAGAGGAGCAAGATATCGGCAAGAGAGAGGCCACCACCAGAAGCAAGCAGCCAAGACTCCACAGGGAACCTGCCGGGGGGTCACGGGGGTTGAACCACCCCACCAACCACTCAAACGCGACTCACGTTGTCAGTCAGTGCGGTGTCAAGCCGCAAGGTGATTAAGTGGTAGCCATTCGCCACATGGCAGCCATTTCCTACAGAAGAAACCCGAAGATGACACCTGTTCCGCAACGTGTCAAGGGAATAGGCGCGGAGCTGGCAAGATAGCCCGGCAGGCCTTGTCGGACAACTAGTAATGTGACACTAAGCGGCACATTTAATGCACCCTGTCAGCCCACAGAGTTAGGTATGATAGCACTTTTTGCTATAATATCAGTGGATAATGACCACTTTGCCAGTGTGGTGATCCCTTAATCTATAAAAGGAGGCCCATGGCTCTTGGAGGAGGGGTTAGAAGGTTGGAAAGTTGATGAACCCAAGCCACCATATGCGCGTAGTCGCTATGGCCCCGAGGCAAACCCTGCCAGGCAAGTGTACTACGCATCACCACACTCATTCCGCCATCAATCCACCAAAGCAGGAGTAGGGTCTTACACCTCGCCGCGGCCCGAACCTGGGTAAATTGCTTGTGTGCTCTCTATCGTGCTGCCATGCGCTGATCTGCTCTTTGTGCAACGTGACGTCCCCCCGCCAGACCAGCAAAGGACCACCCGGTCCCATAGGTGGCCGCGGATATTGAAGGAAATATGCCCTAGAGGCAATAATAAAGTATTATTTATTTCCTTATATCATGATAAATGTTTATTATTCATGCTAGAATTGTATTAACCGGAAACATAATACATGTGTGAATACATAGACAAATAGAGTGTCACTAGTATGCCTCTACTTGACTAGCTCGTTAATCAAAGATGGTTATGTTTCCTAGCCATAGACATGAGTTGTCATTTGATTAACGGGATCACCTCATTAGGAGAATGACGTGATTGACTTGACCCATTCCGTTAGCTTAGCACCCGCTCGTTTAGTATGTTGCTATTGCTTTCTTCATGACTTATACATGTTCCTATGACTATGAGATTATGCAACTCCCGTTTACCGGAGGAACACTTTGTGTGCTACCAAACATCACAACGTAAATGGGTGATTATAAAGGTGCTCTACAGGTGTCTCCAAAGGTACTTGTTGGGTTGGCGTATTTCGACATTAGGATTTGTCACTCCGATCGTCAGAGAGGTATCTCTGGGCCCACTCGGTAATACACATCACTATAAGCCTTGCAAGCATTGTGACTAATGAGTTAGTTGCGGGATGATGTATTACGGAACGAGTAAAGAGACTTGCCGGTAACGAGATTGAACTAGGTATCGAGATACCGACGATCGAATCTCGGGCAAGTAACATACCGATGACAAAGGGAACAACGTATGTTGTTATGCGGTTTGACCGATAAAGATCTTCGTAGAATATGTGGGAGCCAATATGAGCATCCAGGTTCCGCTATTGGTTATTGACCGGAGAGGTGTCTCGGTCATGTCTACATAGTTCTCGAACCCGCAGGGTCCGCACGCTTAACGTTACGATGACAGTTTTATTATGAGTTTATGTATGTTGATGTACCGAAGGAGTTCGGAGTCCCGGATGAGATCGGGGACATGACGAGGAGTCTCGAAATGGCCGAGACGTAAAGATCGATATAATGGACGACTATATTCGGACTTCGGAAAGGTTCCGAGTGATTCGGGTATTTTTCGGAGTACCGGAGAGTTACGGGAATTCGTATTGGGCCTTAATGGGCCATACGGGAAAGGAGAGAAAGACCCCAAAGGGTGGTCGCACCCCTCCCCATGGGCTAGTCCGAATTGGACTAGGGAGGGGGGGCGCCCCCTTCCTTCTTTCTCCTTCCCCTTTCCCTTCTCCTACTCCCACAAGGAAAGGAGGAGTCCTACTCCCGGTGGGAGTAGGACTCCCCCCTTTGGCGCGCCTCTCCCCTTGGCCGGCTGCCTCCCCCTTGCTCCTTTATATACGGGGGCAGGGGGGCACCCCAGAAGGACAACAATTGATCCTTAAGATCTCTTAGCCGTGTGCGGTGCCCCCCTCCACCATATTACACCTCGATAATACCGTTGCGGAGCTTAGGCGAAGCCCTGCGTCGGTGGAACATCATCATCATCACCACGCCGTCGTGCTGACGAAACTCTCCCTCAACACTCGGCTGGATCGGAGTTCGAGGGACGTCATCGAGCTGAACGTGTGTAGAACTCGGAGGTGCCGTGCGTTCGGTACTTGATCGGTCGGATCGTGAAGACGTACGACTACATCAACCGCGTTGTGATAACGCTTCCACTGTCGGTCTACGAGGGTACGTGGACAACACTCTCCCCTCTCGTTGCTATGCATCACCATGATCTTGCGTGTTCGTAGGATTTTTTTTGAAATTACTACGTTACCCAACAGTGGCATCCGAGCCTGGTTTTATGCGTTGATGCTATGCACGAGTAGAACACAAGTGAGTTGTGGGCGATATAAGTCATACTGCTTACCAGCATGTCATACTTTGGTTCAGCGGTATTGTGAGATGAAGCGGCCCGGACCGACATTACGCGTACGCTTACGCGAGACTGGTTTCACCGTTGCGAGCACTCGTTGCTTAAAGGTGACCGGCGGGTGTCTGTCTCTCTCACTTTAGTTGAACCGAGTGTGGCTACGCCCGGTCCTTGCGAAGGTTAAAACAACACCAACTTGACAAACTATCGTTGTGGTTTTGATGCGTAGGTAAGAACGGTTCTTGCTAAGCCCGTAGCAGCCACGTAAAACTTGCAACAACAAAGTAGAGGACGTCTAACTTGTTTTTGCACGGCATGTTGTGATGTGATCTGGTCAAGACATGATGTGATATAATTTGTTGTATGAGATGATCATGTTTTGTAACCGAGTTATCGGCAACTGGCAGGAGCCATATGGTTGTCGCTTTATTGTATGAGATGCAATCGCCATGTAATAGTTTTACTTTATCACTAAGCGGTAGCGATAGTCGTAAAAGCAAGTAGTTGGCGAGACGACAACGATGCTACGATGGAGATCAAGGTGTCGCGCCGGTGATGATGGTGATCATGACGGTGCTTCGGAGATGGAGATCACGGGCACGGTGCTTCGGAGATGGAGATCACAAGCACAAGATGATGATGGCCATATCATATCACTTATATTGATTGCATGTGATGTTAATCCTTTATGCATCTTATCTTGCTTTGTTTGACGGTAGCATTATAAGATGATCTCTCACTAAAATTTCAAGATAAAAGTGTTCTCCCTGAGTATGCACCGTTGCGAAAGTTCTTCGTGCTGAGACACCACGTGATGATCGGGTGTGATAGGCTCTACGTTCAAATACAACGGGTGCAAAACAGTTGCACACGCAGAATACTCAGGTTAAACTTGACGAGCCTAGCATATGCAGATATGGCCTCGGAACACAGAGACCGAAAGGTCGAGCGTGAATCATATAGTAGATATGATCAACATAGTGATGTTCACCATTGAAACTACTCCATCTCACGTGATGATCGGACATGGTTTAGTTGATTTGGATCACGTAATCACTTAGATGATTAGAGGAATATCTATCTAAGTGGGAGTTCTTAAGTAATATGATTAATTGAACTTAAATTTATCATGAACTTAGTACCTGATAGTATCTTGCTTGTCTATGTTAATTGTAGATAAATGGCCCGTGCTGTTGTTCCATTGAATTTTAATGCGTTCCTTGAGAAAGCTAAGTTGAAAGATGATGGTAGCAATTACACGGACTGGGTCCATAACTTGAGGATTATCCTCATTGCTGCACAGAAGAATTACGTCCTGGAAGCACCGCTAGGTGCCAGGCCTCCTGCAAGAGCTACGCCAGAAGTTATGAACGTCTGGCAGAGCAAAGCTGATGACTACTCAATAGTTCAGTGTGCCATGCTTTATGGCTTAGAACCGGGACTTCAACGACGTTT
The DNA here is from genome assembly GCF_002575655.3 of Aegilops tauschii subsp. strangulata. Lineage (NCBI taxonomy): Eukaryota > Viridiplantae > Streptophyta > Magnoliopsida > Poales > Poaceae > Aegilops > Aegilops tauschii. The sequence goes on from NC_053039.3 coordinate 108,984,873, forward strand.
TGAACATCATGGAGCATATGAGATGTTCCAGGAGTTGAAGTTAATATTTCAAGCAAATGCCCGGATTGAGAGATATGAAGTCTCCAATAAGTTCTATAGCTGCAAGATGGAAGAGAATAGTTCTGTCAGTGAGCATATACTCAGAATGTCTGGGTATAATAATCACTTGATTCAACTGGGAGTTGAACTTCCGGATGATTGCGTCATTGACAGAATTCTTCAATCACTGCCACCAAGCTACAAGAGCTTCGTGATGAACTATAAAATGCAAGGGATGGATAAGACAATTCCCGAGCTCTTCGCAATGCTAAAGGCAGCGGAGGTAGAAATCAAAAAGGAGCATCAAGTGTTGATGGTCAGTAAAACCACTAGTTTCAAGAAAAAGGGCAAAGGAAAGAAGAAAGGGAACTTCAAGAAGAACAGTAAGCAAGTTGCTGTTCAGGAGAAGAAATCCAAGTCTGGACCTAAGCCTGAAACTGAGTGCTTCTACTGTAAGCAGACTGGCCACTGGAAGCAGAACTGCCCCAAGTATTTGGCGGATAAGAAGGATGGCAAGGTTAATAAAGGTATATGTGATATACATGTTATTGATGTGTACCTTACTAATACTCGCAGTAGCACCTGGGTATTTGATACTGGTTCTGTTGCTAATATTTGCAACTCAAAACAGGGGCTACGGATTAAGCGAAGATTGGCTAAGGATGAGGTGACGATGCGCGTGGGAAATGGTTCCAAAGTCGATGTGATCGCCGTCGGCACGCTACCTCTACATCTACCTTCGGGATTAGTTTTAGACCTAAATAATTGTTATTTGGTGCCAGCGTTGAGCATGAACATTATATCTGGATCTTGTTTAACGCGAGACGGTTATTCATTTAAATCAGAGAATAATGGTTGTTCTATTTACATGAATAATATCTTTTATGGTCATGCACCCTTGAAGAGTGGTCTATTTTTAATGAATCTCGATAATAGTGATACACATATTCATAATGTCAAAGCCAAAGATGCAGAGTTGATAATGACAGTGCAACTTATTTGTGGCACTGCCGTTTGGGTCATATCGGTGTAAAGCGCATGAAGAAACTCCATACTGATGGACTTTTGGAATCACTTGATTTTGAATCACTTGGTACTTGCGAACCGTGCCTTATGGGCAAGATGACCAAAACACCGTTCTCCGGAACTATGGAGAGAGCAACAGATTTGTTGGAAATCATACATACAGATATATGTGGTCCGATGAATATTGAGGCTCGTGGCGGATATCGTTATTTTCTCACCTTCACAGATGATTTGAGCAGATATGGGTATATCTACTTAATGAAACATAAGTCTGAAACATTTGAAAAGTTCAAAGAATTTCAGAGTGAAGTTGAAAATCATCGTAACAAGAAAATAAAATTCCTACGATCTGATCGTGGAGGAGAATATTTGAGTTACAAGTTTGGCCTACATTTGAAACAATGCGGAATAGTTTCGCAACTCACGCCACCCGGAACACCACAACGTAATGGTGTGTCCGAATGTCGTAATCGTACTTTATTAGATATGGTGCGATCTATGATGTCTCTTACTGATTTACCGCTATCGTTTTGGGGTTATGCTTTAGAGACGGCTGCATTCACTCTAAATAGGACACCATCAAAATCCGTTGAGACGACGCCTTTTGAACTATGGTTTGGCAAGAAACCAAAGTTGTCGTATCTTAAAGTTTGGGGTTGCGATGCTTATGTGAAGAAACTTCAACCTGATAAGCTCGAACCTAAATTGGAGAAATGTGTCTTCATAGGATACCCAAAGGAGACTGTTGGGTACACCTTCTATCACAGATCCCAAGGCAAGATATTCGTTGCTAAGAATGGATCCTTTCTAGAGAAGGAGTTTCTCTCGAATGATGTGAGTGGGAGGAAAGTAGAACTTGATGAGGTAACTGTACCTGCTCCCTTATTGGAAAGTAGATCATCGCAGAAATCAGTTTCTGCGACACCTACACCAATTAGTGAGGAAGTTAATGATAATGATCATGAAACTTCAGATCAAGTTATTACTGAACCTCGTAGGTCAACTAGATCAAGATCCGCACCAGAGTGGTACGGCAATCCTGTTCTAGAGGTCATGTTACTAGACCATGATGAACCTACGAACTATGAAGAAGCGATGGTGAGCCCAGATTCCGCAAAATGGCTTGAAGCCATGAAATCCGAGATGGGATCCATGTATGAGAACAAAGTATGGACTTTGGTTGACTTGCCCGATGGTCGGCAAGCCATTGAAAATAAATGGATCTTCAAGAAGAAGACTGACGCTGATGGTAATGTTACTGTCTATAAAGCTCGACTTGTTGCGAAAGGTTTTCGACAAGTTCAAGGGATTGACTACGATGAGACCTTCTCACCCGTAGCGATGCTTAAGTCTGTCCGAATCATGTTAGCAATTGCCGCATTTTATGATTATGAAATTTGGCAAATGGATGTCAAAACTGCATTCCTGAATGGATTTCTGGAAGAAGAGTTGTATATGATGCAACCGGAAGGTTTTGTAGAACCAAAGGTAGCTAACAAAGTGTGCAAGCTCCAACGATCCATTTATGGACTGGTGCAAGCCTCTCGGAGTTGGAATAAACGCTTTAATAGTGTGATCAAAGCATTTGGTTTTATACAGACTTTTGGAGAAGCATGTATTTACAAGAAAATGAGTGGGAGCTCGATAGCATTTCTGATATTATATGTGGATGACATATTACTGACTGGAAATGATATAGAATTTCTGGATAGCATAAAGGGATACTTGAATAAGAGTTTTTCAATGAAAGACCTCGGTGAAGCTGCATATATATTAGGCATTAAGATCTATAGAGATAGATCAAGACGCTTAATTGGACTTTCACAAAGCACATACCTTGACAAAGTTTTGAAGAAGTTCAAAATGGATCAAGCAAAGAAAGGGTTCTTGCCTGTACTACAAGGTGTGAGATTGAGTAAGACTCAATGCCCGACCACTGCAGAAGATAGAGAGAAGATGAAAGATGTTCCCTATGCTTCAGCCATAGGCTCTATCATGTACGCAATGCTGTGTACCAGACCTGATGTGTCCCTTGCTATAAGTTTAGCAGGGAGGTACCAAAGTAATCCAGGAGTGGATCGCTGGACAGCGGTCAAGAACATCCTGAAATACCTGAAAAGGACTAAGGATATGTTTCTCGTTTATGGAGGTGACAAAGAGCTCATCGTAAATGGTTACATTGATGCAAGCTTTGACACTGATCCGGACGATTCTAAATCGCAAACCGGATACGTGTTTACATTGAATGGTGGAGATGTCAGTTGGTGCAGTTCTAAGCAAAGTGTCGTGGCGGGATCTACGTGTGAAGCGGAATACATAGCTGCTTCGGAAGCAACAAATGAAGGAGTCTGGATGAAGGAGTTCATATCCGATCTGGGTGTCATACCTAGTACATTGGGACCAATGAAAATCTTTTGTGACAATACTGGTGCAATTGCCTTAGCAAAGGAATCCAGATTTCACAAGAGAACCAAGCACATCAGAATACGTTTCAATTCCATCCGGGATTTAGTCCAGGTGGGAGACATAGAAACTTGCAAGATACATACGGATCTGAATGTTGCAGACCCGTTGACTAAGCCTCTTCCACGAGCAAAACATGATCAGCACCAAGACTCCATGTGTGTGAGAATCATTACTGTGTAATCTAGATTATTGACTCTAGTGCAAGTGGGAGACTGAAGGAAATATGCCCTAGAGGCAATAATAAAGTATTATTTATTTCCTTATATCATGATAAATGTTTATTATTCATACTAGAATTGTATTAACCGGAAACATAATACATGTGTGAATACATAGACAAATAGAGTGTCACTAGTATGCCTCTACTTGACTAGCTCGTTAATCAAAGATGGTTATGTTTCCTAGCCATAGACATGAGTTGTCATTTGATTAACGGGATCACCTCATTAGGAGAATGACGTGATTGACTTGACCCATTCTGTTAGCTTAGCACCCGATCGTTTAGTATGTTGCTATTGCTTTCTTCATGACTTATACATGTTCCTATGACTATGAGATTATGCAACTCCCGTTTACCGGAGGAACACTTTGTGTGCTACCAAACATCACAACGTAAATGGGTGATTATAAAGGTGCTCTACAGGTGTCTCCAAAGGTACTTGTTGGGTTGGCGTATTTCGAGATTAGGATTTGTCACTCCGATCGTCGGAGAGGTATCTCTGGGCCCACTCGGTAATACACATCACTATAAGCCTTGCAAGCATTGTGACTAATGAGTTAGTTGCGGGATGATGTATTACGGAACGAGTAAAGAGACTTGCCGGTAACGAGATTGAACTAGGTATCGAGATACCGACGATCGAATCTCGGGCAAGTAACATACCGATGACAAAGGGAACAACGTATGTTGTTATGCGGTTTGACCGATAAAGATCTTCGTAGAATATGTGGGAGCCAATATGAGCATCCAGGTTCCGCTATTGGTTATTGACCGGAGAGGTGTCTCGGTCATGTCTACATAGTTCTCGAACCCGCAGGGTCCGCACGCTTAACATTACGACGACAGTTTTATTATGAGTTTATGTATGTTGATGTACCGAAGGAGTTCGGAGTCCCGAATGAGATCGGGGACATGACGAGGAGTCTCGAAATGGCCGAGACGTAAAGATCGATATAATGGACGACTATATTCGGACTTCGAAAAGGTTCCGAGTGATTCGGGTATTTTTCGGAGTACCGGAGAGTTACAGGAATTCGTATTGGGCCTTAATGGGCCATACGGGAAAGGAGAGAAAGACCCCAAAGGGTGGCCGCACCCCTCCCCATGGGCTAGTCCGAATTGGACTAGGGAGGGGGGGCGCCCCCTTCCTTCTTTCTCCTTCCCCTTTCCCTTCTTGTACTCCCACAAGGAAAGGAGGAGTCCTACTCCCGGTGGGAGTAGGACTCCCCCCTTTGGCGCGCCTCTCCCCTTGGCCGGCTGCCTCCCCCTTGCTCCTTTATATACGGGGGCAGGGGGGCACCCCAGAAGGACAACAATTGATCCTTAAGATCTCTTAGCCGTGTGCGGTGCCCCCCTCCACCATATTACACCTCGATAATACCGTTGCGGAGCTTAGGCGAAGCCCTGCGTCGGTGGAACATCATCATCGTCACCACGCCGTCGTGCTGACGAAACTCTCCCTCAACACTCGGCTGGATCGGAGTTCGAGGGACGTCATCGAGCTGAACGTGTGTAGAACTCGGAGGTGCCGTGCGTTCGGTACTTGATCGGTCGGATCGTGAAGACGTACGACTACATCAACCGCGTTCTGATAACGCTTCCACTGTCGGTCTACGAGGGTACGTGGACAACACTCTCCCCTCTCGTTGCTATGCATCACCATGATCTTGCGTGTTCGTAGGATTTTTTTTTGAAATTACTACGTTACCCAACAAATATCCCGCGACATCTTTGGTGCACCAAGTAGGGGGATCGCTTGCACAAACCTGAAATCATGCGCAGCGCGTCATCTTCATCGCCATCTTCATCTTCGACAACACCATCGACCATGGCGCCTAAGAAGAAGAAGAACTCCGGCCCTTCGGCCCATCCGTCCACCTCGAAGGCTCCATCGCCCGCGGCCTCTAGTGCCGGGGGAAGAGATGAGAAGGTGTTCGCGAACTACTTCCCTTTGGCCCTCAAGTCCAATGTGAGGTCTTGGGTGATGCACCTGCCGGAGAACTCCATTTCGTCATGGGCAGACCTGTGCCACGAGTTCATCGGTGCCTTCACCGGTGGCCGCCAAGAGCCCGGCAGTCCCAGCGACCTGCAGCTTCTCCAGCAGAAGGAAGGAGAAACCCTCCGTGAGTATTTACAGAGATTCAGTAAAGTTCATAGAAATATTCCAAATATCCATCCGGCAGCCGTTATAGCAGCCTTCCAGTCCAATGTGCGCAACCGTCGCATTTGTTCTAAGATGAATGTATGGTTGCCCAAGACTGTGAAGGAGCTATACATACTGGTAGATAAGTGTGCTCGGATGGAGGGAGGAAGGAAGTTGCCCGTAGAGGACGATTGCATCAATGTTGATTCAGAGGATGATGATGAATCAACAAGTCAGAGAAAGGGCAAGAAGCGCAATAAGAAGACAAGGGATAAGGCATTAATGATTGTGGAAGGATCGGGCACACCTAGTACCGGCAAGAAGGCCAAGGTTGAGGCCCCTGGCAAGGAAGTTGTCGCGTGCGCTGCCTGCCGGGAAGCCGCTGCCACGGAAAAAGTTGGGAAAGGTGATGGGCCGTACTGCAAGATCCACCGGACCAAGGGCCACGACCTTCAGGAGTGTTATCAGGTTGAGCAGATCCAAGCACCAAGGACAGTTAATGATGTAAGGCACCTGAAGGGATGCATTACCGCGCTAAGTAGATTCATTTCCAAGTCTGCCGAGCATGCCCTGCCGTTCTTCAAAATTTTGAAGAAAGCAGGGCCCATGAAGTGGACCCCGGAAGCAGATGCAACTCTGCAAGAATTGAAGGCCTACCTATCGTCTGTGCCTAACTTGGTTGCACCCAAACCCCAAGAGCCGTTGTTACTTTACTTGGCGGCAACCAACCAAGTGGTCAGTGCGGCCTTGGTGGCACAGTGAGAGGTGGATGAGGCCGAAAGTGGCCAGATCACGACAGAGTCAGAAAAGGATCAGAACAGCAGTGAGCATGGCAACGAGGGCAACCCCAAGGACGCGGCAAGGAAGAAAGTGGTGCAGCGCCCAGTATACTTTGTCAGCTCCTTGTTACAAGGGGCTAGATCGAGGTATTCTGGTGTGCAAAAGTTGATCTTTGGCCTCGTCATGGCCTCAAGGAAACTGCGCCACTACTTCCAAACCCATGAGATTACAGTTGTCACTCGTTTTCCGTTGCAAAGGATACTCCGAAACCCTGAGGCCACCGGTAGAATGGTGGAGTGGGCTTTGGAGTTATCCAGCTTTGGTTTGAAGTTTGAAAGCACGTCAACTATTCAAAGCAGGGCACTAGCAGAGTTTATTACAGAATGGACGCCAACCCCTAATGAGGAAGTGGCAGAAATAGCTCTCCTCTGCAAGGAATCACCCCAAGAATGGATTATGTATTTTGATAGTGCTTTTTCCCTACAAGGTGTAGGGGTTGGCGTGCTTCTTGTTGCCCCCTCCGGGGAGCACTTAAAAGTCGTCCAAATGCACTTTGCTCGGGAAGAAGCCACCAACAATACAACTGAGTATGAAGGGCTCCTTGCCGAGCTCAGGATTGCAGCAGAATTGGGAATTAAGAAGTTGATCATTCGAGGAGATTCACAGCTTGTGGTGAGACAAGTCAACAAGGATTATCAAAGTCCATTGATGGAAGCATACGTCGAGGAAGTGAGGAGATTAGAGGAGCACTTTGATGGGTTGCAAACAGAGCATGTACCCTGTGTGGAAAACAACATAGCTAATCGTCTGTCAAAGTGTGCTGCGCAGAAGCTTCCTGTGGAACCAGGAACTTTTGTTCTCCATCTCTCTCAGCCATCCGTATCACCAGCGACAATGGCCCGGAAAAGGAGAAAGTTGGACTACGGTAAGCCTCTCCCGGTCGAGCCGTCCGCCCCCGGCAGAGACCCTGCCGGAAACAACTCCTCACAGCCTGTCGAACCACCCCCTCCAGCCGGGCCTATGGACCCCGTGAACGAGGCTGGTGCTCCCGCAGCCGAGGAGGTGCCGCTAGTCCTCGTTGCCGAGCCCCGGGCTCCAACTTGGGTAAGGCACATTGTCCACTTCCTCCAAACCGGAGAACTTCCCGGCGACCAAGATGAAGCTGAGAAAGTAACCCGGAGTGCCAGTATGTATCAGTTTGTCGATGAAACTCTGTACAGAAGGAGGCCCAACGGTGTGAAATTGAAGTGTGTCTGCCGGGAGGATGGAAAGGAACTGTTGGCTGAGATTCACAGAGGAATGTGCGGCTCACACATTGGATCAAGGGCATTAGTTGGGAAAGCATTCCGGCAAGGATTCTATTGGCCCATAGCCCTCCAAGATGCAGTTGAGCTCGTCACGACATGTGAAGCCTGCCAGTTCCATTCCAAGAGAACACACCTGCCTGCCCAAGCCCTTCAGACAATCCCTCTATCATGGCCATTTTCGGTCCCGGGGCTCGATATCGTCGGCCTCTTCCCCCGAGCAATCGGGGGCTTTGAATTCTTGTTCGTTGCCATCGACAAGTTTACAAAGTGGCCGGAAGTGACTGCCGTGAGAAAGGTGATTGCTCAGTCAGCTATCAAGTTCTTGAAAGAATTGGTGTGTCGTTTCGGAGTTCCGGCAAGGATCATCACTGACAACGGCACCCAGTTCACAAGCCATGCCTTCATGCAATACGTTCATGCCCTTGGATGCAAGATCTCATTCGCTTCTGTGGCACACCCCCGGAGCAATGGACAAGCTGAGACGGTGAACGCTGAAGTACTTCATGGACTCAAGACAAGAACTTTCGATACGCTGCAGAAGCATGGCAGGCGGTGGATCGAGGAGCTACCGGTAGTTCTCTGGTCCCTCAGAACGACATCTAACCGAGCTACCGAGCAGACTCCCTTCTCCTTGGTCTACGGGGCAGAAGCAGTTATCCCCACGGAACTCATTTACGGGTCCCCTCGAGTGCTTGCCTACAATGAAGTAGCGCAAGATCAGCACCGGCGTGATGATGCTATGCTACTCGAGGAGAACCGTCTCCGGGCTGCTACGCGTGCTGCACGCTACCAGCAAGCCCTGCGTCGCTATCACAGCCGCAGGGTTCATGCCCGGTGTTTTGAGGAAGGTGACCTTGTCCTTAGGCGCATTCAGTCCGCCAAGGGTACAAACAAGCTATCACCGAAGTGGGAAGGCCCTTACCAGGTGGTATGAGTCGCCAGACCTGGCGCAGTCCGTCTGGAGACCGGGGATGGCACTCGTTTGCAAAACTCATGGAATATTGAGCATCTCCATAAGTACTACCTGTAAGGCGCGAGGCCGCCAGGAACTGCCCGACAACCACCCTTTTGTACAGGCCTTGCCTCAGCTGCATGTTGATACGTCTCCAACGTATCTATAATTTTTGATTGTTCCATGCTATTATATATTCTGTTTTGGATGTTTAATGGGCTTATTTAGACACTTTTATATTATTTTTGGGACTAACCTATTAACCCAAGGCCCAGTGCAAATTGTTGTTTTTTTGCCTATTTCAGTGTTTCGTAGAAAAGGAATATCAAACGGAGTCCAAACGGAATGAAACCTTCGGAAGAGTTATTTTTGGAACAAACGTGATCCAGAGGACTTGGAGTGGACGTCAAGAAACGAACGAGGAGGCCACGAGGCAGGGGGGCGCGCCAACCCCCCTGGGCGCGCCCTCCACCCTCGTGGGCCCCTCGTGGCTCCACGGACCTACTTCTTCCTCCTATATATACCTACGTACCCCGAAACCATCGAGGAGCACCACGAAAACCTAATTCCACCGCCGCAACCTTCTGTACCCGTGAGATCCCATCTTGGGGCCTTTTCCAGCGCAACGCCGGAGGGGGAATCAATCACGGAGGGCTTCTACATCAACACCATAGCCTCTCCGATGATGTGTGAGTAGTTTACCACAGACCTTCGGGTCCATAGTTATTAGCTAGATGGCTTCTTCTCTCTCTTTAGATCTCAATACAAAGTTCTCCTCGATCTTCTTGGAGATCTATTCGATGTAACTCTTTTTGCGGTGTGTTTGTCGAGATCCGATGAATTGTGGGTTTATGATCAAGATTATCTATGAACAATATTTGAATCTTCTCTGAATTCTTTTATGTATGGTTGGTTATCTTTGCAAGTCTCTTAGAATTATCAGTTTGGTTTGGCCTACTAGATTGATCTTTCTTGCAATGGGAGAAGTGCTTAGCTTTGGGTTCAATCATGCGGTGCTCGATCCCAGTGACAGTAGGGGAAACGACACGTATTGTATTGTTGCCATCGAGGATAAAAAGATGGGGTTTATATCATATTGCTTGAGTTTATCCCTCTACATCATGTCATCTTACCTAATGCGTTACTCTGTTCTTATGAACTTAATACTCTAGATGCATGCTGGATAGCGGTCGATGTGTGGAGTAATAGTAGTAGATGCAGGCAGGAGTCGGTCTACTTGTCACGGACGTGATGCCTATATACATGATCATGCCTAGATATTCTCATAATTATGCACTTTCCTATCAATTGCTCGACAATAATTTGTTCACCCACCGTAATACTTATGCAATCTTGAGAGAAGCCACTAGTGAAACCTATGGCCCCCAGGTCTATTCTCCATCATATTAATCTCCCATCAACAAGCTATTTCTATCGCCGTTTATTTTTCTTTCTTTACTTTTAGTCTTTATCATAAAAATACAAAAAATATTATCTTATCATCTCTATCAGATCTCACTTTTGCAAGTGGCCGTGAAGGGATTGACAACCCATTTATCGCGTTGGTTGCAAGGTTCTTATTTGTTTGTGTAGGTGCGAGGGACTTGCGTGTGGCCTCCTACTGGATTGATACCTTGGTTCTCAAAAACTGAGGGAAATACTTACGCTACTTTGCTGCATCACCCTTTCCTCTTCAAGGGAAAAACCAACGCATGCTCAAGAGGTAGAAAGAAGGATTTCTGGCACCGTTGTCGGGGAGTCTACGCACAAGTTAAGACATACCAAGTACCCATCACAAACTCTTATCCCTCGCATTACATTATTTGCCATTTTCCTCTCGTTTTCCTCTCCCCCACTTCACCCTTGCCGTTTTATTCGCCTCTTTCCCGTTGTTTTCCTTGTGCCATGGCCGAATCAAAAAGGACCAAGGGCTCTCTCCATGGTTTTAATACTTTGGATAGTCCCTCTGTCCTCTCTAAGCTCATAAATAATGATGCTATGGAAAGACCTACCGGGGTTGTCAATGAGGGTTTGAATAATTTCGATGAAAATGATCCTGGAATTTTTCGTTATTTACTTGATGAACCTTTGAAATATGCTTGGGATAGGCTTTTAAGGATCCGAGCTAGCTATGTGCCCCAATATCAAATTGAGGTATACCTAAAAAGCTTTTATGTTGGGTTGCCCGCTTCGTTCAAGCAAGTTTGAGATTCTATTTTTGAAGAGGGTTTTCTTGAAGGGGATCCCATAGATACCTATGAAAAGATGAAAACTATATTTGGTCACCCTATGAGTGATAAAGTTGAATCCACCTCTCTTTTGTGCTTTTACCAAAACGAAATTATCAAAGAGATGAAAGCTAGCTTAGATGCAAATTTCTGTAGCGTGCTTAATCTTTCTTCCACCATTAATGGTCACGTGCTTTATCAAAATAGAAAGATAAATGCTATAGATAATAAATTTTCTCTTTTCTTTTCCAACACTAAAGATGACAATACCTAGATCTATCCTTGCCTTTATGCCTAGCTAGGGGCGTTAAACGATAGCGCTTGTTGGGAGGCAACCCAAATTTATTTTAGTTTTTTTGCTTTTTGGTTCTGTTTAGGAATAAATAATCCATACAGCTTATGTTTAGATGTGGTTTTGTGTTTTAATTAGTGTTTGTGCCAAGTAGAACCTTTGGGAAGACTTGGGGAAAGTCTTTGCGATCTTGCTGTAAAAAACAGAAACTTTAGCGCTCACGAGATTAGCTACAACTTTTTACTGGAGAGCGCTATTTAGTTGATTCTTTTTGAAGATGATTAATAGATAAATTGCTCACGTCCAGTAATTTATTTTAGAATTTTTGGAGTTCCAGAAGTTTGCGTTAGTTACAGATTACTACAGACTGTTCTGTTTTTGCCAGATTCTGTTTTTCGTGTGTTGTTTGCTTATTTTGATGAATCTATGGCTAGTAATGGAGTTTATGAACCATAGAAAAGTTGGAATACAGTAGGTTTAACACCAATATAAATAAATAACGAGTTCATTACAGTACCTTAAAGTGGTGTTTTGTTTTCTTTCGCTAACGGAGCTCACGAGATTTTCTGTTAAGTTTTGTGTTGTGAAGTTTTCAAGTTTTGGGTAAAGATTTGATGGATTATGGAACAATGAGTGGCAAGAGCCTAAGCTTGGGGATGCCCAAGGCACCCCAAGGTAAAATCTAATGACAACCAAAAGCCTAAGCTTGGGGATGCCCCGGAAGGCATCCCCTCTTTTGTCTTCGTCCATCGGTAACTTTACTTGGAGCTATATTTTTATTCACCACATGATATGTGTTTTGCTTGGAGCGTCTTGTATGATTTGAGTCTTTGCTTTTTAGTTCACCACAATCATCCTTTCTGTACACACCTTTTGAGAGAGACACACATTAATCGGAATTTATTAGAATACTCTATGTGCTTCACTTATATCTTTTGAGCTAAACAATTTTGCTCTAGTGCTTCACTTATATCTTTTAGAGCACGGTGGTGGTTTTATTTTATAGAAATTATTGATCTCTCATGCTTCACTTAAATTATTTTGAGAATCCTTTAGAACAGCATGGTAATTTACCTTGGTTATAAAATTAGTCCTAATATGATAGGCATCCAAGTTGGATATAATAAAAACTTCCATATAAGTGCGTTGAATACTAAGAAAAGTTAGATACTTGATGATTGTTTTGAGATATGAAGATGGTGATATTAGAGTCATGCTAGTTGAGTAGTTGTGAATTTGAGAAATACTTGTTCTAAATTTTGTGATTCCCGTAGCATGGACGTATGGTGAACCGTTATGTGATGAAGTCGGAGCATGATTTATTTATCGGTTGTCTTCCTTATGAGTGGCGGTCAGGGACGAGCGATGGTCTTTTCCTACCAATCTATCCCCCTAGGAGCATGCACGTAGTACTTTGTTTTGATAACTAATAGATTTTTGCAATAAGTATGTGAGTTCTTTATGACTAATGTTGAGTCCATGGATTATACGCACTCTCATCCTTCCACCATTGCTAGCCTCTCTAATACCGCGCACCTTTTGCCGGTATCATACACCCACCATATACCTTCCTCAAAACAGCCACCATGCCTACCTATTATGGCATTTCCATAGCCATTCCGAGATATATTGCCATGCAACTTACCACCGTTCCATTTATTATGACACGTTTCATCATTGTCATATTGCTTTGCATGATCATGTAGTTGACATCGTATTTGTGGCAAAGCCACCTTTATAATTCTTTCATACATGTCACTCTTGATTCATTGCATATCCCGGTACACCGCCGGAGGCATTCACATAGAGTCATATTTTGTTCTAAGTATCGAGTTGTAATTCTTGAGTTGTAAGTAAATAAAAGTGTGATGATCATCATTATTAGAGCATTGTCCCATGTGAGGAAAGGATGATGGAGACTATGATTCCTCCACAAGTCGGGATGAGACTCCGGACGAAAGAAAAAGAAAAAAAAAGAGGCCAAAAGAAAAAAAAAGAGAAAGGCCCAAATAAAAAAATGAATGAGAGAAAAAGAGAGAAGGGACAATGTTACTATCCTTTTGCCACACTTGTGCTTCAAAGTAGCACCATTATCTTTATGATAGAGAGTCTCCTATGTTGTCACTTCCATATACTAGTGGAAATTTTACATTATAGAACTTGGCTTGTATATTCCAATGATGGGCTTCCTCAAAAATGCCCTAGGTCTTCGTGAGCAAGCGAGTTGGATGCACACCCACTTAGTTTCTTTTGTGGAGATTTCATATACTTATAGCTCTAGTGCATCCGTTGCATGGCAATCCCTACTCACTCACATTGATATCTATTGATGGGCATCTCCATAGCCTGTTGATACGCCTAGTTGATGTGGGACTATTCCTCTTTTTGTCTTCTCCACAACCACCATATTCTATTCCACCTATAGTGCTATGTCCATGGCTCACGCTCATGTATTGCGTGAAAGTTGAAAAGGTTTGAGAACACCAAAAGTATGAAACAAGTGCTTGGCTTGTCATCGGTGTTGTGCATGATTTGAATATTTTGTGTGATGAAGATGGATCATAGCCAGACTATATGATTTTGTAGGGATAACTTTCTTTGGCCATGTTATTTTGAGAAGACATGATTTCTTTGTTAGTATACCTGAAGTATTATTATTTTTATGTCAATATTAAACTTTTATCTTGAATCTTTCGGATCTGAACATTCATGCCACAATAAAGAAAATTACATTGAGAAATATGCTAGGTAGCATTCCACATCAAAAATTCTGTTTTTATCATTTACCTACTCGAGGACGAGCAAGAATTAAGCTCGGGGATGCTTGATACGTCTCCAACGTATCTATAATTTTTTTATTGTTCCATGCTATTATATATTCTGTTTTGGATGTTTAATGGGCTTATTTATACACTTTATATTACTTTTGGGACTAACCTATTAACCCAAGGCCCAGTGCAAATTGCTGTTTTTTGCCTATTTCAGTGTTTCGCAGAAAAGGAATATCAAACGGAGTCCAAACGGAATTAAACCTTCGGGAGAGTTATTTTTGGAACAAACGTGATCGAGAGGACTTGGAGTGGACGTCAAGAAACGAACGAGGAGGCCACGAGGCAGGGAGCACGCCTACCCCCTGGGCGCGCTCTCCACCCTCGTGGGCCCCTCGTGTGTCCACCGACCTACTTCTTCCTCCTATATATACCTACGTACCCCGAAACCATCGAGGAGCACCACGAAAACCTAATTCCACCACCGCAACCTTTACCCGTGAGATCCCATCTTGGGGCCTTTTCCGGCGCTCCGCCGGAGGGGGAATCAATCACGGAGGGCTTCTACATCAACACCATAGCCTCTCCGATGATGTGTGAGTAGTTTACCACAGACCTTCGGTCCATAGTTATTAGCCAGATGGCTTCTTCTCTCTCTTTGGATCTCAATACAAAGTTCTCCTCGATCTTCTTGAAGATCTATTCGATGTAACTCTTTTTGCGGTGTGTTTGTCGAGATCCGATGAATTGTGGGTTTATGATCAAGATTATCTATGAACAATATTTGAATCTTCACTGAATTCTTTTATGTATGATTGGTTATCTTTGCAAGTCTCTTCGAATTATCAGTTTGGTTTGGCCTACTAGATTGATCTTTCTTGCAATGGGAGAAGTGCTTAGCTTTGGGTTCAATCATGCGGTGCTTGATCCCAGTGACAGTAGGGGAAACGACACGTATTGTATTGTTGCCATCGAGGATAAAAAGATGGGGTTTATATCATATTGCTTGAGTTTATCCCTCTACATCATGTCATCTTACCTAATGCGTTACTCTGTTCTTGTGAACTTAATACTCTAGATGCATGCTGGATAGCGGTCGATGTGTGGAGTAATAGTAGTAGATGCAGGCAGGAGTCGGTCTACTTGTCACGGACGTGATGCCTATATACATGATCATGCCTAGATATTCTCATAATTATGCACTTTTCTATCAATTGCTCGACAATAATTTGTTCACCCACCGTAATACTTATGCTATCTTGAGAGAAGCCACTAGTGAAACCTATGGCCCCCGGGTCTATTCTCCATCATATTAATTTCCCGTCAACAAGCTATTCATATCGCCATTTATTTTGCTTTCTTTACTTTTAGTCTTTATCATAAAAATACAAAAAATATTATCTTATCATCTCTATCAGATCTCACTTTTGCAAGTGGCCGTGAAGAGATTGACAACCCCTTTATCGCGATGGTTGCAAGGTTCTTATTTGTTTGTGTAGGTGCGAGGGACTTGCATGTGGCCTCCTACTGGATTGATACCTTGGTTCTCAAAAACTGAGGGAAATACTTATGCTACTTTGCTGCATCACCCTTTCCTCTTCAAGGGAAAAACCAACGCATGCTCAAGAGGTAGCACATGTAACTCCTTGTACAAAGCCGGGGCGATGACCCCGTGCAAGAGAAAATAAAGAAGCGCTGTAGGGGGACCCAACTAAGATTGCATGCATGCACGAGCACACCCAGATCACTGCATAAGTATTTCATGAGCATTTGCATATGCATATAGATAGGATTGCATCCTGCATTAATTTTCATCTACATGGAGTTGCAGGTTCCTGCCGTGAACTTGACTTCGACAAAGGACGAGAAGATTGCACGGCACAACGATCCTCGAAAAAGCCAAACATATAAGTTTACCACTTGTCCATTAGTGTTCTATAAAGCTATAACTTTGCATGAGAAAACCTCACCTCTCTTTTTGAAACATAGGTGCTCCCATCTATGACTCGAACTTTGCTTCGGTTAGGATGGTCGCAGTAGCCTTTGATAAAAAGGAGCTAGCGGGGGGCTGGCCCCTCTGTCTGTTCCCCGGATGACGTAGCTTTCCGGCAGACAAAGAGGGTGCCGGTAGGATGTCCTGCTGGGAAAAACTCCTTTATTTACATTAAAGAGGCACTCCACCTCTGCATGGACATATACATGCACGGGTTGTGGCAATGTTCATCTTTTTCATTCATATGCTAACACAAGTACAAGCATTACAAAACACAAAAATGGTCTCGAGAGATTACATTATTTGAATTAAAATTTGGCGATTGCCTACAAATTTAAGATTGAAAAAAGATAAGTGCCCCATAATCCCCTCTTTTTGTTTTCCCTCCTTCAGGCACTACGGCGGAAGGAGGAAAAGACGAGAAAAGGAGCACCCAAGCAGGAGCCCACCCAAGTCCCATCAGGGCCCGTCAGGCACGGCCTGAAAAGACCGGGAGTGGCGAGGCTGCAAAGGCGGAGTGCGGGGGACAGGGCGACGCCTTCTGGTCGCCACCTCCAGAGCCAGCAAGAAGCCCCGGCTTGAGCGCCGGTGGAGTCATCCACCAAAGCTCAGCCGGAAGACTACTGGAGGCGAGGAGAAGGCGCCAAGAGAACATCCCTCCTCGGCTACCACCCGAAGAGGCTAGTGATGACGGTGCCGGGGAGGGAGGGGAAGAGCGGAAAGACGAGGCGGCACATCAATGGTCGGAGGCGAAGGTATCCGCGCCATCATACGGAGAAAAAAAAAATATTCATGTTCGGGGAGAAAAAAATCAGAGAGAAGGATTCATCGCGTTTTACGATACGGAGCCGCCGCCAGGCCCTAATCTCTCTCGGGAGGGCCGATCTGGAGTCCGTTCGGGGCTCCGGAGAGGGGAATCCGTCGCCATCATCATCATCAACCTTCCTCCATCACCAATTTCATGATGCTCACCGCCGTGCGTGAGTAATTCCATCATAGGCTTGCTGGACGGTGATGGGTTGAATGAGATTTATCATGTAATCGAGTTAGTTTTGTTAGGGTTTGATCCCTAGCATCCATTATGTTCTGAGATTGATGTTGCTATGACTTTGCTATGCTTAATGCTTGTCACTAGGGCCCGAGTGCCATGATTTTAGATATGAACCTATTATGTTTTCATGAATATATGTGAGTTCTTGATCCTATCATGCAAGTCAATAGTCACCTACTATGTGTTATGATCCGGTAACCCTGAAGTCGACAATAATCGGGACCACTCCCGGTGATGACCATAGTTTGAGGAGTTCATGTATTCACTAAGTGTTAATGCTTTGGTCCGGTACTCTATTAAAAGGAGGACTTAATATCCCTTAGTTTCCAATAGGACCCCGCTGCCACGGGAGGGTAGGACAAAAGATGTCATGCAAGTTATTTTCCATAAGCACGTATGACTATATTCGGAATACATGCCTACATTACATTGATGAACTGGAGCTAGTTCTGGGTCACCCTATGTTATAACTGTTGCATGAGGAATCGCATCTGACATAATTATCCATCACTGATCCAATGCCTACGAGCTTTTCACATATTGATCTTTGCTTAGTTACTTTTCCGTTGCCACTGTTACAATTACTACAAAACTGCTACTGTTACCTTTGCCACCGTTACCGTTACTTCCATACTACTTTGCTACTAAATACTTTGCTGCAGATATTAAGTTTTCCAGGTGTGGTTGAATTGACAACTCAACTGCTAATACTTGAGAATATTCTTTGGCTCCCCTTGTGTCGAATCAATAAATTTGGGTTGAATACTCTACCCTCGAAAACGTTGCGATCCCCTATACTTGTGGGTTATCAAGACTATTTTCTGGCGCCGTTGCCGGGGAGCATAGCTCTATTCTTTGAGTCACTTGGGATTTATATCTGTTGATCACTATGAGGAACTTGAAAGACGAAAAAACCAAGATTTATCCCACTACGAGGGGAGGTAAGGAACTGCCATCTAGCTCTGCACTTGATTCTCCTTCTATTATGAGTAATGCGACACCTACACCTATGATTCTGATATGTCGCGTGTTATTGATGATGCCACTTCTGCTATACATGATACTTATGATGAAACTACTTCTATGCTTGATACTACTGTGCCATTAGGTGAATTTCTTGATGAACAACTTGCTAGGGTTAGAGAGAATGAAATTATTGAAACTGATAATATTGATGAAAGTGATGATGAAGATTCTCCCCCTAGATATGAATTGCCTGATGTTCCTGAGGGTTATGTTATGGATGAAGAAACTGCTAGAGATCTTTTTGCTTGCAAGGATAGATATGATCTTAAGAAACTATTAGCTAAGCTGAAAGAAAAAACTTTGAATGCTAGAATGAAATATGACCCTGCTTTTGCTACTTCACCTATCTGTATTTCCGATAAGGATTATAATTTCTCTGTCGATCCTGAGATAATTACTTTGGTTGAATCTGATCCTTTTTGTGGCTATGAATCTGAAACTGTTGTGGCACATCTTACTAAATTAAATGATATAGCCACCCTATTTACTCATGAGGAAAAAACTCGTTACTACTATATCCTTAAGTTATTTCTGTTCTCGTTAAAGGGTGATGCTAAAGCATGGTTTAATTCTCTTGATCCTGGTTGTGTGCGTAGTCCCCAGGATATGATTTATTATTTCTCTACTAAATATTTTCCCGCTCATAAGAAACAAGCCGCCTTAAGGGAAATATATAATTTTGTGCAAATTGAAGAAGAGAGTCTCCCACAAGCTTGGGGGAGGCTTCTCCGATTACTTAATGCTTTGCCTGATCATCCTCTCAAGAAAAATGAAATACTTGATATCTTTTATAATGGACTAACCGATGCTTCCAGAGACCACCTGGATAGTTGTGCTGGTTGTGTTTACAGGGAAAGAACTGTGGAGCAAGCTGAATTGCTATTGAATAATATGTTGAGTAATGATAATAATTGGACACTTCCTGAACCAAATCCTAAACCAACTCCAAAGAAAAGGGGTATTCTATTTCTCAGTCCTGAAGATATGGAAGAGGCAAGAAATCTATGAAAGAAAAAGGTATTAAAGCTGAAGATGTTAAGAATTTACCACCTATTGAAGAAATACATGGTCTTGATAACCCGACATAGTTAGTAAAGGTAAATTCTCTCTATAGATTTGATGAAGGTGATATCCCTCGTTATAAGTTTGCTAGCCAATGCTTAGATGAGTTTGACAATTTTATTGTTAAACAAGAAAACTTCAATGCTTATGTTGGTAGACAATTGAAATGTAATGCTTATATGATTGAACACTTGAGTGATTATATGTCTAGAGTTAAAGGTGAACTTAAACTTATTAGTAAACATGCTTCTATGGTTACCACTCAAGTAGAACAAGTGCTTAAAGCTCAAAATGATTTGCTCAATGAATTAAATAATAAGAAAAATGATAATGCTGTTAGAGTTGTGACTAGATGGGGTAGAATGAATCAGGAACCTTTGTATCCTGAGGGCCACCCTAAGAGGATTGAGCAAGATTCTCAGAGAACCAATGTTGATACACCTAGTCCTTCTAAGAGGAAGAAAAAGAAAAATGATAGGACTTTGCATGCTTCTAGTGAACCTGTTGTTGACACACCTGAGAATCCCAATGATATTTCTATTTCTGATGCTGAAACACAATCTGGTAATGAACTTGAACCTAGTGATAATGTTAATGATGATGTTCATGTTGATGCTCAACCTAGCGATAACAATGATGTAGAGATTGAACCTGTTGTTGATCTTGATAACCCACAATAAAAGAATCAACGTTATGATAAGAGAGACTTCGTTGCTAGGAAGCATGGTAAAGAAAGAGAACCATGGGTTCAGAAACCCATGCCTTTTCCTCCCAAACCATCCAAGAAAAAGGATGATGACGATTTTGAGCGCTTTGCTGAAATGATTAGACCTATCTTTTTGCGTATGCGTTTGACTGATATGCTTAAAATGAATCCTTATGCTAAGTATATGAAAGAAATTGTTACAAATAAGAGAAAGATACCCGAAGCTGAAATTTCCACCATGCTTGCCAATTATACTTTTAAAGGTGGAATACCTAAGAAACTAGGAGATCCAGGAGTACCAACTATACCATGCTCCATTAAAAGAAACTATGTTAAAAATGCTTTATGTGATCTTGGAGCCAGTGTTAGTGTTATGCCTCTCTCTTTATATCATAGACTTGAATTGAATAAGTTGACACCTACAGAAATATCTTTGCAAATGGCCGATAAATCAACTGCTATACCTGTCGGTATTTGTGAGGATGTGCCTGTTGTGGTTGCAAACGTTACTATTTTCACGGACTTTGTTATTCTTGATATTCCCGAGGACGATAGTATGACTATTATTCTTGGTAGACCCTTTTTGAATACTGCAGGGCCTGTTATTGATTGCAACAAAGGCAATGTCACTTTTCATGTTAATGGTAATGAGCATACGGTACACTTTCCGAGGAAACAACCTCAAGTCCACAGTATCAATTCTATTGGAAAATTCCAATGATTACTATTGGAGGTTTTGAATTCCTTCTTCCTACTTTCGAAAAGAAATATGATATTCTTATTGTTGGGGACGTGCATATCCCGTTGAGGTAACTTGGTGTTATTCGAAAATTCTCCAGTTTCATGTTATTCGGAAAGAGTTTGTTAACAAGACTTGATCAACCTTGTTAGTGGATTCCTTTTGATGAGCATGAGATGGATGAAGTTAGAAAGCACAATCTCTGTACCCTCCTTTTACTTTCTGTTACTTAGATTAAATAAAGCAAAAACAGTATTTTTTGTCTGTTTTCTGAATTATCCTTGCAATAAAAAATACCCCGAAAAAAAAGTTCTCCAAATGTCCCAAAAATGAAATATGATTTTTGTAGAATATTTAATAATATATGGCACTGAGAACACACCAGGGGACCCACCATGTGCCCACGAGGGTGGAGGGCGTGCCCACCCCCCAGGGGCGCGCCCCCCTGCCTCGTGGACCCCCTCCACTTATTCCTGCACCCACACACTTCGTCTTCCTCCAAAAAAATCCTCCCATAGCTCAAACCCGTGTTCTAGCTCATCTTGCTGCCATTTTCGATCTCCTTGCTCAAAGCTCCATTCACAAAACTGTTTGGGGGATTGTTCTTCGGTATGTGACTCCTCCAATGGTCCAATTAGTTTTTGTTCTAGTGCTTTATTTATTACAAATTTTTGCTGCTTAGGTGACCCTGTTCTTGAGCTTGCATGTCAAATTTATATGGTCCAAAGTAGTTTTAATGCATGATTTAGCCTCTAGGCACTTGTGGGTGTAGTTGCTATCAATCTTGTTGAGTTTGGTTTACTTTTATTTTGAGTTACTAAAAATTTCAGAAATTTTTCAGAGGAAGAAAAATGTTTAGGAAATTGTACCAAGGTGGTTCCTCAAGGAAGCAAGGCCCAAGGCTCGCGATACATGAGCCGGACAATGAACTACCAAGGGAAGCTCAAGTGTGGCCTTGTGAATGGCCGTCAGAGGAGTTTATGGTCCAAGCAGGTATCAAGGATGAATTTGACGCGTATGTGCGTAATGCTGATCTTGAGGGCTTCGTGTTAGATAAGTGCCCGCAATACCAGTACCTAACTGATTCCTTTGTGAGAAGGTTTAAATTTACATCCTCGCGCAATTCTCACACTGTTTTATTTGATCTTTATGATAAGTCATATACCATGGACCTAGAAGATTTTAATGCTGCTTGTAAACTCCCGCAGTGGGGCAATGTTAGTGAACCGCGTAAATCTGAATATAAAGATTTTCTTGCTAGTATCACTGTGGGGGAATCTAGATAAATCACACAAGCTACCATAGGGAGCATCCATTTTCCTGCCATACATTATTTTGCTCTCTTCGTGGGTAGATGCATTAACGGTAAAGATGAGGCTTGCCACATGTGCGTTCCAGATCTTAGTGTCCTCAAGAGTGCGGTATTAGGTGATAAACAATATAACTTGGGGGCCATCATTGCACGAAGGTTGCATCTTAATAGTTTAAGTGGAGACTTGTTTGGTGGAATTTAGGCAACCCGTGTAGCTAATTATCTTGAGATACCCATACATGAAAATGATATGGAATTGCCTCCTGCTTATCTAGATTATAATGCTATGGTTCGTCATCAGTTTGTTGAGAGAAATGAACAGTTCCTCCAATACTGACTAATCTTTGACAGACGTCACACTATCCATGTTGCTCTCCCTGCTCCTACTGAGGGAGTCCTGGATTAAGGGGCCCTCAGGCGTCCGGCCTGTTAGCCATGGGCCGGACTGATGGGCTGTGAAGATACGAAGACCGAAGACTGCACCCGTGTCCGGATGGGACTCTCCTTGGTGTGGAAGGCAAGCTTGGCAACCGAATATGTAGATTCCTTTCTTTGTAACCGACCTTGTGTAACCCTAGATCCTCCCGGTGTCTATATAAACCGGAGGACTTAGTCCGGAGGGGGATATACTCATTACCATAGTCATACAGGTTAGACTTCTAGGGTTTAGCCATTACGATCTCGTGGTAGATCAACTCTTGTAATACTCATATTCATCAAGATCAATCAAGCAGGAACTAGGGTATTACCTCCATAGAGAGGGCCCAAACATGGGTAAACATTGTGTTCCCTGTCTCCTGTTACCATCGACCTTAGACGCACAGTTGGGACCCCCTACCCGAGATCCGCTGATTTTGACACCGACATTGGTGCTTTCATTGAGAGTTCCACTATGCCGTCCCCAAAAGGTTCGATGGCCCCTTCAATCGTCGACAATTGCGCTGTCCAAGGAGAAACCTTCCTCCCCGGACAGATCTTCGTATTCGGCGGCTTTGTGCTGTGGGCTAACTCGTTTGGCCACCTAGAGTAGATCGATAGCTACGCCCCTGGCCATCAGGTCAGATTTGGGAGCTTGAATTACATTGCGGACATCTGTGGAGATTTGATCTTCGCCGGATTCGAGACCGCGGCGACCGCTCCTGGTCACCTTGATGAACATGACCTAAATCTGCCGTCAGACCGCATCCATGAGATTGCTCCTGTGACCACTCTGGCCTTAGATCTAGAGCACACTGTGGCATCCAAGGATTGGAGGCTCAACCCCACCACGGAGGCCACAGATTCCCCGGCGTTGGAGCCGCACATGGACCTAACCTCACGCAATACTCGTGTCACCGGAACTCCGGACTCTTCTCCGGGTATAAGTTCCGAACCATGTGAGTCTGCGGATACCGAACTTGATCGCTTATCGATCTTCGAGTTTAGCACCGCAGACATCTTCCAGTACTCGCCTTGGGCGATGTGCTGAACTCATTAAAGAACTTGTCCTTGGCAGGGGACTCATAGCCGAACTATGTCCGGCTCGAACTAGAGGCTGATGATGGGGAATTTTGCTTCCCACCCGCCACCCACTTCATAGCCACTGTCGAGGACTTAACCGACATGCTTGACTATGGCTCCGAAGACATCGCCAGTACGGATGACGATGCCGACAAGGAGCATGGCCAAAACCCGCCATTCATTAGATGACGGATGACCACTTCTTCCTACGACGTATACATGGTGGACACACCTGGAAAAACTAACAACGATGACAAAGAGGATCCAGTTGAGGATAAACCTCCTGAGAGACAGCCCAAGCGCCAGCTTCCTCGACGCCGCTCTAAGTCACTCATTCCAAAGACTGCAATACGAGCACCGGAAAAAATAATACTCCGGACGATGCCAAAAATAATGAAGACCCCGTCAAGGTAACCTCCGAACAGGAGGAACGGGAAAATGGGCAAGTTAGCCCTGATGAACAGGCCATACACGGAGACTTGGAGGACAGTAATTATCTTCCGCTCTCCAAGGAAGAGGAGAAGCTCAGAAACGAGGATTTCATCATGCCTGAGGAACCCCTCGAGCAGGAGCGCTTCAAGCGCCGGCTAATAGCCACTGCAAGGAGCCTGAAAAAGAAGCAGCTGCAGCTTCAAGCGGACCAAGATCTGCTCAATGATAGATGGACCAAAGTCCTGGCCGCTGCTACCTCTTGAGCACTGCATTGGTTTTCCCTTGAAGAGGAAAGGGTGATGCAGCAAAGTAGCGTAAGTATTTCCCTCAGTTTTTGAGAACCAAGGTATCAATCCAGTAGGAGGCTACGCGCGAGTCCCTCGTACCTACACAAAACAAATAACTCCTCGCAACCAACGCGATAAAGGGTTGTCAATCCCTTCACGGTCACTTACGAGAGTGAGATCTGATAGATATGATAGGATAATATTTTTGGTATTTTTGTGATAGAGATGCAAAGTAAAATAAAAGCAAAGTAAAAAGCAAAGGAAATAACTAAGTGTTGGAAGATTAATATGATGAAGATAGACCCGGGGGCCATAGATTTCACTAGTGGCTTCTCTCAAGGGCGTAAGTATTTTACGGTGGGTGAACGAATTACTGTTGAGCAATTGACAGAATTGAGCATAGTTATGAGAATATCTAGGTATGATCATGTATATAGGCATCACGTCCGAAACAAGTAGACCGACTCCTACCTGCATGTACTACTATTACTCCACTCATCGACCGCTATCCAGCATGCATCTAGAGTATTAAGTTCATGAAAACAGAGTAACGCCTTAAGCAAGATGACATGATGTAGAGGGATAAATTCATGCAATATGATAAAAACCCCATCTTGTTATCCTCGATGGCAACAATACAATACGTGCCTTGCTGCCCCTGCTGTCACTGGGAAAGGACACCGCAAGATAGAACCCAAAGCTAAGCACTTCTCCCATTGCAAGAAAGATCAATCTAGTAGGCCAAACCAAACTGATAATTCGAAGAGACTTGCAAAGATAACCAATCATACATAAAAGAATTCAGAGAAGATTCAAATATTGTTCATAGATAATCTTGATCATAAACCCACAATTCATCGGTCTCAACAAACACACCGCAAAAGAAGATTACATCGAATAGATCTCCACGAGAGAGGGGGAGAACATTGTATTGAGATCCAAAAAGAGAGAAGAAGCCATCTAGCTACTAACTATGGACCCGAAGGTCTGAGGTAAACTACTCACACTTCATCGGAGAGGCTATGGTGTTGATGTAGAAGCCCTCCGTGATCGATTCCCCTTTCGGCGGAGCTCCGGAACAGGCCCCAAGATGGGATCTCATGGGTACAGAAGGTTGCAGCGGTGGAATTAGGTTTTTGGCTCCGTATCTGATCGTTTGGGGGTACGTAGGTATATATAGGAGGAAGGAGTACGTCGGTGGAGCAACAGGGGGCCCACGAGGGTGGAGGGCGTGCCCCCCTACCTCGTGGCCTCCTTCTTTGTTTCTTGACGTAGGGTCCAAGTCTCCTGGATCATAATCTTCCTAAAAATCACGTTCCCGAAGGTTTCATTCCGTTTGGACTCCGTTTGATATTCCTTTTCTGCGAAACTCTGAAATAGGCAAAAAAACAACAATTCTGGGCTGGGCCTCCGGTTAATAGGTTAGTCCCAAAAATAATATAAAAGTGAATAATAAAGCCCAATAATGTCCAAAACAGTAGATAATATAGCATGGAGCAATAAAAAATTATAGATACGTTCGAGACGTATCAGGCATCCCCAAGCTTAATTCCTGCTCGTCCTCGAGTAGGTAAATGATAAAAACAGAATTTTTGATGCGGAGTGCTACTTGGCATAATTTCAATGTAATTCTTCTTAATTGTTGTATGAATATTCAGATCCGAAAGATTCAAGACAAAAGCTTAGTATTGACATAAAAATAATAATACTTCAACCATACCAACAAAGCAATTATGTCTTCTCAAAATAACATGGCCAAAGAAAGTTATCCCTACAAAATCATATAGTCTGGCTATGCTCTATCTTCACCACAAAAAGTATTTAAATCATGCACAACCCCGATGACAAGCCAAGCAATTGTTTCATACTTTTGACATTTTCAAAACTTTTTCAATCTTCACGCAATACATGAGCGTGAGCCATGGATATAGCACTATATGTGGAATAGAATGGTGGTTGTGGAGAAGACAAAAAGGGAGAAGATAGTCTCACATCAACTAGGCGTATCAACGGGCTATGGAGATGCCCATCAATAGATATCAATGTGAGTGAGTAGGGATTACCATGCAACGGATGCACTAGAGCTATAAGTATATGAAAGCTCAACAAAAGAAACTAAGTGGGTGTGCATCCAACTCGCTTGCTCACGAAGACCTAGGGTATTTTGAGGAAGCCCATCATTGGAATATACAAGCCAAGTTCTATAATGAAAAATCCCCACTAGTATATGAAAGTGACAAAATGAGAGACTCTCTATCATGAAGATCATGGTGCTACTTTGAAGCACAAGTGTGGTAAAAGGATAGTAACATTGTCCCTTCTCTCTTTTTCTCTCATTTTTTTTATTTGGGCCTTTTCTCTTTTTTATGGCCTCTTTGTTTTTTCGTCCGGAGTCTCATCCCGACTTGTGGGGGAATCATAGTCTCCATCATCCTTTTCCTCACTTGGGACAATGCTCTAGAAATGATGATCATCACACTTTTATTTTCTTACAACTCAACAATTACAACTCGATACTTAGAACAAAATATGACTCTATATGAATGCCTCCGGTGGTGTACCGGGATATGCAATGAATCAAGAGTGACATGTATGAAAGAATTATGAACGGTGGCTTTGCCACAAATACGATGTCAACTACATGATCATGCTAAGCAATATGACAATGATGGAGCGTGTCATAATGAACGGAATGGTGGAAAGTTGCATGGCAATATATCTCGGAATGGCTATGGAAATGCCATGATAGGTAGGTATGGTGGCTGTTTTGAGGAAGGTATATGGTGGGTGTATGATACCGGCGAAAATTACGCGGTATTAGAGAGGCTAGCAATGGTGGAAGGAAGAAAAGTGCGTACAATCCATGGATTCAACATTAGTCATAAATAACTCATATACTTATTGCAAAAATCTACAAGTTATCAAAGCAAAGTATTATGCGCATGCTCCTAGGGGGATAGATTGGTACGAAACGACCATCGCTCGTCCCCGACCGCCACTCATAAGGAAGACAATAAATAAATAAATCGTGCTCCGACTTCATCACATAACGGTTCACCATACGTGCATGCTACGGGAATCACAAAATTTAACACAAGTATTTCTCAAATTCAAAACTACTCAACTAGCATGACTCTAATATCACCATCTTTATATCTCAAAACAATTATCAAGCATCAAACTTTTCTTAGTATTCAACACACTCATAAGAAAGTTTTACAAATCTTGAATACCAAGCATATTAGGATTATTTAAGCAAATTACCATGCTATTTAAGACTCTCAAAATAATCTAAGTGAAGCATGAGAGATCAATAGTTTCTATAAAACAAATCCACCACCGTGCTCTAAAAGATATAAGTGAAGTACTAGGGCAAAACTATATAACTCAAAAGATATAAGCGAAGCACATAGAGTATTCTAATAAATTCCAAATCATGTATGGCTCTCTCAAAAGGTGTGTACAGCAAGGATGATTGTGTTAAACTAAAAAGCAAAGACTCAAATCATACAAGACGCTCCAAGCAAAACACATATCATGTGGTGAATAAAAATATAGCTCCAAGTAAAGTTACCGATGGAAGTAGACGAAAGAGGGGATGCCTTCCGGGGCATCCCCTAGCTTTGGCTTTATGGTGTCCTTAGATTATCTTGGGGGTGCCATGGGCATCCCCAAGCTTAGGCTCTTGCCACTCCTTATTCCATAATCCATCAAAATCTTTCACCCAAAACTTGAAAACTTCACAACACAAAACTCAACAGAAATCTCGTGAGCTCCGTTAGCGAAAGAAAACAAAAGACCACTTCAAGGTACTGTAATGAACTCATTCTTTATTTATATTGGTGTTAAACCTACTGTATTCCAACTTCTCTTTGGTTTATAAGCTATTTTACTAGCCATAGATTCATCAAAATAAGCAAACAACACACGAAAAACAGAATCTGTCAAAAACAGAACAGTCTGTAGCAATCTGTAACTAACGGAAACTTCTGGAACTCCAAATAATCAGCCAAAATAGCAAGACCTAGAAAATTTGTTTATTGATAAGCAGCAATTGGAATCACTATTTTATCACGTTCTGGTGATTTTTAGCAATTGTTTTCGTGAACAGAAAGTTTCTGGAAATTACAGCAAGATCAAATAACTATCATCCAAGAAGATCCTATAGGTTTAACTTGGCACAAACACTAATTAAAACATAAAAACACATCTAACCAGAGGATAGATCAAATATTTATTACTAAACATAAGCAAAAAGCAAAAAACTAAAAATAAAATTGGGTTGCCTCCCAACAAGCGCTATCGTTTAACGCCCCTAGCTAGGCATAAAAGCAAGGATAGATCTAGGTATTGCCATCTTTGGTAGGCAATCCATAAGTGGCTCTCATGATAGATTCATATGGTAATTTTATTTTCTTCCTAGGGAAGTGTTCCATGCCTTTCTTTAATGGAAATTCAAATCTAATATTCCCTTCCTTCATATCAATAATTGCACCAATCGTTCTAAGGAAAGGTCTACCAAGAATAATAGGACAAGAAGGATTGCAATCTATATCAAGAACGATAAAATCTACGGGCACATAATTCCTATTTGCAACAATAAGAACATCATTAATTCTTCCCATAGGTTTCTTAATAGTGGAATCCGCAAGGTGCAAGTTTAGAGAGCAATCATCAAAATCACGGAAATCTAGCAAATCGCACAAAGTTTTGGGAATAGTGGAAACACTAGCACCCAAATCACATAAAGCATAGAACTCATGATCCTTAATCTTAATTTTAATAGTTGGTTCCCACTCATCATAAAGTTTTCTAGGAATAGAAAATTCCAACTCAAGTTTTTCTTCATAAGATTGCATCAAGGCATCAACGATATGTTTGGTAAACGCTTTATTTTGACTATAAGCATGAGGAGAAATTAGCACGGATTGCAACAAGGAAATACAATCTATCAAAGAGCAATTTTCATAATTAAACTCCTTGAAATCCAAAATAGTGGGTTTAGCAACATCTAGGGTTTTGATTTCTTCAATCCCACTTTCATCAAATTTAGCATCAAGATCTAAAAACTCCGAATTCTTGGAACGCCTTCTAGGTAAAGGTGGATCATATTCAGTCTCATCATTATCAAGATTCATATTGCAAAACAAATATTTAATAGGGGACACATCAATAACTTTTAGATCTTCATCTTTATTTTCATAGAAATTTGAAGAACACACTTTCATAAAGCAATCTTTCTTAGCACGCATCCTAGCGGTTCTTTCTTTGCACTCATCAATGGAAATTCTCATGGCTTTGAGAGACTCATTGATATCATGCTTAGGAGGAATAGATCTAAGCTTTAAAGAATCAACATCAAGAGAAATTCTATCAACGTTCCTAGCCAATTCATCAACTTTAAGCAATTTCTCTTCAAGCAAAGCATTGAAATTCTTTTGCGAATTCATAAACTCTTTAACACTAGTCTCGAATTCAGAGGGCATCTTATTAAAATTTCCATAAGAGTTGTTGTAGGAATTTCCACAATTATTAGAGGAATTACTAGGATAAGGCCTAGGATTAAAGTTTTCTCTATACGCGTTGTTACCAAAATTATTCCTACCAACAAAATTCACATCCATAGATTCATTATTATTCTCAATCAAAGTAGACAAAGGCATATCATTAGGATCAGAAGAAACACTCTTACTAGCAAATAATTTCATAAGTTCATCCATCTTTCCACTCAAAACATTAATTTCTTCTATCGCATGCACCTTTTTATTGGTAGATCTTTCAGTGTGCCATTGAGAATAATTAACCATAATATTATCTAGGAGTTTAGTAGCTTCTCCTAAAGTGATTTCCATAAAAGTGCCTCCCACGGCCGAATCTAAAAGATTTCTAGAAGCAAAATTCAATCCGGCATAATTTTTTTGTATAATCATCCACAAATTCAGACCATGAGTAGGGCAATTACGTATCATTAATTTCATCCTCTCCCAAGCTTGTGCAACATGTTCATGATCAAGTTGCTTAAAATTCATAATATCGTTTCTAAGAGAGATGATCTTAGCGGGAGGAAAATACTTAGAGATAAAAGCATCTTTGCACTTGTTCCAAGAATCAATACTATTTTTAGGCAAAGACGAAAACCAAGCTTTAGCACGATCTCTAAGAGAAAAAGGAAATAGCTTCAATTTAACAATATCATTATCAACATCTTTCTTCTTTTGCATATCACACAAATCAACGAAGCTATTTAGATGAGTAGCGACATCTTCACTAGGAAGGCCGGCGAATTGATCTTTCATGACAAGATTCAACAAAGCAGCATTGATTTCACAAGATTCAGTATTGGTAAGAGGAGCAATCGGAGTGCTAAGGAAATAATTATTGTTGGCATTGGTAAAGTCACATAATTTGGTATTATCTTGAGCCATCGTGACAAACAAGCAATCCAACACACGAGCAAAAAAAAGCAAGCAAAAAAGAGGCAGAAGGAAAAGAGAGGGCGAATAAAACGGCAAGGGTGAAGTGGGGGAGAGGAAAACGAGAGGCAAATGGCAAATAATGTAATGCGGGAGATAAGGGATTTGTGATGGGTACTTGGTATGTTGACTTTTGCGTAGACTCCCCGGCAACGGCGCCAGAAATCCTTCTTGCTACCTCTTGAGCACTGCGTTGGTTTTCCCTTGAAGAGGAAAGGGTGATGCAGCAAAGTAGCGTAAGTATTTCCCTCAGTTTTTGAGAACCAAGGTATCAATCTAGTAGGAGGCTACGCGCGAGTCCCTCGTACCTACACAAAACAAATAACTCCTCGCAACCAACGCGATAAGGGGTTGTCAATCCCTTCACGGTCACTTACGAGAGTGAGATCTGATAGATATGATAGGATAATATTTTTGGTATTTTTGTGATAGAGATGCAAAGTAAAATAAAATCAAAGTAAAAAAGCAAAGGAAATAACTAAGTGTTGGAAGATTAATATGATGAAGATAGACCCGGGGGCCATAGATTCACTAATGGCTTCTCTCAAGAGCATAAGTATTTTACGGTGGGTGAACGAATTACTGTTGAGCAATTGACAGAATTGTGCATAGTTATGAGAATATCTAGGTATGATCATGTATATAGGCATCACGTCCGAAACAAGTAGACCGACTCCTGCCTGCATCTACTACTATTACTCCACTCATCGACCGCTATAAGCATGCACCTAGAGTATTAAGTTCATGAAAACAGAGTAACGCCTTAAGCAAGATGACATGATGTAGAGGGATAAATTCATGCAATATGATAAAAACCCCATCTTGTTATCCTCGATGGCAACAATACAATACGTGCCTTGCTGCCCCTGCTGTCACTGGGAAAGGACACCGCAAGATAGAACCCAAAGCTAAGCACTTCTCCCATTGCAAGAAAGATCAATCTAGTAGGCCAAACCAAACTGATAATTCGAAGAGACTTGCAAAGATAACCAATCATACATAAAAGAATTCAAAGAAGATTCAAATATTGTTCATGGATCTTGATCATAAACCCACAATTCATCGGTCTCAACAAACACACCGCAAAAGAAGATTACATCGAATAGATCTCCACGAGAGAGGGGGAGAACATTGTATTGAGATCCAAAAAGAGAGAAGAAGCCATCTAGCTACTAACTATGGACCCGAAGGTCTGAGGTAAACTACTCACACTTCATCGGAGAGGCTATGGTGTTGATGTAGAAGCCCTCCGTGATCGATTCCCCTTTCGGCGGAGCTCCGGAACAGGCCCCAAGATGTTTTTGGCTCCGTATCTGATCGTTTGGGGGTACGTAGGTATATATAGGAGGAAGGAGTACGTCGGTGGAGCAACAGGGGGCCCATGAGGGTGGAGGGCGCCCCCTACCTTGTGGCCTCCTCCTTTGTTTCTTGACGTAGGGTCCAAGTCTCCTGGATCATAATCTTCCTAAAAATCACGTTCCCGAAGGTTTCATTCCGTTTGGACTTCGTTGGATATTCCTTTTCTGCGAAACTCTGAAATAGGCAAAAAAACAGCAATTCTGGGCTGGGCCTCCGGTTAATAGGTTAGTCCCAAAAATAATATAAAAGTGAATAATAAAGCCCAATAATGTCCAAAACAGTAGATAATATAGCATGGAGCAATCAAAAATTATAGATATGTTGGAGACGTATCAGCCGCCGAAGAATACGGCCTTAGTGGCCCAGCCAAAAGCTACCTGAAGCGTAGATTGCTACCTCAGTTCGATGACGAGGCGCTGGAGCCCGCACCATCATCGCACAATGCGGCAGGCCGACCACATCTTGGTCCGGATAAAGCGGCAACTCAAGCCGAACACCAGACCGCGCCACCTCTCCATAAAGGCAAGAATAAAACAGCTCGGGGTTGTACATACGACCTTCGACAGGACTTGGACAGTAGAGCAGGACACGCAAGATCGATCTAAGGATCACGAGCACGTGCCTCGACACGCGACGACGGCTACCTATTTGGACGTGACAAACCTAGCCACGCCCGGGCCGAAAACTGCAAATGGACTCCATCGGAGGTACGTCGCAGTGTGGCCCAACATAGAGGCGCCGCACACCCTCTTTGCTTCACAGACGAAGTAATGGAGCATGAATTCCCAGACGGGTTCAAACCCATGAATATTGAATCATACGACGGAACAACGGATCCCGCGGTATGGATCGAGGACTTCCTCCTCCATATCCACATGGCCCGCGGAGATGACCTTCATGCCATCAAATACCTACCACTAAAACTCAA
Organism: Aegilops tauschii subsp. strangulata; assembly: GCF_002575655.3. Taxonomy (NCBI): domain Eukaryota; kingdom Viridiplantae; phylum Streptophyta; class Magnoliopsida; order Poales; family Poaceae; genus Aegilops; species Aegilops tauschii. Next base: position 109,017,962 of record NC_053039.3, read on the forward strand.
AGGACCAGCTCGGTACTGGTTAAACAGTCTGCCGGAAAATTCTATTGGCAGCTGGGAAGATTTGGAAGACGCCTTTTGCGACAACTTCCAAGGAACATATGTCCGTCCACCGGATGCCGATGACTTAAGTCACATTATCCAGCAGCCCGGAGAGTCAGCCAGGAAGCTCTGGACTAGGTTCTTAGTTAAAAAGAACCAAATCGTCGACTGTCCGGACGCGGAAGCCCTTGCGGCCTTCAAACACAGCGTCCGGGATGAATGGCTTGCACGCCACCTCGGTCAAGAAGGACCTAAATCCATGACAGCTCTTACCACTCTAATGACTCGCTTTTGCGCGGGAGAAGACAGCTGGCTCGCTCGTAGAAGCAACAACGCCAGCGACTCGGGCACTTCCGAAATTCGAGACGGCAATGGCAAGCCACGACAAAGCAAACACAGCAGTCACAATGATAATGAAAGATCACGCGACACAGCGGTCAACGCCGGATTTAGCAATCCAAAACCCGGTCAACGGAAAAAGCCATTCAAGGCAAACCGAGACGGACCATCCAACCTAGACAGGATATTGGACTGACCCTGCCAGATTCACGACCACCCCGATAAACCAGCTAATCATACCAACAGAAGCTGTTGGGTCTTCAAGCAGGCCGGCAAGCTCAACGCTGAACACAAGGGGAGGAGGCCGCCAGGCGATAGGGACGATGGAGAGGTTCACCAACCAAATACTGGGGGTCAGAAGCAATTTCCCCCGAGAATCGATCAATCCCGGAGCGGAAAAAGCAGTTCGGCTTCCGCCGCCACCTCATATGCCCGCAAAATTTGTATGCATACATCACTATGCACTTAAGATACCATGGGCATTGGCGGAAGCACAATACAGACAAGCCTGCAAGCATTCCCATAACATTTTTATCTACTTTCCTTTTTCTTTCTTCATTATCTCTTAAAAATAGGTGATGCAAAGGACAAACATCTAAACTGACTCCATCAGAGTTCGGATCCGTACACTCACCTAAGGGGCTACTTCCTTCAAGGATTCCCCTCGCCGAGGACAGGCGGCGCAGACGTGCGACAGGAGGTCCAAAATAAACTTTTTGTAGACCGCACTCTTTATTTCGAGCTTGTAATATGCCTTTTTCCTTCGCCTTCGACCCCGGGCATGTCAAATAGCCGGGGTTGTGGTCTTTTTATATATAAAGTAATCATTGGCATACCGCTCAGGTCCCAGTAAACATTATCCGAATTAATCATTCGTGTCTTTTCGCAAATGAATATGGCTCCTATGGTTGTTTCACAGATATACCTCAGCATAACCTGCCAGGGGCTCGGTATGGGAACAAATGAGTTGCCAACAAAGTCCGAACAGCTTTACAGCATACTTCGGTGTGGCGAGTTTGGCCTTATATGCATCAGCTCCGAATCATGTCTTTGGTCAATGGTTGGGTTGCCCGGCTCCTGTGCTTGCTACCTTACGTTCCGCTCTATCAGCTAGGGTAGTAAAGGGAGAACTACTGCGATTGTGCTTCCGGTTCATCTGGTCAAGCACCTCAGTAGAGAAAGCCAAAAACCGACTGTCATGATGCTGCGAGAGCTGGTCAACCACTCGATGACTTATTGGAATCTGTCGCGATTCCCTCCGTATCACACGAAGAACCCTTTTTATTCAGGTCATATATGTAACGCACCATATTGGAATAAGCCATACACATAACAGGGGCTATATCGTAGTCCCCCCTATAAAAATCCTATGGCTAAGTGAAAGTGTTAACGCCCTATAGTCTGATTGCCTGGTTTGCCGCATTATCACCTCCTTCATGGACCAAGACGTTGGGTCAAGAGTGATCAAATGCTTTTCCGAACACCCCCGTACTTCCTACGAGGGGGCTGAAGCCGACGACTGGAAAACTTCCAGATTATATAAAAACGGCCGCACAGGAGGAACACAAGCTTTCGAGCAAAACATAAAAATAGATTAACTATAAAATTGTCTTTTACAATTCCCATACACCTCACTCGAATATTATGTCTTTCGAGCATCGACCCTCTATCAAGCGGGCGGCCTCTAAGACGTCTTCAAAATAATGCTCCGGTGCGTAACGGTCCTTGCCCTTGGGTGGACTCTTCGCCGCAACATCGATGGCCTTCATCTTCCCCTAGAATGTCTTGACTCGGGCAAAGGCCATCCGTGCACCCTCAATGCACACCGACCGCTTCACAGCGTCGATACGTGGCACCGCATCAACAAGCCGCTGCACCAAGCCGAAGTAGCTATTCGGAACAGGCTCAGTTGGCCACAACCGGATTATGACGTTCTTCATGGCAGCGCCGGATATCCTATGAAGCTCGGCCCATTGGGACATCTATCCATTCAGCAACAAAGGGCGCTTTGACGCGCCAAATTGTGACCAGAAAAGCTTCTCCATTGTATACCCCTCTCGCGCTTTGTAAAACTGCACCGCATCGGAAGAACTCTTCGGCAAGTCTAAAAACTCGTCAGGAGAACTCCACACTTGGTTAAGCTGAGCATAGTTCGGATCGCCGAACTTAGTCTGTAGCAAAAAGGGCTTACCAGCCGCAATCTCCCCAGCTTGCCGGATCTCCTCACGGGCTGCTTTGGATTCAGACCGCGCTTCTCTCGCCTCTCGTAAGGCCTTGTCAAGTTCAGCCGTTTTGGCTTCATTCTCCTTCTCAAGAAGTTCATAGCGGCTAGCAGCATTTTTTAGTTCAAGCGCCATCGTGGATATCTTCTCCTCGTCTTGGCGCTGAGCAGCTTGTTCGGCTTTTAACTCAGCCGATGCCTTTTCGGCAGCCGCATTACTAAACCGGGCCTGCTCCTTGGCCTGGGCCAGCTCTGCCCGAAGAATTTCAACGGTGGTAGCACCATCTGCAGCCATGCATATTCCAGTATATAACTTTTAGCGTCATGCTTATATCACAAAAATGTATGTGAAGGGACTGCCCCGAATACATACCTTGCGACTCGTCAAGACGCATATTGATTAATGCAATGTCATCCCCTACCACATCAAGCTTCCGCTACAGCTCAGCAATATCCGTAGTCTGGGAAGTAGCCAGGGGGGAAGCAGCCTGTGTTCAAGTTAATTAGATTAGTCCTTGAGTATCTCTTCTTGATCCTCCGTTCGCCTCCCATGGGAAGCCAACCCGAGTCTCAGGGGCTACTACCTATACACAGGTGCATCTTTGCAAATAAAATATAGTTGAAAACATTACATTACAAACCTCGAAGCCTCTTAGCAGGCTCATGAAGGCTTCATTCAATCCACTCTTTGCCGACAGAATCTTCTCAACCACCGTACCCATCAAGGTACGCTGTTCCCTCGAGACAGATGCTTTTTGCAGCATATCCCTCAATATATCCGGCGCCGCCGGGTCTCCGGAAGCCACTGTAGGAGCACGACCATCCTTTGAAGGAACCCGTTCACCCGTCTCCAGAATCATCGTTGGCTGAAAACCGGACAGTCCGGGGCCTTCATTATTGGCCCCCGAATCCCGAACGATCGGAGGTCCACCTTCGGGTACTGCCTCTTTCATCCCCTGCACAGCTTGTTGATCAAGAAAAACCCTCCGAGATGACACTTTGGAGTCGTCCGCCTTATTGGGCGAGGAGGTCGGGGGAGGCATCTCGCTTTCCATCATCTCTCGGAGGAGATCTCCCGAAGAAGAGGATTGCCCAGAAAAACTCTGTGCCGAACTATAAAAATACACAGGCACGTTACGTATCTCTTCGGTAACAGGAAAGGAGTGGGACGCTATCAAAGCACCCCGGATTCACTTACGGTTTGGTTGAGGGCTTGTCCTCATGACGGAGCTGTTCAACGGCGTCGCCTTCCAATCCCGAGCCGCTCGACGGTGGCATCTTGCCCCTCTTAGGAGATCGCCCCTCCCAACCTTCGGAGGCGGCCCTTTTCCTCCTGAATGGAGAAGGGATACTGGCTTCTCTTTCGCCTTTGTCTTTGGGCGAGGAAATGTTGATTTCTCCAGACTCAGTATCTAATTTACCTCCGGAACAATGGTCAACCCGGGTCTTCTCACGCTCCACCTTGCCCTCCCCTGCCGGCGCCTGGTACGGTGCCGGTGCCAGCATCGATCCTTGTTAACACGGGGTCTGCTGAGTCTTTGGGAAGAGGGGCCGGACACCTAATCTGTTCTGCTTTCTTTATCCAGCCCTGGAAAAAGATGGTTTGCTCAGTGTCTTACGACTGGATATCTAATTATGAGGTGTTCGGCGGACGAGTACTTACCGGGGTGTCCGGATGGTTACAGTTTAGGCCGGTATCTTCAGTGGTGTCCGGCCATTGTTTTCGTCTCCCGAAGAATAATTTCCACATTCCTTCATGCGTAGTGCCGAAGAAGTGCTAAAGAGTCCGTGGCCCTTCTAGGTTAAACTCCCACAGGCGGAGAGGCCGTCGCTGGCACAGCAGGGTCCGGCGGACTAGCATTACCTGAATAACGTTGACAATGTTGATATCCTTCTCAATGAGGCTTCGGATGTGACTTTGCAGAGTCCGCACCTCGTCAACTGATCCCCAGTCCAACCCCTTATTAATCCACGATGCAAGCTGAATTGGGGGCTGGATCAAAACGCAGGCGCAGCTGCCCACTTGGAACCGCGGGGCTCGGTGATATAGAACCACTCCTGCTGCCATAAGTCGGAAGATTCTTTGAAAGATCCTTTTAGCCAGATAGCGCTGGTAAGCTTGCTCACTGAGGCACCACCGCACTCCGCCTGCTCCCCCTCTATCATTTGCGGTTTCACATTGAAGGTCTTGAGCCACAAGCCGAAGTGTGGAGGAGTTCGGAGGAAGGCTTCGCACGTGACGATAAACGCCGAGATGAGAAGAACCGAGTTCGGGGCGAGATCGTGAAAATCCAACCTGTAAGAGCCCCCGGACAAAGGGATTGAGGGCGAACCCCAATCCTTGGAGGAACTGGGAAACGAACACGACCCTCTCGCCGGATCTGGGGGTAGGGATAACCTGCCCCTCCGCGGGAAGCCGGTGGAGGATTTCAGCGGTCAGGTATCTGGCCGCCCGAAGCTTCGTGATATCCTCCTCTGTGACAGAAGAAGCCACCCACCGGCCTTGACGGCTGGATTCGGACATGACTGAGGCTTACGGAGGGTGAAACCTGGGTGTTGGAACTTGAGGTAGTCAGAGTCGAGGAAGAAGCAAGCGTGGAGAGGAAAGGCGGGTCTGTGCCCCTTTATAAAGACCGAGAATATCGAACGCCTCCTCACTCGCCTTAAAACTCGCCTATTCCCAAGGGCTTTGTAAACGGCACGGTTGGGTTACCCATACCCGTATTGATGAGAATCCCGCAATAAGGGGACACGATCTCTGCTTCGACAAGACGTGCCAATGGCAACCGCGTCTCGAAACATGGAATGACAGGCACAAAAAGGTTCAAAATTATGACCGGGCAGACATGATGTCATTTTGTAAAAAGTTGTCCGTGGATTGGACTCATGGAGTATTATATTCTCTCTGCGCTTGTGTGTGGTGTGTGTTGCATGTCCGGATACAATCATCACGTCTGGAGACTATCTCGGAGTTCGGAGAGGGGAACCCGCCTTGCAATGCCAAAGACAAATCTGCGCGCCGGACTCCTCGTCATTGAAGCCAGGTTCAGGGGCTACTGAGGGAGTCCTGGATTAAGGGGTCCTCGGGTGTCGAACCTGTTAGCCATGGGCCGGACTGATGGGCTGTGAAGATACGAAGACCGAAGACTGCACCCCTGTCCGGATGGGACTCTCCTTGGCGTGGAAGGCAAGCTTGGCGACCGAATATGTAGATTCCTTTCTTTGTAACCAACCTTGTGTAACCCTTGATCGTCCCAGTGTCTATATAAACCGGAGGACTTAGTCCGGAGGGGGATATACTCATTACCATAGTCATACATGTTAGACTTCTAGGGTTTATCCATTACGATCTCGTGGTAGATCAACTATTGTAATACTCAGATTCATCAAGATCAATCAAGCAGGAAGTAGGGTATTACCTCCATAGAGAGGGCTCGAACCTGGGTAAACATTGTGTTCCCTGTCTCCTGTTACCATCGACCTTAGACGCACAGTTCGGGACCCCCTACCCAAGATCCGCCGGTTTTGACACCGACGCCTACTTTCTTTGACTTTCAGGCAAAAGGGAGATGTGTTATAACTAGGGAGGAGGCAAACGAGTATGAGAGGAGGACAGAGGCAGCTCACCTCCAAGATGCAGCTCGTTAGGCAATAGCCGCCGCATCTCAGTACGACCCCAGTTACAACTTCGGATATCCGCCAGGCCAGCCGTGGCCCTAGACCAACTTAGGGCAAAAGCCTAAGCTTGGGGGAGTACGTATTTCTCATCGACATTACATTCATGTTCACACACTCATGCCAGTTGTCGGTGCTCATAATTTTTCATTGTACTATCCATGCTAGTTTATTTTCTGTGTTAAGCCTTCTTCTTGTGTGTTTGAAAGACCTTAAGAAAAACCAAAAAAATTAGTTGTAGCTTTCAGCTAGTTTACTTTCCATGCCTGTAGTAGTAATAATTAAAAGAAAACCAAAAGAAATTCTCGTTCTTCTTTTGCTTGTTGGGAGCTTTCCTGTGTAAATAGTTTTTTTTTTCTTTGGGGTCGAGGAGAAGACCATGATGAAAATGTTGAAGTGGCTCTTATGTGCATTATTGTTGATTTAACAAAGAGCCCATGTTACCTTGTCTTCTCCTGTGTATTAAATGCTTGCAGATTCCAGCTTAGTCCAATGCACGTGCACTATTATTATTATCCACACCGTTCGGTCGTGCGAGTGAAAGGCAATAATGACGATATATGATGGACTGATTGAGATGAGAAAAGCTGGTATGAACTCGACCTATCTTGTTTTTGTAAATATGATTAGTTCATCGTTCCTGATTCAGCCTATTATGAATGAAACATGTTTGCAATGACAATTAGAGATTATAGTTGCTCATGCCATGCTTAATTAGCTAGGAGTTTATAATGGTTTACCTTGCGTGCCAACATGCTATTAAAATGGTTGTGATGTGGTATGATAGGGTGGTATCCTCCTTTGAATGATTCGAGTGGCTTGACTTGGCACATGTTCACGCATGTAGTTGAAACAAAATCAACATAGCCTCCACGATATTTATGTTCATGGTGAATTATATCCTACTCATGTTTGCACTTAGTATTGATTAATTTTAATGCATGTTCATGACTGTTGTCGCTCTCTAGTTGGTCGCTTCCCAGTCTTTTTCTAGCCTTCACTTGTACTAAGCGGGAATACTGCTTGTGCATCCACTTCCATAAACCCCAAAGTTATTCCATATGAGTCAACCATACCTTCCTATATGCGGTATCTACCTGCCGTTCCAAGTAAATTTGTATGTGCCAAACTCTAAACCTTCAAATGAAATTCTATTTTGTATGCTCGAATAGCTCATGTACCAATTGCGGCTGTCTGTATCTTCCATGCTAGGTGGGTTATTCTCACGAGGAATGGACTCCGCTCCTCACTCACGAGAAAATGGCCGGTCACCGGGATGCCCAGTCCCATGCTCAAATCAAAATAATTGCGAACAAAACTCCCCCAGGACTGTTGTTAGTTGGAGGCACCCGTTGTTTCGGGCAAGCCACAGATTGATGCTTGTTGGTGGTGGGGGAGTATAAACTTTACCATTCTATTTGGGAACCGCCTATAATGTGTGTAGCATGGAAGATACCGAGATCTCTCGGTTGTTATGTTGACAATGAAAGTATGCCACTCGAAATATTATTTATCTCTATTTCAAAACTCAAGCTCTGGCACCTCTACAAATCCCTGCTTCCCTCTGCGAAGGGCATATCTATTTACTTTTATGTTGAGTCATCACCCTCTTATTAAAAAGCACCAGTTGGAGAGCACCGCTATCATTTGCATGCATTACTATTAGTTTACATTGAGTATGACTATGACTGGATCTCTTTTACCATGAATTACAATGTTTAGTCAGTCCTTGATCTTCAGAGGTGCTCTGCATTTATGTTTTGCGGTCTCAGAAAGGGCTAGCGAGATACCATCTTGTTATACCATATTATGATTGTTTTGAGAAAGTGTTGTCATCTGAGATTTATTATTATTGCTCGCTAGTTGATTATGCCATTGATATGAGTAAACATGAGACCTAAGTGTTATTGTGAATATGGTTAGTTCATAATCTTTGCTGAAAACTTGAATGTTGGCTTTACATATTTACAACAACAAGAGCAAACAGAGTTTGTAAAAGTTTTTCTTTATCACTTTTAGTTTGTCAACTGAATTGCTTGAGGACAAGCAAAGGTTTAAGCTTGGGGGAGTTGATACGTCTCCAACGTATCTACTTTTCCAAACACTTTTGCCCTTGTTTTGGACTCTAACTTGCATGATTTGAATGGAACTAACCCAGACTGACGCTGTTTTCAGCAGAATTGCCATGGTGCTATTTTTGTGCAGAAATAGAAGTTCTCGGAATGACCTGAAACTTCATGGAGAATATTTTTGGAATATATAAAAATACTGGCGAAAGAATCAAAACCAGGGGGCCCACACCCTGTCCATGAGGGTAGGGGGCGCGCCCACCCCCCGGAGCGCGCCCCCTGCCTCGTGGGCCCCCTGAGGCTCCACCGACCTCAACTCCAACTCTATATATTCACGTTCGGGGAGAAAAAAAAATCAAAGAGAAGGATTCATCGCGTTTTACGATACGGAGCCGCCGCCAAGCCCTAATCTCTCCCGGGAGGGCTGATCTGGAGTCTGTCGGGGCTCCGGGGAGGGGAATCCGTCGCCATCGTCATCATCAACATTCCTCCATCACCAATTTCATGATGCTCACCGCCATGCATGAGTAATTCCATCGTAGGCTTGCTGGATGGTGATGGGTTGGATGAGATTTATCATGTAATTGAGTTAGTTTTGTTAGGGTTTGATCCCTAGTATCCATTATATTCTGAGATTGATGTTGCTATGACTTTGCTATGCTTAGTGCTTGTCACTAGGGCCCGAGTGCCATGATTTCAGATATGAACCTATTATGTTTTCATGAATATATGCGAGTTCTTGATCCTATTGTGCAAGTCAATAGTCACCTACTATGTGTTATGATCCAGTAACCCCGAAGTGACAATAATCGGGACCACTCCCGGTGATGACCATAGTTTGAGGGGTTCATGTATTCACTAAGTGTTAATGCTTTGGTCCGGTACTCTATTAAAAGGAGGCCTTAATATCTCTTAGTTTCCAATAGGACCCCGCTGGCATGGGAGGGTAGGACAAAAGATGTCATGCAAGTTCTTTTCCATAAGCACGTATGATTATATTCAGAATACATGCCTACATTACATTGATGAACTGGAGCTAGTTCTGTGTCACCCTATGTTATAACTGTTGCATGAGGAATCACATCCGACATAATTATCCATCACTGATCCAATGCCTACGAGCTTTTCACATATTAATCTTTGCTTAGTTACTTTTCCGTTGCCACTGTTACATTACTACAAAACTGCTACTGTTACCTTTGCCACCGTTACCGTTACTTCCATACTACTTTGCTACTAAATACTTTGTTGCAGATATAAATTTTTCCAGGTGTGGTTGAATTGACAACTCAACTACTAATACTTGAGAATATTCTTTGGCCCCCCTTGTGTCGAATCAATAAATTTGGGTTGAATACTCTACCCTCGAAAACTGTTGCGATCCCCTATACTTGTGGGTTATCACGCACCCCTCCTTGGCGGGCAGGAAGGCGCGCCTCTCGTCGACAACAGCCCCAAGGCCTCCGGGGCAACGATTGCCCCAAGCGGGAGCCTGGGGGCGGGCCCCAGGCCCTTTTATTCAACATCACCAGCGGAAGCAGAGAACAAGAGAAGAAGAAGGAGAATGCAAAGATGGATGACTTCGCCCTCCTCCGCCCCTCCTTTTATAGGCCGGGCGGGGAAGGGCAGCTGCTCCATCAACGGGTGACCACTGCCCTACTCTGCCAATTCAAGGCGGGCAGAACCACCTCAAGATGCTCTCCCGTGCCACGCGCCTCCGTTACCTACCCTGCGCGATGCATGCAGCATACGTGGCTAAGGATAAGGGCGTGCTGTGGGAAGAGTAATTTGGCGGTTTCTATCCCGTGCGTTAAAGTCATTCACGGGCCATCACTGCCGCGACTCCACCACTATTGGCTTTACACCACACACGGGGAAATCGGGAACTGCCCTGAGATCAAGACTAATGAAGTAGCAATGGAAACCTCAAGTGGCCAACCCCTTTAGCGATTCTGCCTGTGCACTTATTAGGCCCTACCCCGACGACGCTCAGCAGCGCGTTCGGGGTAGGCTCGGGGGCTTCTGTCGGTGCAACAAACCCTCGGCCTGTTGCCCAACTCTGCACAGGCACAAGATCAAGATTGAAGCACCAGCTTAAGTCAGGGATTAAAGAACCAAGAGATTTGAAGAACCAACATGCAGCTCAGAGGGACCAAGATCAAACCAGAGGAGCAAGATATCGGCAAGCAAGAGAAGGGCCTCCCTTGTCGGGCAGGCAAGCCTGGCAAGGGGCGAGATCACCACCAGAAGCAAGCAGCCAAGACTCCCCGGCAGAGCCTGCCGGGGGGTCACGGGGGTTGAACCACCCCACCAACCACTCAAACGCGACTCACGTCGTCAATCAATGCGGTGTCAAGCCATAAGGTGATTAAGTGGCAGCCATTCGACACATGCCAGCCATTTCCTACAGAAGAAACCCGCAGATGACACCCGTCCTGCGAAGTGTCAAGGGAACAGGCGCGGAGCTAGCAAGATAGCCCGGCAGGCCTTGCCGGGCAACTAGTGATGTGACACTAAGCAGCGCATTTAATGCACCATGTCAGCCCGCAGAGTTAGGTATGATAGCACTGTTTGCTATCATATCAGTGGATAATGACCACTTTGCCACTGTGGTGACCCCTTAATCTATAAAAGGAGGCCCATGGCTCTTGGAGGAGGGGTTAGAAGGTTGGAAAGTTGATGAACCCAAGCCACCATACACGCGTAGTCGCTACAACCCCGAGGCAAACCCTGCCGGGCAAGTGTACTATGCATCACCACAATCATTCCGCCATCAATCCACCAAAGCAGGAGTAGCGTCTTATGCCTCATGGCGGCCCGAACCTGGGTAAATTGCTTGTGTGCTCTCTGTCGTGCTGCCGTGTGATACGTCCATTTTGCATCATGATTTTATATTGATAATGATTGCATTATGGGCTGTTATTACACATTATGTCACAATACTTATGCCTATTCTCTCTTATTTTACAAGGTTTACATAAGGAGGGAGAATGCCGGCAGCTGGAATTCTGGGCTGGAAAAGGAGCAAATATTAGAGACCTATTCTGCACAACTCCAAAAGTCCTGAAACTCCACGAAAGTTATTTTTGGAAATAATAAAAAATACTGAGCGGAAGAAATACGTCAGGGGGCCTCCACCTGTCCATGAGGGTGGGGGGCGCGCCCTACCCCCTGGGCGCGCCCCTACCTCGTGGGCCCCCTGTTGGCCCTCCGGTGCCCATCTTTTGCTATATGAAGTCTTTCGTCCGAAGAAAAATCATAAGCAAACTTTCGGGACGAGACTCCGCCGCCACGAGGTGGAACCTTGGCGGAACCAATCTAGGGTTCCGGCAGAGCTGTTCTGCCGGGGACACTTCCCTCCGGGAGGGGGAAATCATCGCCATCGTCATCACCAACGCTCCTCTCATCGGGAGAGGGCAATCTCCATCAACATCTTCACCAGCACCATCTTCTCTCAAACCCTAGTTCACCTCTTGTATCCAATTCTTGTCTCATAGTCTGGGATTGGTACTTGTAGGTTGCTAGTAGTGTTGATTACTCCTTGTAGTTGATGCTAGTTGGTTTATTTGGTGGAAGATCATATGTTCAGATCCTTTATGCATATTAATACCCCTCTGATTATGAACATGAATATGCTTTGTGAGTAGTTACGTTTGTTCCTGAGGACATGGGAGAAGTCTTGCTATTAGTAGTCATGTGAATTTGGTATTCGTTCGATATTTTGATGAGATGTATGTTGTCTATCCTCTAGTGGTGTTATGTGAACGTCGACTACATAACACTTCACCATTATTTGGGCCTAGAGGAAGGCATTGGGAAGTAATAAGTAGATGATGGGTTGGTAGAGTGACAGAAGCTTAAACCCGAGTTTATGCGTTGCTTCGTAAGGGGCTGATTTGGATCCATATGTTTCATGCTATGGTTAGGTTTACCTTAATTCTTTTGTTGTAGTTGCGGATGCTTGCAATAGAGGTTAATCATAAGTGGGATGTTTGTCCAAGTAAGGATAGCACCCAAGCACCGGTCCACCCACATATCAAATTATCAAAGTACGAAACGCGAATGATATGAACGTGATGAAAACTAGCTTGACGATAATTCCCATGTGTCCTCGGGAGCGTTTTCCTTTATATAAGAGTTTGTCCAGGCTTGTCCTTTGCTACAAAAAGGATTGGGCCACCTTGCTGCACTTATTTACTTTTGTTACTTGTTGCTCGTTACAAATTATCCTATCACAAAACTATCTGTTACCTATTATTTCAGTGCTTGTAGAGAACACCTTGCTGAAAACCGCTTATCATTTCCTTCTGCTCCTCGTTGGGTTTGACACTCTTACTTATCGAAAGGACTAAGATAGATCCCCTATACTTGTGGGTCATCAAGACTCTTTTCTGGCGCCGTTGCCGGGGAGTGAAGCGCCTTTGGTAGGTGGAATTTGGTAAGGAAAAATTTATATAGTGTGCTGAAATTTACTGTCACTTGTTACTATGGAAAGTAATCCTCTGAGGGGCTTGTTCGGGGTATCTTCACCCCGACCAGTAGAGCAAAGAGTTGCCCCTCAACCTACTGAACCTACTGAAAATGAAAATGTCCACTTTGAGATTCCTTCGGGTATGTTAGAAAAACTGCTAGCTAATCCTTTTGCAGGAGATGGAACAATGCATCTTGATGAGCACCTCTATGTGGATGAAGTTTGGGGATTATTTAAGCTTGCAGGTATACCCGGTGATGTTATTAAGAAGAAGGTCTTCCCTTTATCTTTGAAGGGAGATGCATTGACATGGTATAGGCTATGTGATGATACGAGACCATGGAACTACAAACGATTGAAATTGGAATTTCACCAGAAATTTTATCCTATGCATCTTGTTCATCGTGATCGCAATTATATATATAATTTTTGGCCTCGCGAAGGAGAAAGTATCGCTCAAGCTTGGGGGAGGCTTAAATCAATGTTATATTCATGCCCCAATCGTGAGCTCTCAAGAGAAATGATTATTCAGAATTTTTATGCTCGGCTTTCTGATAACAATCGCACCATGCTCGATACTTCTTGTACTGGCTCTTTTATGATGAAGACTATTGAATTCAAATGGGACTTATTGGATAGAATTAAACGTAACTCTGAAGATTGGGATCTCGACGAAGGTAAAGAGTCAGGTATGACACCTAAGTTTGATTGTGTTAAATCTTTTATGGATACCGATGTTTTTCGTAAATTTAGCACTAAATATGGACTTGACTCTGAGATAGTAGCTTCTTTCTGTGAATCTTTTGCTGCTCATATTGATCTCCCTAAGGAGAAGTGGTTTAAATATCATCCTCCCATAGAAGTAAAAGTAGCTGCACCTATTAAAGTTAAAGAAAAGACTATCACTTATAATGATCCTATTGTTCCTACTTCTTATGTTGAGAAACCACCTTTTCCTGTGAGAATAAAGGATCATGCTAAAGCTTCAACTGTGGTCCATAAAAGCAATATTAGAACTTATACACCTCCTGAGCAAATTAAAGTTGAACCTAATATTGCTATTGTTAAAGATCTCTTGTCTGATAATATTGATGGGCATGTTATTTATTTCTGTGATGAAACTGCTAGAATTGCTAAACCTTGTGCTAAAGATAAACATAGACCTGTGGTAGGCATGCCTATTATTTCTGTTAAAATAGGAGATCATTGTTATCATGGCTTATGTGATATGGGTGCTAGTGCTAGTGCAATACCTATTGACCTATACAAAGAAATTAAGCATGATATTGCACCTACTGAGTTAGAAGATATTGATGTCACAATTAAACTTGCCAATAGAGATACTATTTCACCAATGGGAATTGTTAGAGATGTTGAAGTCTTGTGTGGAAAAACTAAATATCCTGCTGATTTTCTTGTTCTTGGTTCCCCACAAGATAGCTTTTGTCCCATTATATTTGGTAGACCCTTCTTGAACACCGTTAATGCTAGGATAGACTGCGAAAAGGATATCGTTACTATTGGCTTGGGTGATATGTCTCATGAGTTTAATTTCTCTAAATTTAGTAGACAACACCGTGAAGAGGAATTGCCTAGTAAGGATGAAATTATTGGTCTTGCTTCTATTGCCGTACCTCCTAGTGATCCTTTAGAACAATATTTGCTGGACCATGAAAATGATATGTTTATGAATGAAAGAAGGGAAATAGATGAAGTATTCTTTAAACAGGAACCTATCCTGAAACACAATTTGCCTGTTGAAATCCTAGGGGATCCTCCTCCACCCAAGGGTGATCCCGTGTTTGAGCTTAAACCGTTGCCTGATACTCTTAAATATGCTTATCTTGATGAGAAAAAGATATATCTTGTTATTATTAGTGCTAACCTTTCAGAGCATGAAGAAGAGAGATTATTGAAAACTCTAAAGAAGCACCATGCTGCTATTGGATATACTCTTGATGATCTTAAGGGCATCAGTCCCACTCTATGTCAACACAAAATAAATTTGGAGAAAGATGCCAAATCAGTTCGTGATCACCAACGACGGCTGAATCCTAAGATGAAAGAAGTGGTAAGAAAGGAAATACTAAAGCTTCTTGAGGCAGGTATTATTTATCCCGTTGCTGATAGTCAGTGGGTAAGTCCTGTCCATTGTGTCCCTAAGAAGGGAGGTATTACTGTCGTTCCTAATGATAAAGATGAATTGATTCCGCAAAGAATTATTACAGGTTATAGGATGGTAATTGATTTCCGCAAATTAAATATGGCTACTAAAAAAGATCATTACCCCTTACCTTTTATTGATCAAATGCTAGAAAGATTATCCAAACATACACATTTTTGCTTTCTAGATGGTTATTCTGGCTTCTCTCAAATACCTGTGTCAGCCGATGATCAATCAAAGACCACTTTTACTTGCCCTTTCGGTACTTTTGCTTATAGACGTATGCCTTTTGGTTTATGTAACGCACCTGCTACCTTTGAAAGATGCATGATGGCTATATTCTCCGACTTTTGTGGAAAGATTTGTGAGGTTTTCATGGACGACTTCTCCGTTTATGGATCCTCTTTTGATGATTGCTTGAGCAACCTTGATCGAGTTTTGCAGAGATGTGAAGAAACTAATCTTGTCTTGAATTGGGAAAAGTGCCACTTTATGGTTAATGAAGGTATTGTCTTGGGGCATAAAGTTTCTGAAAGAGGTATTGAAGTTGATAAAGCCAAGGTTGATGCTATTGAAAAGATGCCATGTCCCAAGGACATCAAAGGTAAAAGAAGCTTCCTTGGTCATGCCGGTTTTTATAGGAGGTTCATTAAGGACTTCTCAAAAATTTCTCGGCCTCTGACTAATTTATTACAAAAATATATACCATTTGTCTTTGATGACGATTGTGTAGAAGCATTTGAAATACTTAAGAAAGCATTGATCTCTGCACCTATTGTTCAGCCACCTGATTGGAATTTACCCTTTGAAATTATGTGTGATGCTAGTGATTATGCTGTAGGTGCTATTCTAGGGCAAAGAGTTGATAAGAAATTAAATGTTATCCAATATGCTAGTAAAACTCTAGACAATGCTCAAAGAAATTATGCTACTACTGAAAAAGAGTTCTTAGCAGTTGTATTTGCGTGTGATAAGTTCAGACCTTATATTGTTGACTCTAAAGTAACTATTCACACTGATCATGCTGCTATTAAATATCTTATGGAAAAGAAAGATGCTAAACCTAGACTTATTAGATGGGTCCTCCTGCTTCAAGAATTTGATTTACATATTGTTGATAGAAAGGGAGATGAGAACCCCGTTGCAGACAACTTGTCTAGGTTAGAAAATGTTCTTGAGGACCCACTACCTATTGATGATAGCTTTCCTGATGAGCAATTAAATGTCATAAATGCTTCTCTTACTACTCCATGGTATGCTGATTATGTTAATTACATCGTTGCTAAATTCATACCACCTAGTTTCACATACCAGCAAAAGAAAAAGTTTTTCTATGATTTGAGACATTACTTCTGGGATGACCCTCATCTTTATAAAGAAGGAGTAGATGGTGTTATTAGACGTTGTGTACCTGAGCATGAACATGAACGGATCCTACGCAAGTGTCACTCCGAGGCTTATGGAGGACACCACGCTGGAGACAGAACTACACATAAGGTATTGCAATCCGGTTTTTATTGGCCTACTCTCTTCAAGGATGCCCGTAAGTTTGTCTTGTCTTGTGATGAATGTCAAAGAATTGGTAATATTAGTAGACGTCAAGAAATTCCTATGAATTATTCACTCGTTATCGAACCATTTGATGTTTGGGGCTTTGATTATATGGGACCTTTTCCTGCCTCTAACGGATACACACATATTCTAGTTGCTGTTGATTACGTTACTAAGTGGGTAGAAGCTATTCCAACTAGTAGTGCTGATCATAACACCTCTATTAAAATGCTTAAAGAAGTTATTTTTCCGAGGTTTGGAGTCCCTAGATATTTAATGACTGATGGTGGTTCACATTTTATTCATGGTGCTTTTCGTAAAATGCTTGCTAAGTATGATGTTAATCATAGAATTGCATCTCCTTATCACCCACAGTCTAGTAGTCAAGTAGAATTGAGTAATAGGGAGCTCAAATTAATTTTGCAAAAGACTGTCAATAGATCTAGAAAGAATTGGTCCAAGAAACTTGATGATGCATTATGGGCCTATAGAACTGCATATAAAAATCCTATGGGTATGTCTTCGTATAAAATGGTTTATGGAAAAGCATGTCACTTACCTCTCGAACTAGAACATAAGGCTTATTGGGCTATTAAAGAACTCAATTATGATTTCAAACTTGCTGGTGAGAAGAGGTTATTTGACATTAGCTCACTTGATGAATGGAGAACCCAAGCCTACGAGAATGCCAAGTTGTTTAAAGAAAAAGTTAAAAGATGGCATGACAAAAGAATACAAAAGCGTGAGTTTAATGTAAGTGATTATGTATTGCTATACAACTCTCGTTTAAGATTTTTTGCAGGAAAACCTCTCTCTAAATGGGAAGGCCCTTACGTTATCGAGGAGGTCTATCGTTCCGGTGCCATAAAAATCAACAACTTCGAAGGCACATATCCGAAGGTGGTGAACGGTCAAAGTATCAAACATTATATCTCAGGTAATCCCATAAATGTTGAAACCAATATTATTTAAACCGTAACCCCGGAGGAATACATAAGGGACACTTTCCGGAACGTTTCAGACTCCGAAAAGGAATAGGTATGTGGTACGGTAAGTAAACTGACTCCAAAACAGTTTTTATGGCAATATTTCTTCGTTTTGGAATATTTAGAAAAATAGAAAAATAAGAAGCAGTCCGGGAAGGACACGAGGCCTCCACGAGGGTGGAGGGCGCGCCCTACCCTACTGGGCGCGCCCCCTACCTCGTGGGCACCTCGTGTGCTCTCCGGACTCCGTTTTCTTGCACGATACGTATTTCGGTCGGTAAAAATTCATTATATAATCTCCCGAAGGTTTTGACTCCTGTATCACGCAAATATCCTCTGTTCTTATTTCGAGCTGTTTTTCTGACAGATCTAGATCATCATGACGTCTCCAAGTGCCCACAAGGACAAGTTCTTCGAGAAGGTCATCAATCCCTACCTCGCGGAGGTGCTGCAACACCCTCAAACCATTGAGATGCATGGGGGGTGCTGCACATCCGCGATGTTGAGGGACCACGGAGGACCGGAAGCGTGGAGACAAGGCTTGAAGCAGTGGAGCAACAAGTTTTCAAGTGCCAGGAGATGGTGGAGCATGGACCTGACTCCAATCACATAATGATCACGGAGTTCACCAACAACCACAAGCTGGATGCCAAGGACATTGGGGAGGCCATCTTCAAGCTCCACGAGAAAATCGAGCACCTCCAAGCCCAAATCTATGACCTGCAAAACCAAAACTGTGAGTATGCATATAGATTCAAGAGGATGAGTTTGGCTGCAGATTTAAGGATCCCGGAGACTCGATCATCCTTCTATGATGGTGAGCCTATGCCTTGGAAGATGGACGACAAGCCTACATCATCAACAATCCCTTCACCAGCAAAGGAGACATAATCATATGGGTATGGGCACTCCCCTTGGCAACTGCCAAGCTTGGGGGAGGTGCCCCAGTATCGTATCACAACCACATCTCCTATCTTTACCTTTTTCTTAGTTCAATCCTACTTAGTAGTATCTTGATCTAGTAGAATAAAAGTTTTGGTATGATCTAGTTTTGAGTTTTGCTTTATGATCCCTGTATGTAATCGAGTCCGTGAGCTATATAATAAAGATTAGTGTTGAGTCAAGGGCTTGATTATCTTGCTATGATCTTGAAGGAATGAAAGAAAAAAGAAAAGAATAAAAAGAAACAAATAGATCATATTGATCTTATTGAGAGTAATGACTTCACATAGAAAGAGTATGATGATTAAAAATTGTTGAGAGTTGACAAACATAGCTTTGGTCATCGTTGCAATTAATAGGAAGTAATAAAGAAAGAGAGGTTTCACATATAAATATACTATCTTGGACATCTTTTATGATTGGGAGCACTCATTAAAATATGACATCCTAAAGAGTTGAGGTTGGACAAGGAAGACAATGTAATGGGTTATGTTTTCTTATATCTGAGATAAAGTATATTGTCATGGATCATCCAACATGTTGAGCTTGCCTTTCCCCCTCATGCTAGCCAAATTCTTTGCACCAAGTAGAGATACTACTTGTGCTTCCAAAAACCCTTAAACCAGTTTTGCCATCAGAGTCCACCATATCTACCTATGGATTGAGTAAGATCCTTCAAGTAAGTTGTCATCGGTGCAAGCAATAAAAATTGCTCTCTAAATATGTATGATTGATTGGTGTGGAGGAAATAAGCTTTATACGATCTTGTGATGTGGAAGAAATAAAAGCGATTGACTGCATAATAAAGGTTCATATCACAAGTGGCAATATAAAGTGACGTTCTTTCACATTAAGATTTTGTGCATCCAACCCTGAAAGCGCATGGCAACCTCTGCTTCCCTCTGCGAAGGGCCTATCCTTTATCATTATCTTCTACCTTATGCAAGAGTCGTGGTGATCTTCACCTTTCCTTTTTACATTTTATCCTTTGGCAAGCACAGTGTGTTGGAAAGATCCTGATAGATATATCTAATTGGATGTAAGTTAGCATGAACTATTATTGTTGACATTACCCTTGAGGTAAAAGGTTGGGAGGCGAAACTATAAGCCCCTATCTTTCTCTGTGTCCGATTAAAACTCCATAACCACAAGTATTGCGTGAGTGTTAGCAATTATGAAAGACTAAATGATAGTTGAGTATGTGGACTTGCTAGAAAGCTCTGACATAGACTCTTTCTGATGTTATGATAAATTGCAATTGCTTCAATGACTGAGATTATAGTTTGTTAGTTCTCAATAAAGTTTCTGATTCATACTTTGCATTGCGAATAGATTATTACTTGAGCATAAGAAATCATATGACAATATCTATATATGTTGCTGTTATGAGAATAATCATGATGCCCTCATGTCCGTATTTTATTTTTTCGACACCTCTACCTCTAAACATGTGGACATATTTATCGTTATCGGCTTTCGCTTGAGGACAAGCGAGGTCTAAGCTTGGGGGAGTTGATACGTCCATTTTGCATCATGCTTTTATATTGATATTTATTGCATTATGGGCTGTTATTACACATTATGTCACAATATTTATGCCTATTCTCTCTTATTTTACAAGGTTTACATAAGGAGGGAGAATGCCGGGAGCTGGAATTCTGGGCTGGAAAAGGAGCAAATATTAGAGACCTATTCTGCACAACTCCAAAAGTCCTGAAACTCCACGAAAGTTATTTTTGGAAATAATAAAAAATACTGAGCGAAAGAAATACGTCAGGGGGGCCTCCACCTGTCCACGAGGGTGGGGGACGCGCCCCACCCCCCTGGGCGTGCCCCTTGCCTCGTGGGCCCCCTGTTGGCCCTCCGGTGCCCATCTTCTGCTATATGAAGTCTTTCGTCCGAAGAAAAATCATAAGCAAACTTTCGGGACGAGACTTTGCCGCCACGAGGCGGAACCTTGGCGGAACCAATCTAGGGCTCCGGCAGAGCTGTTCTGCCGGGGACACTTCCCTCCGGGAGGGGGAAATCATCGCCATCGTCATCACCAACGCTCCTCTCATCGGGAGAGGGCAATCTCCATCAACATCTTCACCAGCACCATCTCCTCTCAAACCCTAGTTCATCTCTTGTATCCAATTCTTGTCTCATAGTCTGGGATTGGTACTTGTAGGTTGCTAGTAGTGTTGATTACTCCTTGTAGTTGATGCTAGTTGGTTTATTTGGTGGAAGATCATATGTTCAGATCCTTTATGCATATTAATACCCCTCTGATTATGAACATGAATATGCTTTGTGAGTAGTTACATTTGTTCCTGAGGACATGGGAGAAGTCTTGCTATTAGTAGTCATGTGAATTTGGTATTCGTTCGATATTTTGATGAGATGTATGTTGTCTATCCTCTAGTGGTGTTATGTGAACGTCGACTACATAACACTTCACCATTATTTGGGCCTAGAGGAAGGCATTGGGAAGTAATAAGTAGATGATGGGTTGCTAGAGTGACAGAAGCTTAAACCCTAGTTTATGCGTTGCTTCGTAAGGGGCTGATTTGGATCCATATGTTTCATGCTATGGTTAGGTTTACCTTAATACTTTTGTTGTAGTTGCGGATGCTTGCAATAGAGGTTAATCATAAGTGGGATGTTTGGCCAAGTAAGGACAGCACCCAAGCACTGGTCCACCCACATATCAAATTATCAAAGTACCGAATGCGAATCATATGAACGTGATGAAAACTAGCTTGACGATAATTCCCATGTGTCCTCGGGAGCGTTTTCCTTTATATAAGAGTTTGTCCAGGCTTGTCCTTCGCTACAAAAAGGATTGGGCCACCTTGCTGCACTTTATTTACTTTTGTTACTTGTTGCTCGTTACAAATTATCCTATCACAAAACTATCTGTTACCTATTATTTCAGTGCTTGCAGAGAACACCTTGCCGAAAACCGCTTATCATTTCCTTCTGCTCCTTGTTGGGTTCGACACTCTTACTTATCGAAAGGACTACGATAGATCCCCTATACTTGTGGGTCATCACCGTGCACTGATCTGCTCTTTGTGCAACGCGACGTCCCCCCGCTGAACCAGCAAGGGACCACCCGGTCCCATAGGTGGCCGCGGATATCCTGCGACACCATGATATGAGGATTACCCTCATTGCTGCACAGAAGAATTATGTCCTTGATGCACCGCTAGGTGACAGACCTATTGCAGGAGAAAAAGCAGACGTTATGAACGTTTGACGAGCTCGGTATGATGACTACTTGATAGTTTAGTGCGCCATGCT
The DNA here is from genome assembly GCF_002575655.3 of Aegilops tauschii subsp. strangulata. Taxonomy (NCBI): domain Eukaryota; kingdom Viridiplantae; phylum Streptophyta; class Magnoliopsida; order Poales; family Poaceae; genus Aegilops; species Aegilops tauschii. Next base: position 109,039,704 of record NC_053039.3, read on the forward strand.
TTACGGCTTAGAATCGGGACTTCAAAAATGTTTTGAACGCCACGAAGCATATGAGATATTCCAAGAGCTGAAATTGGTATTTCAGACTCATGCCTGTGTTGAGAGGTATGAGACCTCTGACGAGTACTTTGCCTACAAGATGGAGGAGAATAGCTCAGCCAGTGAGCATGTGCTGAGAATATCTGGGTACTACAATCACTTGAATCAAGTGGGAGTTAATCTTCGAGATAAGATAGTGATTGACAGAGTTCCCTAGTCACTATCACCAAGCTACTAGAACTTCGTGATGAACTATAATATGCAAGGGTTGACAAAAACGATTAGTGTTGAACCTATGTAATTTGGTGTTTGCGTTGAGCATGAATATGATTAGATAATGTTTATTGCAATACGGTTATTCATTTAAGTTAAAGAATAATTGTTATTCTGTTTACATGAATAAAACCTTCTCTATATGGTCATACACTCAATGTAAATGGTTTATTGAATCTCGATCGTAGTAATACACATATTCATAATATTGATGCCAAAAGATGCAAAGTTGATAATGATAGTGCAACATATTTGTGGCACTGCCGTTTAGGTCATATTGGTGTAAAGCGCATGAATAAACTCCATGCAGATGGACTTTTGGAATCACTTGATTATGAATCATTTGATACTTGCGAGCCATGCCTCATGGGCAAGATGACTAAAATTCCGTTCTCCGGAACAGTGGAGCGAGCCAATGACTTATTGGAAATAATACATACCGATGTATGCGGTCCGATGAGTGTTGAGGCACGTGGCGGGTATCATTATTTTCTGACCTTCACAGATGATTTGAGCAGATATGGGTATATCTAATTAATGAAACACAAGTCTGAAACATTTGAAAAGTTCAAAGAATTTCAGAGTGAAGTGGAGAATCATCGTAACAAGAAAATAAAGTTTCTATGATCTGATCACGGAGGCGAATATTTGAGTTACGAGTTTGGCCTTCATTTAAAACAATGTGGAATAGTTTCACAACTCACGCCACCTGGAACACCACAGTGTAAATGGTGTGTCCGAACGTCGTAACCGTACTTTATTAGATATGGTCCAATCTATGATGTCTCTTATTGATTTACCACTATTGTTTTGGGGTTATGCATTAGAGACAACTGCATTCACGTTAAATAGGGTACTGTCTAAATCCATTGAGACGACACTGTATGAACTATGGTTTGGCAAGAAACCTAAGCTGTCGTTTCTTAAAGTTTGGGGTTGCGACACTTATGTCAAAAGGCTTCAGCTTGATAAGCTCGAACCCAAATCGGAGAAGTGCGTCTTCATAGGATACCCTAAGGAAGCAATTGGGTACAACTTCTACCACAGATCCGATGGAAAGATCTTTGTTGCCAAGAATGGAACATTTCTAGAGAAGGAGTTTCTCTCGAAAGAAGTGAGTGGGAGGAAAGTAGAACTTGATGAGGTAATTGTACCTTCTCTCGAATTGGAAAGTAGCACATCACAGAAAACCGTTCCAGTGATGCCTACACCAAATAGAGAGGAAGCAAATGATAATGATCATGAAACTCCAGATCAAGTTCCTACTGAACCTCATAGGTCAACCAGAGCACGATCTGCACCAGAGTGGTACGGTAATCCTGTCCTGGAAGTCATGTTACTAGACCAAGGGGAACCTACAAACTATGAAGAAGCTATGATGAGCCCAAATTTCGACAGATGGCTTGAGGCCATGAAATCTAAGATATGGTCCATGTATGAGAACAAAGTGTGGACTTTGGTGGACTTTCCCGATGATCGTCAAGCCATTAAAAATAAATGGATCTTCAAGAAAAAGACAGACGCTGATGGTAATGTCACCATCTACAAAGCTCGACTTGTCACAAAAAGTTTTTCGACAAGTTCAAGGAGTTGACTATGATGAGACTTCCTCACCTGCAGTGATGCTTAAGTCTGTCTGAATCATGTTAGCGATTGCCTCATTTTATGATTATGAAATCAGGCAAACGGATGTCAAAACTGCATTCCTTAATGGATACTTAAAGAAGAGTTGTATATGATGCAACCAGAAGGTTTTTGTCGATCCTAAAGGTGCTAACAAAGTGTGCAAGCTCCAGCGATCCATCTATGGACTGGTGCAAGCATCTCGGAGTTGGAATATACGCTTTGATGAGGTGATCAAAACATATGGTTTTATACAAACTTACGGTGAAGCCTGTATTTACAAGAAAGTGAGTGGGAGCTCTGTAGCATTTCTGATATTATATGTGGATGGCAAATTTTTGATTGGAAATGATATAGAATTTCTGGATAGCATAAAAGGATACTTGAATAAGAATTTTTCAATGAAAGACCTCGGTGAAGCTTCTTACATATTAGGCATCAAGATCTAAAGAGGTAGATCAGGACGCTTGATAAGATTTTCAATGAGTACATACCTTGACAATATTTTGAAGGAGTTCAAAATGGGTCAGGCAAAGAAAGAGTTCTTGCATGTGTAACAAGGTGTGAAGTTGAGTAAGACTCAAAACCCGACCACAACAGAATATGGAGAAAGAATGAAAGTCATTCCCTATGCCTCAGCCATAGGTTCTATAAAGTATGCCATGCTGTGTACCAGACCTGTTGTGTGCCTTGCCATGAGTTTGGCAAGGGGGTACAATAGTGATCCAGAAGTGGATCACTGGACAGTGGTCAAAATTATCCTTAGGTACCTAAGAGGACTAAGGAAATGTTTCTCGGTTATGGAGGTGTTGAAGAGTTTGTCGTAAAGAGTTACGTCGATGCAAGCTTTGACACCGATTCAGATGACTCTGAGTCTCATTCTGGATACATATTGAAAGTGGGAACAATTAGCTAGAGTAGCTCCATGCAGAGCATTGTAGACATAGAAATTTGCAAAATACATACATATCTGAATGTGACAGACCCGTTGACTAAACCTCTCTCACAAGCAAAACATGATCACACCTTAGTACTCTTTGGGTGTTAATCACAAGGCGATGTGAACTAGATTATTGACTATAGAAACTCTTTGGGTGCTGATCACATGGCGATGTGAACTATGGGTGTTAATCACATGGTGATGTGAACTAGATTATTGACTCTAGTGCAAGTGGGAGACTGAAGGAAATATGCCCTAAAGGCAACAATAAATTTGTTATTTTATATTTCCTTATTCATGATAAAGGTTTATTATTCATGCTAGAATTGTATTGATCGGAAACCTAAATACATGTGTGAATACATAAACAAAGACCGTGTCCCTAGTAAGCCTCTACTAGACTAGCTTGTTGATCAAAGATGGTTAAGGTTTCCTAACCATAGACATGTGTTGTCATTTGATAATGGGATCACGTCATTAGGAGAATGATGTGATGGACAAGACCCATCCGTTAGCTTAGCATATTGATCGTTCAGTTTATTGCTATTGCTTTCTTCATGTCAAATACATATTCCTTCAACTATGAGATTATGCAACTCCCGTATACCGGAGGAATACCTTGTGTGCTATCAAACGTCACAACGTGACTGGGTGATTATAAAGATGCTCTATAGGTATCTCCGAAGGTGTTTGTTGAGTTGGCATAGATCGAGATTAAGATTTGTCACTCTGAGTATCAGAGAGGTATCTCTGGGCCCTCTCGGTAATACACATCATAAGCTTGCAAGCAAACGACTAAGGAGTTAGTCACGAGGTGATGTATTACAGAATGAGTAAAGACACTTGCCAGCAACGAGATTGAACTAGGTATGAAGATAACAACGATCGAATCTCGGGCAAGTAACATACCGATAGACAAAGGGAATTACGTATGTTGTCATAACGGTTCGACCGATAAAGATCTTCATAGAATATGTAGGAGCCAATATGGGCATCCAGGTTCCACTATTGGTTATTGACCAGAGAGGTGTCTTGGTCATGTCTACATAGTTCTCGAACTCGTAGGCTCCGCACGCTTAACATTCGATGGCGATATAGTATTATATGAGTTATGTCATTTGGTGAGCGAATGTTGTTTGGAGTCATGGATGAGATCACGGACATGCACTATTGCAGGATGCTGCTAATGAGACACTACGATCAGAGACCCTTCGACGAAACTGTGTGTGATGCATTAATCGCAAATGGTGATGTAAAATAACCGTCAAAAAAGATGCAAAACGTTTGCGATGAAGGATACATCAAACACGGTCCAGATTTTAGTTGCGTGTGCAATGAGGGGCGTACAGTTCAGTTGAATGAACCGTTTGCAATGAGGCAAAACAAAGGTAACGGGCAGCCAGACGAAGGTGTGTGTGATATACAACATACGGTTCACTCGGATGAACAGTTTGTGATTAGGCAACACAAAAGAAACGGTTAGCCAGATCAAGGTGTGTGCAATATACGACATACAGTTTACTTGGATGAACTGTTTGCTTTGAGCCAAGAGAACAGAAATGGTTCAATTTAACAGGATGTGTGTGAGACGCGGCAAACATGTCTGTAATTAGAAATGTGTGCGAAGACCGATAATAATACAGACGATTGCTGCTAATAAGTCATGTGTGTTGTGGGCAAACGCTTGGTGGTATACAATTGTCAGCGATTGATGAAATCATCAGCGATGGGTTCCCCGGTATGGTCCGTGTGAGATGTCATTGCACACAGAACAACATCATATGTACTTATAACTTATAAGGACTTGATTCCATAAACAGATTGAACATCCAATTACATATGTGGCTAGTACACACATGACCTTTGCACACACCAAAGTATGTTCCAAAATGCCTAGAAAACTCAAATAATGTATAAAAAGGCAAAACGAACCGTGATAATTTCATATTACTATAGTTTGATACGTCCATTTTGCATCATGTTTTCTTACAATTATTTATTGACCCACCTATTCTGCACAACTCCAAATAAGCTGAAACTTGACAGAGATTTTTCATGGAATATATAAGAAATATTGGAGCCAATAACTACCAGAGGGGGGCCACCAGGTGGGCACAACCCACCTGGGTGCGCCAGGGCCCCCAGGCGCGCCCTGGTGGGTTGTGGCCTCCTCGGCCCACCTCCGGTGCCCATCTTATGGTATATATGTCATTTTTACCTAGAAAAAAATAAGGACCGCCGTCTCGAGGCGAAACTTGGGCAGGAGCACTTTTGCCCTCCGGCGGAGCGATTCTGCCGGGGGAACTTCCCTCCCGGAGGGGGAAATCATCGTCATCATCATCACCAACAACTCTCCCATCTCGGGGAGGGCAATCTCCATCAACATCTTCAACAACACCATCTCATCTCAAACCCTAGTTCATCTCTTGTATTCAATCTTGTTACCGGAACTATAGATTGGTGCGTGTGGGTGACTAGTAGTGTTGATTACATCTTGTAGTTGATTACTATATGGTTTATTTGGTGGAAGATTACATGTTCAGATCCATTATTCTATTTAATACCCCTCTGATCAACATGTTTATCATTTGTGAGTAGTTACTTTTGTTCTTGAGGTCACAGGAGAAATCATGTTGCAAATAATCATGTGACCTTGATATGTGTTAGATATTTTGATAGTATGTATGTTGTGATTCCCTTAGTGGTGTCATGTGAACATCGACTACATGACACTTCACCATATTTGGGCCTAAGGGAATGCATTGTGGAGTAGAAATTATATTATGGGTTGCAAGAGTGACAGAAGCTTAAACCCCAGTTTATGCGCTATTCCGTAAGGGACCGATTGGATCCATAAATTTAATGCTATGGTTAGAATTTATTCTTAATACTTTTCTCGTAGTTGCGGATGCTTGCGGGAGGGTTAATCATAAGTAGGAGGTTTGTTCAAGTAAGAACAACACCTAAGCACCGGTCCACCCACATATCAAATTATCAAAGTAGCAAACACAAATCAAACCAACATGATGAAAGTGACTAGATGAAATTCCCGTGTACCCTCAAGAACGCGTTGCTTATCATAAGAGACCCTTTTAGCCTGTCCTTTGCCTCAAAAGGATTGGGCTACCTTGCTGCATACTCGTTACTATTATCGTTACTTGCTCGTTACAAATTATCTTGCTAGCAAACTACCCGCTACTTACAATTTCAGCACTTGCAGACATAACCTTACTGAAAACTACTTGTCATTTCCTTCTGCTCCTCGTTGGGTTTGACACTCTTACTTATCAAAAAGAGCTATAATTGATCCCCTATCCTTTTGGGTCATCAAGGCTATTTTCTGGCGCCATTGCCGGTGAGTGAAGCGCCTTTGGTAAGTGGAATTTGGTAAGGAAACATTTATATAGTGTGCTGAAATTTATTGTCACTTGTTACTATGGAAAACAATCCTTTGAGGGGTTTGTTCGGGGTACCTTCACCTCGTCCGGAACCAGAATTAGTTACCCCTCAACCTACCGCACCTAGTGAAAATATTGAATATGAAATTCCTTCGGGGATGATAGAACAACTGCTAGCTAATCCTTATGCAGGAGATGGAACAGAACATCCTGATATGCACTTGATATATGTGGAACAAATTTGTGGATTGTTTAAGCTTGCAGGTTTACCCGGAGATGAGGTGATGAAAAAGGTTTTCCCTTTATCTTTGAAGGGAAAAGCATTGGCATGGTATAGGCTATGCGATGATATTGGATCATGGAAATGGAATCATTTGAAATTGGAGTTCCACCAAAAAATTTATCCTATGCATCTATTTCATCGCGATCAGAATTATATATATAATTTTTTGCCTCATGAAGGAGAAAATATCGCTCTAGCTTGGGGGAGGCTTAAGTCGATGTTATATTCATGCACCAATCATGAGCTCTCAAGAGAAATTATTATCCAGAATTTTTATACTCGGCTTTCTCGTAATGATCAAACCATGCTTGATACTTCTTGTGCTGGTTCTTTTATGAAGAAGACTATTGTCAGGACCCCGATTCTAAGTCACACCGATCTAGCCTGTAACACCTCATATCACTTTGCGGCCTCACGCACGGTATTCCCACGGGTGTTGCCTTACCATGGCCCGGGACCGTTTGCGCCTTTTGGCTCACGTATATGATAATGTCGCTAGCATCCATATTACAGAGAACCCGGGCCGACATGACTAGTCATGAACCCAAAGTGGCACTAACTTACGGGGACAAGCATACATGAATCAACATCGAGCATGTCGGTCAACAGCGTGTGAATCCGGGCTGTAGCACTGGGCTAACAAGACTCCGGGAACCCGGGCTGTAGCAGGCTAGGCAGGACTCCGGATGTCACCGCGTGACATTTCCCCGGAGGGACAGACACAGGAACGAAGTGAATCACATGCCGGCCAGTCAAGTGTTCCGGAGCAGTAGTGCTGGGCTAGCAGGACTCCGGTGAACCGGGCTGTAGCGGACTACTATGGCTCATGGAAGCACAAGACTACATTTCCCCATAAGAGAGGCTACCAAGGATAAACAACTAGGTTGTCGGATCCCACACATACCAAGCATTTCAATCATACACACAATACGCTCGATATGTGCAAATACAACATGGCATCACAACAAGACTCTACGACTCAGAGTATTTATTCATTAGGCTCCGAAGAGACAGATATTACAAACATGGGTCTCATGACCCAACATTCAGAGCATACAAGTCAAACACATGCGGAAGCTTAACATGTCTGAGTACAGACATCTACAAATGAAAAAAAGGCTGAGAAGCCTGACTATCTACCAGATCCTGCCGAGGGCACAAGATCGTAGCTGAGGTATCAAGCTAAACGTCGAAGTCCACACGGAACTACTAGCGAGACTGGCGTCTCTCTGCAAAACATAAAATAGGCAAACGTGAGTACAAATGTACCCAGCAAGATTTACATCAGAACTAGCTACATTTGCATCGGTATCAACAAAGGGGGGTGGTGGAGTTTGACTGCAGCAAGCCAGCTTTGACTCGGTGGCTATCCTAAACTATGACTGCAAGTAACTCTTTGAGGTGGCGCACACGAGTCCACATAATCACCATATCAATACTCCACTATGGATCCGCTCCCGTCTCCCTACGAGAACGCCATCCATAGCACTCACGCTTATCTTGCGCATTTTAGAGTATCCACTTTCACTTGTCTATGAACTGTTATAGGCAACCCAGAAGTCCTTTTCCGCGGACACGGCTATTCGAATAGATGATGTTAACCCTGCAGGGGTGTACTTCGACACACACGCTCTCACCACTTACCGCCGTTTACACGACATGTACTCGGCAACCTTCAAGCGGAAGCCCAGCGAGGGTGTCGGCCACAACCTACCTAAACACTCAAGTCTCTAGTCTAGGTTTATCGCCTATTCAGGTTCCATCCGCAGGGAGTCCGGCCGAGGTTTCCACATACGGCCCCGAACGATGTGTGCGGGGTTCCGAGACACCAAACGGGCGCCCGGCATGCCCGGCCACGTGCCTACCACATCATAGCCCACCCCTCCGGTCAGCGCTGCCCACGGCCTCCAACATACTACAAACACCAGAAACTACTTGCAACTCCTGGACAGAGGACAAGGGTGATTAAGAAGCCGAGAGGGTCCATTGGTTTCGGGCCCAATGCATGGTAGTAACTGTATCATGGATCACAAACACAGAACTCAGTTCCTGAGGACGGCTGCAATGAGACAACCCACGATGTACTCCTACATGGCCTCTCACCGCTACCTTTACCAAATCGTGTTCACACACTTAGCTCACACACAGTAGGACATGTTCATCACCATTCCAATTCATCCCCGACGAATCAGACCCGACTCAACTCTAAGCAGTAGCAGGCATGACAAACAAGCATGAATGAGTAGGCACATCAGGGCTCAAACAACTCCTACTCATGCTAGTGGGTTTCATCTATTTACTGTGGCAATGACAGGTCATGCAGAGGAAAGGGGTTCAACTACCGTAGCATGTAACAGTTGAATCGATGTTGTCCTAATGCAGTAGAAGAGAGCAGGAGCGAGAGAATGGGATTGATCGAAATGGACAAGGGGGTTTGCTTGCCTGGCACTTCTGAAGATATTATAGTTCTTCATCGGTGTCATCGATCACGTCATCGGAGCATCGGCTACTGAGAGGGGACGGTTACCGGCAAACAGAGAAGGACACAATCAATGCAATGCGACAATATGATGCATGGTCATGATATGTCAAGAATGTCATGATTTTCACTAATGTATCTAGCAACAATTTAAATGAAGTCCATATGAACTAAGGGTTCATATGCAAACTCCACATTTAGCATTTATAATGTCATTATCATGTTTTCACCTAAACAGCAGGTATAACTTAGTTTGACATGCATGAAAATGATACAGATGGATAGATTGCATTTTTCTGATCATTTTTCATATATAAATTATTTCATTCTGAGCTATAGATTATTTTCTATGATTTTTAGAAGTTTATAGGATTTTCTGGAATTTTCTGAATAAACTTAAATCCAGAAAACCAATACTGCGTCAGCATGACGTCATCACTGCGTCAGCGGGTCAACGGGCTGGCTAGGGTCAAACCTGACCCGTGGGACCTGCCTGTCAGTGACTAACCTAACTAATCCGGATTAATTAGCGCTAAACTAATACTGATCTAGTTTAGTTAAGAGCATGGGCCCACACGTCAATGACTCAGGGGGAGTCAAACTGGGGTCAAACCGGGTCAAACGAGGTCAAACCCGCCGGCGACTCAACGCCGGCGAGGCCCGAGACGGTGGCGCGGCTCGGAAAACGCCCACAGGGCACGGACGAGGCCGTTCTTGGGCTCATTAGAGAGCTCTTGCAGGCGCACGTCGGGTGGTGGTGGTGGCCGGAGCCGACGACGGCGAGCTCCAAGGCGGCGGCCGGAGTTCGGACACGCACGGGTTTGATGTTCTGGTGCGCGGCAGGACCAACTGGTGGTCGGGATCGTCTCCTAGGAGCAACCCGAGCACGATGACGCGCCCAGGCGCAGGCTACGGCGTCGGTAGCCATGACGGCGATGAAGCACGGCGCCGGCGAGCTTCGGAGCTCATGGGGACGACGTCTACGGTGAGGGATAGACCACGGGGTCAGGGGGAAACGGTGGTAGAGCTCACCGCGGTTCCGACGAGCAAGCTAGCTAGGTCGGGGAAGCACAGACGGCGGCGAATCGACGATGAAGTTGCCGGCGGCCGAATATTGAAGATGAGCTCGGGGACGGCGCTGCGGGGCTTCTGGCGGGGCGTGGCTCGGTGAGGGGGTCGAGGACGACGTCGCGGAGCTCGGGGATGCGTCGGAGAGGCGAGGGGGTGGCTCTGGCTATGGGTACGGCGATTGGCGGCGACGAGCTCCGCTCGGGCAGAGAGGAAGAGGGAGCAGAGGAGGGGGAAGAGGTCGGGAGAGAGAGCAGCGAGTGAGGGAGAGGAGAGAGGGGTTGAGGGGAGTGCGTGGCGCCCTCGGGTGCCTCCAGCGGCGAGCAGGTAAGCAGGAGGTGGCCAGCGCATGGCCAGCGTGCGGCGAGCACGCGCTCGTCCTTCTGTCCAGGGAGGAAGACGACAGGGGGGGCTAGCTGGGCTGGGCCGCCACAGTGGTGGGCTGGCCTAGCCACTTGGGCTGCAGGTAAGGCCCAGGTATCTCTCTTTTATTTCTGTCTTTAGTTTCTGTCTTCTATTTTCTTTCTCTGTTTTGGATTAGCAAAAATACTAATTCATTCTGTAAAATCCTGAAAATAATTGTGGGCACTTTTGAAAATATTTCCAACAGCCCTCAACTAGTTTCAGAATTATTAGAGCATTTAAAATATTTATAGGATTTAAATGCCCCAATTCAAATACAATATGAGTTAATTCAAAAATCCAAAAATGACCTAGAAATATTGGCATCATTTTTGGCAGAGGTTTTCACCTTTATCAAAAATCATGAACATTTTCAAAGGCATTTTGGGTTAATTGAAAATATTGTTTATTTGAACCTAGTTGAATGCATTTGGTGCTAGGGTTTCAACATCCCCATTTCAAGTTTCTTTGAAAATTAAACATGATGACATGAGGAACAAGCAAAGTCAAACAAGGGCTGATCTGGGGCTGTGACAGCTATTGAATTCTGGTGGGATCTTTTGGAAAGAATTAAACGAAACTCAGAAGATTGGAAACTCGACGAAGGTAAAGAGTCAGGTATTAAAGTTAAGTATGATTGTGTTAAATCTTTTATGGATACCGATGCTTTTCAAAAGTTTAGCACTAAATATGGACTTGACTCTGAGATAGTAGCCTCCTTTTGTGAATCATTTGCTACTCATGTTGAACTCCCTAAAGAGAAGTGGTTTAAATATCACCCACCTATTAAAGAAGAAATTAAAGAACCGGTACCAGTTAAAGAAGAAACTATACTTTATAATGTTGATGCAGTTGTTCCTTCTGTTTATATTGAGAAACCACCTCTCCCTGTTAGGATAAAGGAACATGCTAAAGTTTCAACTGTGGTTAACAAAAGCTATATTAGAACACCTAAACCTGATGAACAAATTAAAGTAGAACCTAGAATTGCTATGGTTAAAGATCTCTTAGAAGAAGATATTGATGGGCATGTTATTTACTTTTGTGAAGAAGCTGCTAGAATTGCTAAACCTGATAGAAAAGATAAACATAGACCTGTTGTTGGCATTCCTGTTATCTCAGTTAAAATAGGAGACCATTGTTGTCATGGTTTATGTGACATGGGTGCTAGTGTGAGTGCTATTCCTTACACCTTATATCAAGAAATTATGAAAGACATAGCACCTGCTGAGATAGAAGAAATAGATGTTACTATTAAACTTGCTAATAGAGACACCATATCACCAATTGGGATTGTTAGAGATGTTGAAGTATTGTGGGGGAAAATAAAATACCCTACTGATTTTCTTGTTCTTGGTTCCCCACAAGATGACTTTTGTCCCATTATCTTTGGTAGACCTTTCTTGAACACAGTTAATGCTAAGATAGATTGTAAGAAACAAACTGTTGGTGTTAGCTTTGGTGATGAGTCTCATGAGTTAATTTTTTCCAAGTTTAGTAGAAATCTTCATGAAAAGGAATTTCCTAGTAAGGATGAATTAATTGGTCTTGCTTTTATTGCTGTGCCACCTGCTGATCCTTTAGAACAATATTTGCTAGACCATGAAAATGATTTACATATGCATGAAAGAAATGAAATGGATTAGATTTTCTTTGAACAGCGTCCTCTGCTTAAACACAATTTGCCTATTGAAACTCTAGGAGGTCCTCCTCCACCTAAAGGTGATCCTGTGTTTGAATTAAAACAATTGCCAGACACTTTGAAATATGCTTATCTTGATGAAAAGAAGATATATCCTGTTATTATCAGTGCTAACCTTTCAGAACATGAAGAAGAAAGATTATTGAAAGTTCTAAGGAAGCACCGGGCTGCTATTGGATATACTCTTGATGATTTAAAGGGCATTAGTCCCACTCTATGTCAGCACAGAATCAATATGGAACCTGATGCTAAACCCGTTGTTGATCACCAACGTCGGTTAAATCCGAAGATGAAAGAGGTGGTAAGAACGGAAATATTAAAACTTCTGGAAGCAGGTATAATCTATCCCATAGCTGATAGTAGATGGGTAAGTCATGTTCATTGTGTCCCTAAGAAAGGAGGTATTACTGTTGTTCTAATGATAAGAATGAACTTATTCCACAAAGAGTTGTTACAGGCTATAGAATGGTAATTGATTTTAGAAAATTAAATAAAGCAACTAGAAAAGATCATTACCCTTTTCCTTTTATTGATCAAATGCTTGAAAGATTGTCTAAGCACACACACTTTTGCTTCCTTGATGGATATTCTGGCTTTTCACAAATACCTGTTTCTCAACCTGATCAAGAAAAAACCACTTTTACTTGTCCCTTTGGAACTTATGCTTATAGACGTATGCCTTTTGGTTTACGTAATGCACCTGCTACCTTTCAAAGATGTATGACTGCTATATTCTCTGACTTTTGTATAAAGATTGTTGAGGTTTTCATGGATGACTTCTCCGTTTATGGGAAGTCTTTTGATGATTGTTTAAGCAATCTTGACCGAGTTTTGCAGAGATGTGAACAAACAAATCTTGTCTTGAATTGGGAGAAGTGCCACTTTATGGTTAATGAAGGCATTGCCTTGGGTCATAAAATTTTTGAAAGAGGTATTGAAGTGGACCAAGCTAAGGTTGATGCAATTGAGAAAATGCCATGTCCTAAGGACATCAAAGGTATTCGTAGTTTCCTAGGTCATGCTGGTTTCTATAGGAGATTTATCAAAGACTTTTCTAAAAATTCTAGGCCTCTTACTAATCTTTTGCAAAAGGATATTCCTTTTGTTTTTGATGATGATTGTCTTGAAGCCTTTGAAACACTCAAGAAAGCCTTAATTTCTGCACCTATTGTTCAACCACCTGATTGGTACTTGCCTTTTGAAATTATGTGTGATGCTAGTGATTATGTTGTTGGTGTTGTTCTAGGACAAAGAGTTGATAAGAAATTGAATGGTATTCATTATGCTAGTAAAACTCTAGACAATGCTCAAAGAAATTATGGTACTACAGAAAAAGAATTCTTAGCAGTGGTGTTTGCTTGTGATAAATTTAGACCTTATATTGTTGATTCCAAAGTAATTGTTCACACAGACCATGCTGCTATTAAATATCTTATGGAAAAGAAAGATGCTAAACCTAGACTTATTCGTTGGGTTCTCTTGTTACAAGAATTTGATTTACATATCATTGATAGAAAAGGAGCTGAGAACCCCGTAGCTGATAACTTGTCTAGGCTTGAAAATGTGCTTGATGACCCACTACCTATTGATGATAGTTTTCCTGATGAGCAGTTAGCTGCAATAAATGTTGCCAATAGTACTCCTTGGTATGCTGACTATGCTAATTACATTGTTGCTAAATATTTGCCACCTAGCTTTACATACCAACAAAAGAAAAAAATATTCTATGATTTAAGACGTTACTTTTGGGATGACCCACATCTTTATAAGGAAGGAGTAGATGGTATTATTAAACATTGTGTACCTGAGCATGAACAGGGACAAATCCTACGGAAATGTCACTCCGAGGCTTATGTAGGGCATCATGCTGGAGATAGAAGTGCTCATAAGGTATTGCAATCTGGATTTTATTGGCCTACTCTCTTCAAGGATGCCCGTAAGTTTGTCTCATCTTGTGATGAATGTCAAAGAATAGGTAATATCGGTAAGCGTCAAAGAAATGCCTATGAATTATTCACTTGCTGTTGAACCATTTGATGTTTGGGAGTTTGATTACATGGGACCTTTTCCTTCCTCTAATGGTTATACACATATTTTGGTTCCTTTTGATTATGTTATTAAATGGGTAGAAGCTATTCCAACCAATAGTGCTGATCACAACACCTCTATTAAAATGCTTAAGGAAGTTATTTTCCCAAGGTTTGGAGTCCCTAGATATTTAATGACTGATGGTGGTTCACACTTTATTCATGGTGCTTTCCGTAAAATGCTTGCCAAGTATGATGTTAACCATAGAATTGCATCACCCTATCATCCTCAGTCTAGTGGTCAAGTTGAACTTAGCAACAGAGAAATAAAACTAATTTTGCAAAAGACTGTTAATATGTCCAGGAAGAATTGGTCTAAGAAATTAGATGATGCACTTTGGGCTTATAGAACAGCATATAAAAATCCTATGGGTATGTCTCCTTATAAAATGGTTTATGGAAAAGCTTGTCATTTGCCTCTTGAGGTAGAACATAAAGCATATTGGGAAGTCAAAGAGCTCAACTATGATTTCAAACTTGCTGGTGAAAAGAGGTTATTCGATATAAGCTCATTAGATGAATGGAGAACCCAAGCTTATGAAAATGCAAAGTTATTCAAAGAGAAAGTTAAAAGATGGCATGACTAAAGAATCCAAAAGCGTGAGTTTGAAGTTGGAGAATATGTTCTTTTGTACAACTCTTGTTTTAGATTTTTTGTAGAAAAGCTCCTCTCAAAATGGGAAGGCCCATATGTCATCGAGGAGGTTTACCAGTCTGGAGCCATCAAAATAAATAATTCCGAAGGTACCGAAGTTGTCAATGGGCAACGAATAAAGCATTATATCTCAGGTACACCTATTAATGTTGAAAGTAATATTATCCAAACTTTGACACCAGAAGAACACATAAAAGAGTCCTTCCAGAACACTCCAAAATCATGAAAATAAGGAGGTATGTGCTACGCTAAGTAAACGGACTCCGAAAAATCCGCAAAAATAATTTTTATCGGTTTTGGAATATTTTAGAATTTTTGAAATAAAGAAACTTCCAGGAAGCATCCCCTGGTGGGCAGAAGACACGAGGGCGCGCCAGGCAAGCCTGGCTGCCTGGCGCGCCCAGGTGGGTTGTGCCCACCTGGGACACCTTCCGTACTCCGTTTTTCTTCAATTTACTTGTCCTCCAAGATAAAAAAAACTATATATACTTCCCGAACCTGTTAACCACCGTATCGTGGAGAAATCCTCTATTCTCTTTTCTTGCTGTTTTCTGCGTATATCTGAAAATATGTCATCCCAAGACTCTGAGGGAGAGAGCTTCTCTTTTTCTCTCTCTTCTTTTTTTTTGTTTGGCTTCTTTGGCCTCTTTTTTTTCATTGGCCTCTTTTTTTAATTCCTCACACGGGACAATGCTCTAATAATGATGATCATCACACTTCTATTTATTTACAACTCAAGGATTACAACTAAATACTTAGAACAAAATATGACTCTACATGCGTGCCTCCGGCGGTGTATCGGGATGTGCAATGAATCAAGAGTGACATGTATGAAAAAATTATGAATGGTGGCTTTGCCACAAATACGATGTCAACTACATGATCATGCAAGGCAATATGACAATGATGGAGCGTGTCATAATAAACAGAACGGTGGAAAGTTGCATGGCAATATATCTCGGAATGGCTATGGAAATGCCATAATAGGTAGGTATGGTGGCTATTTTGAGGAAGGTAAATGGTGGGTTTATGGTACCGGCGAGTTGTGCGGTACTAGAGAGGCTAGCAACGGTGGAAGGGTGAGAGTGCGTATAATTCATGGACTCAACATTAGTCATAAAGAACTCACATACTTACTGCAAAAATCTACAACCATCAAAACCAAGAACTACGCACATGCTCCTAGGGGGATAGATTGGTAGGAAAATACCATCGCTCGTCCCTGACCGCCACTCATAAGGAAGACAATCAGAGAAACTCCTCATGCTTCAAATTTTTTACACAACGGTTACCATACGTGCATGCTACGAGACTTGCAAACCTCAACACAAGGATTTCTCAAATTCACAATTATCTACTAGAATGACTCTAATATCACCATCCTCATGTCTCAAAACAATCATGAGGAATCAAACTTCTCATAGTATTCAATGCACTTTATATGAAAGTTTTTATTATATCCCTCTTGGATGCCCATCATATTAGGACTAAATTCATAACCAAAGAAAATTACCATGTTGTTTAAGACTCTCAAAATAATATAATTGAAGCATGAGAGTTCATCTATTTCTTCAAAATAAAACCACCGTCGTGCTCTAAAAAGATATGAGTGAAGCACTAGAGCAAATGACAAACTACTCCAAAAGATATAAGTGAAGATCAATGAGTAGTTGAATAATTATGTAACTATGTGAAGACTCTCTAACATTTAAGAATTTTAGATCTTGGGATATTATTCAAACATCAAGCAAAACAAAATAAAATAAAATAACGCTCCAAGCAAAACACATATCATGTGGTGAATAAAAATATAGCTCCAAGTAAAGTTACCGATGAACGAAGACGAAAGAGGGGATGCCATCCGGGGCATCCCCAAGCTTAGGCTCTTGGTTGTCCTTGAATATTACCTTGGGGTGCCTTGGGCATCCCCAAGCTTAGGCTCTTGCCACTCCTTATTCCATAGTCCATCGAATCTTTACCCAAAACTTGAAAACTTCACAACACAAAACTCAACAGAAAACTCGTAAGCTCCGCTAGTATAAGAAAATAAATCACCACTTAGGTACTGTTGTGAACTCATTCTAAATTCATATTGGTGTAATATCTACTGTATTCAAACTTCTCTATGGTTCATACCCTCCGATACTACTCATAGATTCATCAAAATAAGCAAACAATACATAGAAAACAAAATCTGTCAAAAATAGAACAGTCTGTAGCAATCTGATTTGTTCGAATACTTCTAGAACTCCAAAAATTCTGAAATAAAATTGTGGACCTGAGGAATTTGTCTATTAATCTTCTGAAAAAAGAATCAACTTAAAAGCACTCTTCTGTAAAAAATGACAGCTAATCTCATGAGCGCAAAGTTTCTGTTTTTTACAGCAAGATCGCATTAACTTTCACCCAAGTCTTCCCAAAGGTTCTACTTGGCACAAACACTAATTAAAACATAAAACCACATCTAACCAGAGGCTAGATAGATTTTTTATTACTAAACAGGAGCAAAAGGCAAAGAACAAAACTAAAATTGGGTTGGCTTCCAACAAGCGCTAAGGTTTAACGCCCCTAGCTAGGCATGATGATTTCAATGATGCTCACATAAAAGGTAAGAATTGAAACATAAAGAGAGCATCGTGAATAATATGACTAGCACATTTAAGTCTAACCCACTTCCTATTCATAGGGATTTTGTGAGCAAACAATTTATGGGAACAAGAATCAACTAGCATAGGAAAGCAAAACAAGCATAACTTCAAGATTTTAAGCACATAGAGAGGAAACTTGATATTATTGCAATTTCTACAAGCATATATTCCTCCCTCATAATAATTTTCAGTAGCATCATGAATGAATTCAACAATATAACTATCACATAAAGCATTCTTTTCATGATCCCTAAGCATATAAATTTTATTACTCTCCACATAAGCGAATTTCTTCTCATGAATAATAGTGGGACCAAACTCAACAAAATAATTATCATGTGAGGCATAATCCAATTGAAAATTAAAATTAAGATGACAAGTATTCTTTATACAATACATGTCATCACAATAATCATCGTAGATAGCAACTTTGTTCTCATAATCAATTGGAACCTCTTCCGAAATAGTGGATTCATCACTAAATAAAGTCATGACCTTTCCAAATCCACTTTCATAATTATCACAATAAGATTCAACACCCTCCAAAATAGTGGGATCATTACTTCCTAAAGTTGACACTCTTCCAAACCCACTTTCATGAATATAATCATCATAAATAGGAGGCATGCTATCATCATAATAAATTTGCTCATCAAAACTTGGGAGACTAAAAATATCATCTTCGTCAAACATAGCATCCCCAAGCTTGTGGCTTTGAATATAATTAGCATCATGGATATTCAAAGAATTCATACTAAGAACATTGCAATCATGCTCATCATTCAAATATTTAGTGCCAAACATTCTAATGCATTCTTCTTCTAACAATTTGGCACAATTATCGGAATCCTTATTTTCACGAAAGACATTAAAAAGATGAAGCATATGAGGCACCCTCAATTCCATTTTTTTGTAGTTTTCTTTTATAAACTAAACTAGTGATAAAACAAGAAACTAAAAGATTCGATTGCAAGATCTAAAGATATACCTTTAAGCACTAACCTCCCCGGCAACGACGCCAGAAAAGAGCTTGATGTCTACTACACGACCTTCTTCTCGTAGACGTTGTTGGGCCTCCAAGTGCAGAGGTTTGTAGGACAGTGGCAAATTTCCCTCAAGTGGATGACCTAAGGTTTATCAATCCGTGGGAGGCGTAGGATGAAGATGGTCTCTCTCAAACAACCCTGCAACCAAATAACAAAGAGTCTCTTGTGTCCCCAACACACCCAATACAATGGTAAATTGTATAGGTACACTAGTTCGGCGAAGAGATGGTGATACAAGTGCAATATGGATGGTAGATATAGGTTTTTGTAATCTGAAAATATAATAACAGCAAGGTAACTAATGATAAACGTGAGCACAAACGGTATTGCAATGCTTCGAAACAAGGCCTAGGGTTCATACTTTCACTAGTGCAAGTTCTCTCAACAATAATAGCATAATTAGATCATATAACAATCCCTAAACATGCAACAAAGAGTCACTCCAAAGTCACTAATAGCGGAGAACAAATGAAGAGATTATTGTAGGGTATGAAACCACCTCAAATTTATCCTTTCTGATTGATCTATTCAAGAGTCCGTAGTAAAATAACACGAAGCTATTCTTCCCGTTCGATCTATCCTAGAGTTAATACTAGAATAACACCTTAAGACACACATCAACCAAAACCCTAATGTCACCTAGATACTCCAATGTCACCTCAAGTATCCATGGGTATGATTATACGATATGCATCACACAATCTCAGATTCATCTATTCAACCAACACAAAGAACTTCAAAGAGTGCCCCAAAGTTTCTACTGGAGAGTCAAGACGAAAACGTGTGCCAACCCCTATGCATAATTTCACAAGGTCACTGAACCCACAAGTTGATAACCAAAACATACATCAAGTAGATCACGTGAATATCCCATTGTCACCACAGATAAGCACATGCAAGACATACATCAAGTGTCCTCAAATCCTTAAAGACTCAATCCGATAAGATAACTTCAAAGGGAAAACTCCATCCATTACAAGAGAGTAGAGGGGGAGAAACATCATAAGATCCAACTATAATAGCAAAGCTCGCGATAAATCAAGATCGTGCCGTATCAAGAACATGAAAGAGAAAGATCAAACACATAGTACTGGTACATACCCTCAGCCTCGAGGGTGAACTACTCCCTCCTCGTCATGGAGAGCGCCGGGATGATGAAGATGGCCACTGGTGATGGATCCCCCCTCCGGCAGGGTGCCGGAACAGGGTCCCAATTGGTTTTTGGTGTCTATAGAGGCTTGCGGCGGTGGAACTCCCGATCTAGGTTTCTTTCTGGGGGTTTCTATATTTATAGGAATTTTTGGCGTCGGTCTGACGTCAGGGGGGTCTCCGAGTCGTCCAGAGGTAGGGGGACGCGCCCAGGGGGTAGGGTGCGCCCTCCACCCTCGTGGACTGGTCGGGACTCTTCTGGCCCGACTATTTTACTCCGGGGACTTCTTTTGGTCCATAAAAAATCATCAAAAATTGGCACGTCAATTAGACTCTGTTTGGTATTCCTTTTTTGTAAAACTCAAAAACAAGGAAAAAACATAAACTGGCACTGGGCTCTAGGTTAATAGGTTAGTTCCAAAAATCATATAAAATAGCATATAACTGCATATAAAACATCCAAGATGGATAATATAATAGCATGGAATAATAAAAAATTATAGATACGTTGGAGACGTATCAGAGCGTCGGTCTCGGGTCGTCACAGCTGCATCCTTTTCTAACCATGGCTCCTCAGGACCCCTTAGGTTGGAGTGGCGAGATCTCCTGAGGAGCGACCTCCGCCAGTCATTGGCTCACCACTGATCCTGAGCTCTCCTTGTCGGACCACTGCACGTGGCTCGGGGCCCATTCCTGAGGAGGACGCGCCAGCCGGGGGTCTTGATCCTGCGTTCTTGTTGCCTCTCCTTTGTGGTCCTACCTGGGGTGTTGAAGGCGCGCAGAGGGCCCCTCCATTGGTCTTTGCCCGCAGTTGGGCGACCTCAGCCCTGGCTTCATCTTCAAGCAGCGAGGCCTTGCCCTGCAGCGCCTCTGCCGAGGCTGGAAAGGCGGCAAGGAAGGCGCCGCCCTCCAGCTCCTAGCCCGGAGCAGGCAAGCCACATCAGGCTTCCCCAATGGTTCCCGGCGTGGAAGACGGACCCAACCACGCGTTCGAGCTTGCGCGTGAGCGCGGTGTCGTCCGCCATGAGCTTTTTCGGGAGGCGAGGGGTGCACTAAGCCGGCTCGGAGAAGATCTCGTCGACGTTGACGCCCGCCTCGAGGCGGAGGACCTTCGGCTGGCGGACGAATGGCATCGCCTGAAGGTGGCCGTCAACCTCGGGCGTCTTCAGGATGAACGCGCCAATGCAAAGGCCGAGGTGTCCCTTGCGACCTCACGCGAGGCTAGTGCCCGGGCCTTGGTGGAGCCCAGGGAGTGATCGTCACCGTGAGGTCGCTGAGGGGCGCGAACGGGAGCTCCAGGCCTTGAACATTACCCTTGAGTAGCAGGTCGAGGCACGCAAGGACGACTTGGCGTCAATGAGGGGGCGCCTTCCAAAGAGAAGGAGATCCGGAAGCGTGAGGAGGCGCTGATGTTGGAGGCCTCGGAGCGCAGCCTTGAGCTCGAGTGGTTGGAGAGTAGGGAGCGTCATGTGGCCATGGCTGAGGATGCCGTCACCGCGCGCGAAGATAGGATCAAGGAAGAGGTTGACTCGAGGGTGGCGAAGGCTCGTGCAGACGTTGTCGATGAATATAACCTGAAGCTGAAGTTCCTGGAAGCCGAAGTTGAGGGCAGGACCGCCGCCCTCAGGACAAGGCTGAACAAGGCGGAGTAGCACGAGAGGGCCGCTGCGGCGGCCCAGACCTCTGCCCAGGCTGACCCGGCCTCCGTGCGTGCTAACTTGGTCTCGCTCCAGCAGCAGATTGATGACGCCGCGTCCCTCGCGCAGCAGAGCAGGGAGGAGGCGTGTCGTTGGCAGACGCTGCAGCGCGAGCATGCCCCCATGCTTCAGGCCCTCAGGGTGAGGGCCAACCGAGCCCTGGGCGTCCTCTGCGAGGAGAGCTCCCCTCATCCCCGCGTGGAAGATTACCCAGCCACCTTTGCTTCTTTACCGAAGTCGTGACGCGTCTAGAGGACCAGGCTGTGAGGGCTCACGAGCTTGTCGAGGAGAGGAGTCGGGGCCTCCTTGGGCATGCATTTTCACGCGTCTTTAGTTATCTTCAGAACCTCGACCCCCACTTCGACTTTGGCGCCGCCATAGCCCCAGTGCCTGGGGCCATCCGGGGCGACCTGTCGCACTGGTTGGACAATCATGTGGAAGCTCTGGTCAAGGCATTCGCCACCGAGGACGACGTGGTGGTGGTCGCGGCGGACGAAGATGGTGCGGACGATGATGGCAAAGACGACGCCAGCGGTAGCGCAAGCAGCGCGCATGAGAGCGACCAGGGCGACACTGTGGGCAACACGTCCAGTTAAGCCTGCATTCCTTCGCTTGAACCTGCAAACAAAGACTTGGGCACGGCCCCGCGGGGCATGAGAGCATTTTGGAGGGGGAGCCCCTCGTGTATGTAAATTAATGTTCCATCTCTTAAGCCGGACCCGAATGTGCTTTCACGAACTTGTGAGCCTTGAGCGGGTTTTGAGGTTGCTGATGTGCCTCCTGAGGAGCCAGCGGATCCGTCCAAGAGGGCCACGCCAGGAGCGTCTTGCGGACCGTGGCAGGATGCGCACGCGGCAATCTTGTGGCGCGTGCACTCTTGCCCCGAGGGGGGTCCTGCCCAGGTTGCCCAGACACGCCTGGCGCGGTCTGCGGACCTGCCCCCGAGCCGCGGGCCATTCGTAAGAGGAGGGTCGGGGTGCAAGCTTTAAAAACAAGGCACGCGACCAAAACGCAATGAAACCGTCAGAAACCAGAGAAAGGACTCCCTCCAATTTAGGTGACAAAATGAACTTCAAGTTTCAGTCCAAAAGGCGGCGAATCGAGTTACAGAAAAAGGGGCAAAAGCAAATGGCCGCGTCCGGCACCTAGCTAGTCTTCTTGTCTTCCCACCAACGCGGAGCTAAGTGCTTTCACTGGATGTGAGCATAGTAATTGGGGGACAGTGTCGACGGCCCGCGCGGAGCATGGTGCTTCCACTTGGACATGGGTAGGAGCCCCCGAGGCTGAGGTGCTGCGCTCTAGAGACTCCGGGCGTGTACAACCCCACTCATTATTATGTGAGAGTGTCACGAGCGGAGACCTTCACAGGCGCGAGCCTTGCTTCATATCACCAGGCGAGGGCCCTACCCTGCACCACGCCGGACCACCATTGGGGCATCCGGAAACCAGGACGAGACCAAGGGGAAAGAGGGACGCTAGCGGCACCCTCGGCGACCACAGGCACTCTGCCAGGGGGAAAAGGGGATCATCGTCTCCTCCCCCGGCAAAGGACCTATCTCCATCCAGCGCCTCGCTCCGCGCGGCGCGGGGGAGGCCCTGGCTGCTGGCCCCTCCCGCGCAGCCCCCAGTGCGCCACTCACACCGGGATGGGGGCCACTGACCTGGGGTCTCCGGCCGATGCTGCGACCTAGTTCAGCTGCAACCCATGGTTAGCGTAAGCATGCTCCTGAGGCACCAGTTGTACCCTGCTGTCGTCGTTGCTGAAGGGGTCGGCGAAGCCTCCGGGCAGCTCGTGGAAGACCCCGGTCTTGGGGGTGCCGCCTTCCTATCCTGGCTCGGGGAACGAGTTGGGGCCTTCTCCTGGTGTGTACTCCAGATCTATCATGCGGGGAACGTAAGCGTCAGCGGCCGCCATGCCGGAGCCATCGCTTGGGTGCCCCACGCCTTGGGCTGCAGGCCGTGGTGCCTGGCCCTGGTGGTCGCGGGGTGGCATCCCAGCACGACCTCGCGGGGGGCAGTCAACGCTTGTTCCTCCTGGAGGTGGCACCGTCGTGGTAGGACACGCAGCGCCGGGGACCACGCTGATGTCGTCGGGTCCCCCCGGCGCTCCGGGAGCCGCGCGAGCTCGTTTGGGCCTTGTGCGCGCCTCTGCCACAACCTGAGGTGTGGGCAAGGAGCAGAAGGGCACCGCACCCCCTGCACGCAGCGTCAAGCAGTTCAGCGACACGCTCCAGCAGCGCGTCGCGGCCGCTCTCCGCCAACCTGCACCGCAGCAGCTCCCATGCCACGATGAGTGCGGCTCGCATGTTCGCCTGCTCCCGCCGGGTGTGCGGTGCCGTCGCCGCAGGGTAGCCTGAAGATCGCATGGTGGCGCGAGTGCACCGTGGTGCGAGGGCAGGCGGCGCAGACCCGCGCCGCCCGTGTCCGGTGGTGTTGGGCGGTGTACGCGCTGCCTAGAGCGCGGAGTTGAGGTCTTCTTCAGCGGATGGCGCTGCCCAGGCAGGCCAGGCAGCCCAGTGCTCGGTGTGAGCCCTCGAACCGTCGGCCATCTGAGCCGCAGGGTGATGGCGAGCCGATTGACGGAAGAGATGTTGGATTACGGGTTCCGCAGACCCTTGAGAGGTTCGAACTCTGGGGTGCGCACGAAGAACACTCTCTACCCAGCCTGCCCGCTCAGCGATCCTGTGGCCTAGCTCAACGAACCCAAAGAACGAGGGACACAGATATTTATCCTGGTTCGGGCCACCTTGCGGTGTAATACCCTACTCCAGCTTTGTGGTGGAATGCCTCGAGGGGCTGAGGATGAACTAGTATAGTGGATGAACAGCCTTAGGAGGAGAGGTGTTGTTGAGCTCGATGAGCTGGTGAGGGTGGAATGGCTCCGATGCCAGGTACCTCGCGACGGTGGTGGCTAAGTCCTATTTATAGTGGCCTTGGTACTCTTCCCAAATGTAGGCGGGAAGGGATCCCACAACGGCCAATTTTGAAGGGGGACAACTAGTACAAGCTATCCTGACAAAAGTAGTCTTCACCTACCAAAGGCTCTAGTGGTGACGTCATACGTCTCCAACGTATCTATAATTTTTGATTGTTCCATGCTATTATATTATCTGTTTATAATGTTTAATGGGCTTTATTATGCACTTTTATATTATTTTTGGGACTAACCTATTAACCGAAGGCCCAGTGCAAATTGCTATTTTTTTTGCCTATTTCAGTGTTTCACAAAAAAGGAATATCAAACGGAATCCAAACGGAATGAAACCTTCGCGAGGATCATTTTTGGAACAAACGCAATCCAGGAGACTTGGAGTGGACGTCAAGGAAGCAACGAGGCGGCCACGAGGTAGGGAGGCGCGCCCCCCACCCTCGTGGCTCCACCGACCTACTTCCTTCGCCTATATATACTCATATACCCTGAAAACATCCAGGAGCACCACGAAGCCCTATTTCCACCGCCGCAACCTTCTGTACCCGTGATAACCCATCTTGGGGCCTTTTCCGGCGCTCCGCCGGAGGGGGAATCGATCATGGAGGGCTTCTACATCAACACCATAGCCTCTCCGATGATGTGTGAGTAGTTTACGACAGACCTTCGTGTCCATAGTTATTAGCTAGATGGCTTCTTCTCTCTTTGGATCTCAATACAAAGTTCTCCTCGATTCTCTTGGAGATCTAATCGATGTAATTCTTTTTGCGGTGTGTTTGTCGAGATCCGATGAATTGTGGGTTTATGATCAAGATTATCTATGAACAATATATGATTCTTCTTTGAATTCTTATATGCATGATTTAATATCTTTGCAAGTCTCTTCGAATTATCAGTTTGGTTTGGCCTACTAGATTGATCTTTCTTGCAATGGGAGAAGTGCTTAGCTTTGGGTTCAATCTTGCAGTGTCCTTTCCCAGTGACAGCAGGGGCAGCAAGGCACGTATTGTATTGTTGCCATCGAGGATAAAAAGATGGGGTTTATATCATATTGCTTGAGTTTATCCCTCTACATCATGTCATCTTGCCTAATGCGTTACTTTGTTCTCATGAACTTAATACTCTAGATGCATGCTGGATAGTGTTCGATGTGTGGAGTAATAGTAGTAGATGCAGAATTGTTTCGGTCTACTTGTCACAGACGTGATGCCTATATACATGGTCATGCCTAGATATTCTCATAACTATGTGCTTTTCTATCAATTGCTCGACAATAATTTGTTCACCCACCATAGATTATGCTATCTTGAGAGAAGCCACTAGTGAAACCTATGGCCCCCGGGTCTAACTTCCATCATATTAATCTCCCGCCAACGTGCTATTTCTGTTGCCATTTATTTTGCAATCTTTACTTTTCAATCTATACAACAAAAATACCAAAAATATTTATCTTATTATCTTTATCAGATCTCACTTTTGCAAGTGGCCGTGAAGGGACTGACAACCCCTTTATCGCATTGGTTGCAAGGTTCTTGATTGTTTGTGCAGGTATGAGGGACTTGCGTGTAGTCTCCTACTGGATTGATACCTTGGTTCTCAAAAACTGAGGGAAATACTTACGGTACTTTGCTGCATCACCCTTTCCTCTTCAAGGGAAAACCAACGCATGCTCAAGAGGTAGCATGACGCTGCGGTGGGCTCCGGATGACCTCCGTCATGCCGTCCTGGCAGTCTTGGTCTTGTTGCTCCGATATGGAAACCTTTGCCCGATTCCTCGGGACCCCGCGCCTGCGCTTGCCTCCTTAGCACCGAAGAGGAAACGGGTACACTGCACCCGCTGGCGCCCGCCTAGTCTTGGTCGTCATGGCTCACGTCATGTGAACCTCATGAGGTGCACCCTGCATTGATATCTTTGCTCCTCGAGAGCCAGCCTAGTGAGGCAGCCCCCAGGGAGGTCTTGGTGTCGTCCGCCTCGCGAGGCTTGGACCCTCACGAGGGTCTTGAGTTGTTGCTGCCGAAGCTGGGCCATACCGGGCTGTTAATGGAGCCATGCCACGGGCCGCAGGCAGGCAAGTCTGGGCACCCCCGTTCCCAGGACGCCGACATCAACACTTGTAGACATTACCTTGCTGAAAACCACTTGTCTTTCCTTCTGCTCCTCGTTGGGTTCGACACTCTTACTTATCGAAAAGGCTACAATTGATCCCATATACTTGTGGGTCATCAAGGTTGCCAGGAGGCGCCCCAAGTAGGCCAAATCCTACTTGGGGTCCTCCCCTTGGCCGCACCCCCTGCCATGTTTGTCGGAGGGGGAAGGAAAGAGGTGGGAGAGGGAAGGAAGGGGGAATCCTATTCCTCTCTTTCCTTTCCCTTACCCTCTTTCCTTCTCCTCCGAGGCCGGCCCATATGGGGGGCGCACCAGCCCCTTGTGGCTGGTGCGTTTCCCCTCTTGGCCCATAAGGCCCATATCTTTTGTCGGGGGTGCCCGGAACCACTTCCGGTGACCCGATAAGTACCCGATACCCCCCGAAACACTTCTAGTGTCCCAATACCATCGTCCTATATAACATTCTTTACATCTCGACCATTTTGAGACTCATCATGTCCGTGATCTCATCCGGGACTCTGAACAACATTCGGTCACCAAATCACATAACTCATATAATACTATATCGTCATCGAACGTTAAGCGTGCAACCACTACGGGTTTGAGAACTATGTAGACATGACCGAGACACCTCTCCAGTCAATAACCAATAGCAGAACCTGGATGACCATATTGGCTCCTACATATTCTATGAAGATCTTTATCGGTCGAACCGTTATGACAACATACGTAATTCCCTTTGTCTATCGGTATGTTACTTGCCCGAAATTCGATCGTCGGAATCTTCAGACCTAGTTCAATCTTGTTGCCAGCAAGTCTCTTTACTCGTTCCGTAATACATCACCTTGTGACTAACTCCTTAGTCTTTTGCTCGCAAGCTTATGATGTGTATTACCGAGAGGGCCCAGAGATACCTCTACGATACTCGGAGTGACAAATCCTAATCTCGGTCTATGCCAACTAAACAAACACCTTCGGAGATACCTGTAGAGCATCTTTATAATCACCCAGTTACATTGTGACATTTGATAGCACATAAGGCATTCCTCCGGTATCCGGGAATTGCATAATCTCATAGTCGAAGGAATATTTATTTGACATGAAGAAAGCAATAGCAATAAAACTGAACGATCATTATGCATGCTAAGCTAACGGATGGGTCTTGTCCATCACATCATTCTCCTAATGACGTGATCTCGTTATAAAATGACAACTCATGTCCATGGTTAGGAAACCTTAACAATCATTGATCAGCGAGCTAGTCTAGTACAGGCTCACTAGGGACACGGTGTTTATTTATGTGTTCACACATGTATTAAGGTTTCTGATAAATACAATTATAGCATGAATAATAAACCTTTATCATGAATAAGGAAATATAACATAACAACTTTATTATTGCCTCTAGGGCATATTTCCTTCACCAATGTGCCCCCACAGTCACGGTCAGATCCGAAGCCATTGATTTGCTGAACTTTTGAGAAAATGGTGCGGAGAGGAGCGAGAAATTGCTCACCGGACTTGGCTAAGCCTAGTGGCAGAGGAGACGAAACACGACGGGGGCTAACCTTATATACCCCTGGTACCTTCCATATAGTAGGCGAGGGGTGCTTATTCAGTGTGCCGAATTTTTTATGCAGGTCGTTGCTACTTCTTGAGCTTGCCTTGGTCTTTCCCTTGTAGAGGAAATGGTGATGCAGCAAAGTAGAGATAAGTATTTCCCTCGGTTAGAGAACCAAGGTATCAATCCAGTAGGATACAACTCACAAATCACCAATACCTGCACAAACAATCAAACAACTTGCACCCAATGCGATAAAGGGGTTGTCAATCCCTTCACGGTCACTTGCAAAAGTGAGATCTGATAGAGATAGATAAATAAAACTAAAAAAAGATACAATATTTTTGGGTTTTTTGGTTTATAGATCAGAAAGTAAAAGATTACAAAATAGTAGATTGGAAACTTATATGATGGAAAATAGACCCTGGGGCCATAGGTTTCACTAGAGGCTTCTCTCAAGATAACAAATAATACGGTGGGTGAACAAATTACTGTCGAGCAATTGATAGAAAAGCGCAAAGTTATGATGATATCTAAGGCAATGATTATGAAATATAGGCATCACGTTCGTGTCAAGTAGACCGAAACAATTATGCATCTACTACTATTACTCCACACATCGACCGACTCCCGCCTGCATCTAGAGTATTAAGTTCATGAAGAACAGAGTAACGCATTAAGTAAGATGACATGATGTAGAGGAATAAACTCAAGCAATATGATGTAAACCCCATCTTTTTATCCTCGATGGCAACAATAAAATACGTGCCTTGCTGCCCCTACTGTCACTGGGAAAGGACACCGCAAGATTGAACCCAAAGCTAAGCACTTTCCCACTGCAAGAAAAACCAATCTAGTTGGCCAAACCAAACCGATAATTCGAAGAGAATTAGAAAGATATCAAATCATGCATAAAAGAATTCAGAGGAGATTCAAATAATATTCATAGATAAGCTGATCATCAACCCCCAATTCATCGGATCTCGACAAACACACTGCAAAACAAGATTACATCAGATAGATCTCCAAGAACATCGAGGAGAACATGGTATTGAGAATCAAAGAGAGAGAAGAAGCCATCTAGCTACTAGCTATGGACCCGTAGGTCTGAAGTAAACTACTCACACTTCATCGGAAGGGCAATAGAGTTGATGTAGAAGCCCAGTGTGATCGAATCCCCCTCCGGTAGGATGCCGGAAAAGGCCCCTAAAAGGGATCTCACAGGAACAGAAGGTTGCGGCGGTGGAAAAGTGTTTTCGTGGATGCTTCTGGTGGTTTCGGAATATATGTGAATATATAGGAGGAAGATCTAGGTCAGGGGGTCACCGAGGGGCCCACAAGGTAGGGGGCGTGCCCTACCCGCCTGGGCGCGCCCTCTGCCCTTGTGGCCGCATCGTGGATCTTCTGACTTGCACTCCAAGTCTCCTGGGTGTCTTCTGGACCAAGAAAAATCATCGCGAAGGTTTTATTCCGTTTGGACTCCGTTTGGTATTCCTTTTCTGCGAAAGTGAAAAACAAGGAAAAAACATAAACTGGCACTGGGCTCTAGGTTAATAAGTTAGTCCCAGAAATAATATAAAATAGCATATTAATACATATAAAACATCCGAAACAGATAATATGTTAGCATGGAACAATAAAAAATTATAGATACGTTGGAGCCGTATCAAGCATCCCCAAGCTTAATTCCTGCTCGTCCTCGAGTAGGTAAATGATAAAAACAATTTTTTTGATGTGGAATGCTACCTAACATATTTATCCATGTAATTTTCTTTATTGTGGCATGAATGTTCAGATCCATAAGATTCAAAACAAAAGTTTAATATTGACTTAAAAACAATAATACTTCAAGCATACTAACAAGGCAATTATGTCTTCTCAAAATAACATGGCCAAAGAAAGCTTATCCCTACAAAATCATATAGTCTGGCTATGATCCATCTTCATCACACAAAATATTCAAATCATGCACAACACCGATGACAAGCCAAGCACTTGTTTCATACTTTTGGTGTTCTCAAACCTTTTCAACTTTCACGCAATACATGAGCGTGAGCCATGGACATAGCACTATAGGTGGAATAGAATATGGTGGTTGTGGAGAAGACAAAAAGAGGAATAGTCCCACATCAACTAGGCGTATTAACAGGCTATGGAGATGCCCATCAATAGATATCAATGTGAGTGAGTAGGGATTGCCATGCAACGGATGCACTAGAGCTATACATTTATGAAAGCTCAAAAGAAAACTAAGTGGGTGTGCATCCAACTTGCTTGCTCATGAAGACCTAGGGCAATTTGAGGAAGCCCATCGTTGGAATATACAATCCAAGTTCTATAATGAAAAATTCCCACTATCATATGAAAGTGATAACATCAACTAGGAGACTCTCTATCATGAAGATCATGGTGCTACTTTGAAGCACAAGTGTGGGAAAAGGATAGTAACATTGCCCCTTCTCTTTTTTCTCTCTCTCTCTTGTTCTTTTCTTTGGCCTCCCTTCTATTTTTTTTCCTCACATGGGACAATGCTCTAATGAAGATCACCACACTTTTATTTACTTACAACTGAAGAATTACAACTTGATACTTAGAACAAAATATGACTCTATATGAACAAAACTAACTCGATTACATGATGAATCTCATCCAACTCCTCACCGACCAGCGATCCTACGAAGAAATTACTCACTCTCGGTGGGGAGCATCATGAAATTGGCGATGGAGAAGGGTTGGTGATGACGAAGAACGAAGACCCCCCTCTCCGGAGCCCCAAACGGACTCCAGATCTGCCCTCCCGAGGAAGAACAGGGCTTGGCGGCGGCTCCGTCTCGTGGATCGCGATAATTCTTTCTCCCTGATTTTTCTCCAAAAATAGGAATTTATAGTGTCAGGGTTGAGGTCTGCGGGGCCACCAGGTGGGTACAACCCACCTGGGCGCGCCAGGAGAGGGGAGTGCGCCCTGGTGGGTTGTGCCCACCCAGGGGCCCCTCTCCGGTGGGTCTTGGCTCTAGAAATTCTCTTTTATTCCATAAAAAATCCTCGCGAAGTTTCGTTTCATTCCGAGAACTTTTATTTTTGCACAAAAACAACAGCATGGTAGTTCTGCTGAAAACAGCGTCAGTCCGGGGTTAGTTTCATTCACATCATGCAAATTAGAGTCCAAAACAAGAGGAAAAGCGTGAGAAAAAGTAGATACATTGGAGACGTATCAACTCCCCCAAGCTTAAACCTTTGCTTGTCCTCAAAAAATTCAGTTGATAAACTGAAAGTGAGAAAGAAAAACTTTTACGAACTCTTTTGCTCTTATTTGCATAAATAAGCTTAAACAGCACCCAGGTTTTCAGCCAACATTATAACTAACCATGTCAACAATAACACTTAAAGATTATATTGACTCATATCAATGACATAATCAGCTAGCGAGCAATAATAAGATATCTCAAACAGCAACACGTTGTCAAAACAACCATGATATAATATGACAATAGTGGTATCTCGCTAGCCCTTTCTGAGACCGCAAAACATAAATGCAGAGCACCTCCAAAGTTCAAGCAGCGACTAAACATTGTAATTCATGGTAGAAAAGATCCAGTCATGATACACCCAACATTAGCTACACACAATGCATAAATCATGACAGCTGTGCTCTACTCAGTTTCTGGGGCTTGTTTTAGAAGGTGGTGACACAACATAAAAGTAAATAGATAGTCCCTTCGCAGAGGGAAGCAGAGATTTGCAGAGGTGCCAGAGCTCAATTTTTAAAACAGATCTAAATGATAATTTTGAGACATGCACCCTTCTTATTCACTTCACGACCATCAGTTATCAATATCTTCCATGCTAAGCACGCTAGTGGCGGTTCCCAAGCGATAAAAGTAAAGGTTTACTCCCCCTCCACCAACAATCACATTCCACGGCTTGTCCGAAACAACGGGTGCCGTCCAAACCAACAACAACTCCGGGGGAGTTTTGTTTAATTATTTGCTTTTTTTAGTTCGGGACTGGGAATCCCTATTACCGCCCAATTTCTCATGCGATGGCGAGTGAATAAACACTCGACCTGAGAATAACCCGCTTAGCATGGAAGATATCGACCACCTCCTATCGTTCCATGAACGATCTAGGCACACAAAAATGATAATTTTTAGAAGTTTTTGGAGGTGGCACATGCAAATTTACTTAGGACGGCAGGGTAATATTGTATATAGGTAGGTATGGTGGACTCATCTGGAATAACTTTGGGTTCAAGGTTTTTGATGTACAAGCAGAATTCCCACTTAGTATAGGCGAAGGCTAGCAATTAAGATTGAGAAGCGGCCAGCTAGAGGGCAACAACGATCATAACCATGCATTGTGCATAAGTAACATTGGACCCTAGCATGAGTAGGATATGAACACCATGAACATAAATATCATAGAGGCTATGTTAGTTTTGATTCAACTACATGCATAAACATGTGCCAAGTCAAGCCACTCGAACATTCAGAGGAGGATACCATGTCATCATACTACATCACAATCATTTTAACGCTATGTTGATATCCAAGATAAATCATTATCAACTCCCAGCTACTTTTGCATGGCATGAGAAACTATAATCTCTAATTGTCATTGCAAACATGTTTAATCATAATGGGCTAAATCATGGATACTAGGTTAAACATATTTACACAAACAGAACAAGTCGAGTTCATACCAGTTTCTCTCTGCCACGGCCAGTTCATCGAATGTCGTCATTATTGCCTTTCACTTGCACGACCGAACGATATGAAAATAATAATAGCGCAAGAGTGTCGTGGACTAAGCTGGAATCTGCAAACATTTTATTCAATAGGAGAAGACAAGGTAAAATGGGCTCTTTATTAGATCAACAATTATTCATATGAGAGCCACTCAACATTTTCATCGTGGTCTTCTCCTCGGTAAGACTCGAATAAAAAGGAAAAGAAATTCAGAGAAACACACTGAAATATTTTTGGAGTTTTTGATTTTCTTCAACAAGCAAATAAAAGGGAAAAACAAAAACAAGAAAAACTATTTACACGGGAAAGCTCCCAACAAGCAAAAGAAGAACAAGGAAATATTTTTGGATTTTCTTTTTAGTGCTACTACTAAACATGCATAGAAAGTAAATTACTACAACTATTGTTTTTTTGTTTTTCTTAAAGTTTTTCAAACACATAAGAAGAAAGCAAGAAAATAAATCTAAGCATGGATGATACAATGAAAAAGTGTGAACACCGACAAATAGAATGATATAAGTGGACATGAATATAATGTCGGTGAGAAACACGTACTCCCCCAAGCTTAGGCTTTTGGCCTAGCTTGGTAGTTGATCAGTAGCCTGGAGGGTAGTAATCAGCGTGGTAGCTCACAGAGGCTCTCGGTGCAGATGTCTCGGCACGCCGTGCCGCCACCACTGCTGCGTTATGATCTCAGGCCTCGCTCTCAAGAACAAAATATCTTCCCTTGCTGTTATAGTCAAAAAGATCAGGCGTAGGCGAATATGTGTCCACAACAGATGTTTGGTTAAACAATAGATTATAAGTGAAGTTATCAACCTTTCCCTTGAGAATCTTATGCTCTTTTAAGGTGTCAAAATCTAAATACTGCGTGGGTAGGATAGGATCAAAGGGTAAAGGTGAAGCACCCAGCCCTCGTGCCAAACGCGTGGCGTAAATTCCACCATAGAACCAGCCACTGTTAGCGTTATGCTGAAGTCTACGTGCAACAATCGCTCCAAGGTTATAATTCCTTTCACCAGTGAGAGCGGTGTGAATGAGGCTCAAGTCTGGCACACAGAGTATGCTACAGTCTTGCTTGCCTACTATGCATTTCCCATTAAATAATGCAAAATACTGAATTGCAGGAAAGTGAATGCTCTTTATTCTTCCTTGTCTCACTCCCCTATTTTCACCGTAACAAAGGCTAGTCAAGAAAGACTCAAACTCAGCCGTTGATGGCTCATCAAGCGAACTCCAAAATCGAAGTTTGCAATGGTAAGCAAAATTCTCTAGTGGAATAGTAAATGGATTATCATAAAGCATAAACGACACCCTAGACTCACGTGGAAAATATTTAAATCCTTTGACAAATGATTCAGTGAGAAGTTGGTGTTCTTCACACTTATCTGAAAGGTAGGGACCGAGACCGACATTGTGAACATATTGCTCAAATTCCTCCTTAATGCCCACTCGCATCATATACTCATCGCAAGGCCATAAGCATGTTTTGGTAGCGGCACTTCGTGTGGAACTTTCACTTGGTTCAACATAAGACCGGCGGGCAAAACTGTCACTAGAAGATGCCCCCAAGGATCGTCTCCTCGAAGAATTCCTTCCAAATAGGTTCATCATGTCCGCGTACAATTTTTCCTATGAACAAAAATATGAATTTTTAGTTCACTAAATTTTCTCAACAAAACTTCACAAAATTGATAGCAACTACTCATAGGGATACATAGAGGCCATAGCAAGCATTCAAACCACTTAGAACACTAAGAATTCAACATGCAAGCACATCTACAGCAGCACCAAGAGTAGCTAATTAGTCAAAGTATAAACCATTAAAACAAAAACTAATTGCACAAACGGTGGAGTCACATACCAAGCAACAATCCCCCGAAACAGTTTCGGAAACGGAGCTTCGAGCAAAGAGATAGAAATCCGTGGGTTTGAGCTCCAGAACACGGGAGAGAGAGCAATGGGGACTTTTTTCTGAAGGTAAGTGATGATGTGGTCTAAAGAGATAAGTGAGGGGGGCCCACGTGGGGACCACAACCCACCAGGGCGCGCCTGGGGTTCCTGGCGCGCCCAGGTGGGTTGTGCCCACCTGGTGCACGTCCCTCTGGTATTATTTGCACCAAAAATTCAGAAATATTTAGGAAAAAATCGTATAAAATTTTCAGGGCATTCTGAGAACTTTTATTTTTGGGTCATTTTTTTATTGCACGGGAAATTAAGAAAACAGACAAAACATGGCATTTTATTTTATTTAACTAATAAAAACAAAGAATAAAAAGTAGGGACAGAAGGTAGTGCTTACTAAATTCATCAACTTCATACGTCTCAAAATGATTCATTAATAAGGTTGATCAGGTCTTATTAACAACCACTTCCGATTAGCATGAAACCGAAGAACTTTCGTAAATCACTAAGTTACCTCAATGGGGATGTGAATGTCTCCAACAATAAGAATTTCATATTTCTTTTTGACAGTAGGTAGAGGTATTTGAAAATTTCCAATAGTGATTGTCGAAGATTTTTGATAACATTAATACCATTCACTTGGAATTGTTTCTTCGGAAAGTGCATCTTATGCTCATTACCATTAATATGAAAAATGACCTTGCTTTTGTTGCAATCAATAACAGCCCCTGCAGTATTCAAGAAGGGTCTACCAAGGATAATCGACATGTTGTCGTCCTCAGGCATCTCAAGTATAACAAAGTCAGTCAAAATAGTAATATTAGCAAGAACAACGGGCACATCCTCACACATACTAATAGGTATGGCAGTTGATTTGTCAGCCATTTGCAAAGATATTTTAGTAGGTGTGAGTTTATCCAAGTCAAGTCTTTTATATAAAGAGAAAGGCATAACACTAACACCAGCTCCTAAATCACACAAAGCAGTTTTCACATAATTCTTTTTAATAGAGCAAGGTATAGTTGGTATACCCGGATCTCCAAGTTTTTTAGGTACTCCATCTTTGAATGTGTAATTAGCAAGCATAGTGGAGATTTCAGCTTCCGGTATTCTTCTCTTATTAGTGATGATGTCTTTCATATACTTTGCATAAGGAGGCATTTTTAAGATGTCAGTCAACCGAGTACGCAAAAAGACTGGCCTCAGCATTTCAGCAAAGTGTTCAAATTCTTCATCATCTTTCTTTTTAGTTGACTTGGGTGGAAAAGGCATAGGTTTTTGAACCCACGGTTCTCTTTCCTTATCGTGTTTCCTAGCCATGAAGTCTCTTTTATCATATCTTTTATTCTTAGGTTGTGGGTTATCAAGATCAACAGGTGGTTCTATCTCAACATCATTATCTGGTTCTTTTTCATTATTTGGTTGAGTATCTTCATGAACCTCATCATTATCTTTTTCATTATCACTAGGTGAGTGTTCATTACCAGATTGAGTTTCAGCATCAGAGATAGAAGTTCCATTTTCATTATCAGGAGGTTTTCTATTTCAGGTTCACTAGAAGTGTGCAAAGTCCTATCATTTTTCTTTTTCTTTTTCTTTCTAGAAGGACTAGGTGCACTAGTGTTAGCTCTTTGTGAATCTTGTTCAATTCTTTTTGGGTGTCCCTCGGGATAAAGTGGTTCCTGAGTCATTTTACCTCCTCTAGTTGCAACTCCAACAACAAAGTCATGCATATTGTGATTCATTTCATCAAGTAATTCTCTTTGCGATTTAGCAACTTGTTCTACTTGAGTTTGAACCATAGAAGCATGTTTTCCAACACCTCTAACATCATTTGATATTCTAAATAATAAGCCACTCAAGCGAGTAATCATATCAGAATTATATTTCAATTGTTTCATAACATTTGCATTGAAGTGATCTTGTTTTCTAATATAGTTTTCAAACTCATAAAGGCATTGACTAGGATGCATATTGTGAGGATTATCATTTTCAATGAACTTCGTAAGAGAATTTACCTCTACCACCTTAAGCATTAGTAGTATATTAAGCCCATGTATTTCTTCAATAGGAGGAAATTTTTTAACATCTTCAACTTTAATACCTTTTTCCTTCATAGATTTCTTTGCCTCTTGCATATCTTCAGGACTGAGATATAATATACCCCTCTTCTTCGGAGTGGGTTTAGCCGGTGGTTCAGGAAGAGTCCAATCATCATAATTTTTCAATATGTTATTCAATAATTCTTCAGCTTGTTCGATAGTTCGTTCCCTAAAAACACAACCAGCACAACTATCTAGGAAGTCCCTAGAAGCATCGGTTAGTCCATTATAGAAGATATCAAGTATTTCATTTTTCTTGAGAGGATGATCAGGCAAAGCATTAAGTAACTGGCAAAGCCTCCCCCAAGCTTGTGGGAGACTCTCTTCTTTAGTTTGCACAAAGTTAAATACTTCCTGTAAGGCAGCTTGTTTCTTATGAGCAGGAAAATATTTTTAGAGAAGTAGTAAATCATATCCTGGGGACTACGCACACAACCAAGAGCAAGAGTATTGTACCAAGCTTTAGCATCATCCTTTAATGAGAAAGTAAATAATTTGAGAATAAAGTAGTAGCGAGTTTTCTCATCATGAGTAAAAAGGGTGGCTATGTCATTCAACTTAGTAAGATGTGCCACAACAGTTTCAGTTTCATAACCATGGAAAGGATCAGATTCAACCAAAGTAATTAACTCCGGGTCGACAGAGAATTCATAATCCTTATCATCAATAAAGATCGGTGAAGTAGCAAACTTAGGATCACATTTCATTCTAGCATTCAGAGATTTTTCTTTATACTTGCATAATAATTTCTCTAGATCATCTCTATCATTGCAAGCAAGAATATCTCTAGTTGTTTCTTCACTCATAACATAACTTTCCGGTACCTTAGGCAATTCATATCTAGGAAGGCTAGTTCTAGCAAGTGTTTCAGGAGTTTCAGTTTCAAGCTCATCATCAAATTCAACAACATCATGTTGTATTACTCTAGCAATTTGTTCATCAAGAAATTCACCAAGTGGCATGTCATCATTATCAAGCAAGGTACTAGCATCATCATAAGGATCATTCATAGTAGAAGTAGCATCATCAATAACTTGCGAAATATTGGAATTCATAGGATGTGGTGGTGTTGCAAGTTTACTCATAACAGAAGGTGAATCTAAAGCAGAACTGGATGGCAGTTTCTTACCTCCCCTCGTACTTGAGGGAAATATCTTAGTCTTTGGATCCTTCAGATTCTTCATAGTGATAATATGATAATAATTCCAAGTGACTCAACAAATATAGCTATGCTCCCCAGCAACGGCGCCAGAAAAAGGTCTTGATAACCCACAAGTATAGGGGATCGCAACAGTTTTCGAGGGTAGATTATTCAACCCAAATTTATAGATTCGACACAAGGGGAGCCAAAGAATATTTGAAGGTATTAGCAGCTGAATTTTCAATTCAACCACACCTGGAGATTAATTATCTGCAGCAAGTAATCAGTAGCACAGTAATATGATAGTTTTGATAGTAGTGGCAGCAGCAACGGTAACAGTAAAAGTGATATCAGTAATTTTGTAGCAAGTGTAACAGTGATGATAGCAGTAGTAACTTAGTAGAAACAATATAAGATAAATTCGTAGGCATTGGATCGGTGACTTGTTGAATGATATTCATCATGTGACAAATTATAACCTAGGGCGATACAGCACTAGCTCCAGTTCATCGATATAATGTAGGCATGTATTCCGTAAATAGTCATACGTGCTTTATTAAAAAAACTTGCATGACATCTTTTGTCCTACCCTCCCGTGGCAGCGGGGTCCATATTGGAAACTAAGGGATATTAAGGCCTCCTTTTAATAGAGAACCGGAACAAAGCATTAACACATAGTGAATACATGAACTCCTCAAACTACAGTCATCACCGAGAGTGGGCCCGGTTGTTGTCACTCCGGGGTTGTCGGATCATAACATGTAGTAGCACTACTGCAGGATGCTGCTAACGTGACACTACAGTCAGAGACCCTTCAAGAAACTGTGTGCGATGCAATAATCGTAAACGGTGCTGTATGAAAACTGTCAGAAATGATGCAAAACGTTTGCGATGAATGATACATCAAACACAGTTCAGATTATAGTTGCGTGTGCGATGAGGGGCATACGGTTGATCTGTACGAACTGTTTGCGATGAGACAGAACAACAGAAATGGGAAGCCAGATCAAGGTGTGTGCGATATACGGCATATAGTTCACTCCAATGAACCGTTTGCGACGAGTGAGGTGAACACAAACGATTCGGCGTAACAAGATGTGTGTGATACCCGGCAAACAGGTCGGTAATCAGAATTGTGTGCGATCATTATAGACAGCCCATACGGTCTTTTTTTGTGAATTGTGTGCTCGTCAAGGCACACAGTTCAACAAACCAACCTGTTGGCGATAATGTAGAAGATCTCTATCGAATACATATTACTAACCGTCTGCGATGAGATTGACAGGATAAACAGAGATATATACAGTCTGCTTAATTTAATCCTTCTTCTTCTTGTTGTTCTTGTTGGATGGCCTCACGGCATTTTCTTGGCAAGGACGCTTCTTGCCGCTGACCATTCGCTTTTCATCGTCGCCGCCGTCGTCATCGTCGTTGCCGTCGTCGTCCTCCTCCTCCTTGTTCGACCATTCCTCCTCATCATCATCGTTGTCATCTTCTTCGTCCTCCGACGGCTCCTCATCCGTCTAGTTGTCGTCTGATGACTCCAGAGGCGGCGTCCCTTCCATGAACCGGATATAATCGAGGTCTGGGCTCGACGCCGGTCTCATGGAAGACGAGCGGGATGATTCCGATGTTGACCTATCATCGGAAGCCAAACTGCTGGCCGAACTGTCGTCCTCGCTATCGCTCGACATGGCTGCAGAGTGTGTGCCAGTGTGTAGCGCGGCCTGCCGGGAACGATGAAGATGGTGGACACTTAAGCGGGGCATGCAGAGAAGAGGAACTGCCAATTGAAGCGGGGGTTGACGTATTATCTAACCGCTGATATAATCAACTGTAATTATTTGTACCCGGTCACTCCAAATTCCCGGGGTTGTGCAGAACTCCTATTGGCTATTTCGCTGGTTTCCTTTTTCAGGACAAAAACAAGGAACGAGTTTTGGGATTATGCACGGTACCGGTACGAACGGAGTAGGACAGTTGGCAAGCAATACATTGAGCTCTTCTTATTGATAAAGCCAGTAATAATCAAACTAGAAAGGAAAAGAAAAAAGACAAAGAAAAATATCTGCACGAATCTTCTCGTAACATCAATGGCATATATAGGACCTAGATGTGCATTACTTAGAGCACATCTAGATGTGCTTTAGCAATACTGTCAAACAAAACCCCTAATCATAATTGCAAACAGCGCATAGAATATGGCTAATGCGACAACCACAACTACACATGCTAGTTCCTTCTTGTCTCCTGCTTTCATCTGTTGCCTGTGATTGATTCTTTCTTGCTTCATCGTACTGATTGTACATTCCAGATCAGCCAGTTTCTTGTTCAGCTTTACGTTATCTTCTGCGATCTTGGTGATAACACTCCGAGCCCCGCCATGCCATTCTTCGTCCAGCCAGTTAACAAAGGCACAAGCCTCATATCCCTGCCAATATTAAATAGTATTCTGGATGAGCGGTGGCATTAACTGAAGTAAAATGATGAACTTAATTAGCACTAACCTCTAAGGGGCAACTGAGAAACCGCCTGCCAATGTCGAATCCCTCCGTGCATACACGTCGAGCGGGAGTGTGCCCGTGCACACAACTCAGCTTTTGGTACTTCTCGGTGGCGCAAAACTCGGAGTCGAACTCGTGTTGCGGGAGTCTGGAGTCAAGCTCCGGATCTGGCGACATATCGCTTTCCTAGGGGGGGTCATTCAGGACGGATTCAGCAAGGAGCCATACTTTGGACATGCTAAAAAAGATCGGGATAGATTGGAACCTGACAGGACGATTCGGATCCGTAGTACACCTGCCTTCTGATGACCTTAGGCAAGTGCTTGGCGGCGACCGCCATCGTGGCGGCGACACGAGCAGGAGCAGCCGCACCGAAACCGTCAGCACCACTTGTCCGCATTCCCCCAATGTCA
Source organism: Aegilops tauschii subsp. strangulata (assembly GCF_002575655.3). NCBI lineage: Eukaryota > Viridiplantae > Streptophyta > Magnoliopsida > Poales > Poaceae > Aegilops > Aegilops tauschii. Next base: position 109,080,600 of record NC_053039.3, read on the forward strand.
GCGCCACGCGAGGGAATTTGGAGGCTATGTAGGGATTTGGGGGAAATGGGGAAACTGTGGAGATAAGCTAACGGTCGGGAACTACTAATGGCACTATATATATGTTGTATATGGCACACTGTTTGTACATGTCATTTGTGTTAGGTATTACAATGTCACACACGATTTCTGCACCAAACCGTGTGAGAAGACAACATAGGTTAGACACGGTTGCCATTACATAACCGTATGTGATGTACTACCCTGTCCATATAATTGAGTTACGGTGAGATACCGTGTAAATAGCCGCTCCGTGGATATCCATAAAAAAACAGCCGCTCTACATATAGAGATGGCAGCGGCGGCCTAGGTAGCGGCTACCGGAGAAGAGGTCAATCCTCGGTCGGTGGGCGGTGGCGGCGTCATAGGAGGTCAATCCTCGTTCTGCGGTGGGAGATAGGAGGAGCTCAACCATCGGGGTCGGTGGCGGCGTGATTCGAGCACATCCATCGCGATCGATGGCGGGATAGTGGAGGTCGAACTTCATGCGGCAGCCACACTAAGCTTTGCTCTTCGACCCTGCTGTCTCGGCGTGCCGCCGCATCGCGCTTGTCTGTCTGCTGGGTGGAGGTCGCCGCGCGGCTAATTAATTAAGGTATTCTTTTCGTGAGTGGCTAAATTTAGGTATTCAATTCCTAAGTGTAGTGTTGTACTAGTACTCTGCGTGTAAATTGACTGGCCATTAATTTTTGTCATAGCACGTCTGGATAACAACATGGAGCGCCCTCAGTAATTATTAAAATAAAACCTTGTGATTTATGCACGCATCTTTGGACAGCAGTTAATCCGTGTATTAATGTTGTTGTTTTGTTTTTAATTACCATTCGTGTGCTGCAGATGGAACGATCTCGATGGATGAAGAATCAGAAAACCGCAGATTTTATCAGTGGCGTGACAGAGTTCATGAATTTGGCTGAAAGTACAAAGAGGAGAATTGGTGATGCGGATTACATCCTGTGTCCATGTACTGATTGTGCCAATACAGAGTCACATGAAGTTGCAGATGTCAAGATGCACTTAGTCTCTAGGGGATTCATGGATGGATATACACGTTGGACCAGACACGGTGAAGAGGAGGTCATGGATGAAGATACCCAGGGCAGCGAGATGCCAAACCCCGATCAGTGTCACATGGATGTTGAATCTAACATCAGGGCAGAGGCGTCAAGCTACCAATGGAACACCGGAAAGCCGAAACGCCCACTTGAAAACCAAGACATCGACGCAGATGACGACGATCTTGATATGCCAGATTTTGCTGCTATGATTGCACATTTCGAGGGCCCAGATAAGCATATGATTGGGTACAAGGATCTGCCAACAATTGATGCGGACTCCAAGAAAGAATTGTATCCAGGTTGCAAAAAGAAATATTCCAGGTTGAGTGCCACCCTGGCGCTTCTCAGATTTAAAGCAACAAACGGTATATCAAACAAGGGCTTCACAGAGATGTTAGGTCTTTTGAAAGAAATTCTTCTGGAAGATAATGTGCTCCCCAGAAGCACGAATGAAGCGAAGAAAATTGTTTGCCCGTTGGAACTTGAAGTACAGAAGATACACGCTTGTGTGAATGATTGTATATTGTACCATGGTGAGTACAAAGATTTTCGTGCATGTCCCACATGCAAGCATGCACGATACAAGCGCAGGAGAGCAAAGGACAAGTACAAATTGGATGACGAGATCAAGAAAGGAGTCCCATTCAAGGTTGTTTAGTACTTGCCTTTAATTCCAAGGTTGAGGCGTTTGTTTGCAAACCCTAGAGAGGCAAAGAGGCCGCGGTGGCAGCAATGAGCGAATTGCGGATAGGTATATGAGGCACCTGAAAGATGGGGCTCAGTGGGAATTAATCGACAAAAAGTTTGAAAAATTTGCCAAGGATCCTAGAAGTATAAGGCTCGGGAGTGTACTGACGGGATGAATCCTTTTGGCGATATGAGCACCAATCACAGCACATGGCCGGTGCTTCTGTGCATATATAACCAAGCTCCTTGGTTGTGTATGAAGAAAAAATACATTATGATGTCAATGATTATCCAAGGCCCGAAGCAACCTAGAAATGACATCGACATTTACTTTCAGCTAATGGTAGAAGAACTGCTGACAGTGTGCATAGATGCGCCTTCTGTAAAATGTTATGATGCTTACAGAAAGGAGATTTTCGATCTACATGTGATGCTGGTGCACACCATTCAAGATATGCCGGCATTAGGCAACACATCGGGGCAGTAAACAAGGGGAGAAGTAGGGTGTGTCACATGCATGGATAGGACAGCTAGCAGAAGACTTCCCAACTCGCACAAAACAGTGTATTTGCGTCATCGTAGGTTCTTACGGAAAAATCACCCATACCGAAAGATGAAAGCTGAATTTGATCGTACGGCAGAGGCAGCTGCAGCCCCAAGACCCTATGAAGGGGAGGTGGTCCACAACATGGCTAAAAAAATTAATGTTGTGCTTGGCAAGAACCACCCTTTGACGGTGAAACTAACACCCAAGGGTCAAGTGTTTAAGAAGAAATCAGTGTTCTGGAAATTACCTTACTGGGAGATTCTACGTGTACGTCACTGCATCGATGTCATGCACGTAGAGAAGAACGTATGTGAAAGCATCCTTGGTACTCTGCTCAGGATTAAAGGTAAAAGAAAGGATGGTGACGGTTCACGGCTCGATATGCTTGCTGATCAATCACAACGCAAGAGTGAAGCAGAAGTTGATGACAAATTCATCAAAGCTCACCAGAGTTACAATTTCAGTACAAAAGAAGCAACACAGTTCTTCACCTATTTGTTGTCAGTTAAGACACCCTCTTCCTACTGCGCAAACATCAGAAGTCTCATGGATGTGAGCTCAGGTAAAAAATGAAGTTGGGACACATGAAGTCACATGATTGCCACGTAATGTTGACACAAATCCTCCTGGTGGCCATCAGGAATCTGATGGACAAAGATATAAGAAACACACTCATTGACCTCTGTGATTTCTTCAACCAACTATGGCAGAAAGTTATAGATCCTGAAGAGTTGGATCATATGCAAGATGATATTGCAAGAATATTGTCCAACCTAGAGATGTTTTTCCCACCGTCATTCTTTGATATAATGGTCCATCTCACTATGCACCTTATCGACGAGATAAAGTATTGTGGTCCTGTGTTTCTTCGCAACATGTATCCCTTCGAGCGGTTCATGGGAATCCAGAAGCGCTTTTGTCGGAACCAAAACCATCCAGAGGCAAGCATCCTACAAGGTTATACCACGGAGGAGGTGGTTGAGTTTTGCACCGAATACATGAAACAAAGACCTATAGGTTTGCCCCCCTCTTGCCACAAGGGAAGGCTGAAAGGTAAGCCAGTCCTTGCTGGCACGCAAATGGCTGCACCCGAAGAATTGGTACAGAAAGCCCATTTGACGGTACTGCTTAACAGCCCAGTTCTCATCGCTTATGCCGAAGAACACTTGGCGGAGATACGCCAAAGATTCTTACCAATGGTGCCTTCATCAGATGTGGAGATGAAGGAGCACACTAAGAACTACGCCGAATGGCTGAAGAATCGTTTGGCACAAGGATCCTTCGATGACATTGCTACGTGGTTGGCACAAAAGCCATCACCTACGGTGCTGACGTACCAAGCATATGACATAAATGGATACACGTTCTACACTGAGGAACGTGATAAGAAGACCCTGTTATCAGAACATCTCTGTTCGAATAGAATGCATGACTATAAATGAAGCTGATAAAAGGGTATACTATGGAACCATCAAAGAGATTTGGGAGCTTGACTATGTGAAAGTTTAGGTGGCATTATTCAGGTGCGCATGGATCCCTCTTGGTCAGGTAAGGATTGATGAGTACAGGAAGACCTGTGTTAACAGGACAACGATGGCATATCACGCAGACCCATTCATTCTTGCCAGCGATGCTACCCAGATTTTCTTTGTGGAGGACCCCTTGCATAAGAACGGCCATTTAGCGATGCATGGGAAGAGAAGGGTATTGGGTGTCGACGATGTTGCCGATCAGAACGAGTACGATGAATTTGATGAGTTGCCAGCCAAGGGACCACGCACCAGTGCAACAGAGAACAAGCGTAAAATCATCAAAAACCCCAAGTTCATTCGGGGTCGACTTAATGATCCCAATTCCCCCATGTACATGGGAATTAAGCTGTAATACTAGTCTTTATGCCTACCCTGCAACTTAATTCTTTCAATTTAGAACTGTCGCGTGTACTGAATTTGTGAGTTATGCCCAGTTTTCTGTTGATGTAAAAACCGTTAATATGTTGACCTTGATATGTTGTCAGCTCAAGCAATGAATATGAACTATTTTTTGTTGTTGTTATTATTATTATTATTATTATTATATCATAGAGGTAGCACACTCAATCGATCTCACTACAGTATGTGTGAACAAAAATATGCAATCTGGTTTGTGAGTAGCACACGGTTCATTGATGAAAGCCGTGTGCCGACCAAACCCCGCCACCCCGCCCACGATCTGAGTCGTGCTTTGTGTTTGGCCAGAACCCAAACCCCACGGATCGTACGTCTGCACCGTTGGATTCTCCCATATCGAACGGCGATCCTCATCCCTTTCGATAGGACATGCAGTTCCGGTTGTAATTTTATTTTTATGCACAAAATGCACGTTAATCTCAAAAAACGTCTTAAATATAGCTAAAGATACCTGAAATGCGCCAGAAAATCAAACCCGTGGTATAATGGTGATTGCGTACCGTGGAAATTTTTATGAGGCCAAATGATGAAGTCACCGGCCACAGGAGTTTGAATTGATACGTCTCCTTTTGGAAAACCATGATCCTTCATGTGAGATGCTCCGGTTTGGAAGGAGCGGTCATCAAAACTTGTGCCAAACTTTACCAATTTTTTTCCACGGGGTCACGAGAGCACGCCACAGGCACACATCGATTTTGATGATGTCCGAACTCCATCTGAATTATCTGTAATTAAAATACCAACTAGGCCTACGCCAGTGGCCGCACCTCGCGGCCGAAATGTTTGAAACTTCTGCCCGCTTCTCGAACAAACGGATGAAAACTCACAAAGTGACGCACAAATGATCTGTACACCTTTGCTAGGCTGATAGTTAGGGGGTATCATAGCTAGTATCATGCATGCCAACCAGGCAATTTTGATGAGCTGTCATAGAATTAATTAAATGAAGAAAGAGAGGGTTAAGTATCATATCATGAAATCGTATCATAATAAATGTTATGCTATTATGTGTCATGCATGACAATATAAATAAAGTACTACATATGATACAAGCTACTCTATGATACTATGCATTATTAGAGCAAGTAAGTACACAATAGAGTGACATAAGACTAGCCACAATGGGTAGTAACATAGAATGTTACTAATCTATGTTACTACCTCTATAGTGGGGAGTAACATAGAATGTTACTAATCTATGTTACTACCTCTATAGTGGGGAGTAACATATGTGTAGTAACATGCAACACTTCATTTATTAGGCTATAGACCCATCTTGCCTTGAGATGTGTGATGTTACTCAGACTAGCCACAATGGGTAGTAACATAGACTAGTAACATGCCCATGTGTTACTAGTCTATGTTACTACCTCTATAGTGGGGAGTAACATATATGTGTGGTAACATGCAACACTTCATTTATTAGGCTATAGACACATCTTGCCTTGATATGTACATGTGATGTTACTCATACTACTAGTAACTAGCTATGTTACTACTTTCCTCTCTTTCTTCATTTATTGCTTGCCACATCATCTACTTTATCTAGATATGTGTGATGTTACTACCTATGTTACTCCCATTGTGGGTAGTATCATACTATAGTAAGACTATACCCATAGTGGGAGTAACATAGGTAGTAACATCACACATATCCACTTTCCTCCATTTCTTCATTTATTGCTTGCCACATCATCTATTTTATCTAGATATGTGTGATGTTACTACCTATGTTACTCCCACTGTGGGTAGTCTGGCTATAAGGAATAGAATAATATATATGTGCTTATTAGTTCGAGGAAAGAGAAGATAAGCGGGCTCTTGGTTAGTAGAGCCAGCTGCAACAGGAGACCAAGACACTTTGTGAGGATGTAAGGTGGGCCAACTATTGATAAACTTGTACGTATATAAAACTTATTATTGTACATACCCGCTAAGAGGTTGGCTGTATATGACATGGCAACTTCTTATAGCTGACCCTTGGTTGTATTATTAACCATGCTCTTAGTGAGGTAGCTAGTATATCATAGATGACTAGCTAGTATCAGACTAGCCACAGTGGGAGGAACTTCAGCAGTAACACCGACTCCAACTCAGCAAACTTGCTTATGTGGCAATAAGTTAATGAGGAGAGAGATAGTTTCAGTAACTTAGATAGTTACTGTAGCATCACATGTCCCAATGCAATATGAGTCTGTAACCTAAGAAATGAAGCTTTGCATGACACTACACTTATGTTACTACCCACTATGAAGGTAGTAACATATATAGTCTAGGGATATGTGTATGTTTTTTTGACTATATACTGCAAGGCAACAGCCTCACAGTCCTTTATTAACAAAGAAAAGGAAAATTACAAGTTTACAAGGAAAGAGAAGAGATACTTACAAAAAAAGGTCTATGAAAGGTTAGCTATCCAAGACAGTAAGCTATCTTTATATGTACATCTAATTCTATGAAACAGAAGAGAAATGTCATGGATAAAGTTCCTCCTCCAAGCTCTAAAAGAAGGTTGCTCATTTCCGAAGATCTTCCCATTCCTTTGTGTCCAAATATTCCAAGTAGCAGTGAAGACAACCTCTGTGAAAAAAGGATGACCGAAATCCCTCCTAACTGATTGAGCCATCTCATATGTGGTTTGGTTCGGTTGAACAGACCAAGATATCCCAAGGTAGTTCCAAACCCTTTGACTAAAGTTGCAAGCAAAGAAAAGATGAGCCCGATCCTCATGTTGTGCACAGTTGCATAGCACACATGTGACATCCTGGATTATCCAATGTCGGCGTTGCATCATATCCCTAGTGTTCAAACGATCCATTAAGAGAAGCCAGCCAAACACCTTGAACTTGAGCATGCATGCACACTTCCAAATCCATTTGAAGATGGGGTCAACCACTAGGTGGGAGAAGCATGAGTCATAGTACGTCTTTGACATAAAAGCACCAGACTTCAAAGGCCATTTCCAAATGTCATTGCTCTCCCCATCCAGGTTGATCAAAGGCAGAAGGGCCTGGAGCTGTGAGAATTCAGCATAAGCCTCCTGTGACAGAGGCAGATGGAAGTGATCCAAGGCATCAGGCAGCTCCATAAAATCCTTGACAGTGATTGCATCATCAACTACAAATGAATGTAGCCTTGGGAAGCACTCATGTAATAGGACAACACGATTTCCCAGCTGCCAACGATCGAGCCAAAATAGCACTGTGTCGCCAACATGAACTTGTGGAACAACGAGCTTGCAGAAATTGGTATATAAACGCATGACATCACGCCACCAAAAGGAGCCACAGGTTTGGGTGCTTTGAGGCGGTGATGATGCGTAATAAGTGTCCCAAATTAAAGTGATCCAAGGCACGTCAACCTTATTAAAGAACTTGAAGAGATGCTTTAGTAACAAAGCCTCATTTTGAATGCCCAAATTAAGGACACCCAAACCACCGTATTCCTTAGGGCGATAGACCATATCCCAAGCAGCCAATGATTGGCGTGGATTATCCGTGTTGCCTCTCCACAGACATTGTCTCATGATTCGCTCTAATTGCTGCAAAATGCCCTTGGGAAGAGATAAGGTACACAAGAAATATATTGGCATGGAGCACAACACCGACTGTAGAAGTTGCAGTCGGCTTCCTTGATTTAGCAAGCATGAGGAGGCAGATAAATGTCGCTCGACGCGATCGACCAGAGGCAGCAGATCATAGATTGTAGGTCTAGAAGTTCCCATTGGCAATCCTAGATACGTGAATGGCATGGACCCAACGTCACATCCGAGCAAGGAAGCCACCCTAGCACCTTCCTCGTCACTCATATTGATTGGAATGAGTGAGGATTTACTAAAGTTGACACGTAATCCTATTGACGCCACAAAAGTGTCAAGCATCTCCTTGAAAGCAATAAGTTGATCATCGATCGCAGGCAGGACAATTAAGGTGTCGTCGGCATATTGTACAATCGGGTAGTCACTGGAGCTGGTTGGGATTGGCAGTGAAAGGATGTTCCTGGAACACATCTCGTTGACGACAGATTGTAATAAATCAACCGCGATCATAAACAGCAACGGTGATAGGGGATCCCCTTGACGCATGCCCGTTCTGCAAACAAAATGATTGCCCGGCACACCGTTGAGAAGCACAGAAGAAGATCCCGTAGACAATATGCTATTAATCCATCCAGTCCAACGGGAGTCAAAACCCTTGCATTGCAAAATTCTGAGAATAACTTCATGCTCAATTGTGTCGAAGGCCTTCATGAAATCCAGCTTAAGAAGGATGATGGGCCGCTTCGAGGCCTTGCATTGGTGCATATACTCAAAACACCAGGCCAGGCAATCTTGAATAGAACGACACCGAAGAAAACCATATTGATTGCGGTGGATGCATCTAAGGATCACTTTCTGAAGGCGGTTAGCAAGCAGCTTAGTCAAAAACTTCAAGCATGTGTTGGTCAAAGAGATGGGCCGAAAGTCGCCAACAACTTCAGGGCTCAGCATTTTGGGGATCAGAGTAATTAATGATGTGTTAAGACATTCCAGATTGCATCTGCCCTCATAGAAATCCTTGACAAGTTGCATGAAATCCTCCTTTAGGATTGGCCAACACTTCTTTAAGAACAGGCCAGTAAAGCCATCGGGACCAGGAGCACGATCCGTTGGCATGTCCTTAATGACAGATTCAACCTCGGAGTCTGTAAAAGGCTGGGATAAATCTTCAAGGCCATCAACACGCGCAATTAAGGTGTCCAAATCAAATCCCATGCGGATTCCTTTTGCATTGCCCATACGCTGATTAAAATCAGACCAAAACATGCCAGCTAGTTGTTGGTGATCCGAGACCACATCACCTACTGAATTCTTAATTGAAGAAATTGTGTTTCTCCGAAACCTTTCAGTGGCCATGGCATGGAACAATTTTGAGTTTTCCTCACCAACTTTAATGCTTCGTATTGTACAACGTTGCTTCCAATATACAAATTGCCAATGTAAGATATCCTCCAGATGCAATTTCACAATTCGCCTGAAATTAAACTCCGGCCTAGTCAAAGGCCTAATCTCCTCCAGTCCATCAAAGTATAGAATCACTTTGTTGGATTCTGAAATGAGCGCCTTAACTGTGGACAGATTGAGATGCCATTTCTTAAGGGCATATCGAAGAGCCTTGAATTTAGAGGAAATAGTTAAGGCAGCAGAGGATCTGGTGACAGACCTGTTCCAAACTTGAGCAACACAATCGTAAAAACCAGGCAAATCAATCCAATAATTTTCAAGGGATAATTAGATTTATGCCCCTAGTTGTGTCCCACTCGTCTGTTCTACCCCTAATTCCCAAAAGTCACCGGTTCTGTCCAAGTCACTTTGCCCCTCTTATGCTTTTGCCCTTTGACCGTTTAACCGTCAGTTTGAAAACTTCATAACTAATTCATACTGAATCAGAAAAATGCAAATAAGATACCAAAATGTTCAGAAAAACATCACCTATATGTCAGTGTCATTTGCATTCATGAAAAAAGTGTTGGAAAGTGCACATCCGAGTTTTAGCTCTTTTGATACCACCATGAATAGTGAACTCTAAAAAAATCAAAAAAATTCAAAAAAATATGGTGGCGAAGAACAACAAATGTTCTAAGTGCTTGCCAAGTTTCATTAGGGAATGACGTTCGTGGAAGTCGTGGCAAAAAAATAATCTATTTTGGAGTGCTGATTGTTTTTTTTGCCGCGAAACCCACGAATGTTATTCCCTGATGAAACTTGGCAGGCACTTAAAACATTTGTCATTCTTTGCCACCAATTTTTTTTATTTTTTTTGAACTTTTTTAGATTTTACTATTCATGGTGGTAGCATAAGAGCTAAAACTCGGATGGGCACTTTCCAACACTTTTTTCATCAATGAAAATGACATTGACATATAGGTGATGTTTTTCTAAACATTTTGGTATCTTATTTGCATTTTTCTGATTTAGTATGAATTAGTTATGAAGTTTTCAAACTGATGGTCAAACGGTCAAAGGGCAAAAGCATAATAGGAGCAAAGTGACTTGGACAGAACCAGTGACTTTTGGGAATTAGGGGTAAAACAGACGAGTGGGACACAACTAGGGGCATAAATCTAATTATCCCAATTTTCAAAGCGGAAGACTTTAGCCTTAGGAATAGCCGTAGCAATTGAGACCACGCACAGAACATGATCGGAGGCCGCGCGTGCAAGCGGCAAGACTAGCGTGTTGGGAGGATCCGAAGTCCATGCAACAGAAGTAAAAAACCAGTCAATCTGTTCAAGTAAAGGCTCAGTTTGCATATTTGACCAAGTGAATTGCCGTCCTTTAATTGGTAGCTCAACAAGACCCAAGTGTCCAATCACTTCATTAAACAGAAAGATGTCACTGACATTACCCCCAGGTAGGTTACGATTTTCCAACGACCGCATAAAATTGAAATCACCCAAAAGCAGCCAATTATCATCACAGTTGATGTCAAGGTTGTTTAACCATTGCACAAAATCATCGCGGGCCGGACCCTGGCAAGGGCCATAAACTGACACTAGGGTCCAAACTTCAGAAGTATGCTTAGAGCAGAATTCCAGAATAATACCATCAACCTGTGATCGATATGCATACACTTCGTTTCTTGGAGACAAACCACAGAGCAGCCACTTTCATCAATCTTTTGTTTAACCGCTAAATGAGGTGCTTCAGAATTAAGACCACACACGTTCCAACATAAAACCTTCCAGTCTTTAAACCTGGACTGATTCATTACAAACAATAATAGAAAGCAACAAAAGTAGATCATGCAATGACCTACACCGACCAGCTAAGCATAGCAATGGGAGAGGGAACCAAATATGAAAACATAAATAAAGATAGATGGCGTTTAAAGTGGTACGCCATGGACCATGAAGCTATCTGATGCAACTAATCATCAGAACTCTTGCTGTTGGAGGAGGTAGCAGGATCAGCCTCAAGCTTATCCTTGGAGATCTTCCCAGAAGTAATGCGCAGGCGAGCCCCGATTCGCTGAAGATCTGCAATAGGCGTTGGTGGAGGCACTGACGGGCTCCCCTTAGACTGTGAAGAACTGGTGTCATTTCTTAAGGGCATATCGAAGAGCCTTGAATTTAGAGGAAATAGTTAAGGCAGCAGAGGATCTGGTGACAGACCTATTCCAAACTTGAGCAACACAATCGTAAAAACCAGGCAAATCAATCCCATAATTTTCGAAGCGAAAGACTTTAGCCTTAGGAATAGCCGTAGCAATTGAGACCACGCACGGAACATGATCGGAGGCCGCGCGTGCAAGCGGCAAGACTAGCGTGTTGGGATGATCCGAAGTCCATGCAACAGAAGTAAAAAACCAGTCAATCTGTTCAAGTAAAGGCTTAGTTTGCATATTTGACCAAGTGAATTGCCGTCCTTTAATTGGTAGCTCAACAAGACCCAAGTGTCCAATCACTTCATTAAACAGAAAGATGTCACTGACATTACCCCCAGGTAGGTTACGATTTTCCAACGACCGCATAAAATTGAAATCACCCAAAAGCAGCCAATTATCATCACAGTTGATGTCAAGGTTGTTTAACCATTGCACAAAATCATCGCGGGCCGGACCCTGGCAAGGGCCATAAACTGAACCTAGGGTCCAAACTTCAGAAGTACGCTTAGAGCGGAATTCCAGAATAATACCATAAGGCCTTGCCTCAATTAATATTTTTTTGACTGGTGCCTTGCCTCAATTAATTTACCCTCAAAGAAAGAGGAGTTCCAAATGATGACCATACCAGCCGAGGCACCCACCGAAGGCATATATGAAAAATTATCAAAACGTCATGGACAAAACCTCCTAATAAACCTGTGATCGATATGTACACTTAGTTTCTTGGAGACAAACCATAGAGCAGCCACTGTCATCAATCTTTTGTTTAACCGCTAATTGCCGTGCTTCAGAATTAAGACCACGCACGTTCCAACATAAAACCTTCTAGTCTTTAAACCCGGACTGATTCATTACAAACCATAATAGAAAGCAACAAAAGTAGATCACGCAATGACCTACACTGACAAGCTAAGCATAGCAATGGGAGAGAGAACCAAATATGAAAACATAAATAAAGATAGATGGCGTTTAAAGCGGTACGCCATGGACTATGAAGTTGTTCGATGCAACTAATCATCAGAACTCTTGCTGTTGGAGGACGTAGCAGGATCAGCCTCAAGCTTATCCTTGGAGATCTTCCCAGAAGCAATGCGCATGCGAGCCCCGATACGCTGAAGATCTGCAATAGGCGTTGGTGGAGGCACTGACGGGCTCCCCTCAGACTGTGAAGAACTGGTTTTCCGCTTCTTGAATGTATGCTGGGCCTTGGTCTGCTGAGAGCCTCTGCTTGGAGTTCTATGAAAGCCATCACGTAACGCGCTTAGACGTGCACTGCGGCGAACCTCCGTGTCCACCAAAATTTTAGCAGACCTCGGCTTCCGGCCATGGTTGATGGTCACCTCAGGGGCAGCAGTGAACTCGAAGGACTCGGTGACAAGTTTAGAGAGGTCATCAAAGCAAAGAGCCCTTGCAACAGGTCTCCTAACTAGAGAAGCATGGCATGGAAGGCTGTAAGAGGAGCCTGACGGAGGCTGCAGAGAGAAGCTGACATCTGCGCCATTGTAACAAATATCCCAGGAGCACTTAGGCAGCAGTAGAGACCCAAATTCAGTCTTGAACACAAACTTGGGGATTTCAGCAGAGAAAAAAGCCGGCAAGAACTTCTGGAAGGTGCGCTGCCATTGCATAACAGGGGGCAAAACAGGACCAAATACAGTGAGAACTCGCCCAATATGAAGAGGAGGCTGCATTGGGGCCGCTGGTTGCTGAAAGGTCACCATATCATCCACTGGTTGAGCATTAACAGAATCATCCGAAACTTGCAGGATGATCGATTCTTGCGACTGATCCGCATCAACATGATTTTCATCCACAAGCTCTCGCTGTACAACATGCAGATCATCATGTGGAGCATCCTGGTGGGGTGGTGCATGATTGTGAGTCGGTGGTGGTATCTCATCCCAACCAATCTCAGGAAATTCAGGCATAACCCAGTTGTGGTTATGAAATTGCAGATGCCCAGGGAGTGGATGTGGGTTGCCATCGAAGGGCATAGGATCCTCATCAGCTGGCAATATATCAGCAAAGTCTGCAGAGAAGATGTATATCGGAGCAGACCAAGATATGCGAGAACCACCAAAGTCAGCAAACTCTCGATAGAATACATCACGTGGCACTAAGGTAGTTGCCGAAAAAGAAATGTACGCCAGAGTATGAACAAGCAGAGGATCATCCTGGTGCCAGTTATGAAAACGGCCAAAAGTGCTGATTGCATCTGCAATATACTGCGTGCGCCTATAATCCAGGGGTATTCCAACAATCATAACCCAGCCCCGACGAAACCCTTGGATAGCTATGTAATTAATACCCTCATCATGTGGCACAAATCGAACAAACCTATCATTGTCAAGTTCGAACGGAGGATGATCTACAAGAGCTTGCCTAGCAACCAGGCTACGGAAACGAAAGAGGCCAACTCCTTGAATCCAAGGCTGAGCATCAAGAACGGCGCGGCCAAGATTGTTGACGACAAAATCACTGACCATATTTCTGAAGATGGGAACTTCTTCAGGCAGAGGAGCAGGCTCGACGATGGCAATGGCGTAGTCTTCATGCTGACGATCAGGAGCCACAGCTGGAGAGTAGAAGGTGCGCGGGAGCCGTCGCGGACCACCGTTGATGATCTCGAAACCCGGCGGGACGAACGACATGGGGTCGAGGGCGAAGGTGGCCATTGCTGGATGTGGTTAGTGAGCTGATGGGATATATGTATGTTACTAGTGTACTACTCTCCATTGTGGCTAGCTAGTCTCATACTCCCTCCTTTCCGGTTTAAGCTGGTTGTAATGGTATTATCATAAGCGGTATCATGCATGCCAACTAGACTTTCTGGATGATGTGGCACAAAAGAGAGCATGTGGTATCATATCATGATACCGTGTCATATTAAATGTTGTACTACTACTTTGTGTGATTAGTAAGGCAACCTAAGATGTTAACTTATGATACTATGCATTATGGAAGTAGCTAGTATCCTAGCTACACTATCATATATATGCATGATACTACTAGTATATATGATACTCCCCATTACAACCAGCCTTATAGGGGTCAACTCAAAAATCTCACCAACCAAGGTAGATGGTGAGTGGTGGAATACCTTTTGTAGTTTGCAAAAACACCCAATTAATGCTTTTTTCCTCAAAATTTTACGTTTTCCAATGTAGTAATTGCAATACATGCATGCATATATAAAGTACATGCATTGGTCAACTTTCTCTTAATACTTGCATGCAATTATTTAATGCACCTTGGAATCTGGACATGTGATGGGGAACAACCAAATGAGCCTTATAAAATGGAAAAACTAAAATTTTGAGATAAGCCTATAAACCGGAAAGGAGGGAGTATATATGCATGATACTAGTATATGATCGGCAATACCTCCGTAATGCGCGCATGCATAGTATCATGAGTTAGTATCTCAGGTTCCTTATTAATTACCATGCATGACACAAAGTAGTACAACATTTAATATGATACGGTATCATGATATGATACCACACACCCTCTTTTTCATCATTTAACTGTGTGCCACATCATCCAAAATGTCTAGTTGGCATGCATCATATCGCTTGATACTCCCATATTACGACCAACCTTATTAGGGTGGCCATAGTGGGGGTATCATAGTCGATATCATGCACCCGGGAATAGAAAATATGATGATGTGGCAAAGAAAATCCTATACTACTTTGTGTCATGCATGGCCATAAATACGGTCATCTATGATATATACTCCCCCCGTAAACTAATATAAGAGTGTTTAGGTCACTATTTAGTAATCTAAACGCTCTTATATTAGTTTATAGAGGGAGCTAGCAGTACTACTCTATGATACTATATATGCACTATGAAGGTACGTACGTAGTATCATACACTAGTATCATATGCATGATACTATATATATATATGATACTCCCCACTATATAAGGCTGGCCATAGTGGTGGTATCATAGCCGACGATGTCATGCACTCGGAAATAGCAAGTATGCTGATGTGGCAAAGAATTAAATATATATAAAGAGGATTAGAGTAACATATAGTAGGTAGATACCGTATCATGTTAAATGCGATGCTAATTTGTGTCATGCATGACAATAAATATGATCTATATATGATACTATACTCTATGTATTATACTATGCGCTATAATTAATTAAAGGTAGTATCATATGTACTGTATATTCATGATACTACTATATGACACTCTCCACTATACTCATGATTTCTTACCGTGGAAAAAAATTGGAGGCGAAACGATGAACTCATGTTTTCATTCGAACAAAAATATGATGATAGGTAATTTAATGTTTTCAAAGAGCACATGGTTCACTCACGAAAGCCGTGTGTCCACTAAACCGTGGCCGATGCACCCCCCCACCCCTCTGCCACGCGCGCGATCTGAAGCATGCGTTCTGATTGGCCAGAACCCAAACCCCACGGATCGTACGTCTGCACCGTTGGATTCTCCTTGATCGAACGGTGATCCTCATCCCTTTCGACAACACATGTACATGTTTTCAAATAGCCCCTCCCAAAAAAATGTTTTCAAATAGCACATGGTTCACACACGAAAGCCGTGTGCCTACCAAACCGTGGCCGATGCCCCCCCTCGCTGCACGTGCGATCTGAGTCGTGCGTTCTGATTGGCCAGAACCCAAACCCCACGGATCGTACGTCTGCACCGTTGGATGCTCCCAGATCGAACGACAATCCTCATCCCTTTCGAAAGGAAATGCAGTCCGGCTAGGAATTGATTTATATGCCAACATGCACAGTAAATGCCAAAAAATGTCTTACATATAGCACACGAGACCTGAAATGCGCCAGCAAATCAAACCCATGGTAAAATTGTGATTGGTTTACGTGCGGAAAATTTAGATGAGAAACGATGAACTCACGTCTTCATTTCAAAATTAGTACGTCTTCATTTCAAACGAAATTATTCTGTTTGTGCACACGAGCGCTTAGAGGCAACCGTTTGCATAGGCCTTTCCGCGCGCGCGGCGACTGGGGATATTTTTCACCCTTTTCACCTAGGCCGCCAACACCCCCCCATCGCCCGTCCGCGTTTCACTCAACTAGTCCACCCAATCTCCTTCGCCAGCTCCCCCTCCCCCAGATCCACATCAGAACCCTCTCCGGTGCCGTCGTGCTCACCCCGGCCGTGTGCTCGCTCTTCGGCGTCAAGCCTACCTCCACTGCCGTTCCCAACATGCGGCGGCCCGCGCATCGCCGTCTTCGTTTGCTCGCCAGCCACCCTTGAGCATATCGATGCAGTAACCCTCGCCTCTCCTGTGGTCCGGCCGGGTTTGCATTAAGAAGCCTGTTAGTTACTGCTCTCCATCGCGGTGAGGCATATTTCCTCGCAATCCCTCTTCCAATTTCATTCCGTATGTTCCCAAATTGGCTATAAAATAACGGAGAGCGTATATATGTTCATTATCTACCTTCCGTACTACATATAAGCTGTATTTGTTCCAATAAGTGACTGCCTATTTACAGATCGCGGGCGCCCGAGTCACACAAACTTAACAAATTAGCCATATATTTTCTAAATTATTGCATGGCATGTTTAGAAAGCTTGATACCAAGTTGTTAGTTTTATGCTTATCCTCCTTTCCTAAGTTTCGCATGTGTTCTTTGTAGATGTCGAGTAGCAGCGACAACACTCATTCAGGCCATGTATCTTCATCAGATTCGGACAACCCTAGGTCTTCAGCAGATTGTGAGGGATCAAGTAGTCTTGAACGGGGTAGAGTTGCAGCAATTACCCTTCCGGCCAGGACACAGAGGAACGCTCCAAGGAAGCCCACACACCAGCCTAAAGGTGTATATGAAGTAACCGAGATTGATTTAAAGTCCTGGGCTCCAACTAAACCAGATAAAGCACACATGAGGTTCAGGAGTGTGTGTGGATTTGTTGGCAGGGCAAGGCTCAACATTAATCTACCGGGGTTTAGGAAGGCTGACACAGAAACACGGCGAAGGATAGTCCGGGAGATCATGGATCACTTCAACGTTCCAGAGCAGTGGAGAATGCAGGTGGAACACGCTGCACTGAAGAAGGCTAGGGATGCTTGGAGAAACTGGAAGCACGTGTTGTACAAGAAGTACTTGAGTGAAGGCAAGGACCCAATCCCCGCATACCCCCAAATTACAAAGGCAGACTGGGCAGAATTCAAAAGGGTCAGGGCAACTCCAGAGTTTGCTGCGAAGAGTTTCAAGCAATCGGAACTTCAGAAGAAGAACATACACCCCCATCGTATGGGTGTGGCAGGATACTACGGCATGAAACTGATATGGGAACAGGAGGACAAAGAAGCAGTAGCGGCGGGTGGGAATCCGGCCTTTAGTGAAATCAAGGGAGAACGCGCCAGAGACTACTTGCGGGCACGTGCAAAGAGGCGTGATGACGGAACTTATTACTTTGAAAATGCACGTGACTCCAAACTGTATGAAGTGATGGTAGAGACTTCCAAGATCCCTGGAAGGTTCTATAGGAACTCAGGGCCATGTGACATTCTGTCCATTGCTCTGGAGACAAAAGAGCCCCCTGGCCGTGCAAGGGGTATAGGTGTTAATGTCCCGCACAAGAGGGCTTTCACACTCAGCAAAGAAGAGAGGCTCAGCATGAAAAATGCGAGGAGTGAAATGAAGCAGAATGCATTGTTTGAAAAGTTGAAGAAGGAGATTTATCCGGCTGTTCGAAAGGATGTTGACGACTCAATGATGATGATGCAGAAGACTCTAACACTGACAGATAGCCAGTAGATGGGAGGGGAGGCGGGCATGGATGATGCTGCTTATTGCGCGACAACACTGCACAAGAGTAGCTGTGCATCAGCTGACCCTAGTGACACTGAGACTGCAGCTGCTCGTGATGATGCTATATCTGATCTATCTGGAATGAAAGACAGAATAAAGGGCGTGCTTACACATTATGAAGGTACATTAAAATGTGCAACAGCTTGGGTTTGCCCACCCTTCTTGGAAGATGGCCTCTTCTTGGACAATGTGCCATTGAAGCCGGGCTGTGTGAAGTGCTACGTGACTGAAGTAAAGCCTGGATTCAATGAATTGCCCTGAAGAATGTCCTAGGAGACTTCAATGAGCAAAGGACCTTGGGAGAAACACTGTTACATCACATACAGTGGCCACGAAAGGAAATAGAGTTCATCGATGAGATTCCTGAAGCCCCGCCAAGAGCAACCACTGTCGCCCCTCAACCGGTGATGCTCTCCTTGCCAGAGCAGCTCTCGCGGGCTGATGCATCAACCTGTGATCAGCCGGACCGACTTTGTGGCGTACACGCCATGTCATCCTCCGCCCCAAAGCAGCCAGTGGCAAGGCCTACAACTGCTGATGACGCACCAGCGGTTCAGATGCCGGCCGCTGAAGCAGTGGGGGGAGACCCAGCTGCAGCACATGGCCAGCAGACCAACCTGGTGGAACAGACTGCTAAGCAGTCTGATGCTTTGGAACCGCCTGCCAAGCAGTCTGTAGGTCTAGAACCGACTGCTCATCAGTCCGTCGGTCCACAGGCGCGTGATCAGCATACCAATGCGTCAGCACCTCCTGCTCAGCAAACCAACGCGTTGGCATGGCCTCCTCAGCACACCGACAAGTTAGCACCACCTGCGCAGAAACCCGACATAGCTTCAACGCATGGTCGGCAGTCCGATGCCTCTGCTCCTACAGCCCAGCAGTCCGTCATTGCAACACCGCCAGCTCAGCGGTCCGGCATAGATAAACAGTCTGCTAATAAGTCCGTCCAAGCTTCATCATCTGCTCGGCAGTCTACCGTGCAGGCAACCAGACGTTCTGCCAGAAATGCTTCAAGTACCAAGAAGGAAGTGGCCAAAAAGGCTACACCCACGACCACGAGGAAGCGCAGCGGGAAAGTGAAGAGGAAAGAGACCGATT
Organism: Aegilops tauschii subsp. strangulata; assembly: GCF_002575655.3. Classification (NCBI taxonomy): domain Eukaryota; kingdom Viridiplantae; phylum Streptophyta; class Magnoliopsida; order Poales; family Poaceae; genus Aegilops; species Aegilops tauschii. The sequence continues at coordinate 109,099,954 of NC_053039.3, forward strand.
GCCTCTTACTTAAAGCACTCATCGCCCAGAACCAAATTAACAGCAGCTTGTTCGAATCAGGGAGTAATATTATTTCTGACGCCATGGATGATGAACAAGTAGAATTGTTGCTTGCTAAAAGAAAAGCAGACGTACTTGAAGCACGCAATTACGTCCATGGCCAACCATTTCTTGTTGGTGAATACTTTGATGAGTGCAGCTCCAGTTGCCGCGAGTTACATGAATATTGCATGGATCAAATGTCAGAAGGTCATCACCATTTGCTAGTCCACTACAACAGAGATCATTTCCGACACGATGCTGGTTCCATCATTGTGAGTTTCGAGGAATTACATCTCTTCTTCAACTTCAACGTGCTCGATGCCACTCTTGTTAGATGCGTGATTTTGTAAGTACTTAACAAACTCTGATCAACTTCTCCATACAAGGCTGTAAATGATAAACAACTAACTGCATTTTATTCCTCTCAGGGGATTGAACGCGCAAAGAAGACAAAGTGAGAGTGTGTATTTCATAGATCCTGCATTAGCAAATGGCACAACATTACATGAAAAGGACCAATGGGACTAGGCCATTAACACGGTCGTCCGTATCTTTGAAAACACGTCCCATGCAGAATCATTTCTCTGGCCATATCATGAAGGGTAAGTCAAGTAAACAACCACGCATACACTGATTGTCTTTCAAATTTCGACATCATTTGTAAGTTCATGGCTTTCTTAATATGTAGCAATCACTGGATATGGGTATTCATTGTTCCAAACAAGAACAAAGTTTACTACATCGGTTCTCTCAGAGAGTCAACAAACACTCAGGATCTGGCGCATCTTCAGCAATTCTTGGATAGGTATTGAATTCTATGATGTTGAAATAAATTTGCGTTCATATCTGGTTCAATAATTGATGTTGTCAAAATTCATCATCATTTGCAGTGTGCTCGCATTGTGGGAAACTAAAACAGGGAACCTGTTCAAGAGGAAACTATCTCTGCATCACGAGATCGTTTCTCCGGTAACACACCGAAATCCGTTATTTTCGGAAAATTTATCCAACAGTCTGCAAATACCTTTCCTTACGCTAGTCAAATGTTCAAGCTTCTAAATAAACCTCTTTCTATTTTGTCCAAAGAAAAAATAATACATCTAACACCGATTAGGTTGTTCCTAACAGGACAAATACATGACTAATTTTGTACAAAAAATTTCAGTGTCCTCAGCAAGAAACAGGGACCAACCTTTGTGGATACTATGTTTGCAGACACATGATCTCCATCTGCAAATCTGCTGATAGTTGTGACGATCCTCGCGAATTAGTACCAGTAAGTCTATCTTAATTAATATCTTCTACTCCACTCATATGGCACATTCTGATCTTAAAAATACTGCAGCTCATCTTAAAATCGAGGACCCCTGAACCGCTCCCGGCTGGTGAATTGCTGATGGTTCGAAGATTTATCAGCGACTTCTTCCTAGATCACTACATCAATCCCACTAGTGATAATGAAGATTTCAGCATGCGTTCTCCTGAAACATTGAGTAAGAGTTAGCCGCTAAACATATAACGCATGGATCCATTGTTTTCCATCTGATGAGGTCTTCGTATTTCGTACACTATGATTAATTGTGTAATGCATATATGTGTGGACAAATCATTGGAATTTAGCTACCATATTTTCAATTGCAATTGTTGCGAAATCTAATGAATGTTCTTCCTGTGGACACTATTTGTTCAATTGAATATTGTGGCGAATTTTCTTTTTGCGTGCCCATTCAAAATGGGATATTTTTGTTTATTTGTTCAATTGAATATTGTGGCGAATTTGCTTTTTGCATGCCGATTCAAAATGGGATATTTTTGTTTTAACCTGGCAATTGCTCCGCACACGGTTCAACTAAATGAGTGTGTGCAATCCACATCGGAAAGCATACGTCAATCGTATTGGAACCGTCGGTGATACACAGCAGATCGCAAACGATTCGCAGCGCTACTACGTGTGCGTAGGTTCTCCGGAACCGTTTGTGATATCGCGTTATCACACACGAGAACTGGGAGTAAACCGTGCCCAATGCAAAATACAATCCCAGTCGTATTTTTTTCAGGAAACGTGTGGGATCCCAAACGAAAAGCACAGGTCACTCTTCCGGCAACCGTCGGTGATACCTAACAAATCACAAACGGTCTGCAGCACTTGTATGTGTGCGAAGGGGCTCCTAAACCGTTTGTGATAGAACATTATCGCAGACGGTGATTGTTGGAAAACATGTGCGATGGAGTCTAGCAAGGCAGACGGTATACGCAGAAAACTCGTGTGCGATAGGGCACAAATCACACACAGTTCATATGTTGGCCCGTGTGCCTTACATACTGTTTCCCAAATGGTTCGTTACGACAGACCGTATGGTTTCACTACATCATTAGAAACGCTTAATCACCGATACCACACGTGCGAAAGAATTTAGTGTGTGCTGCATCGCACATGATTACATTTTGGATGGCCTCTGGATCACTGTTCCATATCCCCGACGGTTTCTGGGTCGTGTGGGAAGGACCCCCTATCGCACACACTCACTTGGCGACGGTTCCGAAGGCCATCGCGGAAAGGGGTTAAAAATCGTTTGTTTAGGACCGACGCGCACTAGTGTAGGTGACTATAACTTGCAAGATCGGATCTAAAACATGGATATAATGATGAATTCATAAACGATTCAGATCTGAGTTCATGGCACCCGGGCCTAAAGTGACAAGCATTAAGCATAGCAAAGTCATAGCAACATCAATCTAAGAACATAGTGGATACTAGGGATCAGGCCCTAACAAAACTAACTCGATTACATGATGAATCTCATCCAACTCCTCAGCGACCAGCGAGCCTACGAAGGAATTACTCACTCCCGGTGGGGAGCATCATGGAATTGGCGATGGAGAAGGGTTGGTGATGACGAAGAACGAAGACCCCCCTCTCCGGAGCCCCAAACAGACTCCAGATCGGCCCTCCCGAGGAAGAACAGGCCTTGGCGGCGGCTCCGTCTCGTGGATTGTGATAATTCTTTCTCCCTGATTTTTTCTCCGAAAATAGGAATTTATAGTGTCAGGGTTGAGGTCTGTGGGGCCACCAGGTGGGTACAACCCACCTAGGCGCGCCAGGAGAGGGCACGCGCCATGGTGGGTCGTGCCCACCCAGGGGCCCCTCTCTGGTGGGTCTTGGCTCCAGAAAATCTCTTTTATTCCATAAAAAATCCTCGCAAAGTATCGTTTCATTCCGAGAACTTTTATTTCTGCACAAAAACAACACCATGGTAGTTCTGCTGAAAACAGCGTCGGTCTGGGGTTACTTTCATTCAAATCATGCAAATTAGAGTCCAAAACAAGAGGAAAAGCGTGAGAAAAAGTAGATACATTGGAGACGTATCATATACCTTCTACCTCAGATCCGAAGGCAAGATCTTTGTTGCCAAGAATGGATCTTTCTGGAGAAAGAGTGTCTCTCGAAAGAAGTAAGTGGGAGGAAAGTAGAACTTTATGAGGTACTCCCTCTTGAATCGGAGAGTAGCGCATCTCGGGAAGATGTTTCTGTGGTGCCTGCACCGACTAGAGAGGAAGTTAATGATGATGATCATGAAACCTCGAATCAAGTTGCTACTAAACGTCGTAGGTCCACAAGGACACGTTCCGCACCAGAGTGGTACGGCAACCCTGTCCTAGAAATCATGTTGTTAGACAACGGTGAACCTTCGAACTATGAAGAAGCGATGGCGGGCCCGGATTCCAACAAATGGCTCGAAGCCATGAAATCCGAGATAGGATCCATGTATGAAAACAAAGTATGGACTTTGACAGACTTGCTCGATGATCAGCAAGCCATAGAGAATAAGTGGATCTTTAAGAAGAAGACTGACGCGGATGGTAATGTGACCGTCTATAAGTTTCGGCTTGTCGCTAAGGGTTATTGACAAGTTCAAGGGGTTGACTACGATGAGACCTTCTCACCCGTAGCGAAGCTGAAGTCCGTCCGAATCATGTTAGCAATTGTCGCATTCTATGATTACGAAATCTGGCAAATGGACGTCAAAACGGCATTCCTTAACGGTTTCCTTAAGGAAGAATTGTATATGATGCAGCCGGAGGGTTTTGTCGATCCTAAAAATGCTGACAAGGTATGCAAGCTCCAGCGCTCCATCTATGGGCTAGTGCAAGCATCTTGGAGTTGGAACATTCGCTTTGATGAAATGATCAAAGCGTTTCGTTTAAACAGACTTATGGAGAAGCCTGTATTTACAAGAAAGTGAGTGGCTCTGTTGCATTTCTCATATTGTATGTGGATGACATACTATTGATGGGAAATGATATAGAACTTTCGGAAAGCATAAAGGCCTACTTGAATAAGTGTTTTTGAATGAAGGATCTTGGAGAAGCTGCTTACATATTAGGCATCAAGATCTATAGATATAGATCGAGACGCCTCATTGGTCTTTCACAAAGCACATACCTTGACAAGATATTCACCACTGCAGGATGCTGCTAACGCGACACTATGATCAGAGACCCTTCGACGAAACTGTGTGCGATGTCATAATCGCAAAAGGTGGTGTAAAAACCCGTCAAAAAAGGTGCAAAACATTTGCGATGGAGGATGCATCAAACACGGTTCAGATTTTAGTTGCGTGTGCGATGCAGGGCATACAGTTCAGCTCAATTAACTGTTTGTGATGAGGAGGAACAAAAGAAACGGGCAGCCAGATGAAGGTGTGTGCGATGTACAGCATACGGTTCACTCGGATGAACTATTTGTGATTAGGCAACACAAAAGAAACGGTCAGCCAGATCAAAGGTGTGTGCGATATACGGCATGCGGTTCACTCAGATGAACTGTTCGCGTTGAGACATGAGAACAAAAACGGTTCAAATGAACAAGATGTGTGTGATACGAGGCAAACAGGTCTATAGTCGGAAACGTGTGCGAAGACCGATAACAACACAAACGATTACTGCTAACAAGCCGTGTGTGTTGTGAGCAAATGATTGCTGGTATACAATTGTGAGTGATTGATGAAAACATCACCGACGGGTTCCATTGTTTAGTCCGTGTGTGATGTGATTTTCTTTGTTGCACAACATCTACGCTCTGTCTACAGAGCATCAACATATATACATAAAAAGACAGCATTGCATAACCAAATTAAGCATACAATTACACAAGTGACTACACACATAACATTTGCACACACCAAAGTAAGCAATTACATGCATACTAAAGTAGGAGAAACGAGGATCTAATAATCTACTTATTGTTGCGACGATGCTTGCCATTGCTCTGCTTCTGGCTGGATCCCTGGCCGTTTTGGGGAAGGAGGCACTTCCTCATGTCAACGATCCGCATGTACATGTCGTAGCTCATGTACGCCTCCTTGGCCGTGTACACGACGTGAGCTTTGTCGAGTTTCTCCATCCAGGCCGAGTGCCAGGCACGCTTGTCCTTGTTGCACGAATCCTTCATGTCTCTGTAGTAGGGGTCGATGATGGCCTCGGCGAGGTGAACCAGTGAGTCCTTCTCATGCTCCTTGCTGCCCCAAATCTTGTATTGTCCCGGGATGTCGACAACATTCTGGCAGGCGATGCCCGAACTCTCGAGCGCCTTTACATCGTTGGTGATGTCCACCGTAGCGAACATGTAGTGGGGGCTGTTGACAAACCTGGCGAAATGCTCACAAGGCCTTGTTGCCAGGCAGTAGTGGTAGATGAGGACGTGGTGGCGCACACACATCTGGGCGATGGTGACCTTGGGACGAGACCCGGCACGAGCGCGGGTGTACTCGAGGTCGAACTCGACCACCTTGTACTTCTCCACGGCAAGCAATAGCTCCATGATGTGGATGGAGTGCTCCACCCAGACCGAGTCATTGGTGTACACCACCGAGAGGTCCATGAACCTTCTGTGGGTGTCCACCACGGCACGCATGGTGAACTGCTGCTCGTCATCGGCAGCCGCTCGGAGCGCCATTGGAGCTGCGCAAGACACCCTCTAAGAATTTCTCGTGGTGGGTGTGCTTCTTGCAATGGTGGGGCGCGATCAAAAGGTTGAAGAGACACAAGGTAGGTTAAATGGCCGCTATAATTAATGGGGGCCGGCCGGCCTGTATGTATTGTCACGGCATTCATAGTGAAGGATTCCAGAATCCATTGCACGCTTGACAACACCGCACCGCACGCGTGGGCTCGAAGAGGCGCCAAATGTATCGTCGGTGAGCCTATTCCCGCGCTACTGCACTGTTTACCGTGCAAGCTTCCCACCCGGCTAGTTTGTCCACGCGTCGGCTAGAAGAGGGACAAATCGTGGGCTTTTATTGGCAAAAAGATTTGTAAAAACAAAGTGTGTGGAATGACTTCGGTCATAAGTTTACCCTTGGGTGATGAGGTCAAAGTTACACAGAAGGGTGATGATGGACACTCGAGTGCGATAATTAATTCTGTGCTCTACAGTGCACATGGTGGAAGAAACCAACTATGTGCAATAATGTCGAAGATCGCAGTCGAGTTAGCTATACAGATCATGTGCTGTGAGATCGACAAGGTAAACTGATTCGATAATGGTTAATAAAATCTAAGACCATTGCATATTAAGGTCAAAATAGTGCTAGCAATATACGAGTCTCATACGATGCCATTTCAACGATTGTACCACAAAAGCTCGAAATGTTGCAAGGTTCAAATTCCAGAGTTATATGGCTCAAATTCGAAGATCACAAGGTTCAAACTGATATTAGAAATGAAATTCAGCTCATCAGCTGCAAATGCTCGCGCTGATCCGCTGAACATGGATATCAGAGAGGTTCAAACTAATATGACCGCTTCTAAGCCTGGCTTCGAAACCTCACAATTTTTGCAAAGGGTTCAGCCACTGAGAAGTCATGTATGGCGTTGACACAATGACTTCCCATTACTCTCTCATATGAAGTTCCAAAATGAAATTAAGCATTTTTGGAGCCTACTCCATTCTGCCGCACGCGCCGGCGCTGATCAACAAACCATTTTTTTTGCGAAATAAATGTAGGGAAAACTTCATTTCCTTCAGCACCCTTGCTCTGAGAACAAAGAACCTGGCGAATATAATCTCTGGTAAGGTCCCTCGATAGTTCTTCAAAGTAATTTCTGAGAGATGCAGATCTAGGCATTCGACGTGATTGTTATATTGTATCACATTATCCACCACTGGGCCTAATCTTATCTGCAAAAGAAGAGAACGTGTTAGTGCCTACATGCAGTTTTGAACATTACGACAAGCCTATTTGGTTTGCAGGATTTGTAAAATGCACTAACATGCCATCTTCGATCTGACATGATTAACATGGGCATTTGATTACATTCTAGAAAAATGTAGCCTTCTTCACAAGAGGTTGGAGTGGATGAAAAGTTCCCTAAGAAAACTAGTACAGATGAATCCAAAGGAGAAATGCTTATTGATTGTAACCATATGGATCAAGCACCCAATATGGGGGGGCTGAAGGAAATATGCCCTAGAGGCAATAATAAAGTTATAATTTATTTCCTTATATCATGATAAATGTTTATTATTCATGCTAGAGTTGTATTAACCGGAAACATAATACTTGTGTGAATACATAGACAAACAGAGTGTCACTATTATGCCTCTACTTGACTAGCTCGTTGATCAAAGATGGTTATGTTTCCTAGCCATAGACATGAGTTGTCATTTGATTAACGGGATCACATCATTAGGAGAATGATGTGATTGACTTGACCCATTCCGTTAGCTTAGCACTCGATCGTTTAGTATGTTGCTATTGCTTTCTTCATGACTTATACATGTTCCTATGACTATGAGATTATGCAACTCCCGTTTACCGGAGGAACACTTTGTGTGCTACCAAACGTCACAACGTAACTGGGTGATTATAAAGGTGCTCTACAGGTGTCTCCAAAGGTACTTGTTGGGTTGGCGTATTTCGAGATTAGGATTTGTCACTCCGATTGTCGGAGAGGTATCTCTGGGCCCACTCAGTAATACACATCACTATAAGCCTTGCAAGCATTGTAACTAATGAGTTAGTTGCGGGATGATGTATTACGAAACGAGTAAAGAGACTTGCCGGTAACGAGATTGAACTAGGTATCGAGATACCGACGATCGAATCTCGGGCAAGTAACATACCGATGACAAAGGGAACAATGTATGTTGTTACGCGGTCTGACCGATAAAGATCTTCGTAGAATATGTGGGAGCCAATATGAGCATCCAGGTTCTGCTATTGGTTATTGACCGGAGAGGTGTCTCGGTCATGTCTACATAGTTCTCGAACCCGTAGGGTCCGCACGCTTAACGTTACAATGATAGTTATATTATGAGTTTCTATGTTTTGATGTACCGAAGGTTGTTCGGAGTCCCGGATGTGATCACGGACATAACGAGGAGTCTCGAAATGGTCGAGACATAAAGATTGATATATTGGAAGCCTATGTTTGGATATCGGAAGTGTTCCGGGTGAAATCGGGATTTTTCCGGAGTACCGGGAGGTTACCGGAACCCCCCGGTAACTTAATGGGCCTTAGTGGGCCTAGGTGGAAGAGAGGAGAGGAGGCCAGGGCAGGGCCGCACGCCCCTCCCCCCCAGTCCGAATAGGACAAGGAGAGGGGGGCGGCGCCCCCCCTTTCCTTCCTCCCCTCCACCTCTTCCCCCTCTTCCCCCTCTCTCTCCTAGTCCAACATGGAAAAGGGGGGAGTCCTACTCCCGGTAGGAGTAGGACTCCTCCTGGCGCGCCTCTCCCCTTTGGCCGGCCGAACCCCCCTTGCTCCTTTATATACGGGGGCAGGGGGGCACCTCTATAGACACAATTGATCATTGATCTCTTAGCCGTGTGCGGTGCCCCCCTCCACCATATTACACCTCGATAATATCGTAGCGGTGCTTAGGCAAAGCCCTGCGTCGGTAGAACATCATCATTGTCACCACGCCGTCGTGCTGACGAAACTCTCCCTCAACACTCGGCTGGATTGGAGTTCGAGGGACGTCATCGAGCTGAACGTGTGCTGAACTCGGAGGTGCCGTGCGTTCGGTACTTGATCGGTCGGATCGTGAAGACGTATGACTACATCAACCACGTTGTGTTAACGCTTCCGCTTTCGGTCTATGAGGGTACGCGCACAACACTCTCCCCTCTCGTTGCTATGCATCACCATGATCTTGCGTGTGCGTAGGAATTTTTTTGAAATTACTACGTTCCCCAACAGTGGCATCCGAGCCTGGTTTTATGCTTTGATGTTATATGCACGAGTAGAACACAAGTGAGTTGTGGGCGATATAAGTCATACTGCTTACCAGCATGTCATATTTTGGTTCGACGGTATTGTGAGATGAAGCGGCCCGGACCGACATTACGTGTACGCTTACGCGAGACTGGTTTCACCGTTGCGAGCACTCGTTGCTTAAAGGTGACTGGCGGCTGTCTGTGTCTCTCACTTTAGTTGAACCGAGTGTGGCTACGCCCGGTCCTTGCGAAGGTTAAAACAGCACCAACTTGACAAACTATCGTTGTGGTTTTGATGCGTAGGTAAGAACGGTTCTTGCTAAGCCCGTAGCAGCCACGTAAAACTTGCAACAACAAAGTAGAGGACGTCTAACTTGTTTTTGCAGGGCATGTTGTGATGTGATATGGTCAAGACATGATGCTGAATTTTATTGTATGAGATGATCATGTTTTGTAACCGAGTTATCGGCAACTGGCAGGAGCCATATGGTTGTCGCTTTATTGTATGCAATGCAATCGCCATGTAATTGTTTTACTTTATCACTAAGCGGTAGCGATAGTCGTAGAAGCAATAGTTGGCGAGACGACAACGATGCTACGATGGAGATCAAGGTGTCGCGCCGGTGACGATGGTGATCATGACGGTGCTTCGGAGATGGAGATCACAAGCACAAGATGATGATGGCCATATCATATCACTTATATTGATTGCATGTGATCTTTATCTTTTATGCATCTTATCTTGCTTTGATTGACGGTAGCATTATAAGATGATCTCTCACTAAATTTCAAGATAAAAGTGTTCTCCCTGAGTATGCACCGTTGCCAAAGTTCGTCGTGCCCAGACACCACGTGATGATCGGGTGTGATAAGCTCTACATCCATCTACAACGGGTTCAAGCCAGTTTTTGTGACACCCAAAATTTTTGGCCTTATTTTGTTTATAAAAATATTGCCAAGAAATAAAACTTTTCCAATTTGTCAAGTTTTACCTTTTGTGATTTTGGATTTTTGCCTCTAGTGGGAGAAACCTTCAAGGGTATTGTTGGACTTGATTTCTCTCCATAATAAAACCTTTATTTATCAGTGGATTCAAATGTTGCAAGATTTATTTATTCAAAAAGCTTTCTTTCTTTAAAATGATTCCTTTTGCATTTGGGGTCTATTTGCACTACAACCACTTGACAAATGCTTTTAAAAATTCCACCAAAATTTGGGGATGTCATGTGATGTTTCCACATCACTTTTATGCAAAGATACCTTCTGGCCATTGGAGATTTTGAGCTCTACACCAATTTTTCCAATCTGGTCCAGTAGGCACTTTTGCACTGCAACCCAATTAAATATTTCTTCAAAAATTCTTCCAAGTGTTTGGAGATGACAGTGGATGCATATAATTCATCTTCGAGCAAAAACCCAATGATGTCCTTTGAAAAATTTGAGTGGATCAACCTCTTTTGCATTCTGGCCCAATTTGGTGATTTGTACTGCAACCATATTTTTCCTTGCTCTAGTGACCCTGAGCTTCCTCCTACTTGTAGCCCTCCCTACCAAACTCTTAAGTCCAGGAGATTGGGCTCATTGGGGATTTTGAAGTGCATGTTCTAAACCCCTTTTCTTTCTGCCCAAAACTGGAGTTTTGCAAAACTTGCCCTATCAACTTTCTGTTTTTGCCAAACTGACCCTACCACCATCTCCTGTGTCTAAGGAGGCACTGATCTGGAGTTTTTGGGCACTCCAGGAGTTGCCTATGTGCATCTGGCATTCTGTCGAACACCTGGTGTGCACAGTCATTTTTGGCAAGCTCCCTGGTTTGCATTGTGGACTTGTACCCCAGCCCTATCAACCTTGTCCACTGAGCTCCTAGCCACCCCTACCCTTGATCTGTGCTTTGCCAGCTCCACCCTCGCGCTCTAGACCACGCTGGCATTCCGTCGAGCACCTGCCGTGCGTGCTCTGGGCGTGCCCAGAGCACACGTTTTGCACGCGCGCGCACTACGCCGACACGCCGCACTGCCGCGCTCGACGTGACCCGACCCTGGTCCCTCTGCATCGCTGAGCCGCGCACTAGTCGCCCCCTGCTCCACGATCACTCTGGCACCCTGCTGCGCCGCTGGCCGCGCCCTTGGCGGCACGCCGGCGTCGGCAGTGGATTCCGCCGCGGACGGCGCCGCCCAAACCACCAGCGCACGCCAGCTGCCCCTGTGAATAGCTCGTGCTTATCCCCCCGCTCGTCGGCATGCTTTCGTCGCCGCTGCGATGCCCTGCAACTACAGCAACGGCTGTCGCCGACGAGCTTATCTTCTGCCGCCGCGGAGCCGCCTCGTCACGCTATATAAAGGGCCCCCGAGCCCCTCCGAGCACTCACGCGACTTCAGACTTCCCCCGTAGAGCTCCCCGCGCAGTAGATCGACCGGAGAGGACCGTTTCCCCCAACTCCGGCCAGCTCGGCCGCCGCCAAGCCCCAGCGCGATTCGTCGCCGCCGGCCACCCTTTTGCCAATCCAGCGCCACCAAGAACCTCCCCGTAGTCTTGCGGAGCTGCCCAGCTACCCAGCTTCGGTCGGAGGCCACCGGAGCAACATAGTCACTTCACCACCGTAGCCTCCCTCCGACGCGGAGCTCGCCGCCGGCGATTCCTTCCACCTCCGCCGACCCAACGACCACCCAGAGGACCGCCTCGGTCTTGCCGTCCCATCCCCGCCCTTGGATGCCCTCGAGGAGCCGCCGTTCGTCGCCGGTGATCGCCGGAGCCCCGCCACCGTTCGGGCGCAGAAAAAGGAGGGAGAGGGAGAACGGTCAAACCTGACCAGTGGGCCCTCTGGACCCACTGTCAGTGACCCGCGCAGCGCCCTCTCTCTGTTTAAGTGGAGGCGCAAACCCCCGAGTGCGTTTCCTCTGCTGCGAAAGCGTATTTCTGCTGAAACGTTTTCCTTTTTCTGGTTTTATTTAAAAAAAGAGTTGACCAAACATTGACTGGCTATAACTTTTAAAATAAAACTCCAAATGAGTTGATTCTTTTTCCTACCTCTCTCAAATTTCATCTAGTTTATTTTAAGATTTATTTCAAAAATATTTGAGATAAGTTTTGGTACTGTGTTTGAAATATTTGTATTTGTGTATTTTGCAAAATAGGAATTTTTGGAGGAAGAAGAAAGCTTCCAATAAGTGCATCCTTTGCATACTCTTGAAGGCAAGCATTTCTGAACTCTGGCATAATATTTGTTGTGGTGTTTTGATGCGATCACAGCACCTTTTGACTTGGAGTATATGTGACAGTTTATGTATCGATGTAGTCTCGTGCATGAGTGCACTTTGGAGTTGTTTGTGGCCAGCAATGGATACCCTAAGGATTTGGATCGCCCTCGTGAGCTTCTCTTGCACACCGGTAGGAAGCGGGAAAGTCGTGGTCTTGGGTAGACACGAGCTTGTCCCTAATCCCTCGTTGGGACGAGTATGCCCGGCATAGCATGGTGAGGCTCGAGGAGTGGTGATTTATTTCACTAGTGGTAATATTGTTGGTGGATACTTGGATCACCTGAGTCGGTTGTAGACCGAGTCTTGTTCAATAGCTTCCTTCTTTGTCGGTACCACCACTTGTCCCTGCAGGGGATAGGGTATGGTTCAGTAGGTTGTCAACCACTTTCCAAAGCACACACCATACAGAGAGGCCGTGATGAAGGTCCCGTGGCCACGGATTAAAGCCTGTCATTCGGTCCGGGGGCATGGGTGTTTCCGGTTGGAGCCGAGGGGGGTTGCTCCCCTAGTTTGCGCACGGTATAAATATTGTGATCCCATGCTACTCGAGGTTGTAGCCTCCCCACTTAGAGTTTTGCTTGGCAGGTGTCGTGGGTGATTCCAGGCACTGGTGAGTTAAGCTGGTGTGTGCAGGTCAGGCGTGTTTTCAATCAAAAGACCGTAGACGGAATTAGTCCCGAGGGACTGAGTAATCCCGTTACTCGTGGAAAATGGTACTCCCTCTGCGGAGGATACATCCTGTTGGATAGTCATGTGCTTGAGTAGGGACCACGGTCTGGGTTAAATCTTGATAACGGTATTCGGAGGGAGAACGATTTAACTAGAACTCTGTAATGGTATTCGGATGGAGAACGGTTTAACTAGAGCTCAGTAACGGTATTCGGATGGAGATACGACTTGACTGAATTATCGGTTTTCGGATGGAGAAACGACTATACTAAATTTTGTTTATGATTATGGCACCTTTGGATTATGATATTTATTATTATGGACTAACCATTTATATTACGTATATTATTGAGTATCCCTGGGATGGTTCTACCTCCTGGATATTCACTGTGATTATTCTTTTATAAGCCCTTTATGTGGTGTCGCTCAGACGCCCGACTGCGGCATTATTATTTCTGCGTTTTCCGCTCGAGGAGTCATTCAGACACTCGTTTGGCACCAGTATTATTATTTCTGCATTTTCCACTCGAGGAGTCATTCAGACACTCGTTTGGCACCAGTATTATTATTTCTGCATTTACCGCTCGAGGAGTCATTCAGACACTCGTTTGGCACCAGTATTACTATTCTGCATTTTTCCGCTCGAGGAGTCATTCAGACACTCGTTTGGCACCCAGTATTTTATTTTGGTATATTTTTATCCATATGTGTGCATCATGGTTTCTCGTATATTTTCGTGACGGATGTATGATCGTCTATTAAATCTGGAGTATGTTGGATATATTATACCCGTGTTCTTAATGTTTGCGAGTACATTCAAACGTACTCACTGGCTTGTCCCTGGCTATTGTCTTGGCCAGATTGCCTTGCGTGGAGGTATGCATCACGGTGACACCCTCGGAACCTACGCTGTTGACGTGTGCAGCCTCGCGAAGATAGGAGTTATCCTGGTCAGCTGTTCTTGTGGGAAATGGAGTCCCGTAGACGCAGATGTTTCCAACCGCTTCCGCCCTCAACCATTAGAAACCAAGTTTTGTACTCCCAGGCCTAAATGGTCTTGTACTACATAATTTTGTTCCTTGCTTGGAATTCTTGTATCAAGTTGGTACCTCATCAGCTAACAGTAATCCTGGGGCTGGTGAGCACACAGGCCGTTTTTCTGGGAATTTATATCCCAAAATCCGGTCGTGACAGACTTGGTATCAGAGCCAGGCTGACCATTGGCTAATCCTATCTTAGCCAGGTCAATAAACCCAGGTTATCCCAAACCATCAGACCTTAGCCTGACCCGGTCAAGCTTCCCGCGTAAGATAGCTCCACAGTGACCCGACGCCCTTTTCGGCGGACGGTGCCCAACCTATCAACCTAGCCCGTCGATCACGCGCCAGTGACCGACATCCAACCCGTCTCTATCGCAAGCGTACGGAGGAAGACTCCGTCCCCTTTTCCTATAAAAAGGGCACGCTAGCCACGGCACAGCACAGCCTCTTTCCCCCAAACCCAGCCACGATGCCTGGCCCCATTGTTCACAATGAGACCACAGCGACCAACCTTGGAGGTTTTGTGACCATGCTCGCAAACCTCACCCGCCGTGCCTATGCGTTAGAAGAGCCTCCTGAGTATGTTGTGTACCAAGGACCCATGTACGGTGAAAGCCGTCAGTACTGGGCCACTGTGCACATCTACGTTAGGGGTCTGTCGCCAGAACGCCCCTACAGGTTCACTGGAAGGACAACTTCCTTTGAGCCACAAGCCATCCAACTGGCAGCCCGAGAAGCTATAGTTCAACTCCGGCACTTGTCGCCCAGAGTTAACTGTCGCTCGTTCTACTACTACCCCAGTCGTGACGGGTATGGTAGGCCGCCCCAAGTTGCCAACGGAGACCACGAGACGGATCCTGCGCTGCTGCATCTGGTGCGCTATGTAAGCGCACTAGAGCAACTATTCGACCAGGTCACTCTGGATCTGATCGCAGCTCGTGGAGAGCTGGTTCGCCGAGCCCCGGCGAGGAGAGAAGCGGAGCCCGACACCGACAACCCAGTCGTGCTGTTCGGACACCCGATCGATCCCCCAAGGTCTGCTCCAGCCATCCACCAGAGCACTTTGGTGACCCCAGAAGCGCTTCGCCGCCTTTTGGAGACCCATTCCAGCGGGATCTGGGCCAACAACCCCCGGGATGGTCATCACCATCTCCCCGACCCTGCAGCACCTCAGCCTCAACCAGCAAATCCCGACGGTGAGAACCGGGGAGAAGCATCGGCGTCCGCAAGGCCAGCCCACTTAGACATTAACGAAGTAGACTAAGTCGCTCAAAGTTGTATCGAGCCTTAGTTTTCCTACGCTTTGTAATGTGTGGCCTTGTATCGCTTTTGTTGCATGCTGTCTGTTTGAGCGCTCTTATTTTTGGAGTAGTATCTATGCATGTGTACGTTGGCGTACAATTGCATATTTTTTTATTTCTCGGGCGCAGCTACCTAGTCCAACCCCGTCGGCTCCCACGGTAATGCGTCCCATTTATGTGACGTGTATATCTGTGGCTTTGACCCGAGTACAGGATCGGCAGTCAGTTACCCTTCACCCCGGTAGATATCCCAGCCCCGGGTGCTTTATAAAGGCCACTCCGTGACCTTGCCGAGCACCCCTCACCTTTGTGCGCAGCGCTCACAGCCATTCCTTGCCATGTCGACCCCCAGTATTTATCTGAGAACCCCAGACGCAACCCCCGGCAGTTTTGTCAAATTATTGTGGGACTTTACCTGCAGTACTATGAGTGCCACCCGTCCACCCCAGTACGAGTTGCTCAAATCGAGGATCACTCCATCCACCTCGAAATATTGGGCAGTGGTGCACATCCCTCCCGCATACCCAAACCAAGATCCCACGGAAGTCTCCTTCGTGGGGAAATCCATGCCGACTCCGCAGATGGCCATAGAAGCTGCTGCGTACGAGGCGCTCACCCGCCTTCGATTCGCAGTGCCCTATGCCAGTGAGCGAGGGTACTATTATTTTCTGGGTCGTGCAGCACCAGGAGAAGTTGCATCTTTCCCCGGTGGGCGCATTGAGAGAGATCCAGTGCTGGCCAACCTTGCCCAGTACATCATCGCTCAGGAGCGTTTAACTCAGCGAGTAATGGGTTAAATCCAGAGCCTCGCTGATTTAAATCCTCGGATCGCCATTGGCAGACCACTGAGGCCTGACCAAGAAGGGCGCATTCATCGACTGGTCAACCCGCTTCCCCCGATAGAAGAGGAGTGTGCCCCGGTGCCAGAGGCATTTTCTCAGGACCCTGTCGCTTTACCGTTTTCCATGTGAACGCCTCCGATGTATTTATTGTCCCAGTACTTGTATTTATGTGTTGCAGCATGTTCGTAAAATCCTTTATGCAACGGATCCGACTTTCTTTAGTTCCTGTTTTGTGAGCAGTGTTACTGCTGTTAGTGTTGTTTTAATTATTTCTTCTCTCGCAACATATTTTCAAGGATATTTCTTTTCCCCGAGTTATTGCTGCGTATATATGCATTTTCCCGGCATAGACCTTTTATTCGCGCATCATCGTTACAACTTTTAACAAATCTCGAGGACGAGATTTTTCTTAAGGGGGGTAGTGTTGTGACACCCAAATTTTTTGGCCTTATTTTGTTTATTAAAATATTGCCAGGAAATAAAACTTTTCCAATTTGTCAAGTTTTACCTTTTGTGATTTTGGATTTTTGCCTCTAGTGGGAGAAACCTTCAAGGGTATTGTTGGACTTGATTTCTCTCCATAATAAAACCTTTATTTATCAGTGGATTCAAATGTTGCAAGATTTATTTATTCAAAAAGCTTTCTTTCTTTAAAATGATTCCTTTTGCATTTGGGGCCTATTTGCACTACAACCACTTGACAAATGCTTTTAAAAATTCCACCAAAATTTGGGGATGTCATGTGATGTTTCCACATCACTTTTATGCAAAGATACCTTCTGGCCATTGGAGATTTTGAGCTCTACACCAATTTTTCCAATCTGGTCCAGTAGGCACTTTTGCACTGCAACCCAATTAAATATTTCTTCAAAAATTCTTCCAAGTGTTTGGAGATGACAGTGGATGCATACAATTCATCTTCAAGCAAAAACCCAATGATGTTCTTTGAAAAATTTGAGTGGATCAACCTCTTTTGCATTCTGGTCCAATTTGGTGATTTGTACTGCAACCATATTTTTCCTTGCTCTAGTGACCCTGAGCTTCCTCCTACTTGTAGCCCTCCCTACCAAACTCTTAAGTCCAGGAGATTGGGCTCATTGGGGATTTTGAAGTGCATGTTCTAAACCCCTTTTCTTTCTGCCCAAAACTGGAGTTTTGCAAAACTTGCCCTATCAACTTTCTGTTTTTGCCAAACTGACCCTACCACCATCTCCTGTGTCTAAGGAGGCACTGATCTGGAGTTTTTGGGCACTCCAGGAGTTGCCTATGTGCATCTGGCATTCTGTCGAACACCTGGTGTGCACAGTCATTTTTGGCAAGCTCCCTGGTTTGCATTGTGGACTTGTACCCCAACCCTATCAACCTTGTCCACTGAGCTCCTAGCCACCCCTACCCTCGATCTGTGCTTTGCCAGCTCCACCCTCGCGCTCTAGACCACGCTGGCATTCCGTCGAGCACCTGCCGTGCGTGCTCTGGGCGTGCCCAGAGCGCACGTTTTGCACGCGCGCGCACTACGCCGACACGCCGCACTGCCGCGCTCGACGTGACCCGACCCTGGTCCCTCTGCATCGCTGAGCCGCGCACTAGTCGCCCCCTGCTCCACGATCACTCTGGCACCCTGCTGCGCCGCTGGCCGCGCCCTTGGCGGCACGCCGGCGTCGGCAGTGGATTCCGCCGCGGACGGCGCCGCCCAAACCACCAGCGCACGCCAGCTGCCCCTGTGAATAGCTCGTGCTTATCCCCCCGCTCGTCGGCATGCTTTCGTCGCCGCTGCGATGCCCTGCAACTACAGCAACGGCTGTCGCCGACGAGCTTATCTTCTGCCGCCGCGGAGCCGCCTCGTCACGCTATATAAAGGGCCCCCGAGCCCCTCCGAGCACTCACGCGACTTCAGACTTCCCCCGTAGAGCTCCCCGCGCAGTAGATCGACCGGAGAGGACCGTTTCCCCCAACTCCGGCCAGCTCGGCCGCCGCCAAGCCCCAGCGCGATTCGTCGCCGCCGGCCACCCTTTTGCCAATCCAGCGCGATTTATTTCAAAAATATTTGAGATAAGTTTTGGTACTGTGTTTGAAATATTTGTATTTGTGTATTTTGCAAAATAGGAATTTTTGGAGGAAGAAAAAAGCTTCCAATAAGTGCATCCTTTGCATACTCTTGAAGGCAAGCATTTCTGAACTCTGGCATAATATTTGTTGTGGTGTTTTGATGCGATCACAGCACCTTTTGACTTGGAGTATATGTGACAGTTTATATATCGATGTAGTCTCATGCATGAGTGCACTTTGGAGTTGTTTGTGGCCAGCAATGGATACCCTAAGGATTTGGATCGCCCTCGTGAGCTTCTCTTGCACACCGGTAGGAAGCGGGAAAGTCGTGGTCTTGGGTAGACACGAGCTTGTCCCTAATCCCTCGTTGGGACGAGTATGCCCGGCATAGCATGGTGAGGCTCGAGGAGTGGTGATTTATTTCACTAGTGGTAATATTGTTGGTGGATACTTGGATCACCTGAGTCGGTTGTAGACCGAGTCTTGTTCAATAGCTTCCTTCTTTGTCGGTACCACCACTTGTCCCTGCAGGGGACAGGGTATGGTTCAGTAGGTTGTCAACCCCTTTCCAAAGCACACACCGTATAGAGAGGCCGTGATGAAGGTCCCGTGGCCACGGATTAAAGCCTGTCATTCGGTCCGGGGGCATGGGTGTTTCCGGTTGGAGCCGAGGGGGGTTGCTCCCCTAGTTTGCGCGCGGTATAAATATTGTGATCCCATGCTACTCGAGGTTGTAGCCTCCCCACTTAGAGTTTTGCTTGGCAGGTGTCGTGGGTGATTCCAGGCACTGGTGAGTTAAGCTGGTGTGTGCAGGTCAGGCGTGTTTTCAATCAAAAGACCGTAGACGGAATTAGTCCCGAGGGACTGAGTAATCCCGTTACTCGTGGAAAATGGTACTCCCTCTGCGGAGGATACATCCTGTTGGATAGTCATGTGCTTGAGTAGGGACCACAGTCTGGGTTAAATCTTGATAACGGTATTCGGAGGGAGAACGATTTAACTAGAACTCTGTAACGGTATTCGGATGGAGAACGGTTTAACTAGAGCTCAGTAACGGTATTCGGATGGAGATACGACTTGACTGAATTATCGGTTTTCGGATGGAGAAACGACTGTACTAAATTTTGTTTATGATTATGGCACCTTTGGATTATGATATTTATTATTATGGACTAACCATTTATATTACGTATATTATTGAGTATCCCTGGGATGGTTCTACCTCCTGGATATTCACTGTGATTATTCTTTTATAAGCCCTTTATGTGGTGTCGCTCAGACGCCCGACTGCGGCATTATTATTTCTGCGTTTTCTGCTCGAGGAGTCATTCAGACACTCGTTTGGCACCAGTATTATTATTTCTGCATTTTCCGCTCGAGGAGTCATTCAGACACTCGTTTGGCACCAGTATTATTATTTCTGCATTTATCGCTCGAGGAGTCATTCAGACACTCGTTTGGCACCAGTATTACTATTCTGCATTTTTCCGCTCGAGGAGTCATTCAGACACTCGTTTGGCACCCAGTATTTTATTTTGGTATATTTTTATCCATATGTGTGCATCATGGTTTCTCGTATATTTTCGTGACGGATGTATGATCGTCTATTAAATCTGGAGTATGTTGGATATATTATACCCGTGTTCTTAATGTTTGCGAGTACATTCAAACGTACTCACTGGCTTGTTCCTGGCTATTGTCTTGGCCAGATTGCCTTGCGTGGAGGTATGCATCGCGGTGACACCCTCGGAACCTACGCTGTTGACGTGTGCAGCCTTGTGAAGATAGGAGTTATCCTGGTCAGCTGTTCTTGTGGGAAATGGAGTCCCATAGACGCAGATGTTTCCAACCGCTTCCGCCCTCAACCATTAGAAACCAAGTGTTGTACTCCCAGGCCTAAATGGTCTTGTACTACATAATTTTGTTCCTTGCTTGGAATTCTTGTATCAAGTTGGTACCTCATCAGCTAACAGTAATCCTGGGGCTGGTGAGCACACAGGCCGTTTTTCTGGGAATTTATATCCCAAAATCCGGTCGTGACAGTTTTGCACACGCAGAATACTCAGGTTAAACTTGACGATCCTATGCAGATATGGCCTCGGAACACTGAGACCGAAAGGTCGAGCGTGAATCATATAGTAGATATGATCAACATAGTGATGTTCACCATTGAAAACTACTCCATTTCACGTGATGATCGGTTATGGTTTAGTTGAATTTGGATCACGTAATCACTTAGATGATTAGAGGGATGTCTATCTAAGTGGGAGTTCCTAAGTAATATGATTAATAGAACTTAAATTTATCATGAACTTAGTACCTGATAGTATCTTGCTTGTCTATGTTAATTGTAGATAGATGGCCCGTGCTGTTGTTCCGTTGAATTTTAATGCGTTCCTTGAGAAAGCAAAGTTGAAAGATGATGGTAGCAATTACATGGACTGGGTCCGTAACTTGAGGATTATCCTCATTGCTGCACAGAAGAATTACGTCCTGGAAGCACCGCTGGGTGCCAGGCCTGCTGCAAGAGCAACACCAGAGGTTATGAACGTCTGGCAGAGCAAAGCTGATGACTACTCGATAGTTCAGTGTGCCATGCTTTACGGCTTAGAACCGGGTCTTCAACGACGTTTTGAACGTCATGGAGCATATGAGATGTTCCAGGAGTTGAAGTTAATATTTCAAGCAAATGCCCGGATTGAGAAATATGAAGTCTCCAATAAGTTCTACAGCTGCAAGATGGAAGAGAATAGTTCTGTCAGTGAGCATATACTCAAAATGTCTGGGTATAACAATCACTTGATTCAACTGGGAGTTAATCTTCCGGATGATAGCGTCATTGACAGAATTCTTCAATCACTGCCACCAAGCTACAAGAGCTTCATTATGAACTATAACATGCAAGGGA
Organism: Aegilops tauschii subsp. strangulata; assembly: GCF_002575655.3. Classification (NCBI taxonomy): domain Eukaryota; kingdom Viridiplantae; phylum Streptophyta; class Magnoliopsida; order Poales; family Poaceae; genus Aegilops; species Aegilops tauschii. The sequence continues at coordinate 109,121,277 of NC_053039.3, forward strand.
TGAATAAGACAATTCCCGAGCTCTTCGCAATGCTAAAGGCAGCGGAGGTAGAAATAAAAAAGGAGCATCAAGTGTTGATGGTCAATAAGACCACTAGTTTCAAGAAAAAGGGCAAAGGGAAGAAGAAGGGGAACTTCAAGAAGAACAGAAAGCAAGTTGATGTTCAGGAGAAGAAACCCAAATCTGGACCTAAGCCTGAGACTGAGTGCTTCTACTGCAAGCAGACTGGTCATTGGAAGCGGAACTGCCCCAAGTATTTGGCGGATAAGAAGGATGGCAAGGTGAACAAAGGTATATGTGATATACATGTTATTGATGTGTACCTTACCAGAGCTCGCAGTAGCACCTGGGTATTTGATACTGGTTCTGTTGTTAATATTTGCAACTCGAAACAGGGACTACGGATTAAGCGAACATTGGCCAAGGACGAGGTGACAATGCGCGTGGGAAACGGTTCCAAAGTCGATGTGATCGCCGTCGGCACGCTACCTCTACATCTACCTTCGGGATTAGTATTAGACCTAAATAATTGTTATTTGGTGCCAGCGTTGAGCATGAACATTATATCTGGATCTTGTTTGATGCGAGACGGTTATTCATTTAAATCAGAGAATAATGGTTGTTCTATTTATATGAGTAACATCTTTTATGGTCATGCACCCTTGAAGAGCGGTCTATTTTTAATGAATCTCGGTAGTACTGACACACATATTCATAATGTCGAAGCCAAAAGATGCAGAGTTGATAATGATAGTGCAACTTATTTGTGGCACTGCCGTTTAGGTCATATCGGTGTAAAGCGCATGAAGAAACTCCATAATGATGGACTTTTGGGATCACTTGATTATGAATCACTTGGTACTTGCGAACCGTGTCTCATGGGCAAGATGACTAAAACACCGTTCTCCGGAACTATGGAGAGAGCAACTAATTTATTGGAAATCATACATACAGATGTATGTGGTCCGATGAATATTGAGGCTCGTGGCGAATATCGTTATTTTCTCACCTTCACAGATGATTTGAGCAGATATGGGTATATCTACTTAATGAAACATAAGTCTGAAACATTTGAAAAGTTCAAAGAATTTCAGAGCGAAGTTGAAAATCATCGTAACAAGAAAATAAAGTTTCTACGATCAGATCGTGGAGGAGAATATTTGAGTTACGAGTTTGGCCTACATTTGAAACAATGCGGAATAGTTTCGCAACTCACGCCACCCGGAACACCACAACGTAATGGTGTGTCCGAACGTCGTAATCGTACTTTACTAGATATGGTGCGATCCATGATGTCTCTTACTGATTTACCGCTATCGTTTTGGGGTTATGCTTTAGAGACGGCTGCATTCACTCTAAATAGGACACCATCGAAATCCGTTGAGACGACGCCTTATGAACTATGGTTTGGCAAGAAACCAAAGTTGCCGTTTCTTAAAGTTTGGGGTTGCGATGCTTATGTGAAGAAACTTCAACCTGATAAGCTCAAACCTAAATCGGAGAAATGTGTCTTCATAGGATACCCAAAGGAGACTGTTGGGTACACCTTCTATCACATATCCGAAGGCAAGACATTCGTTGCTAAGAATGGATCCTTTCTAGAGAAGGAGTTTCTCTCGAAAGAAGTGAGTGGGAGGAAAGTAGAACTTGATGAGGTAACTGTACCTGCTCCCTTATTGGAAAGTAGATCATCACAGAAACCAGTTTATGCGACACCTACATCAATTAGTGAGGAAGTTAATGATAATGATCATGAAACTTCAGATCAAGTTATTACTGAACCTCGTAGGTCAACCAGATCAAGATCCGCACCAGAGTGGTATGGTAATCCTGTTCTGGAGGTTATGTTACTAGACCATGACGAACCTACGAACTATGAAGAAGCGATGGTGAGCCCAGATTCTGCAAAATGGCTTGAGGCCATGAAATCCGAGATGGGATCCATGTATGAGAACAAAGTATGGACTTTGGTTGACTTGCCCGATGATGGGCAAGCCATTGAAAATAAATGGATCTTCAAGAAGACTGACGCTGATGGTAATGTTACTGTCTATAAAGCTCGACTTGTTGCGAAAGGTTTTCGACAAGTTCAAGGGATTGACTACGATGAGACCTTCTCACCCGTAGCGATGCTCAAGTCTGTCCGAATCATGTTAGCAATTGCCGCATTTTATGATTATGAAATTTGGCAAATGGATGTCAAAACTGCATTCCTGAATGGATTTCTGGAAGAAGAGTTGTATATGATGCAACCGGAAGGTTTTGTCGATCCAAAGGGAGCTAACAAAGTGTGCAAGCTCCAGCGATCCATTTATGGACTGGTGCAAGCCTCTCGGAGTTGGAATAAACGCTTTGATAGTGTGATCAAAGCATTTGGTTTTATACAGACTTTTGGAGAAGCCTGTATTTACAAGAAAGTGAGTGGGAGCTCAGTAGCATTTCTGATATTATATGTGGATGACATATTACTAATTGGAAATGATATAGAATTTCTAGATAGCATAAAGGGATACTTGAATAAGAGTTTTTCAATGAAAGACCTCGGTGAAGCTGCATATATATTGGGCATCAAGATCTATAGAGATAGATCAAGACGCTTAATTGGACTTTCACAAAGCACATACCTTGACAAAGTTTTTAAGAAGTTCAAAATGGATCAAGCAAAGAAAGGGTTCTTGCCTGTATTACAAGGTGTGAGATTGAGTAAGACTCAATGCCCGACCACTGCAGAAGATAGAGAGAAGATGAAAGATGTTCCCTATGCTTCAGCCATAGGCTCTATCATGTATGCAATGCTGTGTACCAGACCTGATGTGTGCCTTGCTATAAGTTTAGCAGGGGGTACCAAAGTAATCCAGGAGTGGACCGCAGGACAGCGGTCAAGAACATCCTGAAATACCTGAAAAGGACTAAGGATATGTTTCTCGTTTATGGAGGTGACAAAGAGCTCATCGTAAATGGTTACGTTGATGCAAGCTTTGACACTGATCCGGACGATTCTAAATCGCAAACCGGATACGTGTTTACATTGAACGGTGGAGCTGTCAGTTGGTGCAGTTCTAAGCAAAGTGTCGTGGCGGGATCTACGTGTGAAGCGGAGTACATAGCTGCTTCGGAAGCAGCAAATGAAGGAGTCTGGACGAAGGAGTTCATATCCGATCTAGGTGTCATACCTAGTCTATCGGGTCCAATGAAAATCTTTTGTGACAATACTGGTGCAATTGCCTTAGCAAAGGAATCCAGATTTCACAAGAGAACCAAGCACATCAAAAGACGCTTCAATTCCATCCGGGATTTAGTCCAGGTGGGAGACATAGAAATTTGCAAGATACATACGGATCTGAATGTTGCAGACCCGTTGACTAAGCCTCTTCCACGAGCAAAACATGATCAGCACCAAGACTCCATGGGTGTAAGAATCACTACTGTGTAATCTAGATTATTGACTCTAGTGCAAGTGGGAGACTGAAGGAAATATGCCCTAGAGGCAATAATAAAGTTATTATTTATTTCCTTATATCATGATAAATGTTTATTATTCATGCTAGAAATGTATTAACCGGAAACATAATACTTGTGTGAATACATAGACAAACAGAGTGTCACTAGTATGCCTCTACTTGACTAGCTCGTTGATCAAAGATGGTTATGTTTCCTAGCCATAGACATGAGTTGTCATTTGATTAACGGGATCACATCATTAGGAGAATGATGTGATTGACTTGACCCATTCCGTTAGCTTAGCACTCGATCGTTTAGTATGTTGCTATTGCTTTCTTCATGACTTATACATGTTCCTATGACTATGAGATTATGCAACTCCCGTCTACCGGAGGAACACTTTGTGTGCTACCAAACGTCACAACGTAACTGGGTGATTATAAAGGTGCTCTACAGGTGTCTCCAAAGGTACTTGTTGGGTTGGCGTATTTCGAGATTAGGATTTGTCACTCCGATTGTCGGAGAGGTATCTCTGGGCCCACTCAGTAATACACATCACTATAAGCCTTGCAAGCATTGTAACTAATGAGTTAGTTGCGGGATGATGTATTACGAAACGAGTAAAGAGACTTGCCGGTAACGAGATTGAACTAGGTATCGAGATACCGACGATCGAATCTCGGGCAAGTAACATACCGATGACAAAGGGAACAACGTATGTTGTTATGCGGTCTGACCGATAAAGATCTTCATAGAATATGTGGGAGCCAATATGAGCATCCAGGTTCCACTATGGTTATTGACCGGAGAGGTGTCTCGGTCATGTCTACATAGTTCTCGAACCCGTAGGGTCCGCACGCTTAAAGTTCGATGACGGTTATATTATGAGTTTATATGTTTTGATGTACCAAAGGTTGTTCGGAGTCCCGGATGTGATCACGGACATAACGAGGAGTCTCGAAATGGTCGAGACATGAAGATTGATATATTGGAAGCCCATGTTTGGATATCGGAAGTGTTTCGGGTGAAATCAGGATTTTTCCGGAGTACCGGGAGGTTACCGGAACCCCCCGGTAACTTAATGGGCCTTAGTGGGCCTAGGTGGAAGAGAGGAGAGGAGGCCAGGGCAGGGCCGCACGCCCCTCCCCCCCAGTCTGAATAGGACAAGGAGAGGGGGACGGCGCCCCCCCTTTCCTTCCTCCCCTCCACCTCTTCCCCCTCTTCCCCCTCTCTCTCCTAGTCCAACATGGAAAAGGGGGGAGTCCTACTCCCGGTAGGAGTAGGACTCCTCCTGGCGCGCCTCTCCCCTTTGGCCGGCCGAACCCCCCTTGCTCCTTTATATACGGGGGCAGGGGGCACCTCTATAGACACAATTGATCATTGATCTCTTAGCCGTGTGCGGTGCCCCCCTCCACCATATTACACCTCGATAATATCGTAGCGGTGCTTAGGCGAAGCCCTGCATCGGTAGAACATCATCATTGTCACCACCCCGTGCTGACGAAACTCTCCCTCAACACTAGGCTGGATCGGAGTTCGAGGGACGTCATCGAGCTGAACGTGTGCTGAACTCGGAGGTGTCGTGCGTTCGGTACTTGATCGGTCGGATCGTGAAGACGTACGACTACATCAACCGCGTTGTGTTAACGCTTCCGCTTTCGGTCTACGAGGGTACGTGGACAACACTCTCCCCTCTCATTGCTATGCATCACCATGATCTTGCGTGTGCGTAGGAATTTTTTTTGAAATTACTACGTTCCCCAACAGGGGCATGTATATTCTGAAATCCTCCAAAAGAACCTTCAGAAATCGCAGTACATTGTCATTGTAAACTTGGAAAAAGGTGTCACAAATTGAACTCCCTTATGGTTAACATTTAACAGGAAAGGAACATCACCTCGATATATAGCTTCTCCAGGCACGGAAAGCATCTCAGGAAACTGACAACTTGCTCCAGGTCGGGGCCGATAGATTCTAGTGCCAAGACCTTCACTGTGCGCAGTTTCGGGGTCAAGCTTGTCGGAATCATTTTCTGAATGACAGACGAACAAACATCTTCAAAATAAGAAATAATGTTAATTTGTAGAAGGAGAGGTATAAGGCGGCTGTTGTACCTGAACGGGTGTGGATCCAATAACAAGTTCGGAGTATTTGTCAGACGAGTATCCCACCACTGTCAATTTTGGCACAGAAATGACATTGATTCTTGTTGGACTTTCTTGATCAACTACAAGTAATCTCTCAAGTGCAAGTGTTTCCTCAATGACCATACCGTCGTACACATCTTGTGATGTCTTCCTGCCGCACCAGCAACACACATAAATAGTCCGGAGAGTCATGGAGGTGATGTGGAAGGTACTCAACCCATTGATCGCCTGAAGACGAAGGTACTCGAGTGCAGTACAGCCACGGAGCAGGCGCTCCATGTCACCCTTTGAGAGGCAGACGACGACGAGCTCGAGGTGCTTCAGTCGTGGTAGAATAAGAGCGGGCGCGTCATTAAGGGGCGGGAAATGGCAGTTCCTGAGCTTGGAGAGGCGCAGCGTGGGCGCAAGACGGAGTACGGACGTTGGCAGCGACCACATATGCCCATCATCAAAAGTGAGCTCCTCGAGTAGATCTAAGGCGGGGGATCAGAACCAGTCGTCAAGCTTGGCTTGGTCCTTGCCGTTGGAACAGAACTTGCCCATTCTAAGGCCTTTGGTTGGGCCAAGGTGACTGCCGAGGTCTTGGAGAACGCATCCAAGCTTTTGCGATAGCCATGGAAGATCTCATGGGCATCGATGAGGTCGAGAGGGCTGGAGTTCCATAGGGGGCGCCACCGCCGGGAAAGGAGGGTTGTCTGCCCCATATTTGATTGGGAGGAGGGAGATGATGACTCTCAACATATCATCGGGGAGGCTGCTGATTAAGTCTAGGCCTGCTGGAGTCGCTTGCGGTTCTAGCTCACCCCGCCTCCGTTTGTTGGCAGCCCCGTTCTCCACCTCTGGAGTCTCCTTGTCAGCGGCGCTTTCTTATAGAAATGGGAGTACATGGAATATTTAGTTAAAACAAGGCAATAGAAAAGTGTATTGGTAACTAGAAGTTATTAGGTAGGAATACAGTAAGAAAAGGGAATAACAATTGGTTGCTTAAATACTACACAATTCATTTGACATTGCTGGGTAAGTCGACATATGCAGATAGTTGAAAAGAAAACTTACTTCAAACAAAGACTGGATGGATGATTTTGTCGGGGAAGTTAGCATATATCTCATGACCAGGCCCTTTTATGTGTAGTGCACTTTTAGTGCCAGCTTTCAGTACATAAAACTTTGCAATTTCTTTCCAAAAGCCAGTGCCAAAATAGGAGTCACCACGTTCATCAAGTCTTATAGTAGCAACGATTGTAAATCCATGGTTTGTGTGAAGTATGACATCCATGGAGCCTTGATCTATGTAAAGGGAAAAATTGTGCACTACATAATCTGTTGCATAGCAAGGGAAGTTCTGCAGAAAATGGTAGGATTGTTAAAGAAAATATGGTAACATGCAAATATGGGCCCAAATTGAAAGAACTGTACTGCAGTTGAAATCGAAGGACAAAAATCTATAATTAAACAGATATGGTAAACATGATGTCATGGAAATATGAGAGTAATCAAAAGAACAATACATCATTAATTTGCCTAATATATAAAGAAGAGGGGAAAAATTCCCTTTGACGTATATGGTGCATGTGGCACCTTTTATCCAAATGTAGCAATATTTAGAATATGTTCAGGAAAGTAGGCCATGCCAACCGATTTAGGGTGAGATTGAACATACTACGCGTGTCCTCAAGTTATCTGGTACGGTGAGATGGAATCTCTGGCGGCGGTCGCAAAGTCCTGAAGTGTCGGTGCACTGTACATTCTTTGAATGAAAGAAAACCCTCAAATTAGCTCGAATAAAAATGAATTCACGGCGATTTCCGCCGGGTGATTAAAGGAGGCAGATGAACTGGGATAAGAGATTAGATAATATCTCGTTAAATTAGTTACCTTGTCGTCCATGTGAAACAACAACCAGTACGGCAGATTCCCCAACCAAGCAGAGCTGGGTCGACCGCGAGCAGTGTCGAGAAAGTCGATGGCGATAGGCGGTGGCAAGCGGAAGTGGCGAAATGCGGTGGGCTTTGCCGGCAGCCTGGCGGCGGCGGCAGGCGTCGAGCTAAGTGTTTACCGCCACGATAGGCGGTGCCATGGCATAGACGCGGAGGAGCTTGTGTAGGTGTGAATGGGGAACGTACCGGAGGGGCCGAGGGGGTGGCGGGCGGGGTGAGGTTTTTTGTGACATGGGGATGGTGAGGGTTTTCTTTTTTCTTTTTTGAATTGGGTGGTGAGGGTTTTCTATCCCACAAAGAATTTTGGGGGCGGCGGTTTGCTAGAGCGAACCATGTGTGATTGACGCAGCAGGCAAAATGAAAGTCATTGCACACAGTTCCAATTTTGGGAACCGTGTGTCATTGACGTACTACCTCCGTCCTGGTTTATTGGTCCCCCTTTGTAATTTTTACCAAATTTTGATGAAATATTTAACATACTCAGACATAGATAATAAGCGTACACGTACATAAGCATAGTTCAACCATAAGTACATAGTTCAACCATCATTAAGCATACTCAAGCGTACATAGTTCGATCCATCCCACATCTCATCTCACATGCGGCCGGCACGATCCTGAAGCTTCTCCAAGTACTCGGCGTACGCGCCGTGCACAACCCTGCGAGAATACTTCTACTTGAAGGAGCCAAAGGCCCGTCCTCTTGCATGCGCCAGAACACTTAGATACGTGTCATGAAGCTTGTGGTTGCAAAATGGGCATCCATAGCCATTGTTCCAGGTCCTAATACGCCTGTTATGCATTCCCGCATAAAGCTCCCTCAGGATTCGCCTCTTGTACCTCCTATGGGCATCTTCATCCTCGCAGTCCACATCATCACACAACACCTATACAAATAGTAAAATAAATTTGGCATCAAATCACTGATTACATGTCGTCAAGTAGGATTAGGAATTTATGGCTATTTATTTATACATATCCAGAGATTATGGTTCGATTTTTAAGCACAGTCGTCTATGTACAGACCAATCTTGAAGAAAATAACGGCACAAACATATGTAGGTCATTCAAAATCAATTGTCAAGTCCTGGCTAGGAATTATTAGCACGAACACTAGCCCTAGTCGGATTACTAGCAGAAATCATTTGCACAGATAAAACAACTAATAACTTATCACCTGTACCATTCAAACAATCAATACACTACACGGATCTAACGAAACTTACTCAGATTTCATGGATTGGGAGAACATAACCATAGGATTTATATTCCAAAAAGGGGGAGGCAGGAGTAACCAGAGAAACCCTATGATATATTTGACACATAAATGGGTATACACTAGTGCGCGTCGGTCCTAAACAAACGGTTTTTAACCCCTTTCCGCGATAGCATTTGGAACCGTCGCGAAGTGAGTGTGGGCGATAGGGGGGTCCTTCCCACACGACCCAGAAACCGTCGCGAAGTGAGTGTGGGCGATAGGGGGGTCCTTCCCGCACCGTTTGTGAAATTGTCTAACATCGCACACGCTTTGCAAACGGCAACTGTGTGCATGCTTGCACACGTTTCCTCTCTGTGAACCGTCTCGGATTATGGTGCATATCGCAAACGTTTGTGTTTTACCAACCGCGTGTGCCGTAACAACCTGGAGAGCGTAATACACCGTAATTTAATTGCTGCTTTTCCAAATTGTACCGGATTTGGATTTGAATTTGAATGTATGCTACAGCTTTATTCATATCCATCATGTTCAAACAACCAATGCATTATTCGATTCATAGGTACATATGTTCAAGAATTACATAAGAACCAAATAAAGAATGATGAACCACAGTAGTATACTTGTACTATTAAAGACGGTAAAGAAAGAGGCGAAATATATTCTGGTTGCTTAACAAGGTGAAGCGGAATGCCCATATTGTGCCCTCCTCCCTGCAGAAGGCACGCACGACTCTAGTCCAACCCCTTGTGATGGCCGACCGCCCATCCTTCACGATCTTCATGAAAACATCTAGATAATCATCGTGTTCTGGTAGAAATACTTTAACCTTTGCATGCCCACCAATCATGTAGTTTGAGAGGTAATCTTGAGTAAACTGCTTTGGCAACCACTGGAAAGGAAAAAGATTCAGACATTGTCATCTAACACAACTCATTATGGGCAGTAAAAAGAAGGCTGCAGAATTCTTACTTACCATCCTGCAGTTCGTTGTTGTCTTGGATGAAGTGTAAACAAATAGTTTAATTGCCATCTTTGGACCCATTTACTAACAATCTTTATCAGCTTCCTCACTTGATGCTGGTTCATCAATATCTCATTGCCCCATACGCAGAAACGGTCGAAACGCGGATCTTTACGAATGACATATGTACCTAAAAGCACCAAGTTAATATTAGAAGCTAAACAGCAGTTGCACAATGATGTAGTACAACACTCTTTTATAATATGTCTATATACATCCGTGTGTGGTAGTCCATTTCAAAATCTCTAAAAAGACAAATATTTAGGAATGGAGGGAGTATCTTATAACATCCAATATACTCACATATTAGATGAATTAACATCTTGTATTATGGGCCGGAAGGAGTTTAGTTCATTCTTACAAATTATCGGTTGATTAACTGTTGCTGTATCCATGGTTTACAGTTAGTTTGAGCTAGTTCAGGCTCAAATAGCCCTGAAGTATATCTAAACATGAGGGCTAGTTTGAGCTAGTTGCATCTATAACCCACCCAAAAAACTATCCAACCCAAGAGGTGCTAATTGGAGCTAGTTCTCCTAGTGCATTTATTGTCAATCTAACCCTGCCATCCAAACAACTCTTTGGATGGAGTTAGTTCAGGGTTAGTAATGAGCTAGAAACTAACTCTAACCTATAGCTAAATTGAGTATCCAAACATGGCTATGTTGTTGCTGTTGTTGCTGTTGCTCTTCTACGTATATCTAGACATCATTAGAACATTAATGTAACACTCTTCCTTGTTGCTATGTAGCCTAGGATTGCATATTTAGACATTATGTACAGTGCATGTTGCTATGTAGCCCCAGATATATTACATATAGCCCTAGTTAACCTAACGAAAAATGGGTTGCAGATATATTCAGTTAAAAGTCTGATTCACCGATTAGTCCCTTATCAGCCGCCCGCCTATATGGTACCAGCTACCGATATCCTGAACAGTGAGCAGATATAAGCCATGGGATGAAACTAACCTCGATGGAAAACAGCAGTCGTTCCCAAAATTGTCCTGTGTCGGTACATCGAGAAGCATGTTAAGCACAACAGGCTAAGCATCAACCAAAATTATACACGGCACACAAAATAATCTCCAAAAGATAGCTTCAGTGTGCAGGTTTAAGCACGCTAGTAAGCAAAACAAGTGGAAAGGTGTGCTAACTGCAACAGGCCTAACATTTAACAACAAGCAAACATAGTCATTCAAACTGGTATGGTGCCGGTCTAAGTACACTGGTTATGGTTAAATAAAAATGGAAAGGCGTGTTAACTACAAGATGCAGCAACCAAATGTAGTCATTCATAGTGGTATTGTTGAAACTGGTACTGATGAAATTGAACAGCACAGTTCATACTTGCACATATAGAACATCACGTTGTGAATAACTGGAATAAACAAGGCATACTACGAACAACCAAAGATAGCATTTGAAACTGAACATATGCTAACTACAAACAACCGAACAATCAAAAAACTTTAAAAGAGGCATATGCTAGTTATAACAGGCTTAACAGCAAGCACATATATGCATTCCTATCGGTATGTTTAAAACTGGATTGATGAAATGTACTGCACAGTAAATAATTGCACATATAGAGCATCACATTGTGAACAACTGAAATAAACAAGGCATACTGCAAACAACACGAACACACTTGCATGTGGACAAAATTTATGTATCAAAAGGGTGGTTTGATTTTCAAATACGAAATGCAACTTCGATGTGGCACCTCTCTCGCAAAGCGCACGGTATTGCATGCCCCCTTCCCCCCAACCGAGGTTCACCTAGCAAAGTGCGAAGTAGCTAGCAGCCTGCCTCCTCCCTCGTGTCGGCACGAAGGGAATCCCAAGATATGAATGCATGCTCCCCCAACCAAGGTTCATTCACCTAGAAAAGTGCAAAGTAGCTAGCAGCCCCCCCTCCCTCGTGTCGGCACGAAGGGAACCCTAAGCTATGAATGCATAATGCCCCCCAAACCGGGGTTCACCCTAGCAAAGTGCGAAGTAGCTAGCAGCCGCTCCTCCCTCATGTCGGCACGAAGGGAATCCTAAGCTATGAATGCATGCCCCCCCAACCGAGGTTCACCCTAGCAAAGTGCGAAGTAGCTAGCAGCCCCCTCCCTCGTGTCGGCACGAAGGGAATCCTAAGCTATGAATGCATGCCCCCCAACCAAGGTTCACCTAGCGAAGTGGAAAGTAGCTAGCAGCCCCCCTCCCTCGTGTCGGCACGAAGGGATTCCGAAGCTATGAATGCATGCTCCCCCCAACCGAGGTTCACCTAGGAAAGTGCGAAGTAGCTAGCAGCCCCCTCCCTCATGTCAGCACGAAGGGAATCCTAAGCTATGAATGCATGCCCCCCAACCGAGGTTCACCCTAGCAAAGTGCGAAGTAGCTAGCAGCCACCCCTCCCTTGTGTCGGCACGAAGGGAATCCTAAGCTATGAATGCATACCCCCCCCCCAACCGAGGTTCACCTAGCAAAGTGCGAAGTAGCTAGCAGCCCCCCTCATGTCGGCACGAAGGGAATCCTAAGCTATGAATGCATGCCCCCCTCCCCCCCCAACCGAGGTTCACCTAGCAAAGTGCGAAGTAGCTAGCAGCCCCACACCCCCGTCATGTCGCCACGAAGGGAATCCTAAGCTATGAATGAATGCCCCCCCCCCCCCACCGAGGTGCACCTAGCAAAGTGCAAAGTAGCAACCCCCCCCCCCCACACACACACACACTTTCAGTCCGCGGGCCAGAGAGGCATATATCTCACCAAGATGGATCGTAAAACGGACCAAGAATAATCCACCTTGGTCGTACAACCTCTCTCTTGTTGTTGGTCAAAGTGATGGCCGTCCATGCGACCCCGGAGATGGGCTAGCTCGCCAATAATCACGCAAGTAGCTAGGCCCCGAAGACAACCATTGCATGCGTGTGGCCTAAACATATGTATGGAGAGGTGTGTTTTTGAGTAACAATGGAACAACTTTGATGTGGCAACGTGATTTCGAACCAGAAATCCCCACACTGAGTGAGGGTTATGTTGACGATGCATATGTATGTTACACCACACTTCAAGCCAACAACGGGGATTCATGCATGCATGCATGCATAGTATATGCGCTCAAACTTAATTAGGTTTGAATCTCACCATGACCTTACTACGATAACACGAACCAAATGAAGAATCTGTCATGGTAACCTATCTTGTTGTTGGTCAATGTGATCATGGATGTCCAGCGGGCCCACGAAAATATAGGCTTGCCACCGATAACCACGCGAGGGAGTGTATCATTCAAAGGCAACCACTACATGCATATGTATGGAGGTGATGCGTGCATGCATGTTTGAATACACAACATTGATGTGGCGCGTGTGTCAAAAATCGTACACTAGCTCCCCACATAGAGCGAGATCAGTTCATGATGTGTCCCTGTACTAGCCACTTCGACTCGATGGGAGGGATTCATGCGTACACACGCATGTGTGTGTGCTCAAATTGTATCATGCATGTCATCCCAGAGCAAAAATAATAATCCCCTCCTAAGTCAAATTAACATATCTTGTTGTCAGGAAAAAAGTAGTGATGGACAAAGCGGGCCCGCAGATGGAAAGCATCGATATCGCTGATAACCGCTTAAGTGGGTGCGAGAGGACAACCACCACCGCTTTGCATGTGGGCCAAACATATATATGTTGAATACCCAAAATGCACAACTTTGATGTGCCACATGCCTCAACAACCGTAAACCATGCACCCACACAGAGTGAGGTTCATATAAAGCATACTACATATGATGGTCCCCTTCCCCCCTCTTCACCGCATACTATATATGCTCCTGCCGTAATATATGTACAACCCAAAAGAATCCTCATTGATGGTGAAATTAATTAACCTCTCCTGATGTAGGTTAAAGTGATGCATGCTAGGATATGCATGTGGCCCAAAAAGGTGTTGTGTGATGTTTGAATAACCAATTTTCACAATTTTGATGTGGCACGTGCCTCGGTAACCAAAAAGTCCCAACACTGAGTGAGGTGTACTTGTTCACGGACGCGTACGTATAGTATATATGCTAGTCCCCTTCCATCTCTTAGACGCGTACTATATACCACCATAACACAAACAAAAAAGTTTCTACCTTGCTGGTCAAATTAACCTCACTGCCGGCTGTTCGTCAAAGTGATGGACGACGACCTCACGGGCCCATAGAAAGCGTCACACGCGAGTATCGAGTGTCGTGTAGGATAACCATCGACTGCATGTGGCCAAAACATTTATGTATGAAAGGGTTGTGTAATGTTTTAAATAACGATTTCACGACTCTGATGTGGCACCGGCCTGCCTAACAAAATGACCAACCCACACGGTGGCTCACAACTCGTAGTGTATTGCGAGCCACCCGCCACCCCCAGACGCACACACCCACACACACACCGCGAATCCACCGCAACTACGATGCATGTTAAATTAATTATCCCACGGTGAACATACATGTTACCAAAGGAGGGATGTTCTAATTTCAAAAAAATCACAGAGATCATTAAAACGTTTTAGTAGATTGATTGATTGATTTTCTAGGGGTATAATGTGCAAAAATCAAATTTGAGCTACATGCACACGTGACAGTGCACCTAAATGGATTGAAAAAACACATGTGTCTCACTGGGTGCAGGTTTACTCCCCATGCAACAAATTTCAAACATTGAGAATCTTGATTTTGAAATTCTAGTACATCCAAAACTTATTTGAAGTTCATGAAACTTATCGTGTTGTCATATGGACACCAATACAAAGTGGCATTGTAATTTTTTGTCAAATTTGAGACCATTTTTTATGTAATCTTTATCTAATTACAGACGGGAGATTATTAATAATTGGGAACCAATATCCCAAACGGATTATTTATTTGAACCATGAGCGTTAGACCAACAATGGATACGTGCCATGCTTCGGTTAAGCAATAAAGCGGCAGCATTAATCATCCAAATAGAAAAACAATATACGTGCCGCCGCGCGACCCGTGTGGCGTGCGAGCAGGCGTGAGTTGACGAGACGCATGCGAGCAGTCCACCGCGCAGGCAGACGGGGAGGCGTGCGTGCATGTGTGTGAATTGACGGAGGCGTGCTCGCTCCACAGTGTCATCGGGAGGCATGCGAGTAGCTGTGTGAAACTTTGGTAGGCATGCCAGCAGTCCGGTGCGCAGGCTCACCGGGAGGCGAGCCATCGGTTTGACCGCCGCCCACCTCTCTCCCACAACTGCCACTACTCCATATTAATGGTGCGCTCGAGCTGCCGCACCCCCATCCTCGCTACGCACACACAATCCTCTCTCTCCGCTTGCATCCTCGATGCCACTCTCAGTCCTCAAAGTCGTCAGTGTATGAGGATGCCGCCGAAGTGCCCCATCGGAGGGAGTGGCGACGCCGGGGCTACTAAAGCACCAGAGCACGGCGTGGAGATGGAGACAGAGGTTGCCGTCACCGCCGGCGAGTTATCGCTGCACCCTAACGTCGTCGACGGTGTCGAGCTTCCACAGCCGGAGGCGGAGTTCCACACCGACTACGACGACCACTCCGGCGACGACTCCAACGACCACTCCGGCGACAATGCCGACGACCACGGACAGCTGGTTAGTCATCTATACCCATTTATGTGTCAAATAGATCATAGGGTTTCTCTGGTTACTCCTGCCTCCCCCTTTTTGGAATAGAAATCCTATGGTTATGTTCTCCCAATCCATGAAATCTGAGTAAGTTTCGTTAGATCCGTGTAGTGTATTGATTGTTTGAATGGTACAGGTGATAAGTTATTAGTTGTTTCATCTGTACAAATGATTTCTGCTAGTAATCCGACTAGGATTAGTATTCGTGCTAATAATTCCTAGCCAGGACTTGACAATTGATTTTGAATGACCTACATATGTTTGTGCCATTATTTTCTTCAAGATTGGTCTGTACATATGACTGTGCTTAAAAATCAAACCATAATCTCTGGATACGTATAAATAAATAGCCATAAATTCCTAATCCTACTTCACGGCTTGTTGATGCCAAATTTGTTTACTATTTGTATAGGTGCTGTCTGACGATGTGGACAGCGAGGATGAAGATGCCCAGAGGAGGTACAAAAGGCGAATCCTGAGGGAGCTTTATGCGGGAATGCCTAACAGGCATATTAGGAACTGGAACGACGGCTATGGAAGCCCATTTTGCAACCACAAGCTTCATGATGCGTATCTAAGTGTTCTGGCGCATGCAAGAGGATGGGCTGTTGGCTCCTTCAAGCAGAAGTATTCTCGCAGGGTGGCGCACGGCGCGTACGCTGAGTACCTGGAGAAGCTTCAGGATCGTGCCAGCCGCATGTGAGATGAGATGTGGGATGGATCGAACTATGTACGCTTGAGTATGCTTAATGATGGTTGAACTATGTAGTTATGGTTGAACTATGCTTATGTACGTGTACGCTTATTATCTATGTCTGAGTATGTTAAATATTTCGCCAAATTTTGGTAAAAATTACAACGGAGGACCAATAAACTAGGATGGAGGTAGTACGTCAATCACACACGGTTCCCAAAATTGGAACCGTGTGCAATGACTTTCATTTTGCCTACTGTGTCAATCACACACGGTTCGCTCTAGCAAACCGTCGCCCCCAAAATTCTTTGTGGGACAGAAAACCCTCACCACCCAATTCAAAAATGAAAAAAGAAAACCCTCACCATCCCCACGTCACAAAAACCCTCACCCCGTCCGCCACCCCCTCGGCCCCTCCGGTACGTTCCCCATTCACACCTGCACAAGCTCATCCGCGTCTATGTCATGGCACCGCCTATCGCGGTGGACTGGCGGTAAACACTTAGCTCGACGCCTGCCGCCGCCGCCGCCAGGCTACCGGCAAAGCCCCCCGCATTTCGCCACTTCCGCTTGCCGCCGCCTATTGCCATCGACTTTCTCGACGCTGCTCGCGGTCGACCCAGCTCCGCTCGGTTGGGGAATCTACCGTACCTTTAATCACCCGGCGGAAATCATCGTGAATTCATTTTTATTTGAGCTGATTTGAGGGTTTTGTTTCATTCATAGAATGTGTAGTGCGCCGACACTTCAGAACTTTGCGACCGCCGCCAGAGATTCCATCTCTCTGTACCAGATAACTTGAGCACATGCGCGATATGTTCAATCTCACCCTAAATCGGTTGGCATGGCCTACTTTCCTGAACATATTCTAACTATTGCTACATTTGGATAAAAGGTGCCACATGCACCATATACGTCAAAGGGGATTTCCCCCCTCTTCTTTCTATATTAGGCAAATTAATGATGTATTGTTCTTTCGATTACTCTCATTTTTCCATGACATCATGTTTACCCTATCTGTTTAATTATAGATTTTTGTCCTTCGATTTCAACTGCTATACAGTTATTTCAATTTGGGCCCATATTTGCATGTTACCATATTTTCTTTAACAATCCTACCATTTTCTGCAGAACATCCCTTGCTATGCAACAGATTATGTAGTGCACAATTTTTCCCTTTACATAGATCAAGGCTCCATAGATGTCATACTGCACAGAAACCATGGATTTACAATCGTTGCTACTGTAAGACTTGATGAACGTGGTGACTCCTATTTGCCACTGGCTTTTGAAAAGAAATTGCAAAGTTTTATGTACTGAAAGCTGGCACTAAAATTGCACTACACATAAAAGGGCCTGGTCATGAGATATATGCTAACTTCCCCGACAAAATCATCCGTCCAGACTTTGTTCGAAGTAAGTTTTCTTTTCAACTATCTGCATATGTGGACTTACCCAGCAATGTCAAATGAATTGTGTAGTATTTAAGCAACCAATTGTTATTCCCTTTTCTAACTATATTCCTACCTAATAACTTGTAGTTACCAATACACTTTTCTACTGCCTTGTTTTAACTAAATATTCCATGTACTCCCATTTCTATCAGAAAGCGCCGCTGATAAGGAGACTCCGGAGGTGGAGAATGGGGCTGCCAACAAGCAGAGGCGGGGCGAGCTAGAACCGCAAGTGGCTCCAGCAGGCCTAGATTTAATCAGCAGCCTCCCCGATGATATGTTGAGAGTCATCATCTCCCTCCCCCCAATCAAATATGGGGCACGGACCATCCTGCTTTCCCGGCGGTGGCGCCCCCTATGGAACTCCAGCCCTCTTGACCTCATCGACACCCATGAGATCTGCCATGGCTATCGCAAAGGCTTGGATGCGTTCTCCAAGATCCTCGGCAGTCACCTTGGCCCAACCAAAGGCCTTAGAATGGGCAAGTTCCATTCCAATGGCAAGGACTGAGCCATGCTTGACGACTGGTTCCGATCCCCCACCCTAGATCAACTCGAGGAGCTCACTTTTGATGATGGGCATATGTGGTCGTTGCCAACGTCCGCACTCCGCCTTGCGCCCACGCTGCGCGTCTCCAAGTTTAGGAACTGCCATTTCCCGCCCCTTAATGATGCGCTCGCTCTTATTCTACCATGACTGAAGCACCTCGAGCTCGTCGCCGTCTGCCTCTCAAAGGGTGACATGGAGCGCATGCTCCGTGGCTGTACTGCACTCGAGTACCTTCGTCTTCAGGCGAGCAATGCGTTGAGTACCTTCCACATCTCATCCATGACTCTTCGGACTCTTCGGACACACCTGCACTTGAGAGATTACTTGTAGTTGATTAAGAAGGTCCAACAAGAATCAATGTCATTTCTGCGCCGAAATTGACAGTGGTGGGCTACTCGTCTGACAAATACTCCGAACTTGTTATTGGATCCACACCCGTTCAGGTACAACAGCCGCCTTCTAACTCTCCTTCTACAAATTAACATTATTTCTAATTTTGAAGATGTTTGTTCGTCTGTCATTCAGAAAATGATTCTGACAAGCTTGACCCCGAAACTGCGCACAGTGAAGGTCTTGGCACTAGAATCTATCAGGCCCAACCTGGAGCAAGTTGTCAGTTTCCTGAGATGCTTTCCATGCCTGGAGAAGCTATATATCGAGGTGATGTTCCTTTCCTGTTAAATGTTAAACATAAGGGAGTTCAATTTGTGACACCTTTTTCCAAGTTTACAATGACAATGTACTACGATTTCTGAAGGTTCTTTTGGAGGATTTCAATACATACATGTCCCCCCCCCATATTGGTTGCTTGATCCATATGGTTATAATCAATAAGCATTTCTCCTTTGGATTCGTCTATACTACTTTTACTAGGGAAATTTTCATCCACTCCAACCTCTTGTGAAGAAGGCTACATTTTTCTAGAATGTAATCAAATGCCCATGTTAATCATGTCAGATTGAAGATGGCATATTAGTGCATTTTACAAATCCTGCAAACCAAATAGCCAGGCCTATAGTAATGTTCCAAACAGCATGTAGGCACTAACACATTTTCTTCTTTTGCAGATAAGATTAGGCCCAGTGGTGGATAATGTGATACAATATAACAATCACGTCGAATGCCTAGATCTGCATCTCTCGGAAATTACTTTGAACTCCTACCGAGGGACCTTACCAGAGATTATATTCTCTAGGTTCTTTGTTCTCAGAGCAAGGGTGCTGAAGGAAATGAGGTTTGCCCTACATTTATTTCGAAAAAATGAATGGTTTGTTGATCAGCGCCCGCGCCTGCGGCAGAATGGAGTAGGCTCCAAAAATGTTGAATTTCATTTTGGAACTTCAGATGACAGAGTAATCGGAAGTCATCGTATCAACCCCATACATGACTTCTCAGTGGCTGACCCCTTTGCAAAAATTGTGAGGTTTCGAAGCCAGGCTTAGAAGCGGTGATATTAGTTTGAACCTCTCTGATATCCATGTTCAGCGGATCAGCACGAGCGTTTGCAGCTGATGAGCTGAATTTCATTTCTAATATCAGTTTGAACCTTGTAATCTTCGAATTTGAGCCATATAACTCTGGAATTTGAACCTTGTAACATTTCGAGCTTTTGTGGTACAATCGTTGAAATGGCTCGTATGAGACTCGTATATTGCTAGCACTATTTTGACCTTAATATGCAATGGTCTTAGATTTTATTAACCATTCTCGAATCAGTCTACCTTGTCGATCTCACTGGTTCACCTCGTCGAGGCCATCATCGACCCCTACTACAGAGACATGAAGGATTCGTGCAACAAGGATAAGCGTGCCTGGCACTCGGCCTGGATGGAGAAACTCGATAAAGCTCACGTTGTGTACACGGCCAAGGAGGCGTACACGAGCTAGGACATGTACAGGCAGATCATTGACATGAGGAAGTGCCTCCTTCCCCAAAACGGCCAGGGATCCAGGCGGAAGCAGAGCAATGGCAAGCGTTGTCGCAACAATAAGTAGATGATTAGATCCTCGTTTCTCCTACTTTAGTATGCATGTAATTGCTTTCTTTGGTGTGTGGAAATGTTATGTGTGTAGTCACTTGTGTAATTGTATGCTTAATTTGGTTATGCAATGCTGTCTTTTTAAGTATATATGTTGATGCTCTGTAGACAGAGCGTAGATGTTGTGCAGACAAAGAAAATCACATCGCACACGGACTAAACAATGGAACCCGTCGGTGATGTTTTCATCAATCACTCACAATTGTATACGAGCAATCGTTTGCTCACAACACACACGGCTTGTTAGCAGTAATCGTATGTCTTGTTATCGGTCTTCGCACACGTTTCCGATTATAGACCTGTTTGCCTCGTATCACACACATCTTGTTCATTTGAACCATTTCTGTTCTCATGTCTCAACGCAAACAGTTCATCCGAGTGTCGCACACACCTTTGATCTGGCTGACCGTTTCTTTTGTGTTGCCTAATCACAAACAATTCATCTGAGTGAACCGTATGTTGTACATCGCACACACCTTCATCTGGCTGCCCGTTTCTTTTGTTCCTCCTGATCGCAAACGGTTAATTGAGTTGAACCGTATGCCCTGCATCGCACACGCAACTAAAATCTAAATCGTGTTTGATGCATCCTCCATCGCAAATGTTTTGCACCTTTTTTGACGGGGTTTTTTACACCACCGTTTGCGATTATGGCATCGCACAGAGTTTCGTCGAAGGGTCTCTGATCATAGTGTCGCATTAGCAGCATCCTGCAGTAGTGATAGATGACTAACCAGTTGTCTGTCATCGTCGGAGTGGTCGTCGGAGTCGTTGCCGGAGTGGTCGTCGGAGTCGTCGCCGGAGTGGTCGTCGGAGTCGGTGTGGAACTCCGCCTCCGGCTGTGGAAGCTCGACGCCGTCGACGATGTCAGGGTGCAACGATAACTTGCCGGTGGTGACAGCAACCTCTGTCTCCATCTCCACGCCGTGCTCCCGTGCTTTAGCAGCCCCGGCATCACCACTCCCTCCTATGGGGCTCTTCGGCGGCATCCTCATACACTGACAGCTTTGAGGACTGAGAGCGGCGTCGAGGATGCAAGCGGAGAGAGAGAGGATTGTGTGTGTGTGGCGAGGATGGGGGGTGCGGCCGCTCGGGCGTACCATTAATATGGAGAAGTGGAGTTGTGGGAGAGAGGCGGGCAGCGGTCAAACCGATGGCTCGCCTCCCGGTGAGCTTGCGCACCGGACTGCTGGCATGCCTACCAAAGTTTCACACAGCTACTCACACGCCTCCGGATGACACTACGCAACAAGCACGCCTCCGTCAATTCACACACCTCCACGCACGCCTCCCCGTCTGCCTACGCGGCGGACTGCTCGCATGTATCCCATCAACTCACGCCTACTCGCACGGCACACGGCTCGCGCGGCGGCACGTATATTGTTTTTCTATTTGGATGATTAATGATGTCGCTTTATTGCTTAACCGAAGCATGGCACGTATCCATTGTTGGTCTAACGCTCACGGTTCGAATAAATAATCCGTTTGGGATACTGGTTCCCAATTATTACTAATCTCCCATCTGTAATTAGATAAAGATTACATCAAAACTAGTCTCAAATTTGGCAAAAAAAAGTACAATGCCACTTTGTATCGGTGTCCATATGACATCACGATAAGTTTCATGAACTTCAAATAAGTTTTGGATGTACTAGAATTTAAAAATCAAGATTCTCAATGATTGAAATTTGTTGCACAGGGAGTAAACATGCACCCACTGAGACACATGTGTTTTTGCAATCCATTTAGGTGCACTGTCACGTGTGCATGTAGCTCAAATTTTATTTTTGCACATTATACCCGTAGAAAATCAATCAATTAATGTACTAAAACGTCTTAATGATCTCTGTGATTTTTTTTGAAATTAAAACGTCCCTCCTTTGGTAACATATATGTTCACCGCGGGATAATTAATTTAACATGCATCATAGTTGCGGTGGATTCACAGTGTGTGTGTGGGTGTGTGCGTCTGGGGTGGCGGGTGGCTCGCAGTACACTACGAGTTGTGAGCCACCGTTTGGGTTGGCTATTTTTTTAGGCAGGCCGGTGCCACATCACTTTGACGAACAGCCGGCAGTGAGGTTAATTTGACCAGCAAGGTAGAATCTTTTTTGTTTGTGTTATGGTGGTATATAGTACACGTCGAAGAGGTGGGAGGGGACTAGCATATATATATATATTATACATACGTGTTCGTGAACAAGTACACCTCACTCAGTGTCGGGACTTTTTGGTTTCTGAGGCACATGTCACATCAAAATTGTGAAATTGGCTATTCAAACATCACACAACACCTTTTTGGGCCACATGCATATCCTAGCTAGGACACTCACATGTGACGCTTCCATCTGTGGGCCCACGAGGCCATCGTCGATGCATGCATGCATCACTTACCTACATCGGGAGAGGTTAATTAATTTCACCATCGATGAGGATTCTTTTGGGTTGTACGTATATTACGACAGGAGTATATAGTATGCAGTGAAGAGGGGGAAGGGGACCATCATATGTAGTACGCTTGATGAACCTCGCTCTGTGTGGGTGCATGGTTTACGGTTTTTGAGGCATGTGGCACATCAAAGTTGTGCATTTTGGGTATTCAACATATATATGGTTGGCCCACATGCAAAGCGGTGGTGGTTGTCTGATAATCCCCAAGTGTAGGGAATCATCTTAGCAATTCCCAAAGGTGAAAGTGATAAGTATGGAGTGTCGAACCCACAAGGAGCTAAAGGTAAGATCAATATTCTCTCAAGTCCTATCTGCCACTGATACGATGCTACCTCTTGAGCACTGCGTTGGTTTTCCCTTGAAGAGGAAAGGGTGATGCAGTAAAGCAGCGTAAGTATTTCCCTCAGTTTTTGAGAACCAAGGTATCAATCCAGTAGGAGACCACGCTCAAGTCCCACGCACCTACACAAACAAATAAGAACCTTGCAACCAACGCGATAAAGGGGTTGTCAATCCCTTCACGGCCACTTGCAAAAGTGAGATCTGATAGAGATGATAAGATAATATTTTTGGTATTTTTATAATAGAGATTTAAAGTAAAGATTGCAAAATAGACGGTAATAGAAATAACAGTAGATTAATATGATAGAGAATAGACCCGGGGGCATAGGTTTCACTGGTGGCTTCTCTCAAGATAGCATAAGTATTACGGTGGGTAAACAAATTACCGTCGAGCAATTGATAGAAAAGTGCATAATTATGAGAATATCTAGGCATGATCATGTATATAGGCATCACGTCCGTGACAAGTAGACCGACTCCTGCCTGCATCTACTACTATTACTCCACACATCGACCGCTATCCAGCATGCATCTGGAGTATTAAGTTCATAAGAACGGAGTAACGCTTTAAGCAAGATGACATGATGTAGAGGGATAAACTCATGCAATATTATATAAACCCCATCTTTTTATCCTCGATGGCAACAATACAATACGTGTCGTTTCCCCTACTGTCACTGGGATCGAGCACCGCAAGATTGAAACCAAAGCTAAGCACTTCTCCCATTGCAAGAAAGATCAATCTAGTAGGCCAAACCAAACTGATAATTCGAAGAGACTTGCAAAGATAACCAATCATAAATAAAAGAATTCAGAGGAGATTCAAATATTGTTCATAGATAATCTTGATCATAAACCCACAATTCATCGGATCTCGACAAACACACCGCAAAAGAAGATTACATCGAATAGATCTCCAAGAGAATTGAGGAGAACTTTGTATTGAGATCCAAAGAGAGAGAAGAAGCCATCTAGCTAATAACTATGGACCCGAAGGTCTGAGGTAAACTACTCACACATCATCGGAGAGGCCATGGTGTTGATGTAGAAGCCCTCCTTGATCAATGCCCCCTTCGGCGGAGCGCAGGAAAAGGCCCCAAGATGGGATCTCACGGGTACAGAAGGTTGCGGCGGTGGAAATAAGGTTTTGGCTCCTCAGCTGATGGTTTGGGGGTACGTAGGTATATATAGGAGGAAGAAGTAGGTTGGTGGAGCTACGAGGGGCCCACGAGGGTGGAGGGCGCACCCAGGGGGGTAGGCGCGCCCCCTGCCTCGTGGCCTCCTCGTTGATTGCTTGACGTCCACTCTAAGTCCTCTGGATCACGTTTGTTCCGAAAATCACGTTCCCGAAGGTTTCATTCCGTTTGGACTCCGTTTGATATTCTTTTTCTTCGAAACACTGAAATAGGCAAAAAAACAGCAATTTGGGCTGGCCTCTGGTTAATAGGTTAGTCCCAGAAATAATATAAAAGTGTATAATAAAGCCCATTAAACATCCAAAACAGAATATATAATAGCATGGAACAATCATAAATTATAGATACGTTGGAGACGTATCAAGCATCCCCAAGCTTAATTCCTGCTCGTCCTCGAGTAGGTAAATGATAAAAACAGAATTTTTGATGTGGAATGCTTCTTAGCATAATTTTCTATGTAATTCTCTCAATTGTGGCATGAATATTCAGCTCCGAAAGATTCAAGATAAAAGTTTAATATTGACATAAAAGTAATAATACTTCAAGCATACTAATCAAGCAATTATGTCTTCTCAAAATAACATAGCCAAAGAAAGCTCATCCCTACAAAATCATATAGTTTGGCCATGCTTCATTTTCGTCACACAAGAATTCTCTCATCATGCACAACCCCGATGACAAGCCAAGCAATTGTTTCACACTTTAGTAATCTCAAACTTTTTCAACTTTCACGCAATACATGAGTGTGAGCCATGGATATAGCACTATGGGTGGAATAGAATATGATGATGGGGGTTATGTGGAGAAGACAAAAAGGAGAAAGTCTCACATTGACGCGGCTAATCAATGGGCTAGGCAGATGCCCATCAATTGATGTCAATGCAAGGAGTAGGGATTGCCATGCAACGGATGCACTGGAGCTATAAATGTATGAAGGCTCAAAAAAAGAAACTAAGTGGGTGTGCATCCAACTTGCTTGCTCATGAAGACCTAGGGCATTCGAGGAAACCCATTATTGGAATATACAAGCCAAGTTCTATAATGAAAAATTCCCACTAATATATGAAAGTGATAACATAGGAGACTCTCTATCATGGAGATCACAGTGCTACTTTGAAGCACAAGTGTGGAAAAGGGATAGTATCATTGCCCCTTTTTTTCTCCTTTTTTGGGCCTTCCTTTTTTTATTTTGCCTTTTTCTCCCTTTTTTTGGGACAATGCTCTATGGATGATGATCATCACACTTCTATTTATTTACAACTCAATGATTACAACTCGATACTAGAACAAAATATGACTCTATATGAATGCCTCCGGCGGTGTACCGGGATGGGCAATGAATCAAGAGTGACATGTATGAAATAATATGCATGGTGGCTTTGCCACAAATACAATGTCAACTACATGATCATGCAAAGCAATATGACAATGATAAAGCGTGTCATGATAAACGGAGCGGTGGAAAGTTGCATGGCAATATCTCAGAATGGCTATGGAAATGCCATGATAGGTAGGTATGGTGGCTATTTTGAGGAAGATATAAGGAGGTTTATGTGTGATAGAGTGTATCATAACACGGGGTTTGGATGCACCGGTGAAGTTTGCACCGACTCTCAAGGTGAGAAAGGGCAATGCATGGTACCGAAGAGGCTAGCAATGATGGAAGGTTGAGAGTGCGTATAATCCATGGACTCAACATTAGTCATAAAGAACTCACATACTTATTGCAAAAATCTACAAGTCATCAAAAACCAAGCACTATGCGCATGCTCCTAGGGGGATAGATTGGTAGGAAAAGACCATCGCTCGTCCCCGACCGCCACTCATAAGGATGACAATCAAAGAACACCTCATGTTTCAAATTTGTTACACAACGTTCACCATACGTGCATGCTACGGGACTTGCAAACTTCAACACAAGTATTTCTCAAATTCACAACTACTCAACTAGCACACTCTAATATTACCACCTCCATATCTCAAAACAATCATCAAGCATCAAACTTCTCTTAGTATTCAACGCACTCAATATGGAAGTTTTTATTATGCTCATCTTGGATGCCTATCATATTCGGATTAATTTCACAATTAAAACAAATTACCATGCTGTTCAAGACTCTCAAATAATATAAGTGAAGCATTAGAGAACAATAATTTCTATAAAATAAAACCACCACCGTGCTCTAAAAGATATAAGTGAAGCACTAGAGCAAAAACTATATAGCTCAAAAGATATAAGCGAAGCACATAGAGTATTCTAACAAATTCCGAATCATGTGTGTCTCTCGCAAAAGGTGTGTACAGAAAGGATGATTTTGTAAACTAAAAAGCAAAGACTCAAATCATAAAAGACACTCCAAGCAAAACACATATCATGTGGTGAATAAAAATATAGCTCCAAGTAAAGTTACCGATAGACGAAGACGAAAGAGGGGATGCCTTCCGGGGCATCCCCAAGCTTAGGCTTTTGGTTGTCCTTGAATTTTACGTTGGGGTGCCTTGGGCATCCCCAAGCTTAGGCTCTTGCCAATCCTTGTTCCATAATCCATCAAATCTTTACCCAAAACTTGAAAACTTCACAACACAAAACCTACCAGAAAATCTCGTGAGCTCCGTTAGCGAAAGAAAACAAAACACCACTTCAAGGTACTGTAATGGACTCATTCTTTATTTATATTGGTGTTAAACCTACTGTATTCTAACTTCTCTATGGTTTATAAACTCTTTTAATAGCCATAGATTCATCAAAATAAGCAAACAACACACGAAAAGCAGAATCTGTCAAAAACAAAACAGTCTGTAGTAATCTGTAACTAACGCAAACTTCTGGAACTCCAAAAATTCTACCAAAATAGGAAGACCTAGATAATTTGCTTATTGATCTACTTCAATTGGAATCAGTATTTTATCACGTTCCGGTGATTTTTAACAATTGTTTTCGTGAACAGAAAGTTTCTGGAATTTTCAGCAAGATCAAATAACTATCATCCAAGAAGATCCTATAGGTTTAACTTGGCACAAACACTAATTAAAACACAAAAACACATCTAACCAGAGGCTAGATCAAAGATTTATTACTAAACAGAAAATAAAAAGCAAGAAAATTAAAATAAAATTGGGTTGCCTCCCAACAAGCGCTATCGTTTAACGCCCCTAGCTAGGCATAAAAGCAAGGATAGATCTAAGTATTGCCATCTTTGGTAGGCAATCCATAAGTGGCTCTCATAATAGATTCATAAGGTAATTTAATCTTCTTTCTAGGGAAGTGTTCCATGCCTTTCCTTAACGGAAATTTGAATCTAATATCCCCTTCCTTCATATCAATAATTGCACCAATCGTTCTAAGAAAAGGTCTACCAAGAATAATAGGACATGAAGGATTGCAATCTATATCAAGAACAATGAAATCTACGGGCACATAATTCCTATTTGCAACAATAAGAACATCATTAATTCTTCTCATAGGTTTCTTGATAGTGGAATCCGCAAGATACAAATTTAAAGAACAATCATCAAATTCACGGAAACCTAGAAAATCACACAAAGTTTTTGGGATCGTGGAAACACTAGCACCCAAATCACAGAAAGCATAGCATTCATGATCTTTAATTTTAATTTTAATTGTAGGTTCCCACTCATCATAAAGTTTTCTAGGGATAGAAACTTCCAACTCAAGTTTTTCTTCGTAAGATTGCATCAAAGCATCAACGATATGTTTAGTAAAGGCTTTATTTTGGCTATAAGCATGAGGAGAATTTAGCATGGATTGCAACAAGGAAATACAATCTATCAAAGAGAAATTATCATAATTAAATTCCTTGAAATCCAAAATAGTGGGTTCATTGTTATCTAAAGTTTTAACCTCTTCAATCCCACTTTTACCAATTTTTGCATCAAGATCTAAAAACTCCGAGTTTTTGGGACGCCTTTTAACTACAGTTGACTCATCTCCAGTACCATCATTATCAAGATTCATATTGAAAAACAAATATTTAATAGGAGACACATCAATAACTTTTAGATCTTCATCTTTATTCTCATAAAAACTAGAAGAACACGCCTTCACAAAGCAATCTTTTTTAGCACGCATCCTAGCAGTTCTTTCCTTGCACTCATCAATGGAAATTCTCATGGCTTTGAGAAACTCATTGATATCATGCTTAGGTGGAATAGATCTAAGTTTCAAAGAATCAACATCAAGAGAAATTCTATCCACGTTCCTAGCCAATTCATCAACTTTAAGCAATTTTTCCTCAAGCAAGGCGTTGAAATTCTTTTGTGAATTCATAAACTCTTTAACACTAGTCTCAAAATCAGAGGGAAACTTATTAAAATTTCCATAATAATTGTTGTAGGAATTACCATAATTATTAGAGGAATTATTAGGGAACGACCTAGGATTAAAGTTTCCTCTATACGCGTTGTTACCAAAATTGTTCCTACCAACAAAATTCACATCCATAGATTCATTATTATTCTCAATCAAAGTAGACAAAGGCATATCATTAGGATGATAAGCAACACTCTTATTAGCAACCAATTTCATAAGTTCATCCATTTTTCCACTCAAAATATTAATTTCTTCAATTGCATGCACCTTTTTACTAGTAGATCTTTCAGTGTGCCATTGATAATTAACCATAATATTATATAGGAGTTTAGTAGCTTCTCCTAAAGTGATTTCCATAAAAGTGCCTCCCGCGGCCGAATCTAAAAGATTTCTAGAAGCAAAATTCAATCCGCCATAATTTTTTTGTATAATCATCCATAAATTCAAACCATGAGTAGGGCAATTACGTATCATTAATTTCATTCTCTCCCAAACTTGTGCAACATGTTCATGATCGAGTTGCTTAAAATTCATATATCATTTCTAAGAGAGATGATCTTAGCGGGAGGAAAATACTTAGAGATAAAAGCATCTTTGCACTTATTCCAAGAATCACTACTATTTTTAGGCAAAGATGAAAACCAAGTTTTAGCACGATCTCTAAGCGAAAACGGGAATAGTTTCAATTTGACAATATCATTGTCAAACTCTTTCTTCTTTTGCATATCACACAAATCAACAAAGCTATTTAGATGGGTAGCGGCATCTTCACTAGGAAGGCCGGCGAATTGATCTTTCATGACAAGATTCAGCAAAGCAACATTAATTTCACAAGATTCAGCATCGGTAAGAGGAGCAATCGGAGTGCTAAGAAAATCATTGTTGTTGGTATTGGCAAAGTCACAAAATTTAGTATTGTCTTGATCCATCGTGACAAGCAAGCAATCCAACACACGAGCAAACAAGAACCAAGCGAAAAAGAGGCGGACGGAAAGAGAGGGCGAATAAAATGGCAAGGGTGAAGTGGGGGAGAGGAAAACAAGAGGAAAATGGCAAATAATGTAATGCGAGGGATAAGAGTTTGTGATGGGCACTTGGTATGTCTTGGCTTGTGCGTAGACTCCCCGGCAACGGCGCTAGAAATCCTTCTTGCTACCTCTTGAGCACTGCGTTGGTTTTCCCTTGAAGAAGAAAGGGTGATGCAGTAAAGTAGCGTAAGTATTTCCCTTAGTTTTTGAGAACCAAGGTATCAATCCAGTAGGAGACCACGCTCAAGTCCCACGCACCTACACAAACAAATAAGAACCTTGCAACCAACGCGATAAAGGGGTTGTCAATCCCTTCACGGCCACTTGCAAAAGTGAGATCTGATAGAGATGATAAGATAATATTTTTGGTATTTTTATAATTAAGATTTAAAGTAAAGATTGCAAAATAAATGGTAATAGAAATAACGGTAGATTAATATGATAGAGAATAGACCCGGGGCCATAGGTTTCACTGGTGGCTTCTCTCAAGATAGCATAAGTATTACGGTGGGTAAACAAATTACTGTCGATCAATTCATAGAAAAGTGTATAATTATGAGAATATCTAGGCATGATCATGTATATAGGCATCACGTCCGTGACAAGTAGACCGACTCCTGCCTGCATCTACTACTATTACTCCACACATCGACCGCTATCCAACATGCATCTAGAGTATTAAGTTCATAAGAACGGAGTAACGCTTTAAGCAAGATGACATGATGTAGAGGGATAAACTCATGCAATATGATATAAAACCCATCTTTTTATCCTCGATGGCAACAATACAATACGTGTCGTTTCCCCTACTGTCACTGGGATCGAGCACCGCAAGATTGAACCCAAAGCTAAGCACTTCTCCCATTGCAAGAAAGATCAATCTAGTAGGCCAAACTAAACTGATAATTCGAAGAGACTTGCAAAGATAACCAATCATACATAAAAGAATTCAGAGGAGATTCAAATATTGTTCATAGATAATCTTGATCATAAACCCACAATTCATCGGATCTCCACAAACACACCACAAAAGAAGATTACATCGAATAGATCTCCAAGAGAATCGAGGAGAACTTTGTATTGAGATCCAAAGAGAGAGAAGAAGCCATCTAGCTAATAACTATGGACCCGAAGGTCTGAGGTAAACTACTCACACATCATCGGAGAGGCTATGGTGTTGATGTACAAGCCCTCCGTGATCAATGCCCCCTCCGGCGGAGCGCCGGAAAAGGCCCCAAGATGGGATCTCACGGGTACAGAAGGTTGCGGCGGTGGAAATAGGGTTTTGGCTCCTCTCCTGATGGTTTGGGGGTACGTAAGTATATATAGGAGGAAGAAGTAGTTCGATGGAGCTACGAGGGGCCCACGAGGGTGGAGGGCGCGCCCAGGAGGGTAGGCGCGCCCCCTGCCTCATGGCCTCCTCGCTGATTGCTTGACGTCCACTCCAAGTCCTCTGGATCACGTTTGTTCCGAAAATCATGTTCCCGAAGGTTTCATTCCGTTTGGACTCCTTATGATATTCTTTTTCTTCGAAACACTGAAATAGGCAAGAAAACAACAATTTGGGCTGGGCCTCCGGTTAATAGGTTAGTCCCAAAAATAATATAAAAGTGTATAATAAAGCCCATTAAACATCCAAAATAGAATATATAATAGCGCGGAACAATAAAAAATTATAGATACATTGGAGACGTATCATACGACTCTACGTACA
Organism: Aegilops tauschii subsp. strangulata; assembly: GCF_002575655.3. NCBI lineage: Eukaryota > Viridiplantae > Streptophyta > Magnoliopsida > Poales > Poaceae > Aegilops > Aegilops tauschii. The sequence continues at coordinate 109,152,489 of NC_053039.3, forward strand.
CCGAATGTTTGCTTCCAACTAGAAACGAGAAATAAAACTACATTGTGGGTATGAAGAGGATAATTTTGCATGGTACCGGAGAGCTAAAATATAAAAGTAGGTGATGTTATCATAAAGTTGGAATATATTACTAAATATTATAAATAGCAGGTGTGGAATAATGATGGATTGGTGTGCGGAATTGTCCTAGGCAATTGTTAACAAGACCGGTAGTCGTCATTGCAATTTCATCTGAGGGAGAGGCATAAGCTAACATACTTTATCTTCTTGGATCATATGCACTTATAATTGGAACTCTAGCAAGCATCTGCAACTACTAAAGATCATTAAGGTAAAACCCAACCATAGCATTAAAGCATCAAGTCCCCTTTATCCCATACACAACAACCCCCTTACTCGGGTTTATGCTTCTGTCACTCAAGCAACCCACTATAAGCGAATCATGAACTTATTACAACACCCTACAACGGGACTCCCTCACGCTTGCGCGACATGGAGGGCACAATAGGACAGCACCAAAATAAAACATACAACTCATACCAATCTAGATCATCAATTAACCCAAAGACAAAGGATATCTACTCAAAACATCATAGGAAGGCAACACATCATTGGATCATAATATGTGGCATAAAGCACCATGTTCAAGTAGGGATTACAGTGGGGTGCGGGAGAGTGGACCGTGTAAAAGAGATGAGAATGGTGATGATGATGGTGATGTTGATGAAAACGATCACCGTGGCGATGATTCCCCTCTCGATGGCACTCCGGCGCCACCGAGAGAGAGGAGGAGAGGTTCTCCCCCTTGTGCCTCCTCCTCCATGGCCTCCCCCCTAGATGGGGAGAGGTTCTCCCTCTGGTCCTTGGCCTTCATGGCGATGATGGCCCTTTCCGGGAACCTCCTCCAGGGCCTCCGGTGGTGATGGCCCCCTCCGGCAGGGTGCCAGACAGGGCATAGATTGATTTCTCGTGGCTACAAAGGCTTGCGGTGGCGGAACTTTCGATCTAGGTTATTTTCTGGAGGTTTGGGCATTTATAGGAGAGGTTGGCATCGAGAACAAGTCAGGGGGCCCCACGGGTAGTCCATGAGGCACAGGGGCGCACCCTAGGGGGGTGGGCGCGCCCTCCACACTCGTGTGGCCCACGGGCCTCACCTCCGGTAACTCTTCGTTCCAGTATTTTTTATATTTTCCAGAAAAATTGTCTGTTGATTTTCATCGCATTCCGAGAACTTTTATTTGTGCACAAAAACAACACCATGGTAGTTCTGCTGAAAACAGCGTCAGTCCGGGTTAGTTCTAATCAAATCATACCAAAATCATATAAAACTATTGTAAACATGGCATGAATACTTCATAAATTATAGATACGTTTGAGACGTATCAGCATCCCCAAGCTTAATTCCTGCTCGTCCTCGAGTAGGTAAATGATAAAAGAAATAATTTATGAAGTGTGAATGCTAGCAAGTGCATAAGTTTGATCAATGATAGTTCCAATTACTTTTTCTAGCATCATTATATATCATAACAGTATCTCAACTCATGAAACTTCTCATGATCAAGTAACAAGATATTCACATGTTAAAGTATAGATCATAAACTTTCTTGAAAAATAACAAACCGTGCTCTTAGTCATCAAACAATTGCAATTCATCTTATTTTCGAGAAGGGTCTATGTAAGAGCTTTGATTCAGCAAACTCCACATACTCAACTATCATTTAATCTTTCACAATTGCTAACACTCATGTGAAATTTATGGGTTCAAAGTTTTAATCGGACACAGCGAAAGATAGGGGCTTATAGTTTTGCCACCCAACCTTTTACCTCAAGGGTAATGTCAACAATAATAATTTATGAAAACCTACATCCAAGTGGATATATATATATATATATATATATATATATATATATATATATATATATATATCCGGATCGCTCCAACACAAAGTGCTTGCCAAAGGAAAAAGTGTAAAAAGGATAGGTGATGATCACCATGACTCTTGTATAAGGGTAGAAGATAAAAGTAAAAGATAGCCCCTTCGTAGAGGGAAGCAGAGGTTGTCATGCGCTTTTATGGTTGGATGCACAAAATCTTAATGCAAAAGAACATCACTTTATATTGCCGCTTGTGATAAAGACCTTTATTATGCAATCCGTCGCTTTTATTTCTTCTCTATCACAAGTTCGTATAAAGCTTATTTTCCTCACACTAATAGATCATGCATATTTAGAGAGCAATTTTTATTGCATGCACCGATGACAACTTATTTGAAGGATCTTACTCAATCCATAGGTAGGTATGGTGGACTCTCATGGCAAAACTGGTTTAAGGGATGTTTGGAAGCACAAGTAGTATTTCTACTTGGTGCAAAGAATTTGGCTAGCATGAGAGGGAAAGGCAAGCTCAACATGTTGGATGATCCAAGACAATATAACATTTCAGATATAGGAAAACATAACCCATTAAGTTGTCTTCCTTGTCCAACATCAACCTTTTAGCATGTCATATTTTAATGAGTGCTCACAATTACAAAAGATGTCCAAGATAGTATATTTATATGTGAAATCTCTCTTCCTTCAATATTCTTTCATGAATTGTTCAAGTGACCAATTCTGCGTTTGCTAACTTTCAATAAGTTTACTACCTATACTTATTCTGTGTGAAGTCATTACTCCCCATGGTATAAGCATATGAAACATATATAAATTCAGATTTATGATATTCAATTTATTCAACCATATACTCATAGGATATACGTGAAGCACGTGAGTAAATGACAAACTACTCCAAAAGATATAAGTGAAGAACACTGAATAGTAAAATAATTAACTATCCATGGGAGGATTCTTTTTCATTCAAGATTTCAGATCCAATGATTTATTCAAACAACAAGTAAAATTAAAAATACGCTCCAAGCAAAACACATATCATGTGACGAATAAAAATATAGCTCCGAGTAAGGTATACCGATAGTTTTGAAGACGAAAGAGGGGATGCCTTCCGGGGAATCCCCAAGCTTAGGCGCTTGAGTCTTCCTTGAATATTACCTTGGGGTGCCTTGGGAATCCCCAAGCTTAGGGTCTTTCCACTCCTTATTATCCTCATATCAATATCTCACCCAAAGCTTGAAAACTTCAATCACACAAAACTTAACGGAACTTCGTGAGATAGGTTAGTATGATAAAGAGTAAACCATTCACTTTGGTACTGTCAAAGACAAGGTTCATAATTGTTCTCACACAATTCCTACTGTACCATACCATTTCTACAATATATATTGAGAAATATAAGCCATAGAAAGTAGAAAACAAGCAAACTATGCAATGAAAACAAAATCTGTCAGAAACAGAACAGTCTGTAATGATCTGAACAACAACCATACTTATGCTACTCCAAAAATTATGAAATAAATTGGTGGAAGTGAGGAATTTTTCTATTAATCTTCTTCAAAAAGAATAAACTCAAAATCACTCTTTTGTAAAAAAATGACAGCTAATCTCGTGAGCGCAAAGTTTCTGTTTTTTACAGCAAGATCACATTAACTTTCACCCAAGTCTTCCCAAAGGTCTTACTTGGCACTTTATTGAAACAAAAGCTATAAAACATGATTACTACAGTATCTTAATCATGTAAACACACAAAAACAGTAAGGGTAAATATTGGGTTGTCTCCCAACAAGCGCTTTTCTTTAATGCCTTTTAGCTAGGCATGATGATTTCAATGATGCTCACATAAAAGAAAAGAATTGAAACATAAAGAGAGCATCATGAAGAATATGACTAGCACATTTTAATCTAACCCACTTCCTATGCCTAGATATTTTGTGAGCACATAATTTATAGGAACAAGAATCAACTAGCATGGGAAGGCAAAACAAGTATAACTTCAAGACTTTAAGCACATAGAGAGGAAACTTGATATTATTGCAACTCCTACAAGCATATATTCCTCCCTCATAATAATTTTCAGTAGAATCATGAATGAATTCAACAATATAACCATCACATAAAGCATTCTTTTCATGATCTACAAGCATAGAAATTTTTCTAGTCTCCACATAAGCAAAATTCTTCTCATTCTGAATAGTGGGATCACTAATTCCTAATGTTGACACTCTTCAAAACCCGCTTTAGATGATAGTATTATTCATACTCCAAAAGATATAAGTGAAGTTCATGGAGCATTCTACAAATAATATAGACTAACCAATATCCAAGCTCAAAATATATAAGTGAAGCACACGAAGCATTCTATAAAACCATACTCAAAAGATTTAAGTGAAGCACAAAGAGCATTCTATAAGGTCATACTCAAAAGCTATTAGTGAAGCACATGAATCATTCTATAAATCGATGAAGGGACATCTCATACTATCATGGTTCTTAAAGAAAAATAAAAACACAAAGGACACAAATCATGTGAACAAAACAAAAACCGAGGTATATCGATAATTGTTGAAGAAGAAAGATGGGATGCCAACCAGGGCATCCCCAAGCTTAGATGTTTGAGTATCCTTGGAATATTTACTAGGGGTGCCTTGGGCATCCCCAAGCTTGAACTCTTGCCTCTCTTTATTCTTCTCATATTGATAGCTCCTCGATCTTCGAACACTTCATCCACACAAAACTTTAACAAAAACTTTGTGAGAACCGTTAGTATAATAAAGCAAATCACTACCTTTAGGTACTGTTACAAACTTATTCCAATTTCATATTAGCACTTTATCTACTGTATTCAAACTTCACCATGGTTCATACCCCCCGATACTACCCATAGATTCATCAAAATAAGCAAACAACACATAGAAAACAGAATCTGTCAAAAACAGGACAGTCTGTAGTAATCTGGAAGTTTAGTAAACTTATGTAACTCCAAAAAATTCTGAAAAATATGAAACTTTAAAAAATTTCTACAGAAGTAATGTGCAAAAAGTTTCATACCCATTTTACTTTCCAGTAAAAAATGTAAATTCACGCACTACAGCCAAAGTTTCTGTTTTTGTACTGCACATAGTAAACAAGCAATCTAATCATCCTAAAACCGAAGCTTGGCACATTATTTTTATAATACAATGGATATATACAAGCGGATAATTATTTTCATAGAAGCTTCCATCAAATTTTTTACATTGTTTCCATGAGCATGAACACAAGTGTTCAAGGTCGACCCTCACTTCTCCAATGCATAACCTTCCAATCACTTCTCTTATTGAAAAACTTTTTCGGCATGAGAGGTAAGTAATTTTTTTTTGTATTTTCATTCTTTTAAATTTTTTTGTATGTTTCACCCACAACTAAACAGAAACAAAAAGGAAAAAAAATCTACATAGTGAAGAAAACAAACAAGCACACATGAGAATATCAACCCCACGCTATTGCTCCCCGGCAACGGCGCCAGAAAAGAGCTTGATAATCCCCAAGTGCAGGGAATCATCGTAGCAATTCCCAAAGGTGGAAGTGATAAGTATGTAGTGTCGAACCCACAAGGAGCTAAAGGTAAGATCAATATTCTCTCAAGTCCTATCTGCCACTGATACGACTCTAGGTACACCGAACGTTTGCTTCCAACTATAAGCGAGAAATAAAACTATGTTGTGGGCATGAAGAGGGTAATTTTGCATGGTATCGGAGAGCTAAAATATAAAAGTAGGTGCTGTTATCATAAAGTTAGAATATATTACTAAATATTATAAATAGCGAGTGTGGAATAATGATGGATCGCTGTGCAGAATTGTCCTAGGCAATTGTTAACAAGACCGGTAGTCGTCATTGCAATTTCATCTGAGGGAGAGGCATAAGCTAACATACTTTATCTTCTTGGATCATATGCACTTATAATTGGAACTCTAGCAAGCATCCGCAACTACTAAAGATCATTAAGGTAAAACCCAACCATAGCATTAAAGCATCAAGTCCCCTTTATCCCATACACAACAACCCCCTTACTCGAGTTTATGCTTCTGTCACTCAAGCAACCCACTATAAGCGAATCATGAACTTATTGCAACACCCTACAGCGGGACTCCCTCACGCTTGCGCGACATGGAGGGCACAATAGGACAGCACCAAAATAAAACATACAACTCATACCAATCTAGATCATCAATTAACCCAAAGACAAAGGATATCTACTCAAAACATCATAGGATGGCAACACATCATTGGATCATAATATGTGGCATAAAGCGCCATGTTCAAGTAGGGATTACAGCGGGGTGCGGGAGAGTGGACCGTGTAAAAGAGATGAGAATGGTGATGATGATGGTGATGTTGATGAAGACGATCACCGTGGCGATGATTCCCCTCTCGATGGCACTCCGGCGCCACCGAGAGAGAGGAGGAGAGGTTCTCCTCCTTGTGCTTCCTCCTCCATGGCCTCCCCCCTAGATGGGGAGAGGTTCTCCCTCTGGTCCTTGGCCTTCATGGCGATGATGGCCCCTCCGGTAATCTCCTCCATGGCCTCCGGTGATGATGGACCACTCCGGCAGGGTGCCAGAGAGGGCCTAGATTGATTTCTCGTGTCTACAGAGGCTTGCGGTGGTGGAACTTCTGATCTAGGTTATTTTCTGGAGGTTTGGGCATTTATAGGAGAACAAGTCAGAGGGGCCCCACGGGGAGTCCACGAGGCACAGGGGCGCGCCCTCCACCCTCGTGGGGCCCACGGGCCTCCCCTCCGATAACTCTTCGTTCCAGTACTTTTTATACCAGAAAAATTCTCCGTTGATTTTCATCGCATTCCGAGAACTTTTATTTCTGCACAAAAACAACACCACTGTAGTTCTGCTGAAAACAGCGTCAGTCCGGGTTAGTTCTAATCAAATCATACCAAAATCATATAAAACTATTCTAAACATGGCATGAATACTTCATAAATTATAGATACGTTTGAGACGTATCATTGTCCTCTCGCACCCACTTAAGCGGTTATCAGCGATATCGATGCTTTCCATCTGTGGGCCTACTTGGTCCAGCACTACTTACTTTTTGCCTGACAACATGAGAGGTTAATTTGACTTAGGAGGGGATTATTATTTTTTCTCTAGGATGACATGCATGATACAGTTTGAGAACACACACATGCATGTGTACGCATGAATCCCTCCCATCGAGTCGAAGTGGCTAGTACAACAACACATCATGAACCGATCTCGCTCTGTGTGGGGAGCTAGTGTACGATTTTTGACGCACACGTCACATCAATCTTGTGTATTCAAACATGCATGCACACATCACCTCCATACATACGCATGTAGTGGTTGCCTTCGAACGATACACTCCCTCGCGTGGTTATCGGCGACAAGCCTATATATTCGTGGGCCCGCGTGGACATCCATGATCACCTTGACCAACAACAAGGTAGGTTACCATGGCGGATTCTTCATTTGGTTCGTGTTATCGTAGTAGAGGTCATGGTGAGATTCAGACCTTAAGTTTGAGCGCATATATTAAGCACGCATGCATGAATCCCTGTAGTTGGCTTGAAGTGTGGTGTAACATACATATGCATCGTCAACCTAACCCTCACTCAGCATGGGGATTTCTAGTTCGAAATCACGGTGCCACATCAAAGTTGTTCCATTGTTACTCAAAAACACACCTCTCCTACATATGTTTGGGCCACACGCATGCAGTGGTTGTCTTCGGGGACTAGCTACTTGTGTGATTATTGGCGAGCTAGCCCATCTCTGGGGTCACATGGACGGCCATCACTGTGATCAACAACAAGAGAGAGGTTGTACGACCAAGGTGGATTATTCTTGATCCGTTTTACGATCCATCTTGGTGAGATATGCCTCTCTGGCCCGCCGACTGAAAGTGTGTGTGTATGTGTGTGTGTGGGGGGGGGGGTTCTACTTCGCACTTTGCTAGGTGAACCTCGGTTGGGGGGCATGCATTCATAGCTTAGGATTTCCCTTCGTGGCGACACGAGGGGGGTGCTAGCTACTTCGCACTTTGCTAGGTGAACCTCGGATGGGGGGAGGGGGCATCCATTCATAGCTTAGGATTCCCTTCGTGCCGACACAAGGGGGGATGCTAGCTACTTCGCACTTTTCTAGGTGAACCTCGGTTGGGGGGGACATCCATTCATAGCTTACGATTCGCTTCATGCCGACACGAGGGAGGGGGCTGCTAGCTACTTCGCACTTTGCTAGGTGAACCTCGGTTGGGGGGCATGCATTCATAGCTTAGGATTCCCTTCGTGCCGACACAAGGGAGGGGGGCTGCTAGCTACTTTGCACTTTGCTAGGGTGAACCTCGGTTGGGGGGCATGCATTCATAGCTAGGATTCCCTTTGTGCCGACACGAGGGAGGGGGCTGCTAGCTACTTCGCAATTTGCTAGGGTGAACCTCGGTTGGGGGGCATGCATTAATAGCTTAGGATTCCCTTCGTGCCGACACGAGGGAAGGGGGGCTGCTAGCTACTTCGCACTTTGCTAGGTGAATGAACCTCGGTTGGGGGGGCATGCTTCATAGCTTAGGATTCCCTTCGTGCCGACACGAGGGAGGAGGGGGGCTGCTAGCTACATCGCACTTTGCTAGGTGAACCTCGGTTGGGGGGGAGGGGGCATGCATTCATAGCTTAGGATTCCCTTCGTGCCGACACGAGGGGGGTGTGGTGGCAAGAAATACCGTGCTCTTTGTGAGAGAGGTGCCACATCGAAGTTGCATTTGGTATTTGAAAACCAAACCACCCTTTTGATACATAAATTTGGTCCACATGCAAGTGTGTTCGTGTTCTGACCCTCTCCGTCGTCATTTTTCGCCAAATTTATGAACACTAGACAAGTCGGATGACGCAACAGACACGGTTCACTCAAACTAATCGTGTGCCACGCCGGTGCCCCTGTCACGCACACATCCACACAGTACATTGGGCTCCACGAGGCTCCCCCTCTCAAAAATATCTGCCCGCCTCGAGGGTTTTTCTGTTTCATAACACACGGTTGTTATCTCTGGACCGTGTGCGATGTTTCTTGTTCCCAATCCCGCCTGCATGCCTAGAAAATATCTACCCGCCTCGAGGTTTTTTCTGTTTCATAACACACGATTGTTATCTCCGGACTGTGTGCGATGTTTCTTGTTCCCAATCCCGCTGCACTAGAAAATATCAGCCCGCCTCGAGGGTTTTTCTGTTTCATAACACACGGTTGTTATCTCCGGACCGTGTGCGATGCACTATCATCAAAATTTTCAATAGCCCGGCATTTCACTCCCGCGTTTGACTCCCGCGTAGTAAAATTTTCAGTACCCGCGTCATTTCCTCAAACACCCCGCGCCCCCCTCCACACACACACCCCAAAACCTCCTCGGGCGTGCACACACACACACACACACACACATACCCTCCCTCGCTCGAAACCCTAGCAAGGTCCCCGCTGCCGCTGCCACCGCCGCCGCAAGGCCTCCATTGTCAACATCTGCCGGTTTGCCCGTGCAGCTTACCCACCGATCTCCGTACCCAAGCCACCCTGAGTTTCTTAGATGACGCCTGCCAAACACCCCCTTTCCCACAGATCCCCATCCCCCACTCCAAAGTGTCGCAGCCTAAGCCCGGCTACGCTTCCCGTGGAGCTTGAGGAGCGACTGGCCCAAAAGAGGTGTATAGCGGTCTCTTCGCCCGACGTCGTCGAGGAAGCTGACGGCCATTACTGGTGGCATGCACTCAAGCAGCGGGCTAGAGTATGCGGGCATGTCTCGGCCGCCGGCTACGACATTGAGGTCATCGACAGCGACGGCCTGAGGCGGGCTATGTCACAGGTTAAGTGGCCCACCCCCAACCCCTCGGGTTCAACCGCCATCGATCTCATCCATGGCCCCGCCGCTGATCTCGTCTAGCTCGCTGTCAACAATTTGCCATTCTACATCGCCATCGAGCCCCTTTTGTCATTTCTGAAGAACACGTTCTGCGACGCTGGCTTGGGATCCATAGCTTCCAAGTCAGACCTCATCGACGGCGACCACGAGGAGGGCACCCTCCCCGGCTCTTCCAAGGGGAAAGAGCCCATCTGCTCTTCCAAGGGGAAAGCGCCCGTCTGCGACATCCGGGAGGGCACCCTACAGCCATGCTCTTCCAAGGGGAAGGCGCCCATCTGCGACAACATGGAGCGCATCCAGGGTCCATGCTCTTCCCACGGGAACGAGCCCATCTGTGACAAGTGAGGAAATCCATGATTTGTTTTGCCGTGCCTCTTCATAGGGGGGAACCCATGATTTGTTTTGTCAAGTCCCTTTTGTAGTGTAGTGAGAATATGTCCAGTTTTAATTGCTATATCTGGTTGTTTGCAGTATGCCTTGTTTATTTTAGTTGTTCACAATGTGATGTTGTAACCCACGATGCGGCTATATCTCCCACGTGTCGAGGCACGACTTAGAGGCATAACCACATAGTGGTTTTGTCGCAAGAAGGGTCATCTTCACACAATCCCATGTAATGAACAAGAATGGGATAAAGAGTTGGCTTACAATCGCCACTTCACACAATACATAAATATATCTCATACATCATCCAAAATACAAACATATAGACCGGCTACGGTCAAGATCCAGATGAAAATAAGACAACTCCAAATGCTAGATCCCCGATCGTCCCAACTAGGCTCCACTACTGATCATCAGGAAAAGACACATAGTAACGACCACGTTCCTCGTCGAACTCCCACTTGAGATCGACCCCATCATCTGCACTGGCATCGTCGGCACTTGCAACTGTTTTGGTAGAATCTGTGAGTCACGAGGACTCAGCAATCTCACACCCGCGAGATCAAGACTATTTAAGCTTATAGGAAAGGGAGGTGTAAAGAGGTGGAGCTACAGCGGCAATGAGCATATATGGTGGCTAGCTTACGCAAAAGAGAGCGAGAAGAGAAGCAACGGAACGGTCGTCATCTAGCAATGACCAAGAAGTGATCCTGAACTCCTACTTACGTCATACATAACTCAGACCGTGTTCACTTCCCGGACTCCGCCGAGAAGAGACCATCACGGCTACACACGCAGTTGATGTATTTTAATTGGGTCAAGTGACAAGTTCTCTACAACCGGACATTAACAAATTCCCATCTGCCTCATAACCGCGGGCACGGCTTTCGAAAGATAATACCCTGCAGGGGTGTCCCAACTTAGCCCATCATAAGCTCTCACGGTCAACGAAGGATAAACCTTCTCCCGGAAAGACCCGATCAGTCTCGGAATCCCGGTTTACAAGACATTTCGACAATGGTAAAACAAGACCAGCAAAGCCGCCCGATGCGCCGACAAATCCCGATAGGAGCTGCACATATCTCGTTCTCAGGGCACACCGGATGAGACATCCTACGAGTAAAACCAGACCTCGAGTTTCCAGGAGGGGGCCCCGCAGTCTACTCAGTTCGGACCAACACTCGAAGGAGCACTGGCCCGGGGGGGTTAAAAGTAAAGATGACCCTCGGGCTCGCGAAAACCCGGGGGAAAAGGCTTAGGTAGCAAATGGTAAAACCAAGGTTGGGCCTTGCTGGAGGAGTTTTATTCAAGGCGAACTGTCAAGGGGGTCCCATAAATCACCCAACCGCGTAAGGAATGCAAACTCAAGGAACATAAACCCGGTATCTCAGAAACTAGGGCGGCAAGAGTGGAACAAAACACCAGGCATAAGGCCGAGCCTTCCACCCTTTACCAAAAATATATAGATGCATTAATTAAATAAGAGATATTGTGATATCCCAACATATCCATGTTCCAACATGGAACCAACTTCAACTTCACCTGCAACTAGCAACGCTATAAGAAGGGCTGAGCAAAAGCGGTAACTTAGCCAAACAACGGTTTGCTAGGAAAGGATGGTTAGAGGCTGACATGGCAAAATGGGTGACATGATATAGCAAGTGATAGGTAGCGTAGCATGGCAATAGAGCGAACAACTAGCAAAGCAAAGATAGAAGTGATTTCGAGGGGTGGTCATCTTGCCTGCAAGGTTCTCAGCGTTGTCGAAAGCTTGATCCTCGTAAGCGTACTCAACGGGTTCCTCGTACACGAACTCGTCTCCCGGCTCTACCCAAGACAAGAACACAAACAAGAGGAACCACAATCAACAACGAGAAATGCACAAGCAACATGATGCAAAACATGTATGATATGCAAGATATGATATGCGATGCATATGCGTGCTCCGGAAGGAAAATGATGAACAAGGCAGTAACTTGGCAAACCAAGCATGCCACTGGAAAGGTGAGATGATTTCGGTCGAAATCGATATAAAGATCACGGAAACGGATGCACGGTTTGCAAATGGCAAGCAAAACAAGAATGACACGAATCTGCGATTAACAGCATGATAGCACTTAAAATGCAACAAGTAGCAATGCTACAACACTCCAACATAGCAACAAAGCATATGACAGTAATCTACAGGAGATGCTTGACAAAAGATGAACACTGAGCTACGGCTGGATCACAACATACCAAGCTCAAACAAGCATGGCAAAAGTGCAAAAGATAACAGGATCACAGACTTAGTGAAAAACTGGACATGGCAGAAAACAGCATCAGGTAGCAATGTTCAGAGCACGAAATCAACATGCTACAGGAACTTAACATAGCAAAACAAGGCATGGTAGTGTTCTACTAAATGCATATGACAAAAGTCCCTTACTGACCATAAACCAAAAAGGACCAGAAGATATGATGGCAAGCATGTGAACATAGCAAGTTTCGTTATCAGGTTTCAGACTTAGCAGAAAACAGAGCATGGCAGAAATAATAATATGAAGGCCTCTTTGTGAGCTTGATGCACTCACTACAGAGCAATGCATGACAAAACAAGCATACCTACAGTAAGATGGCATGTTTATGAAGCTAACCATGGCAAGAACAATTGCATAGCATGTATGGATCAACTACAATAAGCTTGGCAAAAATGAATATCATGTTAAGAATCTGCCAGAAATATTTTATAGCAAAAGTAGAGCAAGATTGAGTCATGCTATGGTACTCCATAATTGCAAACAAGGGCAGGAATGGTTCAATTACAACTATATCTACAAAACATCCTTACTGAACATCTTCAAAATATGCACGGATCTCTCTGTGGCATCAAGTTTACATGGCAACAAAATGACAGCAGACGAGGACTTAGAGAAATCACTAAGTCCCTGAAATCAGAAACATTACGGAGCCTACTTTGCATGATTGTGCTAGTCACCACAGAGATCAAAAAAATACATGGCATACACCCTTGGAAAGATGGCATGGCATACAAAAAAACACATGTAGAGCTCATGCCCATAAGATGCACAGATTAAATGATACAAAAATGACAAATCACCAAGTTCTGATAAGAACCAGCAGATAACAGCAACTAGCCCTCTTGAAACAGAGATTTGGGCATCAAGATGACCTCTAATGAACATGGTGAAATTGAACAAAATGAAGAGAATCACGATACGAACAATTTGACATATTACACGCGCGAATCGGAGCTACATGCAAGGAGTTATGCATTGAGGAACATGAGCACTTGCTGTAAAAGAAAAATACTTGGAAGAATTTTGGAATCGGGAAAAGTCAACCTCACGGTACCAGATCGGGATCTGGATCGAGGCACTGGCTCGGGCACGGGCTCGGTCGTCGCCGGAGTTGGAGCTCGCCGTGGCTCCGCTCGAAGGAGGAGGAGAGGAGGCCGGCGGGGAAGGAGGAGACCGGAGGGGGCGGCGCGGAGGCGGAGGAGGAGGCGTCGGGCGGCGCGGCGACGCGGGCGCCGGCGGGCTCGGGCGCCGGCAGGCACGGCGGCCGGCGGCAGCGACCGGCGAGCTGGAAGACGGCGGCGTGCGCGGGGCTGGCGGCGCGCGGAGGCGCGTGCGGGAGGGCGCGGCGACGGGCCGGGAGGGCCGCGGGTGGGCCCCGACGGGCCGGCGCGGTACGGGCGGCGGCGGGACACGTGGCGCAGCGGGGTTCGCTGTGGCCGGCGGCGCGGTTCTGTCCGGCGCGGGCGGACACGTCCGGCGCGCGGAGGGACGAAGGCTAGGGTTTCGACTGCGTTTGTATACGGGATGCCTCACATATAAATAGGTAGAGGGAGCTAGGAGGCTCCAAATGAGGTGCGGTTTTCGCCCACACGATCGTGATCGAACGACCTAGAGCATGGAAGAGAGTTTGGTGGGTTTTGGGCTGGTTTTGAGGGGGGGTTCTTGCTGGACACTCAAATGGACTTTGCGGATGCCCGGTTAACCGTTGGAGTACCAAACGACCTCCAAATTGAACGAAACTTGACAGGTGGTCTCCGGGTGGTATAATAAGGCCACTTTGCAAGCCTCGGTCCATTCTGAGAAAGTTTGACACCCGCACACGAAAGAAAGCAAGAGGGGTGCACCGGAGGAGATAGGAGCGCCGGATTGCAAAACGGACAACGTGGAAAATGCTCGGATGCATGAGACGAACACGTATGCAAATGCAATGCACATGATGACATGATATGAAAATGCATGACATGAAAAAATGCAAAACGAAAAACAAAACCCGACCACGGAGGGAATATCATATCACATAGCCGAAAATGGCAAGAGTCGGAGTTACAAATATGGCAAGTTACATGCGGGGTGTTACAGATGCTCTATATGTGCGATTATTTACTCTGCAGTACATTTCATCAATCCAGTTTTAAACATACCGATAGGAATGCATATATTTGATTGATGTTAAGTCTGCTATAGCTAGCATATGCCTCTTTTAAAGTTTTTTGATTGTTCGATTGTTTGTAGTTAGCATATGTCCAGTTTCAAATGCTATCTTTGGTTCTTCGTAGTATGTCTTGTTTATTTCGGTTATTCACAACGTGATGTTCTATATGTGCAAGTATGAACTGCACAGTTCAATTTCATCAGTACCAGTTTCAACAATACCACTATGAATGACTACATTTGGTTGCTGCATCTTGTAGTTAACACGCCTTTCCATTTTTATTTAACAATAACCAGTGTACTTAGACCGGCACAATACCAGTTTGAATGACTATGTTTGCTTGTTGTTAAATGTTAGGCCTGTTGCAGTTAGCACACCTTTCCACTTGTTTTGCTTTACTAGCGTGCTTAAACCTGCACACTAAAGCTATCTTTTGGAGATTATTTTGTCTGCCATGCATAATTTTGGTTGATGCTTAGCCTATTGTGCTTAACATGCTTCTCGATGTACCTACACAGGACAATTTTGGGAACGACTGCTGTTTTCCATCAAGGTTACTTTCATCCCATGGTTTATATCTGCTCACTGTTCAGGATATCGGTAGCTGGTACCATATAGGCCGGCGGTTATAAGGGGCTAATCGGTGAATCAGACTTTTAACTGAATATATCTGCAACCCATTTTTCGTTAGGTTAACTAGGGCCATATGTAATATGTCTGAGGCTACATAGCAACACGCACTATACTTAATGTCTAAATATGCAATCCTAGGCTACATAGCAACAAGGAAGAGTGTTACATTAATGTTCTAATGATGTCTAGATATACGTAGAAGAGCAGCAGCAACAACAACAACAAAGCCCTTTTTGGATACTCAACTTAGCAGAGGTTAGAGTTAGTTTCTAGCTCATGACTAACCCTGAACTAACTCCATCCAAAGAGTTGTTTGGATGGCAGGGTTAGATTGATAACAAATGCACTAGGAGAACTAGCTCCAATTAGCACCTCTTGGGTTGCATAGTTTTTTTGGGTGGGTTATAGATGCAACTAGCTCAAACTAGCCCTCATGTTTAGATATACTTTAGGGCTATTTGAGCCCGAACTAGCTCAAACTAACTGTAACCCATGGATACAGTAGCAGTTAATCAGCCGATAATTTGTAAGAATGCACTAAACTCCTTCTGGCCGATAATATAAGATGTTAATTCATCTAATATGTGAGTATATTGGATGTTATAAGATACTCCCTCCGTTCCTAAATATTTATCTTTTTAGAGATTTCAAATGGACTACCACATACGGATGTATATAGACATATTATAAAAGAGTGTTGTACTACATCATTGTGCAATTGTTGTTTAGCTTCTAATATTAACTTGGTGCTTTTAGGTACATATGTCATTGGTAAAGATCCGCGCTTCGACCATTTCTGCGTATGGGGCAATGAGATATCAATGAACCAGCATCAAGTGAGGAAGCTGATAAAGATTGTTAGTAAAATGGATCCAGAGATGGCAATTAAACTATTTGTTTACACTTTATCCAAGACAACAGCGAACTGCAGGATGGTAAGTAAGAACTCTGCAGCCTTCTTTTTACTACCCATAATGAGTTGTGTTAGATGACAATGTCTGAATCTTTTTCCTTGGCAGTGGTTGCCAAAGCAGTTTACTCAAGATTACCTCTCAAACTACATGATTGGTGGGCATGCAAAGGTTAAAGTATTTCTACCAGAACACGATGATTATCTAGATGTTTTCATGAAGACCGTGAAGGATGGGCGGTCGGCCATCACAAGGGATTGGACTAGAGTCGTGCGTGCCTTCTGCATGGAGGAGGGCACAATATGGGCATTCTGCTTCACCTTGTTCAGCAACCAGAATATATTTCGCCTCTTTCTTTACCGTCTTTAATAGTACAAGTATACAACTATGGTTCACCATCCTTTATTTGGTTCTTACGTAATTCTTGAACATATGTACCTATGAATCGAATAATGCATTGGTTGTTTGAACCTGATGGATATGAATAAAGCTGTAGCATACATTCAAATTCAAATTCAAATCTGGTACAATTTGAAAAAGCAACAATTAAATTACGGTGAAATTACGCTCGCCAGGTTGTTACGGCACACAGGTTGGTAAAACACAAACGTTTGCGATATGCACCATAATCCGAGACGGTTCGCAGAGAGGAAACATGTGCAAGCATGCACACAGTTGCCGGTTGCAAAGCATGTGCGATGTCAGACAATATCACAAACGGTGTGGGCAAACTAAACGTTTGTGTTAGTTGCCTTATCGTACACGATTCGCAACCATGAACTATTTCTGATGAATTATGCATCGTAAATGTTGCACCACAGAATAGCATGTGTGATAGTTGTCGTGTACGACGATGTTACGACGGTCCGACGTTTCGTAATCCTGTCTGACACTCATACGACGATTAGCTAATCTTCTTAACAGTGAACCATTTGTAATGGGCCGCGCATCATACATGTTCTATAATAGTGAACCGTTTGTGATGGGCCGCGCATCGTAAATGTAGCACCAAAGAATACCGACCGCGATGGCAATGCGAGCAGAAACGAGTAGGAGTACTGTAGGGGCCCTATCCCTGACGATTTCTGGGTCGCGTGGGAAGGACCCCCCCCCCTATCGCCCACACTCACTTGGCGACGGTTCCAAATGCCGTCCCGGAAAGGGGTTAAAAATTGTTTGTTTAGGACCGACGCGTACCAGTGATTGAAAAAGTTCAATATGGATTAGTCCAAGAAGGGGTTCTTGCCTGTATTGCAAGGTGTGAGATTGAGCACAGCTCAATGCCCGACCTCGGCAGAAGACAGAGAAAAGATGAGTGTCATCCCCTATGCCTCAGCCATAGGCTCTATTATGTATGCCATGCCGTGTACGAGACCTGATGTGAAGCTTGCCATAAGTTTGGTAGGGAGGTACCAAAGTGATCCTGGTATGGAACACTGGACAGTGGTCAAGAATATCCTGAAGTACCTGAAAAGGACTAAGGATATGTTTCTCGTTTATGGAGGTGACGAAGAGCTCGTCGTAAAGGGTTACATCGATGCTAGCTTCGACACAGATCTGGATGACTCCAAGTCACAAACCGGATACGTGTACATTTTGAATGGTGGGGCAGTCAGCTGGTGTAGTTGCAAGCAAAGCGTTGTGGCGGGATCTACACGTGAAGCGGAGTACATAGCTGCCTCGGAGGCAGCACAGGAAGCAGTCTGGATGAAGGAGTTCATCACCGACCTAGGAGTTATTCCCATTGCGTTGGGCCCGATGAATCTCTTATGTGATAACACTGGAGCTATTGCCCTTGCCAAGGAGCCCAGGTTTCACAAGAAGACCAGGCACATCAAGTGTCGCTTCAACTCCATTCGCGAATATATTCAAGATGGAGACATAGATATTTGTAAAGTACATACGGATCTGAATGTCGCAGATCCGTTGACTAAACCTCTTCCACGAGCAAAACATGATCAACACCAGAACTCTATGGGTGTTCGATTCATCACTCTAGATTATTGACTCTAGTTCAAGTGGGAGACTGTTGGAAATATGCCCTAGAGGCAATGATAAAATAGTTATTATTGTATTTCCTTGTTCATGATAATTGTCTATTGTTCATGCTATAATTGTATTAACTGGAAACTGTAATACATGTGTGAATACATAGACTAAAACATGTCCCTAGTGAGCCTCTAGTTGACTGGCTCGTTGATCAATAGATGGTTGTGGTTTCCTGGCCATGGACATTGGATGTCATTGATAACGGGATCACATCATTAGGAGAATGATGTGGTGGACAAGACCCAATCCTAAGCATAGCACAAGATCGCATAGTTCATTTGCTAGAGCTTTTCTAATGTCAAGTATCGTTTCCTTAGACCATGAGATTGTGCAACCCCCGGATACCGTAGGAGTGCTTTGGGTGTATCAAACGTCACAACGTAACTGGGTGACTATAAAGGTGCACTACAGGTATCTCCGAAAGTGTCTGTTGGGTTGGCATGAATTGAGACTGGGATTTGTCACTCCGTATGACGGAGAGGTAACTCTGGGCCCACTCGGTAATGCATCATTATAACGAGCTCAATGTGACTAAGGAGTTAGCCATGGGATCCTGCGTTATGGAACGAGTAAAGAGACTTGCCGGTAACGAGATTGAACGAGGTATAGAGATACCGACGATCGAATCTCGGGCAAGTAACATACCGATGGACAAAGGGAATTGTATACAGGATTGATTGAATCCCCGACATCGTGGTTCATCCGATGAGATCATCGTGGAACATGTGGGAGCCAACATGGGTATCCAGATCCCGCTGTTGGTTATTGGCCGGAGAGATGTCTCGGTCATGTTTGCATGGTTCCCGAACCCGTAGGGTCTACACACTTAAGGTTCGGTGACGCTAGAGTTGTTATGGGAAATTGTATGTGGTTATTGAAGGTTGTTCGGAATCTCGGATGAGATCCCGGATGTCATGAGGAGTTCTGGAATAGTCCGCAGGTAAAGATTTATATATGGGAAGTCCAGTTTCAGTCACCGGAATGGTTTCGGGGGTTATCGGTATTGTACCGGGACCACCGAAAGGTGTCCGGGGGTCCACCGGGTGGGGCCACCTGCCCCGGAGGACTTAATGGGCTGAATGTGGGAGGGAACCAGCCCCCTAGTGGGCTGGTGCGCCCCCCAAGGGCCCAAGGCGCCTAGGGTTGGAAACCCTAAGGGGAGGGGCGCCTCCCACCTTGCTTGGGGGGCAAGTCTTCCCCTCCTAGCCGCCGCCCCCCCTCTAGATGCATCTAGGGGGGCCGACCCCCTCTTCCCTTCCCCCTATAAATAGTGGGGGGAGGGCAGTCACACCCCTTCCCTGGCGCAGCCCTCCCCCCTCCAACTCCTCCTCCTCCTCCGTAGTGCTTGGCGAAGCCCTGCAGGAGAACCGCAAGCTCCACCACCATGCCGTCGTGCTGCCGGAGTTTTCCCTCAACTTCTCCTCTCCCCTTGCTGGACCAAGAAGGAGGAGACGTCCCCGAGCTGTATGTGTATTGAACACGAAAGCCGTCCGTTCGGCGCTAGATCGGATCTTCCGCGATTTGAATCGCCGCGAGTACGACTCCATCAACCGCATTCTTGTAACGCTTCCGCTTAGCGATCTTCAAGGGTATGCAGATGCACTCCCTCTCTCTCGTTGCTAGCATGTCCTAGATTGATCTTGGTGACACGTAGGAATTTTTTTGAATTGTTACTACATTCCCCAACAACCCTACCCCCTGGGCGCGCCCTTCACCCTTGTGGCCGCCTCGTGGCTCTTCTGACTTGCACTCCAAGTCTCCTGGGTGTCTTCTGGTCCAAGAAAAATCATCGCGAAAGTTTTATTCCGTTTGGACTCGTTTGGTATTCCTTTTCTGCGAAACTCTAAAACAAGGAAAAAAAACAAAAACTGGCACTGGGCTCTAGGTTAATAGGTTAGTCCCAAAAATCATATAAAATAGCATATTAATGCATATAAAACATCCAAAACAGATAATATAATAGCATGAAACAATAAAAAGTTATAGATACGTTGGAGACGTATCACCTATCCAATTAGGACTAAATTCATAACCAAAGCAAATTACCATGCTGTCTAGAGACTCTCAAAATAATATAAGTGAAGCATGAGAGTTCAATAATTTCTACAAAAGCCACCACCGTGCTCCAAAAAGATATAAGTGAAGCACTAGAGCAAAATTCCTAGTTCAAAAGATATAAGTGAAGCACATAGAGTATTCTAATAAATTACGATTAATATGTGTCTCTCCCAAAAGGTGTGTACAGCAAGGATGATTGTGGTGAACTAAAAAGCAAAGACTCAAATCATACAATACGCTCCAAGCAAAACACATATCATGTGGTGAATAAAAATATAACCTCAAGTAAAGTTACCGATAGACGAAGACGAAAGAGGGGATGCCTTCCGGGGTATCCCCAAGCTTAGGCTCTTGGTTGGCCTTGAATATTACCTTGGGGTGCCTTGGGCATCCCCAAGCTTAGGCTCTTGCCACTCCTTATTCCATATTCCATCAAATCCTTACCCAAAACTTGAAAACTTCACAACACAAAACTCAACAGAAAATATCATAAGCTCCGTTAGTATAAGAATATAAATAACCACTTTTGGTACTGTTGTGAACTCATTCTTTATTTATATTGGTGTAATATCTATTGTATTCCAACTTCTCCATGGTTCATACCCCCCGATACTACCCATAGATTCAACAAAATAAGCAAACAACACATAGAAAACAGAATCTGTCAAAAATAGAACAGTCTGTAGTAATCTGTAACTCTCGAATACTTCTGTAACTCCAACAATTCTGAAAAAATAGGACAACCTGGGCAATTTGTTTATTAATCTTCTGCAAAAAGAATCAATATTTTATCATGCTTCTTTTAAAAATAAGAATTGGTTTTCCTGAGCGCAAAAGTTTCTGTTTTTTCAGCAAGATCAAATCAACTATCACCGTAAGCCATCCCAAAGGTCTTACTTGGCACAAGCACTAGTTAAAACACAAAAACACATCTAACCAGAGGCTAGATGAATTATTTATTGAAAAACAGAAGCAAAAAGCAAAGAGCAAAAATAAAATTGGGTTGCCTCCCAACAAGCAGTATTGTTTAACGACCTTAGCTAGGCATAAAAACACAAATAGATCTATGTATTGTCATCTCCCCCCTTCTGGACGTAAAGAGAGAATTTCTTGTCCAGAGCATTTATCTTTCTATTTTGTGAAAGCACATGGCCATTAATAGTAGAAGAAAGATTAAGCACTCTTCGAAAATTTGCATCCAAACTAGCCTTCATCTCTTTGATTATTTCATTTTGATAAAAGCACATAAGAGTAGTTGATTCAACACTTTCACCTTTGGAGTGCCCAAATATGGTTTTCATCTTTTCATAAGTATCAAAGGCATCTCCTCCAAGAAATCCATTTTCAAATATGGAATCCAAAACTTGTTTAAGAGAAAGAGGCAAACCAACATAAAAGCTTTTCAAGTATATCTTAATATGGTGTTGAGGCACATGGCTAGCTTGAATCCTCAATAGTCTGTCCCAAGCATATCTTAAAGATTCATCGAGCAAATAACGAAAGATTTCGGGATCATCTTCATCAAAATTGTTTAGACTTTCCTTAGCAACATCGTAAGGTCTTTACATAGCATCATTATTTATGAGCTTAGAAAGGACAGAGGGGTTGTCCAAAGCATTAAAACTCGGAAGAAAACCTTTAGCCCTTTTTAGGTCAGCCATAGCGATAGAAAGACGGACTTAGGCAAATAAGTGAACGGCGAAAGAAAAGGCAAATCTTTTCAAAAAAAAATTAGAAGTGGGGGAGAGGAAAACGAGAGGCAAAGGGCAAATAATGTAATGCAAGAGATGAGAGTTTTATGATGGGTACTTGGTATGTCTTGACTTGGCGTAGATATCCCCGGCAACGGCGCCAGAAATTCTTCCTGCTACTTCTTGATCTTGTGTTGGTTTTTCCCTTGAAGAGGAAAGGGTGATGCAGCAAAGTAGAGATAAGTATTTCCCTCGGTTAGAGAACCAAGGTATCAATCCAGTAGGAGACAACGCACAAATCACCAATACCTGCACAAAGAATCAAACAACTTGCACCCAACGTGATAAAGGGGTTGTCAATCCTTCACGGTCACTTGCAAAAGTGAGATCTGGTAGAGATAGATAAATAAAACTAAACAAAAGATAAACTATTTTTGGGTTTTTTGGTTTATAGATCGGAAAGTAAAAGATTGCAAAATAGTAGATCGGAAACTTATATGATGGAAAATAGACCCGGGGGCCATAGGTTTCACTAGAGGCTTCTCTCAAGATAGCAAATAGTACGGTGGGTGAACAAATTACTGTCGAGCAATTGATAGAAAAGCACAAAGTTATGATGATATCTAAGGCAATGATTATGAAATATAGGCATCACGTCCGTGTCAAGTAGACCGAAATGATTTTGCATCTACTACTATTACTCCACACATCGACCGACTCCTGCCTGCATCTAGAGTATTAAGTTCATGAAGAACAGAGTAACACATTAAGTAAGATGACATGATGTAGAGGAATAAACTCAAGCAATATGATGTAAACCCCATCTTTTTATCCTCGATGGCAACAATACAATACGTGTCTTGCTGCCCCTACTGTCACTAGGAAAGGACACCGCAAGATTGAACCCAAAGCTAAGCACTTCTCCCATTGCAAGAAAAACCAATCTAGTTGGCCAAACCAAACCGATAATTCGAAGAAAATTACAAAGATATCAAATCATGCATAAAAGAATCCAGAGGAGATTCAAATAATATTCATAGATAAGCTGATCATAAATCCACAAATCATCGGATCTCGACAAACACACCGCAAAAGAAGATTACATTGGATAGATCTCCAAGAACATCAAGGAGAACATGGTATTGATAATCAAAGAGAGAGAAGAAGCCATCTAGCTACTAGCTATGGACCCGTAGGTCTGACGTAAACTACTCACGCTTCATCGGAAGGGCAATAGAGTTGATGTAGAAGCCCAGTGTGATCGAATCCCCCTCCGGCAGGATGCCGGAAAAGGCCCCTAAAAGGGATCTCACAGGAACAGAAGGTTGCGGCGGTGGAAAAGTGTTTTCGTGGATGCTTCTGGTGGTTTGGGAATATATGTGAATATATAGGAGGATGATCTAGGTCAGGGGGTCACCGAGGGGCCCACAAGTTAGGGGGCGCGCCCTACCCCCCTGGGCGCGCCCTCCGCCCTTGTGGCCACCTCGTGGCTCTTCTGACTTGCACTCTAAGGCTCCTAGGTGTCTTCTGGTCCAAGAAAAATCACCGCGAAGGTTTTATTCCGTTTGGTATTCGTTTTCTGCGAAAGAAAAAAACAGAAACTCGCACTGGGCTCTAGGTTAATAAGTTAGTCCCAAAAATAATATAAAATAGCATATTAATGCATACAGAACATCCAAAATAGATAATATAATAGCATGGAACAATAAAAAATTATAGATACGTTGGAGACATATAAGTCATGCATGCTGATATGCGGTAGCTGTTCGGGCCAAAAAAGCCCAAAACCGCACATCGGTCAATTTTTTTCCAAGGATGTTTTAGGGGATCTACTAGAGATGCTCTTAGGCCAACTCAACGCCGGCCTCTAAAATATCAGCATGTGAATAGTGATACTCAAAATTATAGCATATCAAATATTCAGTGAGTGAAAGTATTGAATTGAGACACTGGTTCAAAGAAAAATATTATAATCCAACTAAATTTTGAAATGGTATAGTAGTACAAACTTGAATTCAACTCGCACATATGTTCTAACTGTCCCCTTTAAGCACCATACATGCTTAATTAGATCTTTATTAAGCTTCTCATGAGTTGCTCGATGACGATTTTGTTGATGCATTTGAATAAACTCATCAAGTGTGGCCGAACTTTGAAAGTTGGATAGGATCATCCATGTTCTCAAATCCCAGACCTCCGACAACATCTTCACCCTCATCCTCCATGATCATGTTGTGCATGATCACACAACATGTTATCACCTCCCATAAGGTCTGTGGATCCCATGTTTTTGTAGGTTCTCGAACAACTACAAAACATGCTTCTCTCTCCGCAGGCACGCTTAGCACCGAAAAAAGAAGGGATTGTCAACCCGCACACCACCAGGCCCTAGTCTCCGCGGCCTCGCACCGCCGGCAATGGCCTTCGACGCTCGTCGTCGTTGCCCTGCATCATCGCCGCATCTCGCCATCGTTGTCTTGCACAAAAAAGCTTGTTGTAGCATTGCTTCTCGCCGGTCCCAGAAAATTGTTTGCCAATCTCAGCTTGTCGTCTCGCCACTCCCAGCAAATGGCAACAAACCGTTGCAGCTTTTGCAGACACCAGTTGAAGCTTTCGCCACTGATGGTCGTAGCTTTCGTGGCCGACGGTCGCAACTTTCCTTGTCGCGTGACGCCCCGTCGACAACCTAGTAACTCCCCCATCATCGTGTTGTAGCATCGTGGTAGCCGGTTCCAGCAACCAACGCAATCGGTCCTAGCAGACCATGTCACTGATTCCATCGTATGGCAGTCTGCTCCCCAACGAACGGTGCCATCAGCTCCAGCATACGGTGTCGTCGGTCGCAACATCGCCGGAGGCTGGTCCCAGCAAACCATGTCACCGGTTCCAGCATGTGGCGCGTAGGTTCCCAACAGACGATGTCGTTGGTTCCATCATACGGTGCCGCTGGTTGCAACATCACCGAAGGCCGGTTCTAGCATCATCGACAGATGGTTCCAGCAAACGTCGCTCATGATAACTTGCGAAATACGACGCACCAGTTTTTCTCCAAGGAATAAAAGAAGCGCCACTTGCAGTCATTTGTGCACATGGATTAAAATGACACCAGAGTTGATTGTATGTTTCTTTCAGCATGACTACAATATGCTTCGAACAATGAATATATAGTGATTTAACACCTTACAAAAGTTTACAGATGGAGTATATCAAAATTGAAGAAGAAGAAAAAAGAATGAATACGGCAAGCTCCCGTTTACTAAAGAAAAAAATACTCTCTCCGTCCGGAAATGTAATTTGATAGTGTAAACAATGGTCTTATATTTTAGGACGGACGGAGTACTATATAGACAAATCACTAAGCTATGGATTCAAGAAAACTAAAAAAAAACACTTCCCTCGAAAAATGAAGAAAAAGAATAAAAACGCTAGGCAAAATATGATCAACATTATCAGAAAAGCCCCTGAGATTATCTGGAAGGTAGCAGGCTACCAGTTTTTGTCCTCGAGTCTTTTCTTATGCAACACAACTCCAGACTTTATTCACAGACACCCTTGGAACGTCACGAATTTGAAAAGCCCATACCCTTCCCTCCCCAAATCATCGCACACGAAACCGAAGGATCCGGCAGTTGACTCCTCCCCCAATCAGGCCAGCCGGACGCTCCACGCCGGCCGCCATGGGCTCCACAGCGACCGGACCCGAGCTCGCGGCGTCCCACGACGACGAGGAGGCGGCTCCCCTCGTCTCCGCCGCCGGAGACGGCCGCCGCGGCGCAGGCACAGCGTCGCAGACCCGCGACCTCCACCTCCTCAGCCTGGCCTTCTTCTTCGTCTTCCTCGCCTACCACGCCGCCCAGAACCTCCAGAGCACCGTCAACACGGTACGCATCCTCCCATCTCAAGAATTCCCCGGCGCACGCGCGCACGCTCGGCCGGACGTGACCGTCGGTGGCGTGGCGATATGACTGATTGGCGCCGGCCGCACGGGCTCTCGCACGCAGGACGGCAATTTGGGGTCGATATCGCTGGGCTTGCTGTACACGTCGTTCACGGCGTTCTCGGTGGTGGGTTCGCCGGTGGTGCGGGGGATGGGGTCCAGCCGGGCGCTCGTGCTCGGCACCTCCGGCTACCTCCTCTTCATCGCCGCCAACCTCGCCCCCTCCTGGTATGTACGCTACCACCAAGCCGCTAGCTCCGATTGCTTCTGCTGTAATTTCTCCGTCCTTGGTAGAGTATATTCCTGGCGGCTCCGACACATCTCGAGCTGACTGAATCTGTGGCGAAGATTCATCCGAGTGACAGTGGAATTTGGCGGTGTAGGGTACAGTACAAAATAGGGGAACACATAGGTGGTAAAATGACAAATCTACTAACTTGCCGGCTCAGCATTTGCTTTCCACTATGGCGACGTCCCTTTCGTGCTTGCCGTGCAAGCAAAATGAAATGCGTGCCCCTGCACCACGCCCAATGTAGCTGCATAATCTGATCGACACGCCAATTTCAGTTTGTTCTGAATGGGAGTAAAAAACTCACCGGAAAAAAGATGTTTGATATGTGCAACAAAACGCCACCAAATACAAATATGAGGCGGGGCGACCATCTGCCGCTTGTTGAGCGAGCAGCGAGGTATGCTTCTTCTCCCCTTAATCTTGGGAGCTCCACGCCATAGCCACGTCAACCCACCTCGCCGGGCCTGCCCACGCCCACCTCTGCCCACGAACAATGAGGGTTGATGGCTATTGTCGCCAACATTGCCGGTTGGCGCCTTCCCATGACCATCCCTAAGTCCGTGGGTCATAGGTTTTCCCTATCTGAAGACATTTTTTTTTAGCGAAGTGTCCAAAAAAAATTTAACGAGATAGGCAGTGAAATCTTTTCCTATCTCTTTCCCTTCTCTCGGCCCTCCGGCTTGGCCCTTCTCCGTGTAGATAGTCGACACTTGGAAAATGAAAGGAATATGAAGAAAATGAGGAAAAGCAACAAGGTGGACAATGGCCTACGAGAGTCAAGAGTGTCACTACATCCGAGTGTTTGAACCGAAGAACATAAGAGGGGAGCGTCTCGGGTCAAACTAACAAGTGCACCTTAGTATATGGTCTTTGTGAGATTTGTATTGTTTTTCTTCATTGTTTTTCTTATTCATAGTTTAAATGGATGTATGCATCAACCACCACAGAGGCAGAAGTTGATCGCCTTTTTTGAGAAAAATGAGAATTTGCACTTCACTCATTTTTGTAAGAAAAATATATACACCCAATTTTGGTTTAAATCTTGTAACATTTTGGCTCATTTCATATCGAGATGGACGCCGAATAACTAGCGGATATTTTCGGCCTGCGCTTGTCCGGTTGTAGTTGGAGTCTTGGAACAGAACAGCTTGGTCGGCAGCAGCCATGCGCGCCTGCCGCCACTTTTTTTTAAAGATCCGATCAGATGTGCCACCTGACAAGTGGAGCCGTTGGAGTACGCATACGATACGAGGATTACCCAAACAGCAGCTGGATATGTACGTAAATAGACAAAAGCTTTATGTCCATCGGCGGCAGCATTGGATACGAAGCAAGTTCCAACCACCGTCGCCGTCAGTCGTCACCTTGCAGAAGCTCCAAGCAGGATACCAACAAGGTGTGCAGGCCAGGATCTGAATGCTTTATGTGCTTATATAAGTGCATCGTGGATCTTAAGCTATGACACGGCGGGCGGAGCGATTAATAACCTAAGTAAACAGGGTCGCGATGTTGTCGATGGATCCGTGTCACCATCCTAAGTTGGACCATCAAGTTTTCTTTATGGAAAAAAGTTGGACCATTAAGTTGGCTGTAAAGGCCTGCCATGCACCCATGGTCTCAAGTTGAGTATTACTTTCTTTGTTCGAAATTACTCTAGTTGTCACTCGAGCGAATGTATCTAGCACTAAATTCCGGACGGAGTGAGTAGATTATTTGGATGATTCGAGTTTTGTGGTTATAGTGAAGTGGAGTTATTTCCAGACACGCAGATCCTCTAGCTCCACGTGTATCTCCCCTACACTCACATGGCATGGATAAAAAAAAATCTTTCTCAACAGACGGCAGATACACCAACAATGCAGAGACAGTGATCGCCGGAAAGATCAGAACAAAAATGGCACACGGCCAAGAAAACGGCAGCAAGATGGCAGGCGCGCACGGCCAAGTAGTTCCCGGCAGCCACGGTCTACGGCTAGCAAGACGAGCCACTGCCACGCGGGCCCACGCGACGCCTAGTTCTCTCCGCTCGCTCGCTCGCCGGCCGCCTTCTCCTTTTAACAAAGGAGCGACCGCAGCATAAAAAGCTTCTACAGGCGCCACTCTCGCGCCCAGCTCCCGCACTTTCCCCTCGCGCTGCTTCTAGAAGCCAACCGCGATGGACGCCCGCCGCGACGACGAGGAGGCGGCGGCGGCGCCGCTCCTGGCCGCGCCCGCTCCGAGGAGCCACGCCGCCGACGTGCACGTCCTCTCCGCCGCGTTCGTGTGCTTGTTCTCCGCCTACAGCGCCGCCCAGAACCTCCAGAGCACCGTCAACGACGTACGCGCACCTCCCTCCCTCTTTCCCCGCGTCGATCTCGCTCGGTTCGAGCCTGATGGGGATCCTGGCTGCAGGAGGGCGACTTGGGCACCGTCTCCATGGGGGTGCTCTACACCTCCTTCACGCTCTTCGCGGTCGCGGCGTCGCCCGTGGTCAGGTGGCTGGGCGCCAGCCGCGCGCTCGTCATCGGCACCAGCGGCTATCTGCTCTTTATCCTCGCCAACCTGGTCCCGACATGGTGCGTACCGTCACGAGTCGCACAGTCGGACAGACTCTCTGACATGATAATGCGGCACTGGTCTGTATAACAGTGTTTGGTTTGGATGCTTGGTCCCTGCTTGATAGAATGCCTGCCTAGACAATGTTCATTCCCCTGAAAGAAGTTCAATTAAGTTAGAACAGAAGTGTCAATTTTATTCGATAATTTGTTGTCTCGTCATGTGATTTTTTGTTCGTAGTTGAGACGTTGATTATAGTCAATTGATTTTCATTGGCTGCAAAACCCCCCCTGATTGCAATTTGAATTGTGAGAAGTTTAGGCACTTTGACCTTGTTAATAAGATCATGGATTCGAATTCTTTCCGTGCTCATTGATTCGTCAGGGCTGAACTTCAGTTGAAGCCTAATTAGTTGTTGCGCTGATTTTGGACCAGAACCTTAGCTCTTGCATCACGTAGAGGCTTTGCATTATGGCCAAGTTTACCAGGTCGTACATTGTGCATACAAATCATTCTATATGTCGAACAACACAATGAGCCGATGCCCTGTTTAGCTGGAGTAATGAAAATTCTCAACTAACCCAAATAGCTAATTCAGTGAAGTGTTTGCTGGTAACAACCTCATATTAATCACAAATGGCTTTTGGCCCTTGATGTGTTCCATAATCCGGTAAAAAAAATTTAGTTCTGTAATTTACCAGTGGATTTATTTTCAAGTTCAGTAAACTCAACATGCTGCAATACTGAGACTCCTTTGATGTTAACTTGAACAACTAATTATCAGGTATACAATGGTACCAGCTTCACTGTACCTGGGTTTTACCGCATCAATCATTTGGGTTGGGCAGGTAATAATTTTGCTTTCCAATAAACTATTTAGAACCCGTTTATGTCTGGTTAACGTACATACCCGTTCGCAATGCAGGGCACATATCTTACTTCTGCTGCCCTCAGTCATGCAAGGGACAACAGTTTGCCCGACGGTCCAACTTTAGGAAGCTTTAATGGAGAATTCTGGGGTGTGTTCGCTAGCACACAGGTACAACACACAAGAGCTATTTACTATTAAAACATGCAAAGAGCTACTTTAGCAGTTGTTCATACCTCAGACTGTAGTTTCTATTACTTTCTGCACATAGGCACATGCCCTGTACAGCTACAAGGGTACAATGGTCTCTGACATAACGACTTCTATTACATTTGAATTGTGTAGGTCATTGGGAATTTGATCTCACTTGCTCTACTGAGAAATGGAAAGGTTAGCATCTCAATTTGGATCCTTTCAGTGTCTTATGACTTGATGAGCATCTTGTGGACTGCCATTTTACTTGCACATCATGTGTGTTTGATCCTATCATCTTCATATCACTTCAGGATGGAGGAAGTATAACAGGAAAAAATCTGCTGTTTGTTGTGTTCCTTGGCTGCATGATTATCGGCATTGTATTGATGTGTTTACTGTCCAAAAGGGATGAGAAACGAGATAATGCTTCGACACACTCCTCATTTGGAGCTATGTTGAAGTATATTGTTGCCCCTCTCAAGGACCGAAGGATGATTCTTCTGATCCCTCTTATCGCATATTCAGGTTTACAACAGGCGTTTGTTTGGTAAGCAACAGAAAATCTTTTCAGCATCGATGGTGCTTCAGCGCCTTTTCTAACAGGGTGTTGTGGATTTCTTAGGGCTGTATTCACAAAGAGTATTGTGACACCTGTGCTTGGCATATCTGGAGTCGGTGGCGCCATGGCAATTTATGGCGCATCTGATGTAGTTGTAAGTGAAACTATCAACTTGGTGTTAACATTATCCAGTATCAGTTCGTCCCCCTTTTTTTATTGCTGTTGCTTAAGGTTTAAAAAATAGCTAAGTCCACAACTTAAACAAACAACTATAAAACATGTCATCTTCCATTTATTTACAGTTTATACACATCATTCTAAACTGCTGGAAAGACCATACTGTATGTTTAGTTGATTTGAAGCTCGCTTGACATTGCAGTGTTCATTGGTTGCTGGACGTTTTACCTCTGGGCTTCATTCAGCTACATTTATAGTGTCAGTTGGAGCTATTGTTCAGGCTGTGGTCCTGTTCTGGTTGCTTCTTTTTTACAGGTTTGATTTTTCAAGTTGTCCTTGTTTGCCGTGCTACTCTTCCCGTATCATTGCTATTGCAGTCTACTCATTGTTATCTTGCTTGCAGTCCAGTGGAGGGACTACTTGGTGCAGCGATTCCACTATTTATAGGTGCCTTATGGGGTGTTGGTGACGGAGTCTTGAACACACAGTTAAGCGCATTACTTGGGTTGCTGTTCGAGGATGTCAAGGTAATCATACTATGGTTTGTTTTCTCTAGTGTTTCTTGTACAGATACATCCTAGTTTCCCCTTTGGTACAGATCTTGTTTTATTTGGGTATTCTTAGTTTCTTACCCAAGTGCAGTGGTTTGGCTGGTGGGTCTACTGGTGGTAGGTATTTTCAGAAAAATGAAAGTTCATATCTCAAAGTTTCAGACTAAAAAAAATCATATATAGACCAAGATGCGGTCTACATACCTGTAAATTTTCATTGATAAATATGTTCATATGTGCGCTACAAAAAAAGATGTAGCAAAAACACTTAATTTTGTGTTTCTGATTATTACCTCGCCTTCAATGAAAAGATATTGACGGCTGCTTCATCTTAAATAAATACCAGCGGTGTGATGCTTTGATTTCATTTGTTGTGGACCTTGTGTTAATGACGAAATGTATAATTTGGCACGTTCTATTTACCAATATAACTAAGTTATCTTAAATGAACACTAAGCTTGTCTTGAAAAATGACAAATGCAGGAAGCAGCTTTTGCACAGTTGAAGGTTTGGCAATCAGGTGCCATTGCAGTCATCTTCTTCTTGAGCCCAAGCATCACACTACAAGCAATGCTTATCTTGATGGCCGCGTCACTCGTCGTCTCCTTTGGCTTGTTCCTGTTACTTACCCTTGTTGTCGAGAAGCCATCAAGCATCAGAGCGTGAGGCAAATCCTATTTCGGTGTGCAGACAGTGTCGTCGTCACCACATGGTTAGCGACCAACAGCATGTACAACCACACTGTTGTATTGACCAGTGATATGAAACTGAGAAGGAAGAGCATCATCATCCATCACGACGCGACGCCATGGCAACGTGCACATCATGCTATTCATGGCAGACATTGTTTGCTGGAGGTCTGAAGTGAAGAGGTTGCAGGCAAAATGTGGGAAGTGAGAGTCGGCCTTGCATTTGGTTTCCTGCCACTTTTCAATCTCCTGTTATTGCCTATGACTGTGTCTTGTCACAGGAATCACATACTCCATTATAATTATAATTTATAAAGAGGCAACATTTCATTCAAACAAGTGATGATATTTTGTGTTGGGGTAACCTATATCTTTCTCTGCCTTTTCATATGGGTCACGATCCACCTGCAAAATAATCTCACTGACCCGATATCGGCCCAACTAAACAGGCCCAAGTTCTAACTGAAACTGCAGGTTAAGTTCTGTTTTTTTGTTCGTTTGAGGAATGAAGTTCTGAAATTTGATATTTGTCAAGTGTCCTGCCTTTCCATTTCCCAGTAGGCAGTAGCCACAAATATTATGGAACACTACACAATACGCATAGTTGAAGGAACATAATAACATTGCAACACAGATGAAACTAAAGGAGTGGTGTTAGATTAGGAATGAGAGCAACAACCAGAAAATCAAGTGAAGTACTGAAGCAAATGTACGTTCAGATACATGCACGATGCATGTTCCTCTGTTTATTCATGGTACATCACACGCACTGATCACACGGGAGATACACTGAGGCAAGATGGCTCACACGAACAATCTGGAGACAACACGTACAGAGACGGAGGCAACACATGCAATACATTAGTAACCATCACCGGAGACAAATTAAGCACCAACACCCATGCAAATGCAGGCAGGCTAGTTCTCCATTACCAAGCGGCTGCTGACGAGCCTCCCTCCCGTCAGTTGAAGTAGCCTGACGGCGAACGTGGCGGCTGCTTCGGCTGCGAGGACGACTGTTCCGGCGGCTGGGGTTTCGGGTCCGGCTTCGGGCTGGGGCCCGGGGCAGGCTTTGGGTCGGGCGTGGGCTTGGGATCAGGCTTTGGCCCCGGTTTAGGGTCGGGCTGCGGGTCTGGTTTGGGGTCGGGCTTGGGCGTCGGGTCAGGTTTTGGCGCCGGTTTAGGGTCGGGCTTGGGTGTTGGGTCAGGTTTTGGCGCCGGTTTTGGGTCTGGCTGCGGGTCTGGTTTCGGGTCAGGTTTTGGCGCGAGTTTAGGGTCGGGCTTAGGTGTCGGCGCGAGTTTAGGGTCGGTCTGCGGGTCTGGTTTGGGGTCAGGCTGTGGCGTAGGCTTCGGCTCTAGGCTGGGCTCATGTTTCAGCTCCGGCGCCCTCCCAGCGACGGCGAGGCTAGCAACATTTGCCGCGACGAGGGCCAAGAGCAAGCACAGCGAGAAGGCGGGTACCCTCATCGTCGCCGCTCACTAGCTAGCTGCTCACAGCTCACTCAGCTCACTTGCTTTGTAGTATGTGCCTCACACTTGGCTGTGTGAGTGTGTGGCAGAAGAGTAGAGGATTTATAGGCCCGGCGAGCGAGCCGACGCCGGACGCGTGTCCATCGCCTTTTGCGAGCCCGTGACCGGCACGGTGACCAGCTACAGTGACATCCCTCAGCTTTTGTTCATGTCACCTTTGCATGGCATGCGCGCACCGGCCAAATCATCCAGCAGAAAAGAGCCAAAGGATCCACGAGACGGCATGGATCGACGGACACGTACGCGGGCATTTTGCGATATCTAGGACCCCGCCGGGGACACAAACAAGTGGCACGTACGCATGCATGCAAAGAGCCGGTCCCCGCTCCACCTTCGTCTTCCTCTGCTTTTGCTACGCGTTCCTTATCGACTACTCGATCCATCCCAGAGAAAGGGTAGCTGTTTTGTGCAATGCTCTTAGAGCAACTCTAACACGCCGAGCCAAACGAATGACACATTTGTTCGCTTTTTGTCTATTTAGACGACCGCCCATTCGATGTCCATCATTTTTTTGTTACGGGTCGGCAGTACACCTAACGCGCCGATCCATATTTATCAGCGTGGCCGACTGGCCTCCATTTTCAATGGACACTTTGTATATTTCATAAGCAAATATATAGTTTCACAGGGAAGCATAATTTTCACAACCAAATATAAAGCATAGTTTTACAAGCCCGAATATAAATTAAATTGTTCTCACATAGTTTTACAAGCCAAATAAAAATGATACATCTATTGGTTGCCAACAAGAGCCCACATATGCTCGACCAAATCATTTTGCAGCTGCATGTGAGTTTTCCAATCACGCATTTTATGATGAAATTGGATGAACTGTTCAAACGTTGCCGCTCCTCCATGCTCAGGCACAACATTCTCACCCTGAAACTGAAACCCTTGATCGTAGATACGTTCTGGACGCTCATCTTCTACGATCATATTGTGCATGATCACACAAGCAGTCATCATCTCCCACAACTTCTTCGTGCTCCAAGTCCTGACAGGATACCGAACGATGCCCCATCGAGATTGCAAAACACCAAAGGCACGCTCGACGTCCTTCCTAGCACTCTCTAGCTCTTGGGCGAATCTTTTCCTCTTCTCTCCAACAGGGTTGGGGATTGTCTTCACAATAGTGGTCCACTGAGAATAGATACCGTCACCTAGGTAGTATCCTTTGTCGTAGTTGTGGCCGTTGATGGTAACATTCACTGGTGGGCTGTTGCCTTCGACAAGCCTTGCAAACACCGGCGAGCATTGAAGCACGTTGATATCATTGTGTGATCCGGCCATTGCCCAAGAAAGAGCGCCAGATCCATAAATCTTGAGATACCACGACCTCAAGTATGACAGTGCAAGCCCTGACATGGCCCTTATACCGCCCTTGCCAAGCAGAAGGGCAGTTCTTTCACTCCCAGTGCATGCAGTCTATGCTGCCAAGCATCCCTGGGGAAGCCCCTGCTGGCATTCATCGCCAACAAGCGGGTTGTATCTTGAGTAGTCGGCTCTCTCAAGTACTCAGGGCCAAACACAGCAATCACAGCCTTGCAGAACTTGTACATGGAGTCTAGGCATGTAGACTCGCTCATACGGACGTACTCGTCAATGAGATCACCGGGCACTCCGCATGAAAGCATCCGGACGGCTGCAGTGCATTTCTGATAAGAGGAGAAGCCAATCTTTCCAAGGGAATCCTCTTTGCACTCGAAATAGCCATCGCAGCCGACCACCCCCTCTCTAATATGGTTGAAAATATGCCTACTCATACGGAAACGGCGGCGAAATTTCTGATGTTTGAACAGCGGGTTCGTTGTGTCAAAGTAGTCATTCCAAAGAAGGAAATGCCCGCTCTCTCGGTTGCGATTCAACGCCGGAAGGTGCCCCGGAATGGAGCCACGGAACAACGGCCGCTGGCTATCGAGGTGGTGATGGACTAACACGGCAGCCAAGATCTCCTCCTCATCATCGGACGAGGAATCGTCGGAGTCGTAAAGGAAATTGTGGAAAAAGAACTCAGCGGCAGAGTCCATTTTATACCTTGGCAAACTGTCGAACAGCTTGCGGGCGTCGACGAAGGAGCCGGCCGGCCCTCAGACCAGTTGGCTGCCCTGCCGGCGTCCGACGAGCGTGCCGGTGTTAGGACGAAGGAGCGGGCGGGGCGGCTTCTTGGTCGCGGCTATGTCGGGGAGTGGGGGTGGGAAGCTTTCAGATCCCCGGCGGCGAGATGGCGGTGGCGGCGACGTGGGAGGTGGTTGCGTTGTAGGGGAGGGGGATGTTGCGACATCGACAGCTGGCAGAGGCACCGGAAAATGGGTGGCGGCGGCGATGACGCAGGAGGCGGGCGAAGGTTTCTGTTGGAATGGGAGAGGATGGCCAATGTGCCACCAACTAGCGGGCCAGGGGAAGGAGTAGGAGGGCGCCGCGCGTGTTCGTTTTGTGTCCGCGCCGACGCAAATGAGGCTCAAAATTAGGCCAGAAATGGGTCGGCAGGTGGACGAATAGCGGACGCGCGTCCATTTGGGTCGACGTGTTGGGCCGACTTTTCTGTCCGCGCCGACCCAAACGAACGCACGAAATGGGTCACCGCGTTGGAACACAAAGACCCAAACGGACATGGAGTTTTTTTTGTCCGTTTGGGCCATCTATCCGCCTAGTAGATATCGGCGGACAAGCGCGGACTGTGGACGCACCCAACGCACAGGCCTCGAGCGGACAAGCGAGGATGACATGTAGCCCCCGCGTTCCTCCCGCGCAGTCGCCACCACAGCCTTTCCCTCCCTCCAACGAGCACACCGCCGTGGCCTCCCTCTTCCCCCAACAAGCTCGCCGCCGTGGCCTCCCTCTCCCCCCAATGAGCACACCGCCGCGGCTTCCCCTTCCTCCAGCGCGATGCCGCGGACTCTCTCCCCCCAAC
Source organism: Aegilops tauschii subsp. strangulata (assembly GCF_002575655.3). NCBI lineage: Eukaryota > Viridiplantae > Streptophyta > Magnoliopsida > Poales > Poaceae > Aegilops > Aegilops tauschii. The sequence continues at coordinate 109,188,726 of NC_053039.3, forward strand.
GAGCACGCCACTGCGGCCTTCCCCTCCCTCCAGCACGCCGCCGCAGCATCCTCCTCCCTCAGCGCGCCGCCGTTGCCTCCTCCAGGCCGCCTGCACCAGCAGAAAAGAGGAGGTGCGTCACCACTGAGCTTCTCTGGGCCGCCTGCACCTGCTGCTCTCCGCCAAGGTCAGAACGGGAGGTAGCGGCCCTCGCCGGTGAGCGCGGCGGCGGCCTGCGCCGGCGGCCTCGTCGCGTCGTTTGTGGAGGCAGAGAGGTGGGACCAGGCCGGACACGCGAGGACACGAGCGGGTCGCTGATGCGTGGGACCGGGCCGGACACGTGAGGACACAAGCGGGCGACGAGAGTGTCCGCTTTTGTCCATCGCGGACCCATTTGTGGCATAAATTTGAGCTCAGTTTAGATCAGGACGAACAACAAACGGACATCAGGCAGACTCGGTGTCCGTTTGGGTCGCCTCGTTGGGCAACTTTTCTGTCCGAATGATCCAAACAAACAAAATGGGTACCCGGGTTGGAGTTGCTCTTAATTGCTTGGTAGTACACTCTTCCTCCAAAAACGAAGAAAATAGTTTCTTCCATGTCCATCTAGAAAGTGATTTCGTTTCATGTCCATCCATACTACTCCCTCTGTTCCTAAATAAGTCTTTTTGAAAATTCCATTATAGACTACGTACGGATGTATATAGACATATTTTAAAGTGTAGGTTCATTTATTTTGCTCCGTATATAGTCTGTTATTGAAATCTCTAAAAAGACTTATATTTGGTAACGGAGGGAGTAGTTAGTACTGTTCGTTTCACGAGAAATTTTGAGATGGTCCCAAAGTAACAAGAGCCATTTGCCAATTCTCTTAGATCCAACAAATGATGCTCTATTAATGAAACCACATGGTCAATAGGACACTGTACTACGTCCAAATATGGCAACAAATACAATATTGTTAAGACATAATATTAATTAAATAAAAACATGATAAATGGTAATAAAAGTGGACTATGATCTAGGGTGTAAACCGAGTGAACAAATCGTTCCCATGGGGAAGTAGGATCGATTAGACGATTTTGTAGGCTTAGAAAGTCCCCTGGCGTGACCTGGGGCTAAACCTTGCCCACATCAGTGATCGTGCCCAGTTGGACAAAAAAGCTCAATTTGCATTTCACACATTAGCATGCCTTAAAGACTGGAAATTTCACTTGACTCCAAATAGATAAAAAACATATAAAGACCTACCATCGACAAATGCTGGTTGTGTTACAGAGTTGCCATCCATGTCCTAAGTTAGGAAAATCATGGCAAATTTATACAAATCACATAACAAGTTTAGAGAAATCTTTTGTCCTAAATCATGACAATATTGTTGGAATGATATTGTTTTCTGAAGTATGGTAAATTTGTCGATGGCAATGTTTGCTGCAATCAAAAGAATACAAATAACTAGTTGGTTGGATGTATGGTTGAACATAAGTTTGCAAGGTTGAAATGCCGTACATGAAATTTTACAAATTGCCGTGCATGAGAACTAAATCAGCCATATCTTAGAAATAAAACAAGAAAACTTAACAATATTGTTTGAACCTAAGTTATCGTTGTTTCCTAAGATGAAGGCAAAACAATTGAAAAATAAAAATTATGAAATAGTTTTATGAAAACAAATTTACCCATCGCATTTGCCATGGTGTAGAAAAGGAATTTACCTTGTTTTTGTTCAACAAATGTGTCAAAAAATGAAATTTATCATGATTTGTTCGACAATATGAAAACATTTGCCCATGGCATGTTCAAAATAAATTTACCATGGTGTTCAAAAGGAATTTACCATGGTTTCCTTTAAAAAGCAATTTACCATGGCTTGTTCAACACATTTTCCATGCTTCAAAATAATGGATAAAATTTGCCATGGTACAAAAAAGAAATTTACCTTCGTCGAAATAATTTTTTAATTGGTCCAGATATAAAAATTGCCACGGTAAAAATAAATTGACATGGTCCAAAAGTTAAATTTTCCATGGTACAAATGTAAATCTATATGATAGAGAACGAGAACCAATATAATTCAGTAAAATATGCCATGGTCCAAATTTTTTTGCCATGATCCATAAAGTAAATTTTCCATGATCCCATAAAATAGTCTTGGCATGTTGCAAAGAAAGAAATTTGCCATGATCTACAAATAAAAAGAGAATTTTCCATGCCATCTATAATAAAAATGTCAGGTTTTATCCAAACTAGTCTTTTGGCTAAAAAATGTAATGGAAAATGTGCGTAAGTTTGTCATGATGGCAAATAGTGTAAATTTACCATGATGCACATGAGGTGCATGCCATGATGCTTAGAAAAAGGACATTAATGACAACATTATGTATAAGTTTGCCATGATGGTAAAGTTAGTGTAAAAATCATCATGATGCATACAAACCAATTACCATGATGCTAAAAAAGCATCAAATGCAAATTTACATAGTAACTTGCCATGATGGTAAAATGAGTCATGGCAAAAATTGTGTCTAAAGTTGTCATGATTTCATACAAACTAATTAATCGCATATATTTCTTGCTAAAAATAGTGTAAAACAGTAAATACCATGGAAAAGTAGCTCTGTAAGATGCTGGCAACTGTGCATATATATAAATTTGCCATGCTATTTGAAGAAAGAGTTTGCCATGGGATGTTAAACAAAATTACCATAGTCTTTTTTTGCGACATAAAATTGCCATAGTCTATATAGTAGATTTGCCATAGACACACAAAAGGGCCGCCACTAGCCAGACCATTCTATTTGTGCCTACATTAACAAACATTGCCATCCTATTGTCTTGGCCATGGCAAAACACAACTTGAAAACCTAGGATGTGCAAAATAAAAGTGCACCAAATAAAATGGGAGCCATGGTATTGGCAAAGGAGTTAATTAGCTATGGCAAATTAAGAAAAATGTATAAATTTGCATTTATAAATGTACCGTGGCATGTATTATGGGAACAACAAGTTTGCTAGGATCACGAGGTGGTGGAGGAGACATTGGAGCACATACAAGAATTACGAGGTACGTCGTTGATTATACACAACAAGGATTGCCATAGATTGCAATGTGTAGACACCTTATTGCAAAAAATAGAAAACAACATGAAGCACATGATGGAACTTTGATGTGTTCCCAGGATTAAACTTGCGCAAGATCAAACAATTCTGGGGGAGATTAAGCGATTCACAAAAAAGAGCAGGGCCAATTTCATTGTTACTCTCAAGGATCAACGCGTCTACTTTGGTACAGACATTGATAGATTAACAAAGTCATATATTTGTAAACACACATAGTATTACTGCCGAAGGATCACGACCAATTTCAGCACAAAAGCAATCACAACAACAAATTTGAGTTCCAAGGGGCTCAGAAGGGCGTACAAATGGGCATGCCAGGATCGAGAAACCATGAAAAACTCATCTTGTGGTCCTCAAAGAGCGGGACTGCGACGCCATCGTGGGACAACACGACGAGGGACTCACCACAGTTGGTGACCAGCATGCGGCTGCGAACCAGCAGTGCCACCATGACCGTCGACCCCATGATGGCACCCTTTCGAGCCCCCTAAAGCGAGCATGAGCACAATGACGTACTCCCACAGTCGCACGTGCATGTCGATCCCGTCAGAACGTCCGCAGACACGAAGCTTACCGTCAGAGCACCATGTTTTGTGCACTGCTCATCCTTCTCATGCCGGTCTGAAGAAGACAATGTCGCCGCCTTCGATTTCCATAGAGCACTCCCCCCCCTGCAACACACTCACGTCTGCGCGAGGCACTTGCCCCATCTCCTTGAAGACAAACTGGATGTCGTCGTAGTTGCGGGCCTCACCGAACAACTTGACGGACATGATGCGCCATCCCCTCCTTGTGGCCTCCGTAGAGCAGATGTAGCACCCGCGCCGAGTTATTTATTGGGATATCCTCCTCATATGGGCTATTAGGAGATGACCATTTGAGGCCTTTAGGCATCCCAAAGAGGTGCAAAAGCTGACTACCCATTAGGGTTATGACCTAGGGTCATTTTGGACTTTGCACATGAGAGGACGGAGATTCTTTACCTCCATCCAACAGCCAGCATCTAGGGTGACAAAAATCAGTTCAACCTCCATTGGAGAAGAAGAGAGAAAACCAAGAGAGAAAGGGAAGAGAGGAAGATTGAAGGAAGAAGCAAAGGGAGCTCCTCCCCAAGGTTGTGATGGTCGACATCCACTACCTTGTCTCCTTCAAGTTCCGGTTCCACCATCTTTGGTGACATTGTTCCAATCCCTAGCTCTTGAGCCCAAAATCTTGCTGTGTTTATCCAAGATTCAGAAATCTTAATGTATGAGATCATCTAGTGCTATCTAGAGAAGAACTTGTTGTGTCCCACATTTGATAATAGTGAAAGAAGATTTGGATGACTTCAGCCTGTGGTTTCCCCTCTCAAGTTGGGGTTTTCCATGTAAAAATCTAGTGTCTCTATGAGACACTCATCAAAGGAGCATCTTGTCTGCTGAGTAACATATTTTACCTCTATATATGCTGCTGCATATGTTTCCTTCCATGCTAAGGAACGATCCTTGAGTTAGTACATGATGTGGTGTTGAGATTACCTTGTTTCCTGATAACCCACAAGTATAGGGGATCACAACAGTTTTCGAGGGTAGAGTAATCAACCCAAATTTATTGATTCGACACAAGGGGAGCCAAATAATATTTGCAAGTATTAGCAGTTGAGTTGTCAATTCAACCACACCTGGAGACAAAATATCTGCAGCAAAGTGATCAGTAACATAGTAGTATGATAGTTTGATAGCGATAGCAATAGTAGTAGCAGCAATAGTAACAGTAACAACAACAACAATAATTTTGTAGCGGCTGTAACAGTAGTAATAGTAGTGGTAAGTTAGCAAGAACAATATGTGGAAAGCTCGTAGGCATTGGATCGGTGATTTCGTTGGGTGATATTCATCACATAACAATTATAACCTAGGGCAACAGAGAACTAGCTCCCGTTTGTCAATATAATGTAGGCATGTATTCCGTAAATAGTCATACATGCTTATGGAAAAGAACTTGCATGACATCTTCTGTCCTACCCTCCCGTGGCAGCGGGGTCCATAAGGAAACTAAGGTATATTAAGGCCTCTTTTAATAGAGAACCGGAACAAAGCATTAACACATAGTGAATACATGAACTCCTCAAACTACGGTCATCACCGGAAAGTATCCCAATTATTGTCACCTTGGGTTTTACAGATCATAACACATAACAGGTGCATATAACTTGCAAGATCGGATCAAGAACGTAGATATAATGGTCAAAACATAAACGGTTCAGATCTGAAATCATGGCTCTCGGGCCCTAGTGACAAGCATTAAGCATAGCAAAGTCATAGCAACATCAATCTCAGAACATAGTGGATATTAGGGATCAAGCCCTAACAAAACTAACTCGATTACATGATGAATCTCATCCAACCCATCACCGTCCAGCAAGCCTACGAAGAAATTACTCACTCTCGGCGGTGAGCATCATGAAATTGGTGATGGAGGATGGTTGATGATGACGATGGCGGAATACCCCCCCTCTCCGGAGCCCCGAACGGGCTCCGGATCTGGCCTCCCGATGAAGAACAGGAGGTGGCGGCGGCTCCATATCGTAAAACGCAATGAAACTTCCTCTCCTATTTTTTCTCCAAAAATAGGAATTTATAGAGTTGAAATTAGGGTCAGCGGAGCCTCGTGGGCCCCACTACCCACCAGGGCGCGCCAGAGGGGGTGGCGTGATACGTCTCCAACGTACCTATAATTTTTTTATTATTCCATGCTATTATATTATTTGTTTTGGATGTTTTATATGCATTAATATGCTATTTTATATTATTTTTGGGACTAACCTAGTAACCTAGAGCCCAGTGCCAGTTTCTGTTTTCCCTTGTTTTTGAGCTTCGCAGAGAAGGAATACTAAACGGAGTCCAAACGGAATTAAATTCCAGGATGATTTTTCTTGGACCAAAAGACACCCAGGAGACTTAAAGTTCAAGTCAGAAGAGCCACGAGGCGCCGACAAGGGTGGAGGGCGCGCCCTAGGGGAGTGATATGTATCTGACGTATCTATAATTTTTTATTGTTCCATGCCAATATTCTACAACTTTTACATACTTTTGGCAACTTTTTATACTATTTTTGGGACTAACATATTGATCCAGTGCCCAGTGCCAGTTCCTGTATGTTGCATGTTTTTTTGCAAAAAATCCATATCAAACGTAGTCTAAATGCGATAAAAACTTATGGGGCTTTTTTTGGAATATATGTGATTTTTGGAAAAAAGAATCAACGCGAGACGATGCCCGAGGAGTCCACAAGGGTGAGGGGCGCGTCCCCAGGGGGTAGGGCGCGCCCTGGGCCCTTGTGGCCATTCCGTAAGGCGGTTGATGCCATTCTTCTGGTGCAAGAAAGCTAATATCCGGATAAAAATCGTGTTAAAATTTCAGCCCAATCGGAGTTACGGATCTCCGGGAATTTAAGAAACGGTGAAAGGCCAGAATTTGAGAGCGCAGAAACAGAAGGAAACACACAGAGAGATCCAATATCGAAGGGGCTCCCGCCCCTCCGCCGCCATGGATGCCATGGACCAGAGGGGAAACCCTTCTCCCATCTAGGGGGAATGTCAAGAAAGAAGAAGAAGGAGGGGGGGGGGGGTCTCTCCCCCTCTCTCCCGGTGGCGTCGGAATGCCGCCGGGGCCATCATCGTGACAACGATCTACACCAACAACTTCGCCGCCGTCATCACCAACTCTCTCCCCCTCTATGCAGCGGTGTAACACCCTTCTCCCCGCTGTAATCTCTACTTAAACATGGTGCTCAATGCTATATATTATTTCCCAATGATGTATGGCTATCCTATGATGTTTGAGTAGATCCGTTTTGTCCTATGGGTTGATTGATGATCATGATTGGTTTTAGCTGCATGTTTTATTATTGGTGCTGTCCCATGGTGCTCTCTATGTCGCGCAAGTGTGAGGGATCCCCGCTGTAGGGTTTGCAATATGTTCATGATTTGCTTATGGTGGGTTGCTAGAGTGACAGAAGCTTAAACCCGAGTAAGTTGGTTGTTTGCGTATGGGAATAAAGAGGACTTGATACTTTAATATGGTTGGGTTTTACCTTAATGATCTTTAGTATTTATGGATGTTTGCTAGAGTTCCAATCATAAGTGCATATGATCCAAGAAGAGAAAGTATGTTAGCTTATGACTCTCCCTCATATAAAATTGCAATGATGATTACCGGTCTAGTTATCGATTGCTTAGAGACAAATAACTTTCTTGCATAAAAAAAGCTCTCTACCAAAAGTAACTTAGTTGCAGCCCCTAGTTATTATTTACGTGCTCTTTATTATCTTGCAAACCTATCCTACAACACCTACAAAGTACTTCTAGTTTCATACTTGTTCTAGGTAAAGCGAACGTTAAGCGTGCATAGTGTTGTATCGGTGGTCGATAGAACTTGAGGGAATATTTGTTCTACCTTTAGTTCCTCGTTGGGTTTGACACTCTTACTTATCGAAAGAGGCTACAACTGATCCCCTATACTTGTGGGTTATCAAGACCTTTTTCTGGCGCCGTTGCCGGGGAGCAATAGCGTGGGGTGAATATTCTCGTGTGTGCTTGTTTGCTTTATCACTAAGTAGATTTTATTTGCTGTTCTAAGTAGTTCTCTATCTTTAGTTATGGATATGGAACACGAAATACCAAAAAAAAATAGGTTTACTTGCTACTCATGGAGATGGGGAACCTCCTAAAACCCTCGATGCTCATTATGTGAAAGATATTATGCATTACTTTAATAATCCTGAGAAAACCCCATTCAATTATATAATGGGAGACACGCTGGATCAATGTGAATACTTTAGGGATTATCGCTTGACTAAAAAAGGGAAACTCTTATTGGTATGCTCGGAATTTATGCTTGAGATATGATTATACTTGTTGCTCTAGGATGAAGGTTCCACACCTTCCCTTTTCCATGCAAATTTAATAATAATGAAACATTGGCTTCTTATGCTAATGGTAGATATGATTACTATGATGTGGAACGAATAGAAGAATTTGTTGCTTTTAAGGGTGCTTATGAAATTGAATCTTTGTTTGAAAAGTATGAAGCTTTTGATGATGATGTTTATAGGCCTAGAAATTTTGCTATACTTAAATATTGCTATGACAATTATGAATATAATTCTGATATTGACGCGTTTATTTAGAAAGTCTCCGCTATCCAAGAAGAGACTAATATTTTGCAAGAATCTAGGGAAGAAGAAATTGAAGATACTGTGAGCTCATTAGATGAAAAAGATGAGGAGGAGAGCGAAGAACAAAAGGAGGAAGAGCGGATTGATCACCCGTGCCCACCTTCTAATGAGAGTAACTCTTCAACTCATACGTTGTTTAATTTCCCTTCATGCTTACCGAAGGATGATTGCTATGGTAATTGCTATGATCCCTTGGATTCGTTTGAAATATCCCTTTTTGATGAAATTGATGCTTGCTATGCTTGTGGCCATGATGCCAATATGAATTTTGCTTATGGAGATGAACTTGCTATAGCTCCTTATGTTAAGAATGAAATTGTTTCTATTGCACCCACACATGATAGTCCTATTATCTTTTTGAATTCTCCCAACTACACTATATCGGAGAAGTTTGCGCTTATTAAGGATTATATTGATGGGTTGCGTTCTACTATTGCACTTGATGATTTTGATAAATATAATATGCATGTGCTTGCTGCTCCTACTTGCAATTATTTTGAGAGAGGAACTACAATTCCGCTTCTCTATGTTTCTAATACGATAAAATTGCAAGAATCTGTTTATGCTATGTATCGGCCTTTACTATGTGTGCATGAATTGTTCTTTTATGACATGCCGATGCATAGGAAGAGAGTTAGACTTTGTTGTTGCATGATATATATTACTTTGTGCTCACTTTTAAATCGCAAATCAATGTTAATGAAAATTGGCTTCGATATACCTTGGGATCCGGGTGGATCCATTACTTGAGCACTATATGCCTAGCTTAATGGCTTTAAAGAAAGCGCTGCCAGGGAGACAACCCGGAAGTTTTAGAGAGACATTTATTTCTTTTGTGTGCTTTTATAAAGTTTAAAAACAAAATAAAATAAAGTGGGGAACCTAAAACTTTTCAAAAAGAAAAGTGAAAGTAAGAAGGACGAGCACCGTTGAAGTGGGGGAGCTCCTTGAATTTTGTTCATGCCCATGGAAACTTTGCAAATCTTGTATTACAGAAACTTTTCAACAAAAATAATTATCCCCTTGTACAAATCCATTTTATTATAAAATAATGTGCCAAGATTTGCCTTTAGGATGATTAGATTGCTTGTTTGGTTTGTGCGGTGCAAAAACAGAAACTTTGTCTGTAGTGCGTGATTTTACATTTTTTACTCGAAAGTCAAACACTTCTGAAACTTTTTGCACAATACTTCTATACAAAATTTTTATTTTGTCCTAATTTTTCAGAATTTTTGGAGTTACAGAAGTATGGTAGATGTTCAGATTGCTACACACTGTCCTGTTTAAGACAAATTCTGTTTTTGATGCATTGTTTTGCTAGTTTTGATGAAACTATCGATTTTATCGGTGGTATAAGCCATAGAGAAGTTATAATACTGTAGCTACAATGCATAAACAAAATATGAATGGGTTTGCAACAGTACTTAAAGTGGAAATTTGTTTTATTATACTAACGGATCTCATGAGGGTTTTGTTAAGTTTTGTGTGATTGAAGTTTTCAAGTTTTGGCTGAGATCACGATGGATGAAGGAATAAGGAGTGGCAAGAGCCTAAGCTTGGGGATGCCTGAGGCACCCCAAGGTAATATTCAAGGACTCCCAAGCAACTAAGCTTGGGGATGCCCCGGAAGGCATCCCCTCTTTCTTCTAACGATCATCGGTAATTTTACTTGGATCTATATTTTTATTCGTCACATGATATGCGTAAATCTTGGAGCGTCGTGTGCCTTTTTATTTTCTTTTAATAAATGCACCATTCTGGTATGCGATAGTCCTTGCTTGATTTATAGAATGCTCTATGCACTTCACTTATATCTTTTGAGTATGGCTTTATAGAATGCTTCATGTGCTTCACTTATATCATTTGAAGTTTGGATTGCTTGTTTCTCTACACATAGAAAACCGCCATTTGTAGAATGCTCTTTTGCTTCACTTATATTTGTTAGAGCATGGGCATATCTTTTCTAGAAAGTATTAAACTCTCTTGCTTCACTTATATCTATTTAGAGAGTCAACAGGAATTGGTCATTCACATGGTTAGTCATAAAATCCTACATAAAACTTGTAGATCATTGAATATGATATGTTTGATTCCTTGCAACAATTTTGCGATATAAAGATGGTGATATTAGAGTCATGCTAGTGAGTAATTGTGGATTGGTAGAAATACTTGTGTTAAGGTTTCTGATTCCCGAAGCATGCACGTATGGTGAACCGTTATGTGATAAAGTGGGAGCATGATTTATTTTTTGATTGTCTTCCTTATGAGTGGCAGTCGCGGACGACCGATGGTCTTTTCCTACCAATCTACCCCCCTAGGAACATGCGTGTAGTACTTTGTTTCGATAGCTAATAGATTTTTGCAATAAGTATGTGAGTTCTTTATGACTAATGTTGAGTCCATGGATTATACGCACTCTCACCCTTCCACCATTGCTAGCCTCTCTAATACCGCGCACTTTCGCCGGTGCAATAAACCCACCATATATCTTCCTCAAAACAGCCACCATACCTACCTATTATGGCATTTTCATAGCCATTCCAAGATATATTGCCATGCAACTTCAATCATCGTCATATACATGACTTGAGTGTTCATTGTCATATTGCTTTGCATGATCGTAAGGTAGCTAGCATGATAATTCCATGGCTTGTCCGTTTTTTGATATCTTTGCTACGCTAGATCATTGCACATCTCGGTACACCACCAGAGGCATTCATATAGAGTCATATCTTTGTTCTACATATCGAGTTGTAATATTGACTTGTAAGTAAATAAAGTGTGATGATCATCATTATTAGAGCATTGTCCCACTGAGTAAAGGATGATGGAGACTATGATTCCGCCACAAGTCGGGATGAGACCCCGGACAAAAAAATAAAAAAAGAGGCCAAAAAAAGAGAGGGCCCAAAACAAAAAACAAAAAAAAATTGAGAGAAAAAGAGAGAAGGGGCAATGCTACTGTCCTTTTACCACACTTGTGCTTCAGAGTAGCACTGTGTTCTTCATATAGAGAGTCTCTTGAGTTATCACTTTCATATACTAGTGGGAATTTTCATTATAGAACTTAGCTTGTATATTCCGATGATGGGCTTCCTCAAATGCCCGAGGTCTTCATGAGCAAGCAAGTTGGATGCACACCCACTTAGTTTCATTTTTGAGCTTTCATACACTTATAGCTCTAGTGCATCTGTTGCATGGCAATCCCTACTCACTTGCATCGATATTGATTGATGGGCATCTCCATAGCCCATTAATTTGCCTAGTTGATGTGAGACTTTCTCCCTTTTTGTCTTCTCCACACAACGTCCACCATCATATTCTATTCCACCTATAGTGCTATATCATGGCTCACGCTCATGTATTGCATGAAAGTTGAAAAAGCTTGAGAACATTAAAAGTATGAAACAATTGCTTGGCTTGTCATCGGGTTGTGCATGATGAAATACTTTGTGTGGTGAAGATGGAGCACAACCAGACTATATGATTTTGTAGGGATAACTTTCTTTGGCCATGTTATTTTGAAAAGACATGATTGCTTTATTAGTATGCTCGAAGTATTATTGTCTTTATGTCAAATTACAGACTATTGCTTTGAATGACTCGTATCTTAATATTCATGCCATCATTAGATTATATGATCAAGATTATGCTAGCACTACTGGAATCAGGATCTTTGCCGTCAGCCAGCTCTTTGATGTCTGCTAGCTGACGGCAAAGAAGGTCTTTGCCGTCATCTTATAGAAAACTGATGGCAAAGAACTGGCTGATGGGAAAGATCATATTTTCCGTCAGCCAGTTCTTTGCCATCCGCTAGCAGACGGCATAGAAGCTTTGTCGTCTACTAGCAGACGGCAAAGAGGGAGGTTGGCCCACTAACGACCACAACCTAACGACCCCACTCTATGCCGTCTGCTAGCAGATGGCAAAGAAAGTGACCAAGCTAACGGCCGTTCCCCCCGGCCCCACCCCACTAGCTGGGCTCTTTGCCGTCTACTAGCAGATGGCAAAAACATTTGACCTACCTAAAACAGTTAGCGCTCCGCCCCACCCCTCTCTTTCTCTCTCCCCTCACCTCACCCGTGCTACCCCCGTAGCCCGAGCCGCCACTGGCCCGTGCTACCTCCGGAGCGCGAGGCGCCGCCAGCCAGCCCTGCCCCCCGGAGCCCGCCCCGTTGCCGGCCGGCCGGCCCGCCCGCCCCACCCAGCGGACCCAGGCCACGACGGCCGCCCTACCCCGCCCCATCGCCGGAGCCGCCCCGCGCCCCGCCGCCCTTCCCCGTGGCCTTCCTCAACCCGCGCCCCCTCCCCGTGGCCTGCCTCCACGGGCCGACCTCGCAGGAGGCGAGTTCTTGTGTTTTTTCTTCTGTTTTTTAGATTTAGTTTTGGTTAGTTTAGTTTAGTTTAATTTAGTTTAGTTTAGGTTTAGATTTAGTTTAGTTTAGGTTTAGTTCAGTTTTTTTTTTCTGTTTTTTAAGAATAAACAAGAAAGATAAAAGAAAAGAAGTAAAAGAAGAAGAGGAAGAAGAAGAAGAAGAAGAAGAGGAAGAAGAAGATGATGAAAAAAAGAAGTAGGAAAAGTAGAAGAAGAGGAAAAAGGAGAAGAAGAAGAAGAAGAAGAAGAAGAAGAAAGAAGAAGAAGATGCAAAAAAAGTAGAAGAAGAAGATGAAAAAAGAAGTAGGAAAAGTAGAAAAAGAGGGTCGCCAAGGGTCGAGGGTTGCCGAGGGGTCGAGGGTCGCCAAGTGGTCGAGGGGTCGACGATCGAGGGGAAAAGGAGACGAGGGTCAAGGGGTCGAGGATCGAGGTGTCGAGGGGTTGAGGGTCGAGGGGAAAAGTGGTCGATGGTCGAGGGGTCGAGGATCGAGGGTCGCCGAGGGGTCGAGGTGTCGAGGATTTTCCATCCCGACCACCTGACCCGACACCCCGACCTCGACACGACACGCCGACCCCAACACGACACCCCGACACAGCACCACGACCTCGACACGGCACTCCCGACCCCGACACAGCACCCCGACCCCGACACGACACCCCCGACACCCCGACCCCCAACACCTCCCGAAAAGGTGCTCTTCGGCCTTCCAAAGGCCGACGGGGTCATATATTTGTGAATTATGAGTTAGGTCATATATTTTTCGATTTTGTTATAAAAAACATCATATTTGTGTTGATCAGGTGGTTTTAAATGTGCATTTGTTTCGTCGTTGCGAGGGTCTGGTGTTCGACGACCTCCCCGTGCATTCGACGAGCTCCGCCCCTGCGTTCGTGGGTGAGCACAAATGACATCTGCTCCTCCCCCCTTCATTTTCTCTATTCCGGTGTATGTGCCGATGAAACTTGCTAGCTATAGGTGTCTTCAATCATCAGTATGCGTGACCACTATGTATCTCCCGTTCGAAAGGGTTACATCTATAAATATGCATGCATTTGCATATTGATAACCGTGATTCTTTCGAATTGTCCCACGTTATCCATGGACAGCCCGAGTATGTGTAGATTGGGTTCGTTTTCCCATATGATCTACTCCGGATCCGATGCAGAATTTCATCAGTGCCTCCCTGTTGTTCTCCAGGTACACATCCTCTCTTCTTATTGCTGAGACGTGTATCAGGAGAACAACGGGGAGGTGCTGCCAAAATTTTGCGTCGGATCCGGAGCAGAGCATGGGAAAACGAACCCAATCTACACATACTCGGGTGGGATTAGGACCTATCTTTACCTATTAGCGTCTAGGTTGCATGGACGTATTAAACTGACAACCTCCATTAACTGTTGATATGGTTTGCTGAATTATGTATACATTTCTTGTGTGTCCAGTAGCTACGGAATATGAGTGATCGTGCGTGGATGTACACTGATGAATGGTTAACAAAAACCAAGGGGTTTGTGAGAGCCGCATTTGCAAATGGCCAGAGAAAAAGCTGGTGCCCCTGTGTCCGGTGCGACAACTATCATAGGAGCTTGAAATGAGTAAACACCTGCAGAAGTTTGGTTTTACGCCTGGTTATACGGTCTGGACATTTCATGGTGAGTCTGCCCAACGTGCCAGAGCCGAGGTGGTACGTCGTCGCACCGACGAGCATGGTATCAGGATGGAAGACATGGTGCAAAACTTTGATGATGCTTGGGACTCGGACGATGAGATGGAGGAATCTGCAAAGGCCTTCAATGAAATGTTGGAGTCTTCAAAACGTCCTCTCCACGAGCACACTGAGATTCTCAGCTGGATGCCATCTCACAAATAATGGCTCTGAAGGCTCAATTCAACTTGGGCAGAGAATGCTATGACGCGATGATGACAATATTTGGACGTTTTCTACCCAAAGGCCATGTACTACCTACAAACCTGTACCAGTCAGACAGAATCCTCCGTGCTCTTAAGATGCCCTATGAGAAGATACATGCCTGTGGGAAAGGATGTGCCTTATTTAGGCTTCAGTATGCGGACTTGAACTATTGTCCCATTTGCAAGTTATCCACGTATGTTGTGGTAGACAACGGTATGGGTGAGAAAACTCAGACCAAAATCCCCGTTAATGTTCTTCGGTATATGCCAATCATACCAAGACTTCAACGTATTTTCATGGTCGAAGAGATGGCTAGACAGATGACATGGCACAAAACGGGCAAAAGAACCCAACTAGATCCAGATGGGAAGCTCATGATGGTGCACACATCGGATGGTGAAGCGTGGAAGCGCTTCGATGCATTACATGCGGCAAAAGCGACAGATCCAAGGCATCCGCGAGTCGCCATCAGCACAGATGGGTTCAGTGTGTTTGGTCTGACGGCAGCCCAATGCATTTGTTGGACCTTATTTGTCATTCCACTCAATCTCCCCCGGACAGATTATGCAAAGAAAGAACATTTTCCTGACATTGATAATTCCAGGGCCCAACTATCCGGGGAAGAATATGAATGTGTACATGCAACCGCTTAAGGACGAATTGCAAGAAGCTTGGGATAATGGGTTCAAGACATACAACGCCTTTAGCAAACAGAACTTCATAATGCGTGTCTGGTACATGTACTCGATGCATGACTTGCCAGCGTATGCGCTATTTGTTGGCTGGTGTGTGCATGGAAGGTTCCCGTGCCCCACATGCAAGGGAGCTCTTGAGTTTCATTGGCTTCAGGCCGATCGCAAGTTTTCTTGCTTCGACTTGCATAGACAGTTCAGGAAAGACAAGAAGAACTTCATCAAAGGTAGAGTTGTCAAAAACTCTGCACCACCTGCGTTAACAGGCCAAGAGACCCTGGATCAGTTAAACGCTCTCGAGCCAGATCCAGAGCGTCCAGGGTATTCCAAGGGGTATAATTCAAAACACGCATGGACTCACAAGACATGCTTGTGGGATCTGCCTTACTTCAAAGACCTCCTTTGCCCACACAATATCGATGTGATGCAACTGAAAAGAATATCGCCGAGGCACTCTTTGGTACATTGTTCGGCATAGAGGGGAAGCCAAAGGATAATACTAAGGCTAGAGTCGATCAGGAGGCGCTATGTGATAGACCGTTACAAAACATGCAACCACCGAAAGGAAAGCAAAACTGGACAAAGCCAAAGGCATGGTTCAATCTTGGAAGGCCAGCTCTGAGGGTAATTATCTTGTGGGTGAAAATTCACTTGATGTTCCCCGATGGGTATGCAACGAATCTAAAGAGGGGAGCGAGTCATGAAAGTGAAAATATTTGGTCTGAAGAATCATGATTGGCACATATGGATTGAGCGGGTAATGCCGGTGATGTTGCGTGGCTTCATCCCGGAGGATGAATGGCTAGTACTTGCAGAGCTGAGCTATTTCTTCCATGTTCTTTGTGCGAAAGAACTATCGCCTGGCCTGCTAGAAGAAATGGAAGAGTTGGCGCCGGAGTTGATCTGCAAGTTAGAGAAGATCTTTCCGCCGGGCTTCTTTAATCCAATGCAACACTTGATTTTGCACCTCCCAACCGAGGCAAGATTGGGGGGCCCATGCAAAATCGTTGGTGCTGCGCAACTGAGAGGATGCAGAAGATGCTTCGAGCAAAATGTAAAAATAAACGTAGAATTGAAGCATCGATGGCCGAGGCATTCATTACTGAGGAGGCGGCAAACTTCGTGGCAGCACACTACGAAGCCAAAAATCGTCATTTGCAAAATCCGAAGCCTCGGTACAATGCTGGCGACCCTAAAAAGGGTGGATCCAACCTCAGCCTACTCAAAGGGAATCTCGCACCAGCCGGTGCTTCTAATTCCTTATCGTTGGATGTGGAAGAATGGCGGACCATTTCGTTGTATATCTTCAACAACCTAACAGAAGTGCGGCCGTACATCGAGTAAGTTCTCGGTACATTGTTTTGCAACTTCTAATTCCTTTGAAGTGCTCTTATTCCCAGATATTTGATACAGTCGATACGTCACCAAATTCTCGTATGGAGCGGTGATCCAAAAGGATTCCATCGAAGAGTATGAGCTTCTAGGAAAGCATGGAGGCGGCTATCCCGGTTTCATATCTTGGTTCAAACAAATGGTAATTTCCATTAGACCATTTCATTTCTTATTCTAATTTGCGGCTAATGCAACAATCCTTTCGTATTAAACTTGTAGGCTAATTCAGAGTTTATGGACACCGAATTGAGACAAGTCGCTAATGGTTTTGACTTTAAGGTCCGTTCATTTGACAAATACGACATCAACGGGTATCGCTTTCGTACCTATGGCAAAGAGCTATCTATGGCCGACCGAAAGTCTACCAATTGTTGTGTCTCTGCTAACGGCGAAGGAGATACCGAGTATTATGGAAGAGTTGAAGCAATTTGTGAACTTCAATTCTATGGTGCAAACCCACCAAATGTCGTAGTCTTCAAATGTTATTGGTTCCAGCCGAAGGAGACTAGAAGGAATCATGAACATATAGGGCTAGTGGAAATCAAACAAAGCACCCATTTGGATGTTCCCGATGTCTATATTACGGCTCAATAGGCAACCCAAGTTTTCTATCTACCGTGGGCCTATCAAAGTGATCCAAATCTCAATGGTTGGGATGTCGTTTATGAAGTGCCACCACATGTTAGACCACCTCCCCCCAATGAAGAGGATTATGAACCTCACATTAACCCAGACACATATGAAGGAGAATTCTTCCAAGAAACACGTCTTTCCAAAAACTTTTCAAGAAACGCTCTACGTCACCCCAGAACATTGAAGTAGACAGCGACAGTGAATCCGACTTCACCCCTGAGCCGAAACAAGAAGAACCGGAACAAGAAGAGGTTACTGTTGCGGATGACCTGTCAATGCTTGACCGATTACGTAAAGGAGGCCTTCCACATGTTGATGCATTTATTGATGATGATGATGAGCACGTCATTACTGATAGTGATGATGAAGATGCATTTATTGATCTCGAAGCATATATAGACGATGAAGAGTAATATTAGTAATGTCAGGTATTCAATTATTATTATGTACATATATATATATTATTAATTAGTTCATGTTATTAGGTATTCAATTTTTTATTATGTTCATGATGATGATACACTTAAATTATATACATATTATTCATGTCAGGTATGCAATTTTTTTATGTTGTACTAATTTCGTTTACTCTTTGTCATTGTAGGTGTTGACAGATGGTGGGCGCAGGTCGAGAGCGCTCCGATCCTCTTTCCTCGATGCGTGCTGGGAGGGGTGCTTGCATTCCACCCCAGCACCTCCGGAGAGCACTAATAGACAATATGCAGACACCATAGGAGGGCGCTTCTTCTTCGGTTGGGAGAGGTCGGGGGAGGACGAAGAGGGGTGCTAGAGGTGGACGTGGCGTCGGGAGAGGTAGGAAGGTTGCTACGCCTTCCTCGCCGCCACCCCCAGCTGATTCAGCCGACCACAGAACTGCTCCGTCTGAGGTGGACCCATCTGACGTAGACCCGTCTCGGACTCCGTGTCAGTGTCAAAACCGGCGGATCTCGGGTAGGGGGTCCCGAACTGTGCGTCTAAGGTGGATGGTAACAAGAGGCGGGGGACACAATGTTTACCCAGGTCCGGGCCCTCTCGATGGAGGCAATACCCTACTTCCTGCTTGATTGATCTTGATGATATGAGTATTACAAGAGTTGATCTACCACGAGATCGTAGAGGCTAAACCCTAGAAGCTAGCCTATGGTATGATTGTTGTTGTCCTACGGACTAAAACCCTCCGGTTTATATAGACACCGGAGGGGGCTAGGGTTACACAGAGTCGGCTACAAGGGAGGAGATCTACATATCCGTATTGCCAAGCTTGCCTTCCACGCCAAGGAGAGTCCCATCCGGACACGGGACAAAGTCTTCAATCTTGTATCTTCATAGTCCAACAGTTTGGCCAAAGGATATAGTCCGGCTGTCCGAGGACCCCCCAATCCAGGACTCCCTCAGTAGCCCCTGAACCAGGCTTTAATGACGATGAGTCCGGCGCGTAGATTGTCTTCGGCATTGCAAGGAGGGTTCCTCCTCCGAATACTCCATAGAAGATTTTGAACACAAGGATAGTGTCCGGCTCTGCAAAACAAATTCCACATACCACCGTAGAGAGAATAATATTTCCACAAATCTAATCTGCTGACACATTTTGCAGCATGACATCACACCACGGCCCGGTCATTATTCGAACCGTTTTTCACAACCAGCCACTGCACATATTGCGAGGCGGTTTCCTTGGCACGTCTTGTCGAAGCAGAGATCGTGTCCCCTTATCACGGGATTCTCATCAATACGGGTATGGGTAACCCAACCGCGCCATCAATTACAGCGCTTGGGGAATAAGCGAGTTTACCAGGTAGGTGGGGAGGCGCATAGCTTCTTCTGCCCTTATAAAGGGACAAGGATTCACCCTTTTCACCCACGCCTTCTTCCTCCTTGCTCATCCATTCTTGCGCACTCGAGCTCCAGCGCCCAAGTTCGCGTTTTTCTCCTCAAACCACTCCAAGCATGTCCGGAGTGGGAGGTAAGTGGATGGTCTCCTCCGTTATGGAGGAGAACATCACAAAGCTGCGGGGAGCCGGATATTTGGCCGCGGATATCGCGAACCGGCTGCCAGATGCGGGGCAGATCATCCCTACTCCAGAACCCCATGAGAGGGTGGTTTTCCTTACCCACTTCGTCCGCGGACTGGGATTTCCCCTCCACCCGTTTGTCCGCGGGCTCATGTTCTACTACGGGCTGGACTTTCACGATCTGGCCCCCAATTTCATCCTCAACATCTCGGCGTTTATCGTCGTGTGCGAGGCCTTCCTCCGCATCAAGCCGCACTTCGGCCTGTGGCTGAAGACCTTCAATGTTAAACCGAAGGTGGTGGTCGGCCAGCAAGCGGAGTGCGGAGGCACCATGGTGGGCAAAATGCCCAACGTCACCTGACTCGAAGGCTCCTATGTGGAGACCATAAAGGGGTGGAAATCGGGATGGTTCAACATCACCGAGCCGCGCGACACCAACTGGGTGGCGGCCCCCAAATTTCGATCCGGAATCCCCATGCGGCTCACCTCCTGGAAAGAGAAGGGCCTGTCCTGGGGTTCCCCGGTAGAGCTGACCAGACTCCAGACATGCATCAAAAACATGGTGAGCAAGAAAATCAAGCTCGTTAACATGGTCCAAGTCATGCTCTTCCGCCGGATCCTCCCGTGTCAAAGGCGGTCATTCAATTTGTGGGAGTTCGACCCGGCTGAGCACCAGACGCTGCGAGAGCTCTTTGACACGACACACAAGGACGTCTGGAAGGTGCTGTTCAAGGGCGCCGAGGTACCTCCTCCCCTTACCGAGGACCGCGGACTCAGCGCAAAGTGCCCTGCTAATCCGGTAAGTCTTTTATATCTTATAAGATGTTCATTTCCCCAGTATAACCATGCGCGGGATCTAAGCCTCCATGCCATTTAACAGGACTAGGTAGCGACAGCGAAGTAGATCGATTGTCCGGCTCCCCTACCCGAAGATCCAGCAGATGCTCTCCTGACGGAGATGCTGGTTCCGGCACCTTATGAGGTGCTGGAGAAGAAGGCCACGAGGACCAGGAAGGGTCTCCGGCACAAGGTTATATCGGACTCATCGTCCGAAAGCACCGAGGCACACTCCTCCCACGAAAACGAGGAGGAGGAAGAGGAAAGTCCTCCCCCCACCAGCCGGGGAGACAAGAAAAGGAAGGCCGCCCCGGCCGGGGCGGCCGAAGGGTCCAAGAAGGGAAGGACCCTCCTTCCGGACAACTCCACAACCGCCACCCACAGCGACGACGAGTGGCTGCCCAGGGATAAGCCCCTGGCAAATTCGTAAGTATCCGGATACCATAGTAATCATGGTATGTTTCGTTTGGTTGCTTCTTATCATGCCGAACATGATCACACAACCCCTCCAAAGCTCATATCGGCGTATCCTCTTCGGAGGAGTCTTTGGGCGAGTCGGAGATGAACAGCGATTCGCTCCCGACTGCCTCCTCCCCCCGCCCCACGGATGACGCTGAGGTGTTGTCTCAAAGGGAACAGAACCAAGGGGGGACAGTTCCGGAGGTGCCCCAAGGAGACATTCCAGGTGCTGGGCGTAAGAGGGGCAAGACTCCCCTGGGCCCCAACGCCCGGGGCAGCAAGTCTAGCCCCAAGCCGAATACGGTGCCGGAACCTCCAGTGGTTCTGGATTTTGTCCAGCAGCCCCTCGCTAAGGGGGGCCAGCCGTCTGTGCTGATGGCCTCTGTTCATCCAGAGGCATCGAACAACTTGCTGGAAGTGCTTCGTGGCGCTTCCATTGACGAAGAGCACCGCACCATTATGAGTGCGGTGGTCAACAAGGTTCAGTCCGCCAAGAGTGGACTGACTGAAGCCTGTGTCAGCCTCCTAACAGGCTTTGAGGTAAGTAACCAGATTATAAGAGAATGTTACCGCATAGACAGTAGCCCCTGATGCTCTGTTTGGCGTTCGCGAAGAAAGGCCGAATAGAGGATCAAATAATAACCGCATGAGTCTAATCGAAATATGTCTATGTGCATATGCAGGCTTCACTGCTAGCCGCTGCCGCACGTACTGCGGAGGTCGCCGCACTGAAGCGGGACCTTGAGCGGTCCAAGGAAGAGCTCGACCTTGCCAAGAGGCAGCTCAAAGAGAACAAAGGTAAGTGATACCCCGTCTGTATATTATAAAAAATTTGGTTTTAGAATAATAAGATCGTCATGAATTTTGCTAGGGGCCACGACCGAAGTGGCATCCCTGCAGAAGGCGCTATCCGAGGCCGAAGACATAACGGCCAAGGAGTGCATCGAGCGAGAAAAGCAAGAAGCCCGAGTAGGTGAGGTGCAGCAAGAGCTCCAGGCTCTCGCCAAAAAACACGAGTCCTTGGAGCTTGACTCTAAGACACAAGGGTCCGAGCTTGTGAAGGCCCTTGAAAGCGCACAACATGCCAAGGCCGAAGCCCAAAAGGCCCTCCAGGAGATTGAGGCGGTTAAGAAGATAGCGGCGGGTAAGGCATTCATTATGCAAAGCAAGCATGTGAAGGAAACTTTCTTTTTACTTACCCGAGTTCGGAGCTCTCCAGGAGCGTTCGCAGATCTACCCCGCAGTGTGTCAGATGCCGCAGAGTTCTACCGGGCCGAGGAGGGGAGCTCGACGGAGAAGTTGTTCTGGTCTCAGTATACTGGGACCGAACACCCCATGCCCTTGAGCGACCAGCTAAAGCAACTGGTCGAGCTCCACAAGGCGGCCGAACAGGCCATGAAGGGTCTTATAGTATGGATGTGGACTGGCGATCCCCTGCCTGATATCTACTTTGGCCTGGTGAGGCGGCTTGTGAATGCCTGTCCACGGCTTGAAGTCATAAAGCGGTCCGTCTGCATCGACGGTGCGCGCAGGGCTTTTGCCCGGGCAAAGGTGCACTGGGCGAAGCTGGACGCCGAGAAGCTGGTGAAGGAGGGGCCGCCGGAAGGCAAGGAGCATTGCCACCCCGAAATGTATTATAACAGTGTCCTGAAGGGTTCTCGCCTTATTGCGAAGGAATGTGTTAAGGATGTAACATTCGAATGAATGTACTCATGTGATCCTGTAATATGAAACGAGTTCATTTGCGCTATGCAACGCTTTGTGAATTTAAAATATTACCTTCTGTGCGGTCGTTTATAAAATCTAAGAGTTGGCCAGTCGTCGTCTTCTGCCCCCATGTAACTAGTACTGAGGTGTTCGGGATAAACCTGAGCACTCTTTATCCCAATTTGGGTCCTTCAAGGGAGGTGTTCAGCACAACGAACCAGGCAATCAGATTATAAGGCTTTATCACTCTCACTTAGCCATAGAAGTCTACAAATTAAATTTTGGCGAAGACCCTAGTATTCGGAAGGCCGAATTTGGGGCGCTATATACGCCTAAGTCGGGCAAGGCCGGCTCCTCGCCCGGAGCGGAAAAATTCTTTAAGGACTTGAGATCTCTCGAACAGCGACCAGCTCTCGCCTTATCATGACAGTTAGTTTTCGGCTTTCTCTACTGAGGTGCTCGTCCGGAAGAACCGGGACACAATCGCAGTAGTTCTCCCAGCTCTACCTTAGATGATATTGCGGAACGTAAGGTACCAAAACATGGGAGCCGAGCAAACCCAACTATTGACCCAAGACATGATTCGGAGCTGATGCATATAATGCTATAAGTTTGGGGTGCCGCACTGTCGAATGTGTTCGGACTTCTCACGCCGTATTATGGGGTATACTGAAGCCCCTGGCATACTGGTCGTACCAGAATGTACGGGTGCAATTTGTCGTAAATAAACAGACAAGGAAAAAGGGAAGGGTAATGCAATAATAGACTAATGCTATGCATTGTTATTTAAATAATACATCGAAGCGTACTGATACGAGTAGTGCAATAAGCAAAAAATAGGACTATATGACATGTCCTATCCAAGGGCAAGCTGCGTATGGGTATTTAAAACGGGTACTTCGATTGTTATCAGAGACCACCTGGGGATTCCCTTGTACGTCTTAGCTTCTTGCCTCCTTGGTTTTTCCTTCCCGTAATGTGTCCAGCAATCAGACTGCCGAAAAGGGCTTCTAGAGAGTAAGGTCCAGAAAGAGAGAAAATGATAAAGGTATACAGCCCCTGGGGCAGTTGAGCCGCATTGTGGGACATGCCCTGGTCGTGCCCCCTCCTATGCCCATGGTATTTTTAGTGCGTAATTATGTACGCGCGACACAGATGTCATCGCTTGACTGGGACTAGGATGGGGGCCGAATTGCTAGGCGAGCTCTGAACGTGCCAGGCGATCCTGTTGCGGGTTACTCCGGGCTCGCTTGAAGGTGTCCGGGGGCTTTATCGCCGAATTGACGGTTTGCCTTAAAAGGCTGCTTTGTGCTTCTGCTGCGAGGGCCGCAGTGTGTTCCTCTGTGCGAAGCGAGCGTTCTGTGTTGCCATTGACTGTTATAACCCCGCGAGGTCCTGGCATTTTGAGCTTGAGGTATGCATAATGCGGTACCACATTAAATCTGGCAAATGCGGTTCGCCCAAGCAGTGCATGATAGCCACTGCGAAACGGGACGATATCGAAGATTAACTCCTCGCTTCGGAAGTTGTCCGGAGATCCGAAGACCACTTCCAGTGTGTTTGAGCCCGTGCAATGGGCCTCTACACCTGGGATGACACCTTTAAAGGTGGTTTTAGTGGGTTTGATCCTCGAGGGGTCTATACCCATTTTGCGCACTGTATCCTGATAGAGCAGTTTCAGGCTGCTGCCGCCGTCCATAAGGACTCGAGTGAGGTGAAATCCGTCGATGATGGGGTCAAGGACCAATGCGGCAGATCCGCCATGACGGATACTAGTGGGGTGGTCCCTGCGATCGAAGGTGATCGGACAAGAGGACCATGGGTTGAACTTTTGGGCGACTAGCTCCATCGCATAGACATCCCTTAGTGCACGCTTCCGTTCCCTCTTGGGAATGTGGGTTGCGTATATAATGTTCACCATTTTCACTTGTGGAGGGAACCTCTTCTGTCCTCCTGTGTTCGGCGGCCGAGGCTCCTCCTCGTCGTTGCTATGCGGCCCCTTGTCCTTGTTTTCGGCTTTCAACTTGCCGGCCTGCTTGAACACCCAGCATTATCTGTTGGTGTGATTGGCTGGCTTATCGGGGGTGCCGTGAATTTGACACGAGCGATCGAGTATGCGGTCCAAACTGGACGGGCCCGGATTACTTCTTTTGAACGCCTTTTTCCGCTGACCGGATTTAGAGCCACTGAATCCAGCATTGACTGCCGTGTCTTCGGCGTTGTCGCCGTTGTTGCGGCGCTTGTGTCTGTTACGACGTGGCGGCGTTTGCTGCCTGTTCCGGAGGGCTAGCTTGTTCATCCTCCCGCTCGAGGTCTGGCTGGATGGGATTGTCGTCGTCTTCGGCACTATCTGGAGCGTTATTGTCTCTTGTGCTGGTATCACTGCTTTTGCTATGGCGGGACTTAGAGCGGCGCCGCTGATGTCGGTGCTTGGATTGCTTCTTGGAGGGATTATCCTCCATTGTCTTATCGCCATCGCCTTCTTTGGGGGTGTCCACCATGTATATATCATATGATGAGGTGGCAGTCCAGCGCCCCGTGGGCGGTGGTTCTTATTCGTCTCCCGCATCATCGTCCATACCGTCGATGTCTTCGGAGCCAAAGTCGAGCATGTCGGTCAAATCGTCGACAGTGGATACTAAGTGGGTGGTGGGTGGGGAGCGAATTTCTTCGTCGTCCGCATCCCATTCTAGCCGGACATAGTTCGGCCAAGGGTCTCCTGACAGGGAGAGAGACTTCAACGAGTTTAGTACGTCGCCCAAAGGCGAGTGCTGAAAGATATCCGTGGAGGTAAACTCCATGATCGGTGCCCAATCGGATTTGATGGGCACGGACGCAGGCGGCTCGGAGTCCATGGCTGGGGACGAATCCAACGGTTCGGCAACACGGGTGTCAGAGGAGGTGAAGTCAGTATTCGGCTCTATCTCCGCTGAGTGTGCGGCCTCCGTGGCGGGGTCCATCCACCCGTCCTCAGATGGCGCAATTTGTTCCGGATTGAGGGCCGGAGTGGTTGCACGTGTGATCTCTCGAACACTGTCCGACGGCAGAGCTAAATCATGCTCGTCGTGATTGTGCGGCGCACCTGACATGGGCTCGAATCCGTCGAAGATCAAGTCTCCGCGGGTGTCGTTAGTGTAGTTCAAGTTTCCAAATCTGACCTGATGGCCAGGGGCGTAGCTCTCGAGCTGCTCCAGATGGCCAAGCGAGTTGGCCCGCAGTACGAAGCCGCCAAATACGAAGATCTGTCTGGGGAGGAAAACCTCACCCTGGATCACATCATTGCCGATGATCGAAGGAGCCATCTAGCCTTACGGTGACGGCACAGTGGAACTCTCAATGAAAGCACCAATGTCGGTGTCAAAACCGGCGGATCTCGGGTAGGGGGTCCCGAACTGTGCATCTAAGGCGGATGGTAACAGGAGGCGGGGGACACAATGTTTACCCAGGTTCGGGCCCTCTCGATGGAGGTAATACCCTACTTCCTGCTTGATTGATCTTGATGATATGAGTATTACAAGAGTTGATCTACCATGAGATCGTAGAGGCTAAACCCTAGAAGCTAGCCTATGGTATGATTGTTGTTGTCCTACGGACTAAAACCCTCCGTTTTATATAGACACCGGAGGGGGCTAGGGTTACACAGAGTCGGTTACAAGGGAGGAGATCTACATATCCGTATTGCCAAGCTTGCCTTCCATGCCAAGGAGAGTCCCATCCGGACATGGGACAAAGTCTTCAATCTTGTATCTTCATAGTCCAACAGTCCGGCCAAAGGATATAGGCCGGCTGTCCGAGGACCCCCTAATCCAGGACTCCCTCACTCTGGTCCATGAGCCTCAGACCGACGAGTCTCGGGCCGATGATCCTTCGCCCCACGAGACTCCGGTCCCAGAGTCTTCATCCCACGAGACTCCGGAGGCTAGTGGCCATGCTAATGGTGGCGAGGACAACTTTTCTGATGATAGCTACTGCAAGGGCGAGCTGGTTGAGGGGGGCAAGAAGGTCTACCAGCGTGGTGGTACAAAGCTCCCGCCCGTGTCGGCGACCCGCGAGCAGAGGTGGTTGATTGCGCCTAATGGGGAGAAGTAAGTGCATTTACTCTTTTGTAACCTTTTGCCTTCATGTTTCTTCAAATTAACAACTAACGCGTTGGCCTTGTCATACTGCAGGGGTTGGACACACGCCCGTGGTGTCCGCAGGCCCAACCAGGTCCTTGGTGTGCTTTGCCGGCAGAACTTCTGGGGGTGGGTCACGTTGCCCCGTGAGGGCCAGGCTCGACAGCTAGCACTTAGCTGGGAGCTGTACTTGGCTGCCCCGGCCCCGCCGGAGGAGAGGGTCGACGGTGTCTTGTGCGAGACTGTGGCCGACATTGTGATCCGGACGTTTTGGGTAATTTCTCCTTTACAGAATTAAAAATCAACAGTACCTAGTGATTGTACTAATCAGTGTTGTCTTGTTTGATTGCATACCTTCTACAGGTGTCTTGAGGAACACGAGGAGGCCACGACTATGGTTTTTGAAGCCGAGTGCAAGCGCCTACTTCAGAACTTACTGCATGAGGCTCGGGTGCAGGCTGTTCGAGACTACTACGCCTCGACTAACATTAAGAGGTCCAAGACGAAGTGCCGAGGCAAGTTTCTGAGTAAGGATAAGTACATGAAGGTAATTACCTGTTCTTAAGGCCTTGTACTTAGTTTCCTTGATTTGATTCGTAGGCATAGAGCTGAAATTTCTCTTGACTAACTTAGGTGCCCCCGAGATGGTGTGCGGATAGGATGGACTGTTGGTAGGCGTTGGTGGATGAGTGGTGCTCTCCCCAATGGCTAGTCGTCCACAACAAGGCCAAGGATAAGCATGCCCAAATGCAAGGTGTGCCACACCATCAAGGGAGCTCCAACCTGTTTGAGTACGGGGATAACTGGGTATGTGGTTTGCTTCATGATTCATGCAATTTCATTCTTCATGCTAGCTTGAGCCCTTAACTAATATTTTGTTCCTCTCTTTTAGGTGCGACACAACAAGAAGGAGGTGCCATGGGTGTTCGACCTCTATGCCATGGCCCATACTACCCCGTACAAGAAGGCCAAGGCATTCTCTGAGTCTGACCTCGATCATCCAGAGAGCTTCACCAACATCTCCTCCCACCACAAGCTCGTGAGGTACATAGATGAGGGGAATACGAGTAAAGGGGAGGACTTTAACCCGAGCCAGAGTCCTTTTGATCCAGAGCTAGTGATGATATGTGGTGGCGGGAGGTCCCATGGCTCGGTAGCCATTGGGGATGGACTGATACGTTGTCCTAGAACTCTCCCGAAGATCAAGAAGCGCCAGACGAGCTCCGATCCTGAGATAAGGCCTCATCGACGGCCAATGGAGCTCGCTATCGAGGCTAGGACCCAGGATCTTCTAGCGGAGGCAAACAGGTAGGCGGCGGAGAGGGAGAGGGACATGGAGGAGAGGACGGCTAGGCTGTTGGATGAGGAGAGGAACCGGAACGAAGCGTCTCACCGGGCCCTATACGAGCTCCTCGTGGTAATTTTCTCCTGCATATTAGCCAAATCATGCACGTAATGTTCGTTTCATTACTAACTAATATGATTGACTCGTGAAAACCAAATGTGCAGTCTGTGTGCCAGAGCAACCATCAGACCCCTCCACCGATGCCCCAGATTGGTATAGCGCCCACGATGAGTTTCATTTGAATGTTCATTAGTTACTAGTATTCACATTTGAGTTGCACCATGCTAACAAGACATTGAAAATGATCTTTGGTGCAGTATGCCTCCCGACAAGCATCGAACCATCCTTCTCCGTCTGCCACTGGCGCAACCTCGACCGGTCCTTCACCTCTGTGATGATGGTAAGTTTTCCCAAGTGTTTTGCTTAACAAATGCATACTTAGCTTAAGAAATGACCTATTTAGCTCCAAAATGACCTATACTTAGCTTATTTTCCTAAAAAATGACATAATAACCTTACTTAGCTCCAAAATGACATATTTTACCTAGGATAGCTATAAAATGACCTATACTTAGCATTTTTCCTCCAAAATGACTTAATATGCTTAGTTAGCTAAAAAATGGCATAACTACCTAGGATATCTCAATAATGACCTATAATTAGCTTAGCTAGTTCATTTATGACATAATTATCTTACTTAGGTAAAAATGGCATAATAACCTTGGTTTAGCTCCAAACTATCATATAATTAGTTTATTTTCCTCCAAAATGACAAAATAACCTTACCTAGCTCCAAAATGACCGATTTTAACTAGGATAGCTCTAAAATGACCTACACTTACCATTTTGTCCTCCAAAATGAATAAATATGCTTAGTTAGCTCAAAAATGGCATAACTACCTAGGTTAGCTAAGAAATGACCTATACTTAGCTTCTTTAGTTTATTTATGACATACTTAGCATACTTAGGTAAACAATGGCATAATAACCTTGGTTTAGCTCCAAAATGTCATATCATTAGTTTATTTTCCTCCAAAATGACAAGATAACCTTACCTAGCTCCAAAATGACCGATTTTAACTAGGATAGCTCTAAAATGACCTACACTTACATTTTGTCCTCCAAAATGAATAAATATTCTTAGTTAGCTCAAAAATGGCATAACTACCTAGGTTAGCTAAAAATGACCTATACTTAGCTTCTTTAGTTCATTTATGACATACTTAGCATACTTAGATCAAAAATGGCATAATAATCTTGGTTACCTCCAAAATGGCATATACTTAGCTTAGTTTCCTCGAAAATGACATAATAACCTTACTTAGCTCCAAAATGACCTATTTACCTAGGTTAGCTCTAAAATGACCTACACTTGGCATTTGTTCCTCCAAAATGACTTAATATGCTTACTTAGCTAAAAAATGGCATAATTACCTAGGTTACCTTAGTTAGAAGAAGAAGAAGAAGATAAATAAGAGGAGAAAAAGAAAGAGAAGAAAAATTCTTCTTCTTCTAGTCTTCTTCTTCTTCTTTTTCTTCTTCTAACTTTCTTCTTTCCCAATTTGCAGATTTGCTTTAGATCACGGAAGCTTGCGTTGATGGAGTTTACTCTTCTCCTTGTCCTTCCTTTTTGTTTTGATTTTGTAGGATGAACAATGTGAAACTTGCTACCTGTATATGTATGTATGGATGAAACCATTGTATGCGTGTTGTTGGATATATGTTGGCTATATATATGTTGGATATGGACTTTTGAGTTGGTATGTATATGTGTTGGATGATCATATCCATATGGTAGGGATATGTATGCTTGTTGAAAGTATTTTCAAATGTATATATATATATCTGTGAAATTGATTGAGTTTAAGAAAAAACAGAATAAACAGGGGCAATACAGGCACTTTATCGTCTGCTGGCAGGCGACAGAGAGGCTTGCCGTCTGCCAGCAGACGGCAAAGCTGCCACATGGCAGCTACCTGTGCAACCTGGGGGGACACTGGGCTGCCCTATTTGGTTGCTTTGCCGTCTGCTGGCAGACGGCAAAGATGCAAAGGTCTTTGTCGTCTGCCAGCAGACGGCATAGCAAGCCACGTGGCAGCCACCTGGGGGGGGCACCTGGGCTGGCCTATTTGGGCACTTTGCCGTCTGCTGGCAGACGACAAAGCATGCCGTTAACCCCTTAACAGACCTAACCCAAACCTCTGTCGTCCATGCCCTTTGCCATCTGCCAGCAGACGGCAAAGTGCCCTTTGCCGTAGTTCATTCAGTCGGACATGGTGCCGTCTGCTGGCTGACGGCAAAGGCCCTTGCCGTCCGCCAGGCATGCCTTTGCCGTCAGCCATGGCATACGGCAAAGTGCCTGATTCCTATAGTGTAGGTAGCATTCCACATCAAAAATTAACTTTTTTTTTATCATTTACCTACTCAAGGACGAGCAGGAATTAAGCTTGGGGACGCTGATACGTCTCCGTCGTATCTATAATTTTTGATTGTTCCATGCCAATATTCTACAACTTTTACATATTTTTGGCAACTTTTTATACTATTTTTGGGACTAACATATTGATCCAGTGCCCAGCGCCAGTTCCTGTTTGTTGCATGTTTTTTGTATCCATATCAAACGGAGTCCAAACGCGATAAAAACTTACGGAGATTTTTTTGGAATATATGTCATTTTTGGGAAAACGAATCAACGCGAGATGATGCTCGAGGAGTCCACAAGGGTGAGGGGCGCGCCCCAGGGGGTAGGGCGCACACCTGGCCCTTGTGGCCACTCCGTAAGGAGGTTGGTGCCCTTCTTCTGGCACAAGAAAGCTAATATCCGGATAAAAATCGTGTTAAAATTTCAGCCCAATCGGAGATACGGATCTCCGGGAATTTAAGAAACAGTGAAAGGCCGGAATCTGAGAGCGCAGAAACAGAAGGAAACACAGAGAGAGAGATCCAATCTCGGAGGGGCTCCCGCCCCTCCGCTGCCATGGAGGCCATGGACCAGAGGGGAAATCTTTCTCCCATCTAGGGGGAAGGTCAAGGAAGAAGAAGGAGGGGGGCTCTCTCCCCCTCTCTCCCGGTGGCCCCGGAACGCCGCCGGGGCCATCATCGTGACGACGATCTACACCAACAACTTCGCCACCGTAATCACCAACTCTCACCCCTCTATGCAGCGGTGTAACACCCCTTCTACCCGCTGTAACCTCTACTTAAACATGGCGCTCAACGCTATATATTATTTCTCAATGATGTATGGCTATCCTATGATGTTTGAGTAGATCCGTTTTGTCCTATGGGTTGATTGTTGATCATGATTGGTTTGAGTTGCATGTTTTATTATTGGTGCTGTCCTATGGTGCTCTCTGTGTCGCGCAAGCATGAGGGATCCCCACTGTAGGGTTTGCAATTTGTTCATGATTTGCTTATGGTGGGTTGCTAGAGTGACAGAAGCTTAAACCCGAGTAAGTTGGTTGTTTGCGTATGGGAATAAAGAGGACTTGATACTTAATGCTATGGTTGGGTTTTACCTTAATGATCTTTAGTAGTTACGGATGTTTTCTAGAGTTCCAATCGTAAGTGCATATGATCCAAGAAGAGAAAGTATGTTAGCTTATGCCTCTCCCTCATATAAAATTGCAATAATGATTACCGGTCTAGTTATCGATTGCCTAGGGACAAATAACTTTCTTGCGTGACAAAAAGCTCTCTACTAAAACTAACATAGTTGTTTCTTTATCTAAACAGCCCCTAGTTCTTATTTACGTGCTCTTTATTATCTTGCAAACCTATCCTACAACACCTACAAAGTACTTCTAGTTTCATACTTGTTCTAGGTAAAGCGAACGTTAAGCGTGCGTAGAGTTGTATCGGTGGTCGATAGAATATTTGTTCTACCTTTAGTTCCCCGTTGGGTTTGACACTCTTACTTATTGAAAGAGGCTACAACTGATCCCCTATACTGTGGGTTATCAGGGGGCGCCCCCTACCTTGTGGGCCCCTCGGTGACCCCCTGACCTAGATCTTCCTCCTATATATTCACATATATACCCAAACCACCAGAAGCATCCACGAAAACACTTTTCCACCGCTGCAACCTTCTATTCTCGTGAGATGCCATCTTGGGGCCTTTTTTGGCATCCTGCCGGAGGGGATTCGATCACGGAGGGCATATACATCAACTCTATTGACCTTCCGATGAAGCGTGAGTAGTTTACCTTAGACCTACGGGTCCATAGCTAGTAGCTAGATGGCTTATTCTCTCTCTTTGATTCTCAATACCATGTTCTCCTCGATGTTCTTAGAGATCTATCCGATGTAATCTTCTTTTGCAGTGTGTTTGTCGAGATCCGATGAATTGTGGATTTATGATCAGCTTATCTATGAATATTATTTGAATCTTCTCTGAATTCTTATATGCATGCTTTGATATCTTTGTATTTCTCTTTGAATTATCGGTTTGGTTTGGCCAACTAGATTGGTTTTTCTTGCAATGGGAGAGGTGCTTAGCTTTGGGTTCAATCTTGCGTGATTTCACCAAGTGACAAAGTAGGGGCAGTGAGACACGTATTGAATTGTTGCCATCAAGGATAAAAAGATGGGATTTACATCATATTGCATGAGTTTATTCTTCTACATCATGTCATCTTACTTAATGCGTTACTCCGTTCTTTATGGACTTAATAGTCTAGATGCATGCTGGATAACGGTCGATGTGTGGAGTAATAGTAGTAGATGTAGGCAGGAGTCGGTCTACTTGACACGGACGTGATGCCTATATTTCATAATCATTGCCTTGGACATTGTCGGATTACGGGTTCCGGCAAACCCTTGAGGTTCGAACTCTGGGGTGTGCACGAAGATCTCTCTCCCCCTAGCTCACACTCTTGCCACGATCTCAAGGCCTAGCTCGCCGAACCCAAGGAACAGAAGACATGCAAGAGTTTATACTATTTCGGTCCATCGATGTGGTGTAATACCCTACTCTAGTGTGGTGTGGTGGATTGCCTTGCAGTCTGGGGATGAACAAGTATAATGGAAGAACAGCCTCCTGAGGAGAGGTGTTCTTGAGCTCGGTGAGCTTGTGCGTGTGAGGATGGAATGGATCCAATTCAAGATCAGTTGCTTCCTATGGTGGTGGCTAGTCCTATTTATAGAGGCCCTGGTCCTCTTCCCAAATGTTTAGGTGGGAAGGGATCCCACAACGGCCAATTTGAAGGGGGACAACTAGTACAAGCTATCCTGACAAAAGGTGGTCTTCGCCTACCAAAGGCTCTGGCAGTGACGCCGTTGTGGGCTCCGCGATGACCTCCGTCCTGCCGTCCTACTGGTCTTGGTCTCGTTGCACCGATATGGAAACCTTTGCCTGATGCCTCAGGACTCCTCGCCTGCACCTGCCCCTTTAGCACCAAAGAGGCAACCGGTACTCTGTGCCCGCTGGTGCCCGCCTGGCCTTGGTCTTCATGGCTCACGTCACGGAAACCTCGCAAGGTGCCCCTCGCCTTGAACTCTCCACTCCTCGCGAGCCAGCCTAGCGAGGCTGCCCCTGAGGAGGTCTTGTGTCATCCGCCTCGCGAGGCTCGGCCCCTCGCAAGGGTCTTGAGTGTTTGCTGATGAAGATGGGCCATACCAGGCCGTTAGTGGAGCCACGCCGCGGGCCGCAGGTAGGCAAGTCTGGGGACCCCCGTTCCCAGGACGCCGACAGTAGCCCCCGGGCCCAAGGCGTGCTCGGACTTGGCTTCGAGGCGAAGCCAAGGAGCAAGTGTGGAGCGCCGCGGGCCCCAACCGCCTGCAGCCTTGATTGACGCGTGGCGATTGACGAGACGTGGGCGTCTCCGCTTCCCCACGCTGTCTCGGCAACTGCCTGACTTGACGAGTCCCTGGTGCAGGCAGAAAAGCCATCATTACCTGCGATCGTGGGGGTCGTCGGTTGGCCTCCTTCTGCTATAAATGGGGAGGGGGCGGAGCCCCCGTCGCTCGTCGCTCCCCAATTTTTCTCGCTTCTTCTTCCTTGCTTCACTGCCTCGCCGCGCCACCCATAGCAGACAAGTACGCCATGGCCGACTCCTCCATGAAGGCGGAGATCCAAGTTGATGCATCTGGCAAAGTAGCTCCTCAAACTCCTCGGACTCCGGCTGGTGATACCATTCGGCGTTAGCAACAGAATGACAACAAGCGCAAGGCCACGCAGCCGGCTTCCACAAGCCGGCAGGTGGCGACAGTTGAAGATTAGCAGCCGGAAGGGCAGCCTCCTCGCAAGCGTCAGAAGGGCGGCAAGCCCAACTGGTTGCCCGCCTTCTCATACGAGCAGACGCTTGATGCACCCTGCAAGTTTCACAACGGCGTGAAGCCGTCCAACCACACCACTCGGAAATGCCATTGGCTCACCAGAATCGCCAAGGGTGATGAACTCCTGCCTCCTCTGCCTGCCGGCCCGCCGCCTCCTCCTCCCCAGCAGCCGGCGGTTCGGCCAGTCAGCGCAATACAAGATGAATATCCTGAAGAGCATGGAGCTTATGTCGTGTTGACCAGCGTGGCCGACGACAAGCACAGCAGACGGCAATGGCAACAAGAAGTACATGCAGTAGCATCAGAGACCCGGGAGTTCATGCATTGGTCTGAGGAGCCTATCAGTTGGAGCAGAGCTGACCACCCGGAGGTGATGCCCTCTCCTGGTTCTTATGCCTTGGTCTTGGATGCCACCTTCATAACAGAGAGGCGGGCTGCTCGCTTCTCCTGAGTTCTGATAGACGGCGGAAGCAGCATCAACATCCTATACCGTGACACTATGGAGAAGTTGGGAATCAAGCAGAAGCAGCTTCAGCCCAGTCGGACTGTATTCCATGGCATAGTCCCTGGCCTTTCCTGTTCACCAATCGGCAAGATCCAGATAGATGTCCTCTTCGGAGACAAAGATCACTTCCGCGAGAGCCAGTATGGTTTGAGGTGGTGGACCTTGAGAGCCCCTATCATGCGCTACTTGGCCAGGCTGCTCTGGCCAAGTTCATGGCGGTCCCCCACTATGCTTACCTCAAGATGAAGATGCCCAGCACCAAGGGAATCCTAACCATAGCCGGAGACTACAAGAAGTCATCCGCCTGTGCGGCAGACAGCAGCCGGCTAGCCGAGTCCCTCGTGATTGCAGCAGAGAAGCGGCTCCTTGACCGGGTTGTGGCAAAGGCAGGCAAGCAGCCGGAAATGTCGCCAAACCCCAAGGAGTCGAAAGCTGAGGGCTCGTTCAAGCCAGCAAAAGAAACAAAGAAGATACCATTGGACCCGGAGAACCCGAAGAGGCACGCTGTCATAGGTGCAAACCTTGACAGCAAATAGGAAAGCGAGCTCGTCGATTTCCTCCGTGAGAATCGGGACATCTTTGCATGGTCTCCTAAGGACATGCCGGGTGTTCCGACGGATTTCGCCGAGCACAAGCTACATGTCTGACCTGATGCCAAGCCAGTCAGGCAGCCCTTGCGCCACCTGTCAGAAGTGAAGAGAAGAGTCATTGGAGAAGAGATAGCCCGGCTTCTAGCAGCCAGCTTCATTATGGAAGTGTTCTTCCCAGAATGGTTAGCCAACCCAGTCCTTGTACTGAAGAAGAATAAGCAGTGGCGCATGTGTATGGATTATACCAGCCTCAAAAAAGCTTGCCCCAAAGATCCCTTTGCTTTGCCAAGAATCGACCAAGTGATAGACTCCACAGCCGGATGCGAGCTGTTGAGCTTTTTGGATGCATACTCAGGGTATCATCAGATCAACATGAACCCGCCCGACAAGCTGAAGACCGCCTTCATCACACCATTCGGAGCCTTCTGCTACCTGATCATGACGTTCGGCTTGAGGAATGCCGGCGCCACGTTTCAGCGTTGCATGCAGAAGTGTCTCCTCAAGCAACTCGGCAGAAATGCCCACGTCTATGTGGACGACATTGTGGTGAAGACGGAGAAGCATGGCACACTGCTAGAAGACCTCAAGGAAACCTTTGAAAACTTGCGCCGCTTTCAAATCAAGCTCAACCCGGAGAAATGCGTCTTTGGAGTACCAGCCGGCCAGCTTCTTGGCTTCCTGGTCTCAGAGCATGGCATAGAGTGCAACCCTGTGAAGATCAAGGCCATCGAGAGGATGGAGGTACCCGCCCGACTGCTGGACGTACAAAAATTCACCGGCTGCTTGGCATCCATCAGCCGTTTCATTAGTCGGCTGGGCGAGAAGGCTCTTCCCCTGTACCAGCTCATGAAGAAGACCACTTTTTTCGAGTGGAATGATAAGGCGGACGAAGCTTTTCTCTAGCTCAAGAAGATGTTGACCACTCCGCCTGTCCTAGCGGCTCCGACTGCTAAAGAGCCCATGCTTCTCTACATCGCCGCCACCAGCCGGGTGGTCAGCACAGTCATAGTTGTGGAGCGCAAAGAAGACGGCAAAGCACTACCAGTCCAGAGGCTGGTGTATTACCTGAGTGAAGTGTTGTCCGCGTCCAAACAGAACTACCCCCACTATCAGAAGATGTGCTACGGCGTCCATTTTGCCGCTAAGAAGCTGAAGCCATACTTCCAAGAACACCCAATCACTGTTGTCTGCATTGCTCCACTTCCCGAGATCATTGGAAGCCGAGATGCTTCGGGCCGAGTGGCCAAATGGGCCATAGATTTGGCCCCGTACACCATCTACTACCAGCCTCGCACCGCCATCAAGTCCCAAGCACTGGCCAACTTCCTCGTCGACTGGGCCGAGACCCAGTACCTGCCGCCAGCGCCGGACTCCACCCATTGGCGGATGCACTTTGATGGTTCCAAGATGCGCACCGGTTTGGGAGCCGGCATCGTCCTCACCTCTCCCAAAGGCGACAAGCTAAGATATGTGTTGCGAATTCACTTTGCCGCCTCCCACAACGTAGCTGAATACGAAGCACTCATACACGGGCTCCGGCTTGCCAAGGAACTCGGCATTTGCCGGATCCTGTGCTATGGTGATTCCTACTTGGTGGTCCAGCAGTCGTCAGGCGACTGGGACGCCAAGGATGCAAACATGGTAAGCTACCGCTTCCTCGTCCAGCAAATCAGTGGATACTTTGAAGGGTGAGAGTTCCTCCATGTGCCATGAAACAACAACGAGCAACACTACAAAAAAGACACATCCGTGACATTTTGGGCCGAACAATTTTTTTTCTGTCATACATATGACACTTCTATGACGATAATTGTGACAAAACCCGGTATCATCATAGATGTGGTGGGCTCCTACTTCTATGACAAAAAATCATGACAGAAAATGGGCTTTTCATCCTGGGCAGGCCGGAGATGCAGCTGCATGACATTCTTTGGGCCGTCCATGACGGAAAAAACCGTGGTAGAAGCGAGGGAGAGGAAAATTTCGGGGAGTTCCCGGTTACGGTGGGAGGTCGGGGGCCGAGCGATGCGCGTTTCTCTCGTACACGTACGCACGTGTGTGCGAGGCGTTGGCTCTAACTGAACTCGAGCGAGGCGTTGGGCTCTAACTGAACCCGAGCGATTGCACTGCAGGCTACGCGTTACTGAACCTGAGCGATCGATCGATGGCTGTTAACTGAACCCGATCGAGCGATTCCTTCGCTACTGCTGCTAACTGAAGCCGATCGATGCTGCCTCTGGAATGAACAGTGAGCGTTGCAGGGGGGTGGATGAACAGTGAGCGGTGGCATTGCCTCTGGATGAATAGGACCCCGTGGTGTGGTGGAGGGCTGGATGAACAGTAGACGGTGGAGGGGTGCCCGTGGAGGGGTGGTTGAACAGGACCCCGTGGTGTGGAGGGCTGGATGAACAGTAGACGGTGGAGGGGTGGTTGAACAGGACCCCGTGGTGTGGAGGGCTGGATGAACAGTAGACGGTGGAGGGGTGCCCGTGGAGGGGTGGTTGAACAGGACCCCGTGGTGTGGAGGGCTGGATGAACAGTAGACGGTGGAGGGGTGCCCGTGGAGGGGTGGTTGAACAGAACCCCGTGGTGTGGAGGGCTGGATGAACAGTAGACGGTCGAGGGGTGCCCGTGGAGGGGTGGTTGAACAGGACCCCGTGGTGTGGAGGGCTGGATGAATAGTAGACGGTGGATGGGTGCCCGTGGAGGGGTGGTTGCACAGTAGCCGGTGGAGTAGCGTGCGGTGGAGGCTGGATGAACAGGAGCCCGTGGAGGCTGGAGGAGGTCGACGGTAGCCCATGGAGGCTGGAGGAGGTCGACGGTGGAGATGAATAGTATCCCGTGGAATCCCGTTTTGCGGTACGCCACACCCCTCCCGATGAACAAGACCCCCGTTTCGACCGTAGGAGGTCCGTTTCGTCCGTTTTGCGGTACGCCACACCCCTCCCGATCAACAGGACCCCCGTTTCGACCGTAGGAGGTCCGTTTCGTCCGTTTTGCGGTAGGCCACACCCTTCCTGATCAACAGGACCCTCGTTTCGACCGTAGGAGGTCCGTTTCCTCCATTTTGCGGTATGCCAGACCCCTCCCGATCAACAGGACCCCGTTCCGAACGTAGGAGGTCCGTTTCCTCCGTTGTGCGGTACGCCAGGCCTCGTTTCCATTGCCTGTTCCGTCCAAGCCCTCCCGATGAACACGACCACGCATTCCGTTCCGAGCCAGCCGGTTGGCTCCCACGCGTTCCGTTGCCTCCCGATGAACACAACGCATTCCGTTGCCTCCCCATAAACACGACGCATTCCGTTGCCTCCCCATGAACA
Organism: Aegilops tauschii subsp. strangulata; assembly: GCF_002575655.3. NCBI lineage: Eukaryota > Viridiplantae > Streptophyta > Magnoliopsida > Poales > Poaceae > Aegilops > Aegilops tauschii. The sequence goes on from NC_053039.3 coordinate 109,227,213, forward strand.
CGACGACGACACTGTTTCTCCGTTCCGACCCAGCCATGTACACGAGCCCTGGTCGTACGTATGCGTGAGTAGGCGTTCGAGACCCCGCCCATATGTACACATACATGGCCGTATTTTTTTTCTTGCACCCTGGCCGCTGTACGTACGTGTACATGCTACGTGCGCGCCTCTACTACGACACGTACGCGCCTCTACTACGACACGTGCGCGCCTCTACATCCACCAGTATATATGTACGTACACGTTCGCGACCAGAATGACAACGCTACGTACGCTTCGACCAGGTGGGTCCCGACTGTCAGGCACTTCCTTGCGTGCGAAGATGTAGCTGGTGGGTCCCAGCAGTCAGGGGGACGAATCATTTTGTTTTTCTTTGCCCGGACGCACTTCCTTGCGTGCGAAGGTGTAGCTGGTGGGTCCCAGCAGTCAGGGGAAATGTTTTTTCGCAAAATACGGTGGCCCGTCCGGTGGGTTCCCGCTGTCAGGTGGTGGAATAATTATTTTGCGCGTAATAAGGAGGCACTTCCTTGCTGCAGCCGTGGACCCAGCTGTCAGCGTCTCCACGCACAGTACTCTTCCGATGGAAGTTGGTCGTTGACCACATTGACCACGCCGCGCCGAGAGCACCACGGCGGTGGACGACGGCTAGGCCTAGGAAGGGGACGACACGGAGGCAGGGAAGACTCGGCAGTTGTTTCCCACGCGGAGGGGAGTACGATTGTACGAGGGTTTACTGGTTCGTCTGCCATCGTCGGAGAATAACAACAGGTGTGGGTGAGTAGAGGGATGGCTAGGCCAGCGATGGGAGTACGATGGGGCGGTGAGGCCTGGGCGGCAGCACAGGCGGATGCGGGGAGGAGTGAGCAGGCAGTCCCGCCGGCGCTTGTTTGAGCGGCTGGAGCAGGAAGAGCAGAGATTGAAGAAGCACGACGGCTGTTGGATGGACATCCAGCAGTCAGTGCTTGTGCGTCAACCTTTTTTTTAGGAAAGCCTCAAATCTGTGGAAAACAGCATACAGCCCATCTGCCATTACTTCTAATAATTTACAGCCCATTTGCTAATTCTTGAGGTTTTTTTTGGAGCCCATATTCTTTTTGTTAGCATTACAGCCCATATTGTGGCCACGGTTAAAAAATTATACGAAATTTTGCATATTTCGGTGCGGTCCGAAGTATTTTTAATCCCGAAATTTCGACTCACATTCAAACTAATTTTAAAAATAAATGTATATCAATATAAAATCCAACAAATTCTCCACGCATAAAAATTAATGTAATTTAAAACCTTGAAATGAAAAAAAAGATATTTGAAACTAATTGCCGGTTTGATGTGTTTTAAAAATGCACAGCTCATTTCTCATTACTGATGGGCCATTTTCTCGGCCAGCCGAATGAAAGCTCTCCTCGTCTTGAAAGATTTGCAGCCCAACAGGCCTGACAAAGCGACTTACTTGGCAAATCACAAAAAAACTGGGTTGTGGCCATGGACCCAGCTGTCAGCCTCTCCACGTACAGTACTCTTCCGATGGAAGTCGTTTCTTGACCACGTTGACCACGCCGCACGGAGAGCACCACGGAGGTGGACGACGGCGAGGCCTAGGAAGGGGACGACGCGGAGCCAGGGAAGACGCGGCAGTGGAAGCCCGCACGGAGAGGAGTACGAGGGTTCACTGGTTCGGCTGCGGTGTGAGGCTGCCGTCGCCGCAGGGCCTGGCCAGCGGTGGGAATAGTAGGGGCGGTGAGGCCTCTACGGCAGCACAGCCGACCATGTGAGGCAGGAGCATGCGGCATGACCGGCGCTGCTTTGGGCAGCTGGAGCAAGAAGACCAGAGGTTGAAGAAGCACTACGGCCGTTGGATGGACATCGTACGGTCACTGGAGCTAGAATCGTTCATATTGACTAAGTTGACAAAGCCCTTCGTCCCCGTCAACTTAGTAGGCCCACAAGTCAGCCTCCCACCAAGGTGGGTCCCAGCTAGCCGGGGGAGTATTCATTTTTTTGTGCGTAATAAGGAGGCACTTCCGGTGGGTCCGAGCTGACAGCGGGGGGAACGTTTTTTTCGCGAAATACGGTGGCCCGTCCGGTGGGTCCCAGCAGTCAGGGGGAAATGATTTTTTCGCAAAATACTGGTGGCCTGTCCGGTGGGTCCCCACTATCAGGTGGAGGAATAATTATTTTCCGCGTAATAAGGAGGCACTTCCTTGCGGCTGCCGTGGACCCAGCTGTCAGCCTCTCCACGTACAGTCCACGTCCGATGGAAGTCGTTCCTTGACCACGTTGACCATGCCACGCCGAGAGAACCAGGGCGGTGGACGACGGCGAGGCCTTGGAAGGGGACGACGCGGCAGTGGATGCACATGCAGAGAGGAGTACGAGGGTTCACTGGTTCGGCTGCGCTGCCGTCGCCGCAGAATAACAGGGGGTGTGGGTGAGTGGAGAGATGGCCTGGCCAGCGGTGGGAGTAGTAGGGGGCGGTGAGGCCTCCGCGGCAGCACAGCCGGCCACGGGAGGCAGGAGCAGGCAGCACGACCAGCGCTACTTTGGGCGGCTGGAGCAAGAAGACCAGAGGTTGAAGAAGCACGACGACCGTTGGATGGACATCGTACGGTCACTGCTGCTAGAATCGTTTATATTGACTAAGTTGACAAAGCCCTTGGTACGTCAACTTAGTAGGCCCACAGGTCAGCTTCCGAAACGGTGCGCCCCAGATGTCAGGGGGAGGAATCATTTTTTGGGCGGGTGAAGCTAGATTATCCGAGATTGAAGAAGAATCACGGCATCCGTTGGATGGACATCCAACGGCTACTGCTGCTAGAACCGTGTGTTGACCATAAGTTGACAAAGCCTTGCATACGTGTCAACTCTGTTTTTTAGGGGACGCGTCAACTTAGTAAGGCCAGAAGTGTGTGGCAGAGAACTTATAGCCCATTTGAGATTTGTAAGAATGTGTAGCCCATTTTTGAATTCTAATGGAATTTACTACAGCCCATTTACAGTTTGTTAAAAGTACAACCCATTTCAACCAACCGTTCAAAACAGAATTCAATAAAATTTCCCACATTTTGATGGGATCCAAAATATTTTTATCCCGAAATTTCTAGTCAGATTAAATACAATTTCAATATAAATTTATATTATGTAAAAATCCAACGAAACATTGCGCTCGCAACAATTAATGAAATTAAAATTTTCAATATCCAAAAATAATATTTTATAAAGTAATCACGTGTTTGGTGCATTTTTTTATAGTTACTGCTGAGTTTTTATAATTACATCCCATTTATTATTTCTTAAAGCCCATTTTCTTGTTAAGCCTAATGCATCCCTCCTAGGAAAGATTTGCAGCCCAGCGGGGCGGAGAATAACAACTTGACCTTGCCTGGGTATTCCTAAAAAAAGTATAGCTGGGCTAGCCATTTTCAGCTTGACAAAAATTTATAACTGGGCTGGATATCTGGCCTGGGCTAGACGGGCCACAGCCCGCCCAGTTAATACCTGCAGCGATGTTTTCGTTGTTGTTCAGAGGAGAAAAATTAATATCTGGGCTAAACATCGAAAAACTCTGAAGTGCTCACACCTCAAAAACACAAATACTGCTCGAGCTGCTTGGTCCCAGCTGTCGACCGCTTCTTGTGCAATTCTCTCGTTTATTGACTACTACATAGGTTGACAATGGTGTGGGACCGTGATGTCAGGAAACCAGGAGGAAGCAAAATAAATTATAGTTATATATATAATAAGGAGGCACTTGCGTACGTGAGGCTATGGACCTGGTGGGTCCCCATTGTCATCCTCTCCAAATAAAGTCATCTCCTCGCCCGCGCGCGCTTTCCGCGCGAAACAGTCAGTGCCGCCTGCCCCGCTTCCTGGTGCAGGCGATTGCTCCGCCTTCAAACGACACAAGTGCCGTCCGTCCGTCCATCTGCCGCCCACATTAATGATACGCGGTTGCCGAGGCGGCTACTCCGGTGCCACACGTCCGCCCCTCCGCCCGCCCACCATTGCTATATAAACTGTTGCGCCGGCCATAGCCGTAGTCATCCGCATCTGTTCCCTTTCTCCTGTCCACACCACTACTGCCCACCATGGCTTCCTCGCGCTCCAGCGCTCTTCGGGACGGGCGGACGACGGACCACAAGGAGATGGCAGCCATTGCTGCCGACCGGCTGGCCGGCAGGCAGCCGGAGGACGACGACGTCCCAATGGAGAACATGGTAGTCGACGATCCGGCGCCAACCCCCTCCTCCGTGCCATCCTCGCCGGTGCATTGCACCATGACCATCGGCGAGGCCCGTTCCAAATATATGGACAGGGTGAGGCAGATGCGTGAGGAGCAGTTTCGGGAGGCGCAGGCCGACGCCGCCTACAACCACCATCTCCTCCAGGAGCACGTGCAGGTGGAGGAGCAGATCGCCGTGGAGCGGGCGGAGCAGGAGGCGCTGCTCGACTCATACCGCTCCGCCCGCAAGGGCCGCCTCGAGCGCTGGCGGTACCGCATGCGAGTGGCGGAGGCTGCGGCCGCCTATAAAGAGGCTAGCAAAGACGGTGATGAAGCGGGCGAGGTGCTGTTTGGCGAGACCGAGGATGAGGCAGAGGACAATGCCGGCTCCGACGAGTCCCCGCTCCGCTGGCGTCGACGAGGCCCTGCTCCGCCGAGGCCCCGCGGCGCCAACAACGAGGCAGAGGACACCGCCGGCTCCGCCGAGGCCCCGCCCCGCCAACAACGAGGCAGAGGACATCGCCGGCTCAGCTGAGGCGCCACCCTGCCGGCAACGTGGGGGAGGATTTCCACCGCTCCGCTGAGGCGCCGCCCGCCGGCAACGAGACAGAGGACATCGCCGGCTCCGCCGAGGCCCCGCCCCGCTGCCAACGAGGCCGTGCCACACAGAAAACGAGGAAGAGTAGAACACGGTAGGTCGCCGCCGCTCGGGTACAAGTAAGGCCACCGCTGCTATCCTCCGGTTGAAGCCAAGCTAGGCGGGTTGACCATTGACGGCCGGTTAGCTTCTTGGCGGCGACGTGGAGTCGGAGAGCTGTGCTGGAGAAGAACGCTGCTTCTACTTAACTGCTTGTGCAGTTGGCTGACTGACACGTGGGCCCAACAGGCCACATGTCAGTTACGCAACTGCACCCGCAGTTAAGTCACTGAAGCTTCTGTTCGGCTCAGCGGGACACAGGTGGGTAGCTTCGGTTAATTAATTATACCTCCAGCGCACCCCTTTTTAGTTGAAGAATGTATGAAATGTAATGAAATCTGGCATGTTTATATGAAATCCGACCGTGTATGAAAGAATTTATTTTGATTAGTTCGAATTCCTGTATCACTGGCATTGGATGAACATGCAAAACAATACGTACTAGCATTATTCCCAGGGTGATCACCTCGTTTGCAGCAGTTTCACATGTACTCCCTCCGGTCCTTTCTAGTCTGCATACAAGTTTTGTCTGCAGTCAAAGTATCTCTACTTTGACCAATCTTATACAAAAAAGTATGCACTTTCACAATGTGCGAAGTAAAAAGGAACAGAAGGAGTACAAAGAGTTTGAGCAGCTTTTTAGCGTTTCTGTACATTGCAATCAAACACACAGGCCTGGCAATTCATAGAGAACATTCAAAACAATCGATGATTATGCATCTCAGCGACTCACATGTCAGAGGCAATATTTAATTCACAACTAAAGAATAAAGAAAAAATTGATCGACGCTGCTGACAGCAAAGGGCGTCCCATACGAAAATATCAAACGCGTGTCTGGCTAAAATCAACAAGCAAAATTTGACAAGGTTGTCCCATTCTAAAATATCAAATGCCTACGATTGTGGAATGGGCAGGATTTGCCATCAGTTCGGACATTGACATGGCACCTCGTGCTAAATAAACCAGCTGTTCTTATTGTGCAGTTCCACCAAAATCAACCAAATTCGCGCGTAGCTTGTATGATTTCGCCCTTATATGTTGCAACGCCTTGAACTTATCGGCACCTCCTTTCTTGTGGTGGAAATGAATGATTCGATGTATTCATGAACATTTTGTGCAGTTCCCATTGAAATCAAGCTGAGCACCCCTGTTTGCACAAATACAAAAAAGTGATTAGTATAAAGCAAACTGTACTACGAATTGACAGTTTCAACAGGCACATACATGGTCCACGTAGAGCACACTTTTAGAAAAATGGAACTCACCAGAAAGAATCCTAGAACAACATTGTATTCGCGCATCACAGCAAAAAAATGGAGATTTGTCAGTCCTTCTGACCTGAAGTTAGTTTGGTCTTGTGGGGAGTAATGTAACCATCCTTCAACTGCTCCTTCTGATGAGAAGATAGACATGGCTTCTTCATCTTGGCATAATCGGAACTAGTCACTTCACGTACTCCATATTCTTCTTCAGAGGAAGATGATCCTGTTGTGCAAAGACAAGAGAACTACTAAATGCTAGCATCCTTGTTTGCTCGAAAAAAAGGAAAGGAAATATTTAAAACAACACAGATGAAGCACTTCTCAAGGACAATACCACTTTTTCATGACAGTATCTAAACAGTAGCACAACACCAATAGAGATGACAAAGCTCAATCATATGGATGAAATCAGTGGGTGAGTACCAACCTTTGTCAGGAGGCTTATTGTGTAGAGCATATAGATGAAGCACTTCTCCGGAACCATCTGTTGCTATCTACAGTGGTGGCCATGCTTACTATATACTTCTCGATTAATTTAATGTTTCCAACATCTTCTTGTGCAGTTCCACTAAAATATATGGTATCTTCAAAGAAGATCCCTGTTTGCACAAGTAGAGATAATTACATATTACATTAAGAGTGGCATCAAATCAGTGGCAAAACAATTGCTCGTTCCAGCCATAGCAATAAATTAAGATGCAAAACTATATCATTACTTGTGTCATCACAGTTCCAGTGCTTCATTACAGCACCGGGAGTTGATTTTTGTTTTTCTTCCGCTTGTTCTTCCCCTTCATCACTTGGTCCAATAACAGACAAGCTTCGCCTTCAATGTAAGATTTGGCATGTCAATTAGGGAGCACAAGTATAGTACTAAACTTAATTTTTTGATGGAAGTGGCAAAATACAGGCCAGCAGTTGTGAAATATCCTTATCTTACCTCAATGGGATATTACGGTGCACATACAGATTGGAAGTCTTGTCTCCATTTGTGCAGTTCACTAAAATCAAATAACATTATCGTACAAGTAGCACAACATATGAAAGCACACTGCAGAATCATGTGAAAGAAGGCTAGTACTGACCTCTCATGATGCGGAATACAAACAACTCACAAGAAGAAGATCTGAACCAAATTCGCCTTAACGGATAGGAAGTAAGATCTCCTCTTGTGCAGTTCCACTAAGATCAAGCAATCAAGCAACGTTGTCGGTGTGACATTTTGGTTGAACTGCACAAAACACTCTTAAAACAGAAGTGTTTTGTGCAGTGCAACAAAAGGTCACAATGGCAACGAGGTGAAGTAGATAACCCTGTTTACACAGAGGTGCAAAGGAAACAATTAGTGGTCAATAACGGTGGATGACACAGAAGCCAACAAAAAGAAGCATCTACCTTATCTAAATGGGAAAGAAAGCAAGACAGTAGCATTTCTCAAACGGTGGCATTGATTAATATTAACATAGAGATTATATTAACAATAAAATTCGTTAAACATGTAATTTGCTTTTAACCGTGGCATTGCATCAATTTTCCAGCGGCATTATTAGAGGGTGTTTGTTTATAGGGACATTTTGGTGTAGGGACTAAAAAAACTCCGTGTCAGTCCCATCTAAACCAAACAGGTGGGACTTTTAGGGACTAAAAGTGGGCATTTGGGACTAAAGAAAGAAGACCTCGAGGGAGTCTTTTTGGGACTTTTTCCAACAGTTGGCCCTGCCATGCATCGCACCTTGTCTCTATTAGTTCATTACTAGGGGTAACATGGTCTTTTAGCATGTCATTTAATAACCTCTAGTCCATGTTTAGTCCCTGGAACCAAGCAGGTAGGGACTAGGGAGTTTTTAACCAAACAGGGCCTTAGATTAACAACAGCTAATGAGTTGCACGGGACAGTGGACGCACCAGCACCATGTGCATCTACCGATGTACTGTGGTCATGCACAGTCTGTTGCAACAAAGAACAAACAACCAAGGAGCATATTTGTGTTGGTCCCTGTTTTGTTATCTTTAGACACCTTTCCCTATGTGAGCGCAACAAATCTAGTCCTGCTCAAACTCTACAACCTTGTCCCTTCCTTTCCTTTTTGAACTAGTACTTTCGCCCCTTCCTTTCCTCTTTGAACCACGTCCTAGATTTATGCGATACAACTTTCCCCACTACTTCCCCCCATTCCTTTCCTCTTTGAACCAGGTCCTCATGCTATAAAACTTTCCCCCTTCATTTCCTCTTTGAACCACGTCCTAGATTCATGCTATATACAACTTTTCCCACTACTTTCCCCACTCCTTTCCTCTTTGAACCACGTCCTAGATTCATGGTATACATGAAGCTAGAGCAATTCATGTGGAGTAAGTAAATTATACCTTAAGGTTCTTGGGGCGTGGTTCGGTGGGCGACGGGACGGCGGCGAAGAAGAAGGGGTCGGAGGCCCTCCCACGCTGCCACTGGGTGGAAAGTGAACAGCTGCGCCGGTAGTCCCTCGCCGACGGCGACAGCGTTAAGCCTCCTTCCCTTCCCGGCGGACGGATCCTGCCGGCTCTTTGAGCAGCAGTGAGGGGAGAGAGAGGCCAACGAAGTCTTGTTTAGATCTGGAGAGGGCGAGAGAGTGTGAAGAGAGCAACTACAAGCGCTGAGGCTCCAGCGGGAGAGGGCGAGAGAGTGTGAAGAGAGCAACTACAAGCGCTGAGGCTCCAGCGTGTATATATATACTGGAGAGAGAGTGTGTGAAGCGTGCAAACCCTAGAAAACATTTTGACCAGTCAAAGAATCCACCCGAGACCTCAAGTTTGATGAGCGAACAGGCTAACCAGCTACACAACCCTCCCGTTATGTTCAACGAGAGGGAAATAACCTTTTATACATTCCTGCATTCGTGTGACAAGCATGCCGTGTTTTTTGTGTGTGTGGGAGTCATTGGGATTTCAATCATAATCGTGTCATGTGGCTTTGGTGGTAAGACTATCCACAGTGGTGCAGTGCAGCCTTAGTCACCTTACCTCTCTCCACGTAGTACGTTGGGTCCCACCAGTCAGAGGGTGAAACAAACAAATTAATAAGAAAAATTAAAAGCGCCAGCGGTGGATCTTACCTCACACATCTCGCTACTGCTCGGGAACACTGTCCAATTGATCCCTCTGTTCGCTCACGTACTATTTTAAGTGAATCCTTATTATAACATGCACACAAATTTTGGGCACTTGTATTCGACTTAAGTCAGTGTGCCACCGTATCTCGTATACTTACTACTCCCTCCGTCTAGGTGTAATAAGTCACGTTAGAAGGTGCAACGGGACCAAGGTGCGTGTGTGTGTGTGTGTGTGTGTGTGTGTTTAACAGCATGTGTGTGTTAGAGAGAGCGACAGATCGACCTACTCCTACAGAGAGATGTTGTGTAGTGTAGTACGATTTTAGCCGCGAGAGTCGGTGCATCCTCTCGTTTCCGGGCGTGTCCGGTAGGGACATGTGGACAGCTGCCACGCCCGCTCCTGACCAGCCTGGCCCACCCAAAGCCCCTCCATCGTCCGCGCGCGCTTCCCGCCCGAAACGGTCAGCGCCGCTCCAAAGAATTGGTGCCGCATTCATGCCCGGGCAGAGCGGACGCGACCTCTCACTGGCGCAAGAGTGATGGTTGCTTCGTCCGTCCAACTTACTGCTGGGTCTATGTGATTTGACGGCTCATTGGTCTTTATTACTGAGGTGGTAGGACTGCTGGATGTCCCACGCTTTCGGCGAAAGGAGGTACTACTACTAGATTACAATTTTCTCCATTCTTACAGCGGAGGCATGCAAGAGCAGTGAAAACACACAAGCTCAGTGTACATGGCCCACCTCACACTATCACAGTGCGACACCTAACTCTTTACATAGTACTCCCTCCGTTCCTAAATATTACTAGATGAGTCCCCGCGCGTTGCCACGGAACAGCGGTATATCTCTCTGCGCAAAATTATCGATTTCATAGAACTAAAAAAAACTCTATAACCACATGAAAAATGTGGTAGCCAAACTAAATAAACTCCCATCATCATTTAGATCATCCCACGTAAGGAAAAAAGATCAGCCAACTCCTACTGCATAATGGGATTATATTTTTCTTTTTGACATGTTAATGGGACTTAAAAGCTCACTTACATGCATGCAACCGGTGCATGCTTGCATGCAGACATGTTGATGTGATTTAAAACCCACTCACATGCATGTGCCACGGTATTTCTGCATGCTTGCATGTGGCTTAGTGCGGAGCCTCTCAACGTCTAGATCAGACGGCTATTATGGACTGATTTACTTCATCTAACGGCTACATCAATTTTGATGATGTGGCCCAAGGAGAGGATAGAGAATTCCTAGTAGTGGGGGCTAGCTATTACTAGTAGATAAGTCTTTGTAGAGATTCCACTACATATGGAACAAAATGAATGAATCTACACTTAAAATATACATCCGCATGTGGTTCTTGGTGAAATCTCTACGAAGACTTATATTTAGGAACGAAGGAAGTACTAGTATAGTAGGTACTGTAATTTATCAGCGAGATAAATTTGTACAATGCTATGAAGCTTCCAGCTTCTGTTACATGTATCTTGCGTCCAAGGTTGCCCGTTGCAACATTTCATCAAATACAAAGGAGACTAACATGCATGCTATTGCATCTCAATGATTGACAGATCATAGCAAATATGTACTCCCTCCGTTCCAAAAAGTGTCTCAACTTTGTGCAAACTTTAGTACAAAGTTGTACTACTACTAAAGTTGACACTTATTTTGGAACAGAGGCAGCTAAAGAAAAAACGATCCATGCAGTCCCTAGCCCTTGAACCGTGAACCCTGACCAGGCTTCAATTTGCTGGCAATGTTCGAGCTTCCTAATAAATGAAGTTTGCAACCTTTTGACCATCGGATCATTTTGTGCAGTTTCACCAAAATCGAGATGAGCATCCCTGTGGCAAAGAAATTGAAGAAGCGTGATTAGAATAAGATTACTGGGACTAGTTGATGAGACATAAACTCATCACAAATACAGTACATAGAAGCCTGTAGAGGTATGTGCGGGGCAAAGAAGTAGAGAAATATCCACAGGGAGTGATGTGGGCAGCTGGAGCAGTGGTGCAGGCCGGCTGTAAAGGGAGTTGTACCTGAGGGACGTAGCTCAACCTTGAGGAGGGCGGCGGGAGGCGGCAACTGCCCACGTCGCGGCAGTGAGCAAGGGACGAAGGCAACCTCACCGGCTTTGTGAGAGAGAACGGCGGGGACCCCTGATCAGGACGTGCCGACAGTGGGTTTTCGCCGTCGGCGACGGCCACCGCATCTACACTAAGCATCCACCCCTTCCCCAGCGGACGTGATCCGCCGAGATGTTAGAGATGTGGCCACCGTCGTTTTGTGCGAGAGAGTGTGAAGAGAGCAACCCCAGCAAGCAACTGTGTAGGCTGGGCCGTCCTGACTATGTATATAGTGGAGCGGTTTCCTTTTCTCTCCATATGAACCTATCATATTGCGTACGTGCCACTGAAGAAAAAAAACTTTATTTATAAATGACGCGGCACCTACTACCCGTTCTCCTATAACCTTGCACTTGGCATCTCCAAAATATTAACCTTGCGATTGGCTCTTCGCCTCTTCGGGAAGTCGAGCAATAATGGTAGTGCAGTATATATCGTTCTGGCTATATGAGACCGAATGAATTGCTGCACGTCCACCACGTGGGCGAGGGTCGAGGGGCGAGGGAGAGTGCTACATACGGAGCAAAATGAGTGAATCTACACTCTAAAATACGTCTATATACATCAGTGTTTGGAGTATGTACTAGTAGTTCATATTGAAATCTAGTAAAGGACATATATATTCCAAACAATATGATATAATCTCTATAACCAAGGTAGTAGGGACGAGGAGTAAACAGAGGGAGTAGTAAATTTTTCTCTTCGTCCCGCGAGCCACCGCGCGCATGGGCGAGGGAGCGGGCGTAAGGCGGAGCACGCTTCACCTCATCCTGCGAGCCACCGTGCCCGTGGGTGGGGGAGACGGCGTACTAAGAAAGCTTCTCCTCGTTCTGCGAGTTGACGGGACACATCAAAAGTACTCCAGTGTATAGAGCCTTGGCTCTAAGGTAGGCCCCACATGGTTTGCCTCTTTTTTTAACATAACACGTCAAGTCGCAATTTGTTTGTTCACCCGTGATAGACGATCCTCCCTCCACCAAGTGGGTAACCAGTACACGTGCCAAATTACCACGTGGGCTGCCTTTTTCGTACAGAAATGAGCTCCACCGTGTACCCGCGCGGGTGTGGTTGGGAAAGAGACGGGAGTACGTGCGCCGTGCATGCACCTCTTCTCTTCGTGCACGTCCCCCACCTACGTGGGTGTGTGTGAGAGATACAAACCGCGTTCCTGAGTGTTTTTTGTTTTGGGGTGGGGGTTGATTTCGTGAATTATTTGTGGGAATATGTGTCGATGACATCTCAAAGAAAATTTTGCATGCAATGTGTGTGAAATGGAGGCCTATCCATATCATACATAGAGGGTCGGACAATCCACGAGAAGAGAGGGAGGGGTCATAGCTATCGATATAGTCGAAGAGAGGATCAAGTGGGTGGGTGCGAGATCGATGAAGAGAGCCATCGAAATTGTGTGTGTGTGCAAGTCAAAGATATAGGGCGACTGGCCTACCGGAACGTTAGAGGGCACATGTCAAGTTTGTGTGTGGCAGGGAGACATGACTAGAGCGCTTGATGTATCGGTGTGTGTGGGGGGGGAGGGGGTGGGGGGAGGGGTAGGCAGAGGCCTAACTATAGAGGTAGAACGACTCGTATATGTGTTGAGAAGGAGAGACCCAGCTATGTCTTGAGGGAGATCGGTCGACATCCATACATAACTGAAGGACGGGAAATATGATGGGACAGAGAGAGAGGAGAGAGAGAGGGAGGGAGAGGGAGGGAGAGGGGTAGAGTGCTGGATGGGTGATGGAGTTGCTTCTCGAAGATGGTGGGAGAGGCCTACTAGACAAACTGAGGGTGGAACTGCAATGTTATCAATAAGAGTGGGGATGTGTTTTTGTGTGTGCCTGTGCGTGATAGATCTGTCGGGACGCATCCATGGATGATGAAGGGGAACCATGTGTTTGGTAAGCAAACCTAACTAGATCGGTAGATCAATTGTTGTTTGTCGGAGGAAGGGAGAGACACAACTAATGAGGTAGATCGATTGACGTGTGGGTAAAAACGAGTTATAAGGACCTAGCTAGCTATATGTATAGCGAGAGATCGGTCGGTGTACGTCCATTTGTTAGAGGCAAATAAGGCCCAGCGAGACGGATAGACAGAGAGAATGGAGCTAGGAGGTGGTGCGAGAGGCCCAGCTACTAGCTAGATAGGGCGAGTGTGTGCGGTTGTGAGATCGATGAAAAGAGGGGCGAGAGTTTACATGTGTGTCTGACCGTATGAGAAACACGAGGCAAGGACACATAAAGGAGGAGATTGAAGGTGTGTGTGTATGTTGTAGGCAGGCATCACTGGAGAGGTTTATCGATCGGTGTGTGTCGGAAAGGAGTTGTGGAGACTCTGGGAGAACGACCTAAAGAGAAAAATCAATGTGCCCGGTGGATAGAATGCCGAGGGAGGGGAGGGCGAGGAGGGCGTGTGCATGCACGAGAGAAAGTTAGTGGTAGCTACAAAGGTTAGAGGATTATGTGGGTGTAAGAGACTAACAAAGATCATAATTTGATATGAAAGTGGATTCATATATTTGAATAGGAGATCATAGTGTTTTAAACATTGCATGCATGAATATAGCGGTGATACACGTGCGGTGCACATGTTATACCATAATGTGATAATGCATGGAGTTTGCAACTCAGAGCTAAATGCCGAACAATCTAAACCATACTATACATCAAACAATCTCACATTTTATTTGAATTTGTGATAATGTGTGGCGTTTGCAGCTTACAACTAAATATCGAACAATCTAAACAATACTATATATCGAACATTCTCACATTTTATTTGAATTTGTGGTAATATGTGGTGTTTGCAACTCACATCTAAATACTTGTAGGCGTAGGGGGCGGGGCACCATACATAATGTGATAAACACATTATACATATGAGACATGGTTTAGATTATGAAGATCTGGCTAGAGCTAGAAATGTAATGTGATTTGAAATAAAATAAAGTGGATTCAAAAAATCTAGTTCGAGTTCATATAGTACACATAGTTCATATGTAACTCGAGACTAATCATGTGGTGTGCTGTGAAGATAATACACAAACGATGGTTTAACTTGACAATAATGATGATTGTAGATCTTATTAAAACAAAGAAACGAACTCTAATGCTTTGACTTCACAACAATCATTACTGTAGATCTTATTCAAATAGAGAAACGAATTCAAATTTAGTTCATATTGAAGTGGTAGTATATACGTTTGGAATACACGTAGCGAAATATTTTAATTGAACATGACATGAATTCAAAGTTTTGAATGACATTTGTAGTGTGCATTGATTTGGTACAGTACACGTTAGGCTTGTCCGGAAATTTCAACCCGCGCCTTGTTAGCCCAAAATATTTAAGATATATCTTTGTCTCGTTGTGCTCCGACAACTCCCTCCATCTCAACCCGCGCCTTGCTATTCCGAAATTACAACGCGCGCGAAAACTCCCACCTCCGGTGAAATCCCGACACGCGAAATGCCGGTGGTACCCCTGAACCGAAAGAACCGCCTCAAATCGGTGGGGGTACTTTCATAACTTACCCCACATTTCGGACAAGCACGTCTCTAAGCCATGGTTCCTCACTGCCATCCCATCCGCCCACCCATTCGTACACCGAGGCCACGAAAACCCACGACGAAACCCCACACCCTGCTCCGTCCACCACCCAGCCGGAGCCTCTTCCCCGACGACGTCGTCCACAGCAACACCTCGACGTCCCTCATCCACCGTACCGGATGAGGATCCATCGTCGATCTCATCGTCCCGCCGGCTCAGCCACCCCGTCCTCCACCTCCAAGGAGCTGCCCCGACGTTCCCCTCGTCTTTCGCGCCACCTCCATTCCCACACCGTCGTCTTCACCTGCACCACCGGAAGAGCATCATCATCACCGTTTCCTCGGATGAAGCTGCGGCCTAATCGGCGCCACCAAAGAGGTTGTACACTAATCGCCGCATTTTCTTCTTGATTCGATCTCACGGTGCTGCCGGCACTCGGTCCCGAGCCGACACGGCGCGGCTCCATCCACGGCGGCGTCGCCGGCCACTTCTGCCACGACGTCGCTCCCTCGGCGGCGACGTCCACATCTGTAGGATCTGCTGCTGCTTTAGCTCTCGCTCGCGCTGCTGCTCTGCTCTTGCTCTCGGTCCCCTGCCTGGTCTGCTCTTGCTATTGCTCTTGCTCGCGTTGTTGCTCTCGTTCTTGCTCTTGCTTGCGATGCTGCTCCGATTTAGCTACACTTCAGTCGACTTAATCGACTTTTGGGTCAGTCGATTTTCAGGGGGTGGGGGGGGGGGCTCGCCGGGGTGAAGGAAGAGCCAGCCGCAGCGGCAAGAGGTACCCCACTATCTATCTTAGGGTTCAGGATGGGGGCGGTGGTCGCCGGCGGTGGCGGGGCGTTGGCGTGGGGATCGCCGGAGAAAAAGCTCGGCATGGGGGGCCTAGAGGGATGGCCGGGGCGGCGGCGGACCGGCGGTGGGGAGTGTTTTGGGGGCGGGCGGGGCGGCGCACCACCGGCCGCGGGCGGCGGGGGGCTGCTGTTTGGCCGGTGGTGGCTGGCGGCTCAGGGGGTGGAGGTTGAAGATCAACCGCAGGCCCTTGATTTCATATCCAATGGCTGCAAAATCGACTGACCAGAGATGAAAAAGTTAGTCGACCGACGTGTAGCCCCACCTTGCTAGTGCGTTCAGTTTCGACAGCAAAATTCAGTTTCGGCCTTTAAGTTCAGTTTCGACAGTTAAGTTCAGAGATGAGCGGCTGATGTATTTTACATCTAGCACTTTGTGGTTATGTATTTTACGTCATGTATTGGAGATGCTATTAGAATTCCACTCAGGTTAACGTTGTTCGTTGTCTCTCTTGTCCTGCTTCAGCCTCGGCGTCGTACAACTCACCGGAGCTGCTCCAACGACGAAACCCTCCATCACAGCGGAGCAGTACCTCGGGCTCCATCTCCAGACGCCTAAGATCTTCTTCCCCTCCTCCGACAGCAAAGTCAGCCGGAGCATCCTCACCGGCCAACCCAATCACGCTGAGATCGACATGGCTTCGCCAAAGAGGTTGTACACTTGTTGCATCTCTTTTTTACTCTACATGTTATATATATTGTCCACTGAGCACACGGATTTGTTCCTTTAGTGTCTCCTTGAAAGAAAAAAACGTAGGATTTTTAATTTTCACTTGTCCTCCTTTTCAAATTCCTATTCATGAAGCACAAGACTAAGAGATAGTAGCATAATAGCATTATAACCGTACATTTTCTTGTGGTTTGTCTTAATCTCACCATGCTTCTTTGCATCCTGTGATCTTCCAATTGTTGTGAATCAAACACCCAGATTGGCAGAAATCCTGTGTTTTTAAATTCTCTGTTTTTGCACGTGCATTCCTATCCTATTCCTATCTATTTCCTATCCCTGCATTGTTGGAATCCTCCAATTGAAACGAGCCCTTACAGAATTACTTCTCTTATAGATAGTTGTCAAAGAAAACATTGCGTGGTTTGTCCCGCTCCTGCTGCGCCGTCGTCCACCCCAGCTCAGCTGCTCCAACGACAGAAGGGTCCAGCACAGCAGGGATCCGGCCTCCAGACTGTCTTTCGCCGCCTCAGATCTTCTACCCCGCCGCTGGCAGCCATGAAAACTGCGTTACCATCATCAACCGAGCAGATGACCTCGAGGACTACACGGGTCCGCAAGAGAGGTCGCACTCTTTCGTGTCTGCTTACGTTATGCATCGCTTAATATTACATGCTACTTTATCGTCCTGTTCACCGATTAGACTCTGAGTCAGCTCCAAACTAATGGTCAAACTTGAGTTTTTAAATGGTTGTGGGGTACATATCGGGGCCGCTATCAATAGTATCTATCTACTATCTGTTTAATCTCCGGTGTCTACTATGAGTTTCATGTTGGGTGGGAAACAAACAGTAAAGAAGCCATTATCTGTATTTTTTAACTGAAGCCATTATCTGCCTGCTATTATTGGTTTTGGGTCTATCCACAGGTTGCTACCATCACTCTGGATTTCTGCATGCACTCCTTACATAATCTCAATATGTTTTATTCCTATGCATGACAGTTATTGTAAACAATGGAACTGAACATGTAGAGCAAAAGAGACGAGCCTTGCGTGGCAATAAAATTTCATGCAAACGTCGCTCCATGGTAGGCGCAAAGGCACCCCCCTCCACGCATTTTGGATTGTAATCGAGAGGAAGATATCTGTTCTGAGGGGGATTCAGAAGGAGAAGACAACTCCTATTTACCCCCTGAGGTCTTTGCTCTAACTTGGCATGCTGATGTTGGTTATATCATGCATATGGTGTCTTGCATTGCTTACTTTATACATCAAATATGTCATCTGCTTAGTTTAGACATCCTTTGTGCGAATGCCATCTGTTTAGTTTATTCATCGTTTATGTGAATTATGCAACGCCATCTTGTTTAGCCAGGCATCATATATGTGAATTTTGCAATGCCATCCTGCTTAGCCAGTCATCTTATATGTAAATTATATCAGGCCATCCTTTTTTTCGCCACATATTACATTTGTCAACAATGTTAGTACATTCAACTGCTCTTCGTGTGCATCAGCCATTTGACACGGTGATGGCAAATTCTGGAGTGAAAACAAGGTCTTCAGAGCAGACTATGCTATCTGACGAAGCACATGTCTCGCTGGTTACAGATAGCTCCTCAGAGCAGGATTCAGAGACAGATGACCAGTCCTATTCCCCCCCGAGGTGTATGCTCTAACTTGACAGGGTTATGTTGCTCATATCGTGCGTATGGTGTCTCGCATTGCTATGTCATTTGATTAGTTTAGACATGCTTTGTGTGAATGCCACCTGTTCAGTGTCTAATTACCATATATGTGAATTATGCATTGCCATCTGGTTGCAAGACATTATATATGTGAATTATACAATGCTATCTTGTTGCAAACGCATTATATATGTGAATTATGCAATGCCATGCTGTTTAGCCAATCATCATGTATGTGAATTATATCATGCTATCATTTTTTTGTATTACATGTTCCATTTGTCGACAACGTTTGTATATTCAACTACTCTTCCTGTGCATCAGCCATTTGAAGCGGTGATGGAAGTATCTGGAGTGAAAACAAGGTATTGAGAGCAGACAATGCTACCTGCTGAAGCAGACATCTTGCTGGTTACAGAGAGCTCCTCAGAGGAGGATTCAGAGACTGATGACCAGTCCTATTTCCCCCCTGAGTTCTATGCTCAAACTTGGCAGGGTTATATTACCCATGTCATGCATGTTGTCTTGCATTGCTTAGTTTTTACATCATATATGGATTGCCATCTGCTTACTTGCTTACTATATAAATCATATATTTGAATTATATCATGCCATCATGTTTACATAGTACATACACATCATCTATCTGAATTATGGCATGGCAACCCATTTAATAAAGACATCATATAGTTATATCATCTCATCCTGTTTAGTGTTTACAGTCATCATATTTTGAATTATGGCATTCTATCCATGAATGTATGTGAATTATGGCATGCCAACCTATTTAATAAACACATTATATAGTTATGTCATGTCATCCTATTTACATAGTCTCATATTTTGAACTATGTCTTTCCATCTTTTTTAGTTAGCCATCATAATGTGAAATTGTGTCATGCTATCCTGTTTAGTTAGCCATCATATATGTGAAATTGTGTCATGCTATCCTGTTTGGTTAGACAACATAAATATGAATTATTTCATGCCCTCTTTTATTCCCCACTATCCATTGCACCTGTCTATCATACAATGTCTATACTTTCAATTACTTTTCTTGTTTATCAGCCATTTGAATTGGAGAGCGTGATGGCAGTATCTAAGGGAGTAACAACATGGTCTTCAGAAAAGATAGTGCTACCAGTTGATGCAGATAGAACCACGGTTTTACTTGCCCAAGGACCAGATCCACCACACATAACCCACACTCTCGCAGATTGTCCCCTACCCAGTTGGACAGAGAACCAGCTACACCCCTTCTAACCCCAACCCCGGCAGATAGTAACCCAGTTCCAGTTGACACAGCACCGTCTCCACCACAGAGCACCCAACCACGAACAGTTAGTAAGGGAACTGCAGTGCCCAAAGCACGAGGACTACCACTCCGAATCCCAACTCAACGCTTAAAGGAGAAGAAGATTTGTTCTCAGGTCAGGTTCTGTAGCTATGGTTCATACTCCTTTGCTCTTGCATTACTGTATTTACTCATACCAACTATTTTCAAATTTGAAGGATGGAATTGAAACTCCAATGGTGCAACAGGTATGTTTTAAACCTGTTTCTTTAACTGGTTTGCTGTTGTAACCTGCTCTATGTTGATTTCAGTTTCAATTGAATAAACAGTTATGTTCTCATGTCATGCACATTACAAGTGTTGTTATTGCTCTATAGTTACCCACACTTATATTCTGTCTATTTTGCTTTGGCTTGAACAAATATTATTTGAACTGTGTCTCTATCTTGATTTGGCAACAAAAACTAGAATGATATACCATAAAGTGACCATGGTACATAGATATATGTTTGTTTCATGTTGTTATCCTGTCCACTTTACTACTGAACTCATTTACCAAAATGAGTTTCATATACAACATGGTAAACATGTGATGTGTCTGCTTGTTTCTCTTTTAGAATGCGGACAAAATATTGGAGAACAGTACCACGTTATCCAATGGTAAAGGAAGTAATGCAGATAAGGTTCAAGATAGTGAGACATCCCTGTTGGTCTCCAAGAAAGCTGATAAAAACTATCTTGACGACAGTGAGGGAACCCAAAAGTCCTGTCTTGATGTAGTGTTCGAGTTACTGGCCACTACTGCTGGCACAAGCTCTTCGAACTCGCTGCCTGAATCAGTTCGTCTTCTTGAGTCTCAACTTCAAGTTGAAAGACATCGATCAGATGTGCTGCGACAGGAAGCTGAAGGACTGAGGAAGTCCCTGCAGAATTCAGATGCATATTTTCTGGTGCAACAGCAAGCGCTGGAGGATTTAAGCGCCAAACAAGAGAAAGTTAATAAGCTTGCTAAGCATCTTGCCAGCATTATGGGTACCCAGGATATTGTTTCTTGAGATCTTCTGAAGTGGTTTCATTTCTGGATTTGTTTTGCTGCGGCGTTTATTTGCGCTGGTCGCCAACTTTGACAACCAATGTATATGATATGCTGCTTTGTTCCCTATATTTGCACTGGTGGCGAACTTTGATGCCCAGTGGATGTAATATGTGTAATAGCCGTGATAGCCTAGCGTTAGTTGCTTGCTTATTTATTTCCTTGTTGTCTTGTTTATTTGTTTGCTTGTAGTCATTGCAGTTCTTTTTCCGCGGTTAGCTAGTGGCTGCAATAACCTATTTTTAAAAACTAGGCCACAATAACCATGGGCTAATATTTACTGTAGTGACACTGGGCCTCCTACTGGCCGTAGAAACAGTGGGCCTTCTACGGGCCGTAGAAACAATGGGCCTTCTACGGGCCGTAGAAACAATGGGCCTTCTGCGGGCCATATCATCAATGGGCCTTATACGGGCCGTATGATCGATTGGCCAAACATGGGCCAAACAAACCGCATTATGGTCATAAACGGGCTAGAGTTGGAATCGTCCGTTCATGGGCCGACCATAACGGGCCATCGTTAATAGGCCGTATTTGATGACGCTATGAAAACGGCCCAACGTATTAACGGACCACAAACGGGCCGACTGTAACCACGGGCTGAATTTGGCCCACAAGCAGAAAATTACAGTAACGGGCCGTAAGTAAACGAATGCTGGAAATGAGCCCAAGAATAAATGGGCTCTGAGAAGGCCGAAAGATAACATTGTGTGGTAACGGCCCAACGGAATAATGGGCCGTTAATGAGTATAAAGTGATACACTATTCATTACGGGCCAGTTTCACCACGGGCCATTAATGGGTGTAAAGTGATACACTGTTCATTACGGGCCAGTTTCACCACGGGCCGTTAATAGGCCAAGAGTTACATAGGGCCTCATATGGGCCGAAAGACGTCATGGGCCATACATGGGCCAGAAGTGAAAACGGGCTGGAATCATATTGGATGGCCCAGATGACGCTACTGGGCCTAATTCGGATAGGGCGTGGCCTTGGGTTAGCGGGCTGTAAATGGGCTATATGCGAACATGCCGTTAACAGGCTTTCCATGGGCCGGCCCGCCACCTTTTAACCAAGTCAAATGGGCCGGCCTTTTCACAGGAATGGGCCTCTGTTGGGCCGTGCCACGTGTCGACGTATCATAGGCGCCTTCTGTCCAATGAGTGGACGACATCTGTCCCAACAATGAGCCGACACGTGTTTCCTCCAGCCAATGATGATTTTACACGTGGAAAATCCCCATTGGTCGGGGTTGTTAACGGGTTATCGGATCCAAAACCCGACCCGATAGCTTAACGGCGTTCCGTTACGGTGGATGCCACGTGTCGGTCACCCTTGACGAAAGCACTTCTGTGACGCGCGATTTATCGTCATGGAAGTGGACACTTCCGTGATGATAATTTTTGTAATGTCATGGAACACTTCTATGACAGCACAGGTATGACTATCTTGATTCTGTCATAAATTTCGCATGGATGTACATGCATGACAAAATACGCGACCTACTGTGACAAACACGTATCATCACGGAAGTGTATTTTTTTCATAGTGCAAGCTGATGCTTTGGCACGGATCGGCTCCACCCGGCAAGCAATACCAGTCGGCGTCGCCCTACAACGCCTCCTCAAGCCGTCTGTCAAGCCGTCACCAGAATCAGACTCCATCTTTGTGCCGGCTCCTCCTGAAGCAGTCGGATCCGACTTGAGGACCCCAGCAGCCAGCGCAGGGACTTCGGCAGGCGGCTCGGGGGCTGCAGTAGTCGCACCCGGCTCGGGGACTGCAGCAGTCGGCTTGGGGACTTCATCGACACAGCAAGCGGCAGTCGACTCCAACCCGCCGCCTCCCGGCCCAACCGCCCTCGTACAAATAGCAGTTCTGGCAGTCGAAGAAATAATAGCACCTTCATGGGCGCAGCCCATCCTCAGCTTTCTGGTGAACAAAGAGCTGCCGACTGATGAGATCTCGGACCAACAAGTGCAACGTTGAGCAGCAACATACACCATTGTCAACAGAGAACTTGTGAGGCGCAGTGTCATTGGTGTGTACCAGCGCTGCGTGCAGCCAGAGAAAGGCCAAGCAATCCTCAAGGATATCCACCAAGGCGAGTGTGGTCACCACGCGGCTTCAAGATCACTTGTTGCCAAAGCTTTTCGCCATGGTTTTTTCTGGCCAACTGCTCTAGAAGATGCCAAAGACTTGGTCCCGAAGCGTAAAGGGTGCCAGAAGTTCCGCTCCAAGCCACATATGCCGGCTTCTGCACTCAAGACCATCCCCATTGCCTGGCCCTTTGCCGTCTGGGGACTGGACATGGTGGGACCATTCAAGACAGCACGCGGCAGCATAACTCAGCTGCTCGTCGCCGTGGACAAATTCACCAAGTGGATAGAAGCAAAGCCAATCAAGAAGTTGAATGGTCCGACTGCCGTGACTTTCATTGCAGACATCACCACTCGGTATGGCATACCACACAGTATCATCACCGACAACGACACAAACTTTGCCAAAGGCGCCTGTTGTGCTGGCCGGCTGTTGGCTCGATGAGCTGCCGGCCGTCCTCTGGAGCTTGCGCACAACTCCGAACAAGTCAACCGGCTTCACGCCTTTCTTCCTCGTCTGCGATGCCGAAGCCGTCATCCCGACGGACATAGAATTCGACTCCCCCCGAGTCACCATGTACACTGAGGAGGAGGCCAAAGAAGCACGAGAAGACGACGTCGATCTGCTGGAAGAGGGCCGACTGTTGGCACTCAGCCGGTCCACCATCTACCAGCAGAGTCTACGCCGATACTACAACCGGAAGGTCAAGCCAAGATCCTTCCAAGAGGGAGACCTTGTGCTCCGGCTGATCCAGCGAACAACCGGCCAGCACAAGCTCTTGGCACCTTGGAAGGCCCCTTCATCATCAGCAAAGTTTTGGGCAACGACTCCTACTACCTGATCGACGCTCAGAAGCCCAGAGCACGCAAACGAGATGACTCCGGCAAGGAGACAGAGAGGCCGTGGAATGCAAACCTCATTCGAAGATTTTACAGTTGTTGCAATATGTACCACGCTACCCTTTGTATTAAGTACGAAGACTCCTGGTCCCCCGAGAAGAGCTCGGGGGCTACCCTCTTTTATCTATATGATAAGTATTATGCCTATGAATGTGTTATTTCATTATTCCGCCTGGCACCGGGTTCGACCTGTCGGCCCGGGGGCTCGCCTTGTACTATGTGGTGCTTCCTGCAGGCGGACAAGTAGTGTGTTGGCACCTAAACCTTCTCCTGCCAAAGCCGCAGCTCGCAGAGCGACTGTCAGGTGGGCAGGAGTTAAAGGCAGAAAAGGGTGCCCACAGGAAAAATGGCTAAGGACCCAAAGCATGTACATAGTTCAAGCCGGCTTCCCGCCTCATCGACCGGCTGCTGAGCAGCCGGCCGGCCGACTTCTACTTAACTTGCTAGCGCTCTAGTCGGCTAAGTACTTGCCCTCCTGAAAGTAGCTAAGTACTTGACCCAACCACAGTCCGCAGAACGGTTGTCTGGCTGGCAAGATGGCAGCTAAGGGAGGGCGGCAAAGGAAAAAAGCCAAGGAGCAGAAAGCAAGGAAAGTTAGAACTCGGCAAAAACACAACTTGTGTGGAAGAATATCTACATGTCAAAAGGCCCTTGGCCAGCATTCAACAGAGTTTGAAATACACCCCGCGGGTGGAATTGTGCAAATTTAACAAAGTTTGTCGAGACTGATAAAACAGGAAAAATAAAGATAAGTCGGCGGCCTAGGGAGCATCAGAGGGGTCCGGCTGGTTGGCGGAGTCGGTAGCGCCGGTTGGTGGAGTGGACGGTTGGTCAATCTCCGCTTGGTCGCCTCCAGCAGCAGTCGACGCACTCGAGCGCGGCTCGTTGTTTGAGGCACGGTCAAGCTGAGGCTGGCCGTCCGCTCCGACCTCTGGCATATCTTCTTTGCCTTCCTCATTTTCCTTGTCTTCTCCCTCGTCGCTGGAGTCGATCATCTCGGCCGAGTCTTTGTCATCCTCCAGGTTCAGCCCGAACCACTCCGGTGGCGCGTCGGCACCATTCTCAACCAGCTCAGGAACGAAGACGCTGGTGTTGGTGTACTCAGCAATCGCCACCGCCCGTCTGACAAGATCACGCTCTGACAAGATCACGCTCCACCGCCACCAGCTCCCCCTGGAACGTGGTCAACTGGGCTATATTTAGCCCAGGATACCACGCCTTGACGAACTCCAAGGCCCGGCGCGCTCCAGCCCGGGCCGAGGAACCCTTCCAAGCCTCGAGTCGGCTGGCCGCCACCTCCAGCCAGTCGGCAGTTCAGCTGGGAGTGCGCGGAGCCGGCATGTCTGGCCAAAGGGCAGAGATTGCCTGGGCCCAGACACGCTGAAGACGGTGCAACATCTGAGGAGCCAGCCGAAGACGGGCCTGGATGCTGAGAAGCTGTTCGATAAGGGTCCGGGAGTCGTCGGCAGCGATCTGCGCACCTTCCGCCCTCCGTTCTTCACGATAAGCCTCAATGGCCTGGTTGGCGGCGCTAGAGTGGCCAGGGAAGAAGTCTGCTCAGGCAGAAAGCAAAGAAGCCAGATGTAACGCCCACGATGCGGCTATATCTCCCACGTGTCGAGGCACGACTTAGAGGCATAACCGCATAGTGGTTTTGTCGCAAGAAGGGTCATCTTCACACAATCCCATGTAATGAACAAGAATGGGATAAAGAGTTGGCTTACAATCGCCACTTCACACAATACATAAATATAATTCATACAACATCCAAAATACACACATATAGACCGACTACGGTCAAGATCCAGATAAAATTAAGATAACCCCAAATGCTAGATCCCCGATCGTCCCAACTGGGCTCCACTACTGATCATCAGGAAAAGACACATAGTAACGACCACGTTCCTCATCGAACTCCCACTTGAGATCGATCCCATCATCTGCACTGGCATCGCCGGCACCTGCAACTGTTTGGTAGAATCTGTGAGTCACGAGGACTCAGCAATCTCACACCCGCGAGATCAAGACTATTTAAGCTTATAGGAAAGGATGGTGTAATGAGGTGGAGCTGCAGCGGCAATAAGCATATATGGTGGCTAACATACGCAAAAGAGAGCGAGAAGAGAAGCAACGGAACGGTCGTCATCTAGCAATGACCAAGAAGTGATCCTGAACTCCTACTTACGTCATACATAACTCAGACCGTGTTCACTTCCCGGACTCCGCCGAGAAGAGACCATCACGGCTACACACACAATTGATGTATTTTAATTGGGTCAAGTGACAAGTTCTCTACAACCGGACATTAAAAAATTCCCATCTGCCTCATAACCGCGGGCACGGCTTTCGAAAGATAATACCCTGCAGGGGTGTCCCAACTTAGCCCATCATAAGCTCTCACGGTCAACGAAGGATAAACCTTCTCCCGAAAAGACCCGATCAGTCTCGGAATCCCAGTTTACAAGACATTTCGACAATGGTAAAACAAGACTAGCAAAGCCGCCCGAATGTGCCGACAAATCCCAATAGGAGCTGCACATATCTCGTTCTCAGGGCACACCGGATTGTCCAAGCTTCCGATAGGCCAGACCAGAGTTGCCCTTGGTGGCCACCGGCGACTGACAGGTTGGACCAATACTCAGAGGAGCACTGGCCCGGGGGTTTAAAATAAAGATGACCCTCGGGCTCTAGAAAACCCGGGGGGAAAAGGCTTAGGTGGCAAATGGTAAAACCAAGGTTGGGCCTTGCTGGAGGAGTTTTATTCAAGGCGAACTGTCAAGGGGGTCCCATAAATCACCCGACCGCGTAAGGAACGCAAACTCAAGGAACATAATACCGGTATGACAGAAACTAGGGCGACAAGAGTGGAACAAAACACCAGGCATAAGGCCGAGCCTTCCACCCTTTACCAAAATATATAGATGCATTAATTAAATAAGAGATATTGTGATATCCCATCATATCCATGTTCCAACATGGAACAAACTTGAACTTCACCTGCAACTAGCAACGCTATAAGAAGGCTGAGCAAAAGCGGTAACTTAGCCAAACAACGGTTTGCTAGGAAAGGATGGTTAAGGGCTGACATGGAAATATGGGAGACATGATATAGCAAGTGATAGGTAGCGCAGCATGGCAATAGAACGAACAACTAGCACAGCAAAGATAGAAGTGATTTCGAGGGGTGGTCATCTTGCCTGCAAGGTTCTCAGAGTTGTCGAAAGCTTGATCCTCGTAAGCGTACTCAACAGGTTCCTCATTCACGAACTCGTCTCCCGGCTCTACCCAAGACAAGAACACAAGCAACAGAACCACAATCAATCACGAGAAATGCACAAGCAACAAGATGCAAAACATGTATGATATGCAAGATATGATATGCGATGCATATGCGTGCTCCGGAAGGAAAATGATGAACAAGGCAGTAACTTGGCAAACCAAGCATGCCACTGGAAAGATGAGATGATTCGGTCGAAATCGATATAAAGATCACCAGAAACGGATGCACGGTTTGCAAATGGCAAGCAAAACAAGAATGACACGAATATGTGATTAACAGCATGATAGCACTTAAAATGCAACAAGCAACAATGCTACAGCACTCCAACATAGCAATAAAGCATATGGCAGTAATCTACAGGAGATGCTTAACAAAAGATGAACACTGAGCTACGGCTAGTTTACAACATATCAAGCTCAAACAAGCATGGCAAAAGTGCAAAAGATAACAGGATCACAGACTTAGTGAAATTACTGTGACATGGCAGAAAACAGCATCAGGTGGCAATGTTCAGAGCACGAAATCAACATTCTCCAGGAACTTAACATGGCAAACAAGGCATGGCAGTATTCTACTAAATGCATATGACAAAAGTCTCTTACTAACCATAAGCCAAAAAGGACCAGAAGATATGATGGCAAGCATGTAAACATAGAAAGTTCCGTTATCAGGTTTCAGACTTGGCAGAAAACAGAGCATGACAGAAATAATAATATGAGGGCATCTTGGTGAGTTTGATGCACTCACTACAGAGCAATGCATGACAAAACAAGCATACCTAAAGTAAGATGGCATGTTTATGAAACTAACCATGGCAAGACAAAAGCATAGCATGTATGGATCAACTATAGTAAGTTTGGCAAAAATGAATATCATGTTAAGAATCTGCCAGAAATATTTTATAGCAAAAGTAGAGCAAGACTGAGTCATGCTATGGCACTGTATAATTACAAATAAGGGTAGGAATGGATCAATTACAACTATATCTACAAATCATCCTTACTGAACATCTCCAAAATATGCATGGATCTCTCTGTAGCATCAAGTTTACATGGCAACAAAATAACAGCAGACAAGGACTTAGTGAAACATTACGGGGCCTAGTTTGCATGCTTGTGCTAGTCACCACAGAGATCACAAAAATACATGGCATACACCACTGGAAAGACGGCATGGCATACAACAAAATACATGTAGAGCTCATGCCCATAAGATGCACAGATAAAATGATACAAAAATGATAAATCTCCAAGTTCTGTTAAGAACCAGCAGATAACAGCAACTAGCCCTCTTGCAACAGATATTTGGGCATCAAGATGGCCTCTAATGAACATGGTGCAATTGAACGAAATGTAGAGCATCATGAGACGAACAATTTGACATATTATACGCATGAAACGGAACTATATGCAGAGAGTTATGCACTGATGAACATGAGCATGTATTGTGAAAGATTAATGACAAAAATTAGGGTTCGGGAAAGTCAACGTACAGGAGATCTAGATCGGGGCCGGCTCGCTCGGGCTCGTCGCCGGCGACGGGGAGGAAGGGCGACGGCGGCCGGCGTCGGGGGAAGGAGGCGAGGCCGGCGCGGCGCGGCGGTGCGGCGAGGCGGCGGGGCAGGCGCGGCGAGGCAGGCGGCGGCGGCGCGGCGAGGCGGAGGCGGCGACGCGGGGCGCGGAGGCGGGCGGGGGCCGGGGACGGGCTCCGCGGGCTCGGCGGCGGCGGCGTACGGCCCACCACATGGCAGCACGCCACTGGTCCGGGGTGGCGGCGCGAGGTGTCCGGCCAACGGCGGACGCGTCCGGCGGCGCGGAGGGATTTTTCTAGGGTTTCGTCTGCGTTTGTATACGGGGGGTCTCACATATTTATAGGTAGAGGGAGCTAGAAGACTCCAAATGAGGTGCGGTTTTCGCCCACACGATCGTGATTGAATGACCTACAGCATGGAAGAGAGTTTGGTGGGTTTGGGCTGGTTTTTAGGGGGGTTTTTGCTGCACACACAAATAGCCTTTGCGGATGCCCGGTTAGCCGTTGGAGTAACAAACGACCTCCAAATGGAACGAAACTTGACCGGTGGTCTCCGGGTGGTATACTAAGGCCACTTGACAAGTCTCGGTCCATTCCGAGAACGTTTGACACCCGCTCACGAAAGAAAAGAAGAGGGGTGCACCGGAGGAGATGGGAGCGCCGGATTGCAAAACGAACAACGGGAAAAATGTTCGGATGCATGAGACGAACATGTATGCAAATGCAATGCACATGATGACATGATATGAAATGCGTGACATGAACAAAATGCAAAACGAAAGACAAAACCCGAACACGGAGGGAATATCATAGCACATAGCTGAAAATGGCAAGAGTCGGAGTTACAAATATGAAAAGTTACATGCGGGGTGTTACACCAGAAGTCAGAAGCTAGAAGCCGGCCTGATCAGCAGCCGGCAGCTCAAAAAAAGAAAAAAAGAAGAAAGCTTACCGTCAACCATGTCTTCAATCCTGCCGAAGCCGGCAGTCAGCAACGCCTCCTTGTCGGTCCAGGTGGAGCGTTCGGTCTCGAACTCGGCTAGGAGATTGGACTCTTTCACCTCCGCCTCCTTCCGGGCCTTTTGGAGAAGCTCCGCTTGCTCCGCTAGTTGCTTGGCCAATCGGTCACGCTCCTGGGCCAGCTCGCTGCACTCTGCCTCCTTGGCACGCAACGCGGTGTTGGCTTCACCCAGCTGCTGTTGCAAGACAGCATTGGTCTCTGCAAGAGTAGAGAAAGAAAAAGACGCCAACGATCAACAAAGAAGTACAGTTGCCGGGGAGATCCGGCCCGATTGCTCAGCAGTCGGCCCGAATCTCGGGGGCTACAGCCCGCGGGTGCGCTATCGCGCCCTCGCAGAGAAAGAAGTTATCAACAATCAACAAAGAGGAAGTGGAGTTGCTGGGGAGATCCGACCTGACTGCTCAACGGTCGGCCCAAATCTCGGGGGCTAAAGCCCGCGGGTGCGCTGGCGCGCCCCCGCAGAGAAAGAAAACAAAGACTTACTCCGGCTTTCCGACAAGTCGGCGGTCCGTTGGTCCAGCTCTCGGACATTGGAGTTAAAGGTGGCCGCGCGAAGGTTATGATAATCCTACAATGAAGATATCAGACAAAGTTAGCACTCGGAGCTTGCCAATTAAAGTTCCGAGCCGCCTGCTCAGCAGCCAGCCCAAAACTCGGGGGCTACACCCAGTGGGTGCGCTGGTGCGCCCCCACAGAGAAATACAAGAATCAAAGACGAAGAAGTAATAAACATACCCGAATGGCCGCTCGCGAATCCATGAACGCCCTGTTGCAATATTGAAGAGCGGTGGCCTCAGCTCGGAGTTTGGCCTGGACGTCTAGGATCGCTCGATTTAAAGCGCCCGTCCCGCCTCCATGCACCCATTCAGTAGGCGCGGCGCTGGTTGCTTCGACTTCCGGGACTGACGAGCTCGCAGCGCCGGCTTCCAGCGGTCGTGGCGCCGAAGTCGCTTTCGCGCCTCGGCGACGCGATGGTGTGTGGGCCTCAGGAGCCGGACCCGTCGCCATCTCGCCTCCGGCTGGCAACACCGGCGGGGTAGCCGGTCTGTAGTCCTGCGCTCCTCCAGACGGCGGTGGTGGAGGCACGTCCGCCTCCGGCATGGCGACATCGCCGCCTTCCCTCTCCATGACCGGGTGCTCGTCGCCGGCTCCCCCAGTTGGCACTGTAAACTCTGGTGGTGGCGGCGCGGAGTTCAGGGGAATGACGAATAGCGGCGCCTGACGGCGCGCGGCTTCTTCAGCCAGCTTCTTTGCCGCGGCATCAGCCTCAACCTCCGCCAGCTTCTTCAACGCGGAGGCCTCCGCCTTGTCCGCCTCCGCCTTCTCCCTGCGGGCGGCTTCCTGCTCCTCGTGCACCTCCCGCGCATTTCGTTCCTGCGCCTCCCGGAGGTCAGCTGCAGGGTCGATTCGCCGGGTGGTGGTGGAGGTCTCCGCCGACCCAATGATGGAGGCGGCGGCCGACTTCTCAAGAGAGAGCAGGGCCCTAAGTCAAGAAAAATAAAGCAAGGAAGCTCAGATAGAATCGGCAAAGAAGGAAAGCACAAGAAAAAGATACTTATGCCGACACTATAGGAGGCGCCTTCGGAAGTTTCTGGAACTTGGCCGCCTTCGCAACGGCCTCCTTTCGCCTGGTCGCGGCGGTCGGGTTCTTGGTCTTCTTTGGCGCGCTGCCGAACAAGACGGCGCCTTGTTTACGCTTGCGCATGCCGCCTCGAGCAACCGGCTCGCAGAAGGGCCCACGTCCGCCTTGCCGGCGCCTCGCGCATGACGCGGCTTGTCCTCCACCTCCTCCTCCTCATCAGGCCAGGTCTCGAGGCCGCCTCCATCTTCGGAGCCACCTGCTCCGTCGCCGCCGCCTACGGTGTCGTCTTCCGGGGCGGCCACCCCCAAGTCGGGGTAGTCCACGTCGCTCACCTCCCGGTC
Source organism: Aegilops tauschii subsp. strangulata (assembly GCF_002575655.3). Taxonomy (NCBI): domain Eukaryota; kingdom Viridiplantae; phylum Streptophyta; class Magnoliopsida; order Poales; family Poaceae; genus Aegilops; species Aegilops tauschii. The sequence goes on from NC_053039.3 coordinate 109,258,508, forward strand.
CGGCTGGCAGCCTCCACCGGCCCCACGATGGCGGCCATCGCCGGAGACATGTAGATATGTGTCCAAAGGACCGACTATTCAAGACCAAGGCCAAGACCAAGACAAGTACTAAAAAGAAAAGAGTTAAGACACTTACAGCAGGCGGCGGGTTGGTGCGGGAGTACGACCACTTGCCGAACCACCAAGACCCTTCCGACAGCTTGAGGTCGGAGATCTCGTTCACCATACGGGCGACTTCGGCAGTCGGCATGTCCCTCGTGCACATTCGGCTCGGGTCACGGTGCCCGCTCATCCGACAGATCAGATGAGGCCGGACTTGGAGCGGGAGAACCCGGTGCTCGACAAAGGCGACCAGCAGGTCGGACGCCTCGAGGCCTTCCGCCTCAGTCAGCGTCCGGAGCCGGTTGACGGCGACGGTGGAGTCGGCCGACTTGGGCTTCGGCTTGTAGCCCCAGTTGGCCCGAGGTTCGGCCGGAGGGCCGGCTTCGTAGGGCGGCAAGTTGATGAAGTCGATGGCCGGGTCGACATTCTCCACGTAAAAATATGATTTCTGCCATAGTTTGACCGACTGTGACAGGTTGATGGCGGCCAAGGCATTCTTCACAAACGGACGGCGCACCGCGACGAAGGCACCGCACCGGGCCGCCTTCTCCCTGGCGGAGGTGCCCAGTTTGGTGTAGAAGAACGCTCCCCACAACTCGATGCTGGGGAGGATGCCAAGATAGCCCTCGCACATCATGACGAAGGTGGACAGCAGCGTCACGGTGTTGGGCGTCAGATGATTAGGCTGAAGATGGTAAAAGTCGAGGAAGGAGCGGAAGAAACCACTCGCCGGCAGGCCGAAGCCGCGGAGGAAGTGCGAGCGGAAGATAACCCGCTCGCCTCCTTGCGGCACCGGCAAAATCTCCTTCACCGGCGGCACGCGCACCTTGACGAAGCCCGCGTCGGGCAGCCGCCGTGTGGCGCTAAGGAAGGTGAGATGGTCGTCGATCACGACCGAGCCGTCCCAATCCCCTCCCCGCTCATACGCCATGGAGACCGAGCTTGATAGAGAAGTGGTGCGGCAGCGGGGGCAAAGGCTGCGGCGGGGCGAGAAGCTCTGGGACGGAGAGGGTCGACGGCGACGAGCTGCAGCGGCGCCTCGGCGGAGCGTGGAGGTGCGGCGGCAGCAGGGAGAGGAGAAGGACGAAAATGGCAAAGGGAGAGGAAGGCGCGCAAGCTCCGCCGCTCCCCCTCCCCCCCTACTTATAGCCCCTGGGCTACGAAGCCGAGGGGGCGGGGCGTGGGATCGTGGGATTAACTGCACCCACGACCCCACGGCCCCACGATTATTGCGCGAGTTACTGCGCGCAGTAACTCTGCACGGAATCGCAACCGTCTGCCTCGGCCGCAGCGGATCCGCCCGCGCGCCGAGGCCCAGTAGTGGCAGGCCCAGCCTACTGTCACGTCCCATCGCACGCATGGGCTGGCAGGTTGCCCCGGTGGGCTGGCGCCATGTGGCGTGCTTACAGCGGGCGGCGGGCCTAGAGGCTTAGCAAGCACGTCACCTGGTTCGCGCCTTGGCGTTTCGAAATTATTAGACGAGCCCGCCTGGTCATGGCCGACTCCCAGTAGGCGGCACACTAGGAGATGGACAAAGGCATTCAGCAAGAGCATTCAGAGAAGGAAACTGCTGAGGCTTCTCGACTTACCAGCCGTGACGCCTCACCAGCTTCGGGGACTACTGTCGGAGTAATGGGCCACGGGTAGCCCAACCCGAGTCCCTGAGCGTTTCAAGACATCGGGGCCAGCTGCGCCCCTCAAGCATCAAGGACAAAGCGCCGCCTTCTAGTGGCCGGCTGAGTCAAGCGGCCGGCTGCCCGAAGGAGGCCACGCACCAGAGGACGGATCCAAGACGGGCCGACTCCTAGCAGGCGGCCTCCAGAGAGGTCGGCTCCCAGCAGGCGGCCCACGACGCCCTCACAGTCTGCGCCCCCATTAAGAAGATAAGACAGGATGTGGCTACAGTGTAGCCCATCACCCCCGTATCCAGGGCACGGCGTGGCCACAGTGCCCCGTACAAGCGGAGATCTCCGCACGGCGCGGCACTGTTGCCACTCCATCCTTGACGTTACCCCTGTTAGGCGGAGCCCTGCTCCCACGACGGCCTGTCGGTTCGGCCTGTAGGCGGCGGGCCCTATCGGGCAGCGAGAGACCGGAGTTTGGCAGAGCCTGACCAGTCAGACCCGAGGAAGGCCGGCCTCTAGCAGGCGGCCCACTCCTCCCTTGGAGTCCGTGCGCCATTAACCAGACGAGACGCGGTGTGGCTACAGTGATCTCCCACCAGACGGCGGGACTGTAGCCACGCCCCCCCCGACCAAGCATGCGTCATTAGCCTTACGGCTACAGTAACAAGCAGATGACCAGACCCGCAAGCGGCGGAGGCGGCCTGTCGGCTCCGCACCAGACCAGTCGGCGGGGCCCACCAGGCGGCGGGCCCCAGCGGCCGGCGGAGAAGCCGGCGACAGGAGACTGACAGCCGGGTCCTACACCCGGCCAGATTACCATTGTACCCCTGGGGTAGGCTTATATAAACCCCCCAGGGCACCCATGCAAAGGGTTCCCAACCTGTTAGACCTAGACTCATACATAGAGAGAGGAGAGAGCTAGCCCTGCTTTCTCCTACCTCTAGCATACAGCTCAAGGAGCATCATTGTACTCACTAGTGCCTTAGTGATCATGCGGAGACCCTGCAGAGCAGGACTAGGGGTGTTATCTCCTAGGAGTGCCCCGAACCTGGGTAAAGTATGCTGGCGTTCGTGTCTACGCCTCATCCCGCTTCCGGGCACCGACGACGTTCTACTCGCTCCCACCATGATAAGCCATCCCTTGGCATATGTCGCACCCAACCCCCGACAGAGTACCACCAATCATCACCGACCGATGACGAGTTTCACGCTCCCAACAGACCACTGGGCTCCAGTCCGGACTACGCGTCACTCGCTTTTTTCCCGCTGAATAGGCTTCGACTCTCTGTCGACTTACGCCGTAGCCCCTCAATCAGCACCGAGTGAAGTCTTCCGTCAGACTCCAGCTCCACCTTCAACATGACTCCATGGTGGTTGTACGTCCCACCCCGCACCCCTAGACTTCAAGCTCCGTGTGTACACCACCTTGATTCAAACCCGCGCCATAGTCTTGTCGAAGTCACACAAGCCCTCGGGCCTGCAACACGTGTTTCCACGCCCAGAAGTCGGTCACCAGCAGCACCACGCTCCTATGTCGTCGTCGCCGATCCCACCACCGTCTTCTGTACCAACCGACTTGCGTCGATCCGTCAGACTATCTAGTCCGACCCAGCCGAATTTGTCCGACTGCATGACACGCTCGAGGCTCTCAAATCGTCTTTCAAGAATTTCCATCCATCACATGAAAATTCCATCACAGCTGACATGACTTCTCGCAACGCCTTCAAGCATCCCTGTTGTGCCAAACAAATCCTTCACCCTTGTCTGCCATAACCCAAAGCTTCCAGTTCCGTTGAACTTCTCCACCTCAAACCTGGTACCCGATGGCACCATAATTCTTTGTATGGTTTACTGCGCAAAAAATAACCAAGCAGTCTTCGCGTGATCCCCAAGTAGACGAACAAAACGTCCACGTACTAGCAGCAATAACTAACCAGTTGGTCTTCACGTGATATGCTCCTCCCTTGGCTCAACTTCCGATGTTAAGCTATTGCTTTGCCTCTGCCCTTGCTTCCGATGGATGCACGCAACCAGGCGATGGACTTTTTCCTGCCGCCGATTGGATCTGCTTCTGTCTTGTGCCTGAACGCACGTGTCCTTTTTTTGGTCCAAACAAATCTCGCGTACACGCTTCCTCGATCTCAGCAAACCTGCACCCCGTTGCCTGAGCCTTCCCTGGTCCATGGGCTTGCTAGCCCAGCTTGCACCAATGCACTTAGGCTAGCACCTTCAGCTTGGGCCTCCTGCCATGGGCCGCCAAAAGCCAGACATCACGTGCACTGCAGCTTGACGCTCGCCCGATCTCGATTCATGTGACCGACCGCTGCACGTCTCGCCTGTACGCTCGTTGATGCTGCAACGCCGAGACAGCTTACGGATTGCTTCGTTTTCAATCTCGTCGAGAACCACGCCGCCGGCTGCATCTCGAACTCGATATTTCCTCTAGATCAATAATCCGCACCCTTAAATCGAACCTTGCTCATAATACCACTTGTTAGAATAAATCCGAGGCATAACGTCGATCATCCGAGGACCAATCAATCACATGAGCACGACACCGAGATTTGTTAACGAGGTTCACCGATATGGCTACATCCCCGGGGCCTGACTATGGGCGCTCCTCCCCGTGACACCGTCACAATACTGCACCCGGTCGCCCTGGACACGGGCACATGCCGCCGGCTTCCCCTGCGTTCCGGTGCTATTATGTTGGCATAGGTTACATCGTGTGTCTACCCCCGCTATATATGAGAGGCCTAGGATACAAGTGTCCTACTTGGACATGACTACATATCCTATGTAAACACAATACTACTCAGAGCCCAACTGTAACCTACCCTTGTACACAATATTCGACACAACTCCAACAGGGTCTTCGACGGGGAAGGCCGCAGTGCTGCTCTGGAGGGAGCCTCCAGGAGGGCGCGGCGCCTGGCGCCGGCCTCGCCGATAGTCCCTCCAGCAGCAGTGATGGCACCTGGGAGTCCAGCGGTTCTCCTGAGCCTGACGAGACCCCGGAGACGAGTGACGACAGCTACGTGCCCCTGAGCTCCCGCCGTGCCTGGAGCACGGCGGCAGCGTCCGCTCGTCGTCGCTGCTGATCTGGATGGGGTTGGCATCGGTCTACGGTGGCCCACTGTTGATGATGGTGTCGGCGGTGACGCCCATAGATATAGCTTCCGATAGTCTTCTCCTTTTGTTCCATGCGAGGAATCAAGATGAACCCCACAAGGGCGTGTAAAGAATCTGTAGTGCCTTTGGTGTTAATATCATCCCTATTATGAAAGCTTATGTTCGCACGTCTTGCTTCGGCTTGGTTCCCCCTTTCCATCCTGGCGGCAACCTGGCGCTCTACGTTGATAGGCCCCAGTCCACAGGCAGGCTTTAGCCGTCGCTGGTATGCCAGGTCGTGATGCCGTGGTCAAGGCCAGGAGGTGAGCGGCCCGAGGTCCGGTAAGAGCCCCTGAGGCGCGATGCTCAAGGGGTCCCCTTTAGCGTGCAAGCAACTCCCGGAAGGTAGGAAAGGTAGGTGGCGTCGCCGTAGCAAGGCTGCACTGGCTAGGAATCCTGCGTTATGGTACTGGGCGGACTCGACAGCGTGACCTATCTTTAGCGATCTTGGAGCAATTCCTTAGGCCACGCCCGACCTGCACCTCTGCAGTCATGGTATTATCAGGTCAGGACCGCGTCAGGTCCTTCCCCCTCTCGTGCTCTCCTAAGTGCTCTGCGTTCTCGGGTCCCCAACCTCGAGCAAGGCTCAGCCGCCACTGGTATGCCAGGTCGCGATGCCATGGTAAAGGCCAGGGGGTGAGGACTGGAGAGTCAGTAAGAGCCCCTGGGGCGCGATGCTCAGGAGCCCCCCTTTCACGCGCAAGCGAATCGCATGAGAGGAGGAACGAGCTAACAGGACCACCTGCAGCTAGTGCTCCGGAGGTTCCTGCAAGTTAGCTGAAGAGGGAACATAGCCCGTGATCGCGCCAGTTACCCAGAGGTAGATCATCCCATAGAGAGACGGGGGCACTGAGGATCGGGTGAGGTGACGTGCACGGAGCAGGCCGCGAGCCAGAGCTCGATCTCTCAGAATTGTCAGCGTTGCAGGGACGGACCCAAGCACAAGCGCCGTGCCGACGTGCGGGGCTCTCACCGCGGGGCAGATAGGAGATTGGTTAGCAGCGCGGGATGCCGCAGGTGCAATCAGGTAAGTGACAATTGTAGGGAAACCACGCAAGGAGATAAGCTATTTTAAATAGATGCAAGGACGATACATGCCACCGGGATGGACCCAAGCGGCCTGGGGGTGATGCAGCCCGAGGGGCGCCCCTGGCAGAGTAAGCTAAAGATACAAAAAGATTCATGCCGCAAGGACAGGCCCGTGCGATCTGGGAATGATGCAGCCCGAGGGGCGCTCCCAGCTGAGTAAACCGGAAAATGTCACCTGGTACCGTTGTCGAAGGAGTGTGAAGTAGCTGAAGGTGCACGCTGAAGGAGTCGCTCCTCACGAGCCACCAGGGCCCTGACCCTGAGGAGGCTCCCGTGGCTCGGGTGGTTCCTTGAGGACCATCGCCATCTCCGCCAGGACTGCGTGATGCCTGGCCTGTTGAGCCGCCAGGATGCTCCGTAAGCGACGCTGGAAAGTGACAGCCACGTTTGGCAGGCCAAATGGCATGCGAACATAGCTGTGAGGTGGACCCTCGCACCGGCCAACGCGCGAAGGCCAGAAGCGCTCTTGAGATGCGGCCCTGTTGAGCCCTGGGATGTCGACACAGACGCGTAGCCCGCCGTCCTCGCCAGGATGCGGAGCTACGTAGGGTGGTGGGCGGCAGTCGCCGCATATGGTCCTTACCTCTTGAAGCTCCTGGGTCGCGTTGTCGATGAACTCCTGAGCACCGGGCATACCTCGCCCAGTGCCCTTCTGAGGGAAACGTGCGGCGAAGCACGCCTCCACATGGTGCCCGAGCACCTCCCTCGTGATGTTGGCTAGATCTGAGGCCCTCCAGAAGAGAGCCCCCGAGCCTTGCCCGAGGAGGGCGCCGGGAACGCATTCCTATGCGAGGGAGGGAGGCGCCCCAACTGCGGGCGCGGATCTTGTGGTGGAGCCGCCGGAGACGCCGCTCTCCTGAGGCCTTGGGTGGAGTAGCTGCTTCTTCTTCTTGGGGATGGCTTCAGGAGGGTACAGGGTGCCTTCTTTGTCGGGGTCCTCGATCGCAGCGGCTTGGAAGGCGCGCTCAAGGGAGCACACCGCATCTCTTTCTTCGCAGGGGACCGTGATGACTCCGCCGCTCCCTGGCATGTTGAGGATGTTGTAGCCGTCGTGGGTTACTGCCATAAACTTGGCCAATGCTGGATACCCAAGGATGGCTTTGTATGGCAGACGGATGTGGGCGACGTCGAAGTCAATGAGCTCGGTGCGGTAGTTGTTAAGCTGGCCGAAGGTGACAGTGAGGCGGACCTGCCCTATCGGGGTGGTGGAGCCGTCGGTCACTCCTGAGAAAGGCTTGGTAGGCTGCAGCTGATCGTATGGCACTTGGAGGCTATCGAATGTCTCGACGAACAGGACATTGAGCCCTGCGCCGCCATCGATGAGGGTCTTGGTGACTTGGACGTTGCTGATGACGGGCGAGCAAAGCATCGGAGGGCGCCGGCAGTAGCCACACATTTGAGCCGGTCCGACGAGCTGAAGGTGATGGCGCACTTGGACCACCTGAGCGGGCGTGTGGCCTCGAGCCTGGGAAGGGCCGCGTTCACCTCACGAGCAAACTTCTTGAAGATGCACTGGGAAGCTGGGGCCTGAGCACTGTCCAAGATGCAGGTGATAGCGCGCGGCTCCTGGAAGTCCCCAGCCCCCTCGTCTTGATGGTGGTCGAAGTTCCTTCTTGGTAGCTTCCTTCTTCACACACAGGCGCCAGGCGCGGCGGGTCACGCCGAGGGGCCGCAAGTCTTGGTGCCAGGACGCCGTCTTGGTGCGGAGGTGGCGGAGGCGCTCCGTGAGCTACATCGGCCGCAGCTGGAGGAGGGCGTGGCAGTGAGAGAGACGGTACAGGGGAGCCCCCAGCGGCGCTGACGAGCTCGGCAATGCAGTCCAGCCAGTCCTCGTAGAGGTCATCGACCGGGGTAGCGCAGGAGCTCGTGTGCCATGAGCAGCGCAGCCTGCGCGTCCGTGGGGCCGCGGCGAGCGTGGGACGATGAGCCGGCCGGAGTCAGCGACGGGGCGGCGGTGTGGCCGTCCCGTCGCATAGAGGGGTGCAACGATGATGCTTGCTGCTCATTTCCCGCCGAGCCGGTGGCGGCGTTGGCGGCGGGTGATGGAGAACGACGTGGAGGCCCGCCGACAGGAGCTGTCTGGGCGACACGAGCGGCTTGCGCGGCCCGGCGCTCAGCGCGGGCTCAGCGTGCGTCCGCCATGGATGCGGTGGAGTGGTGGAGTGTGGATCGACGGAAGAAAAGCTTCAGCGCACCCCTACCTGGTGCACCAAATATTAGATTACGGGTTCCGGCAAACCCTTGAGGTTCGAACTCTAGGGTGCACACGAAGATCTCTCTCCCCCTAGCTCACACTCTCGCCACGATCTCAAGGCCTAGCTCGCCGAACCCAAGGAACAGAAGACACGCAAGAGTTTATACTGGTTCGGCCACCGATGTGGTGTAATACCCTACTCCAATGTGGTGTGGTGGATTGCCTTGTAGGCCGGGGATGAACAAGTACAAGGGAAGGGCAGCCTCCTGAGGAGAGGTGTTCTTGAGCTCGGTGAGCTTGTGCGTGTGAGGATGGAATGGATCCGATCCAAGATCAGTTGCTTCCTATGGTGGTGGCTAGTCCTATTTATAGTGACCCTGGTCCTCTTCCCAAATTTTTAGGCGGGAAGGGATTGCACAACGGCCAATTTGAAGGGGGGCAACTAGTACAAGCTATCCTGACAAAAGGTGGTCTTCGCATGCCAAAGGCTCTGGCGGAGACACCGTCGTGGGCTCCGCGATGACCTCCGTCCTGCCGTCCTGCTGGTCTTGGTCTCGTTGCACCGATATGGAAACCTTTTCCTGATGCCTCGGGACTCCTCGCCTACACCTGCCCCTTTAGCACCAAAGAGGCAACCGGTAGTCTGCGCCCGCCTGGCGCCTGCCTGGCGTTGGTCGTCATGGCTCACATCACGGAAACCTCGCGAGGTGCCCCTCGCCTTGATCTCTCCGCTCCACGCGAGCCAGCCTAGCGAGGCTGCCCCTGAGGAGGTCTTGTGTCGCCCGCCTCACGAGGGTCTTGAGTGTTTACTGATGAAGATGGGCCGTACCAGGCTGTTAGTGGAGCCACACCGCGGGCCGTAGGCAGGCAAGTCTGGGGACCCCCGTTCCCAAGACGCCGACAGACATCGTTATAACTTTGCGCTTTTCTATCAATTGCTCGACAGTAATTTGTTCACCCACCATATTATTTTCCTTCAAGAGAGAAGCATCTAGTGAAACATATGGCCCCCGGGTCTATTTTCCATCATATTAGTTTCCGATATACTATTTTGCAATCTTTTACTTTCAGATCTATACACCAAAAAACCCGAAAATATTTTATCTTTTTTTAGTTTTATTTATCAGATCTCACCTTTGCAAGTGACCATGAAGGGATTGACAACCCCTTTATCGCGTTGGGTGCAAGTGTTTGATTGTTTATGCAGGTATTGGTGATTTGTGTGTTCTTCTCCTACTAGATTGATACCTTGGTTCTCAAACTGAGGGAAATACTTATCTCTACTTTGCTGCATCACCCTTTCCTCTTCAAGGAAAAAACCAACGCAATCTCAGGAAGTAGCAGGAAGAATTTCTGGCGCCGTTGCCGGGGAGATCTACGCCAAGTCAAGACATACAAAGTACCCATAATAAAACTCTCATCTCTTGGATTACATTATTTGCCATTTGCCTCACGTTTTCCTCTCCCCCACCTCTAAAAGATTTTCAGAAAAAACACAAAAAGATTTGCCTTTTCATTTGCCTTCTTTCTGTTTGCCCTTATGTCTTACTTGGTTTGTTTGCTCGTTTGCTTGGCATACTTGTGTATTTTATTCAAAAACAAGATGCAAAGAGCTTATGGATCCTCATCAAGTTGCTAATCTTTTTAAGAGATCCAATTATAATGAACCAATTGCTAGTGATTTGTGTTCACTAGACTATCTTTATGAAGTTTTTCTTGAAATTCGTGAATCTAAACATTGTGATGAAGTTTTAAAAGAAGAAATTTATGAAGAGATTCATGATAGCTCCTAGAATGAAAAGCATGATTGTAATAATGTTATTATTAATTCTATTGATGTCAATTGTGCTAATAATATGCAAAACCCTAATCTTGGGGATGCTAATTTTTCTATGTCCACTACTTGTTGCAATGATCATGATTGGGGTGATTTTTCTTATGATATTGAAAATTTATTTAAGCCCCATGATGAATATGATATTGATAACAGTGTTTGCAATAATATTGAAAGTGGGTTTGGAAGAGTGTCAACTCTAGGTAATAATGATCCCACTACCTTGGAGTATGATCAATCTTATGAAATTTTTGAGAAAAGTGGGCTTGGAGAGGTTATGACTTTATTTGATAATCCCACTGTTTTGGAAGAGTGTCAACTTTGCATGCATGTGGATCATGTTGAGAATATGTTTTGTGACAGTTATATTGTTGAATTTGAATGTGATTCCACATGTAATTATTATGAGAGAGGAAAATATTGTGGTAGAAACTTTCATGTTACTAAATTACCCCTCGTCATGTTGAGATTACTATTGTTTCTTTCTTTTTCCTTGCATATGCTAGATCTTGCTTGCCTTGTTAATTTGTGTTCCTATAAAATTCCTATGCATAGGAAGCATGTTAGATTCAGATTTGTTTGTCACATGTTCTATGATGCTCTCTTTGTGTTTCAATTATTATCTTTAATGTGAGCATCATCGAAATCTCAATGCCTAGCTAAGGGCATTTGTAAGTGCATCTAGTGCCCCTTAGTGATTTTGGTGTATTGAAGACTTATAGGTTAAGGGACTAATGTGTTTGTGAGTCTACACAGGTCTATAAGTCTATGAGGAGTTTGATATTTACAGAGAGAGTCGACCCCTAAAAATGAATGTCTTCAACTGAAGACTTTGGCTTTCTGAAGACTTTGAAAGTGAAGAAATTGGTGTGACCGTGAAGACATGGTATTCATGCGAAGAATATGAAGCATGAAGACTTTTGTTTTCGTAGTATCGTTTTCTCCTTCTTGAGTCATAGGAAACACCGTACTGTTAAAGGGGGTTGAGCTAAAACTAAGGAAAAGTTTCCAAGTGATGCTCATCTCAAAATCCTACACCTACCAATCCCTTCGAGTGAAGCCACTGGAAATCTCATATAGTTCAGTCAATTTCTTCAGTGACAGAGACGAAGATCTTTTGGTCTCTGAGGAATTTCTTCTAACTGAGGAGTTAGGAATTCGCCAGTGTGGATTGCCTACTAGTGAGGAACATGATAGCCCTGAGGAATTTGAGAGCTCAAATTTCCGACCATTGCTGTGCTACGCGCCAACTGTCCCAAAATATCTCCCACCTAACGGTCATATCATTGAAGGGCATTTATGTCTTATCATGTCGGGCTGCTCCCTAGGCTATAAATAGCCGCCCCCTACAACCACTAGCTGGTTGGCTGCTCCGAGAGAAACTGACACTTGTCATTGAGAGCATCCCATCCTCCGAGGACTTTGAGCGAAAATCATCAAGTGAGGAAAACCCAAACCCAAACACCTACAAACCCAAAGTGATTGAGCATCATTGAAGAGATTGTTCCTGTGTGGAACCGATGCTTGTTACCTTTGAGGACTGTGCATCCTCCAGACGGTTAGGCGTCATGGTCTAGAGAATCCAAGAGGAAATTGTGGACCGCCGAGTGACCGAGTCTGTGACGGTTTGAAAGTCACCTGAAGACTTACCACGAGTGATTGGGCGAGGTCTGTGTGACCTTAGCTCAAGGAGAATACGGTGAGGACTGTGTGTCTGGGACTGTGTGTCCTCAGGTTTAAATACCTAGCTGCTCCAACCAGATGTACGACTGTCACATCAGTTGGAACTGGTCTACCAAATCACTGTCTTCACCGAGCTATTGGTTCTATTTCCTCAACCATTTCATTTCCTCATTCAGATACTGTTGTACTTGATCGTTACTGTTTGAAGACTTTGACTGAAGACTTTCTCAATTTCCTCAGTTCAATTTCTTCAGTCAGTTTGTCTTCAGCCTGCTTATCCTGATTATATGCTACTTGTACTCAGTGCTTGTTTTCATTTCATCATGACGACTGTGCTACTACTCTGTTATGCTTGCATTTGAGTACTTATTCCGCTGCTAGTCGTTCATGACTTAGAAATTTCCTCACCTTGAATTTCCTAAGTGACAAATTAATGAAAATCCCCTATTCACCCCCTCTAGTCGATATAACGCATTTTCAATTGGTATCAGAGCAAGGTACTCCCTTGTTCTGTGTGATTTTGGTTTAACCGCCTGGAGTTTTAGTTATGTCGACCACAGGAATGAAGACTGTGTCATGCCTCATCTTTGATGGTCATGATTATCCCAAGTGGAAGGACATGATGAAGAAGCGTCTCATGGCGATGGACTGCGAGCTGTGGACCATCACTGAGATTGGTGTTATAGATCTCTGCAAGATGGCGGAAGCTGATGATATTCACAAGTTCACTCGACTTGACGTCATAGCGAAGGATGTCATCTGCTCCTGCTTATCCCGAAACCAGTTCAGGAACATTATGCATCTCTGTCATGCGAAGCTTATCTAGGACCGACTCTCTGATGTCTATGAAGGTCATCGAACTTGTCATGAACCTTGGTTTGAGGAATTCAAGGAATCGCTCAACACGATGACTTTCGATCCTGAATCCTCATCCTCTACACCATCCCTTATGGCAAAAGGTGCCAAGGTAACTGAATGCTACCTATCTGAGTCTAGTGATGATGAATCCGGTGATGAATTTGGACCCAACTATACCAAACTTGTTTCCCTTGCCACTAAACAACTAAGAGCTTTGGAAAAAGTTCAAAACATGCTAGATGAAAGCGATGATATGTTGGGTGAAGAAATGGATCGGACTCAAACCTTGACTGATAATCTTTAGAGACTTCAGTCGAAATTTGATAACCATCAGAGTCATCATAACACTCTCTTATCTGATCATGAGAAGCTTTCTTATGAATTTCCTCAAAGAAGGCAAGATCTTGAAAAGCTAAGAGAGAGTTATCAAGATCTTCAGAAGGAACGTGATTCATTGCTTGCTCAACAGATCAGTGCCGCTCAGGAAGAATTCATTCCACCATGTTTGAAATGTATTGAACGTGAATCTGCTAATTCTTCACCTGAAAGTTCAAATGCTTCTATTGCTGCAAATTCTTCAACTGTCTCTGCTATCACAAATTCCTCATCTAAGGATGCTATACTATCACTGACAATGCAGGGCTGAAGGAATTGTATGTGACATGCATGTACAAAAGCCTCAAAGGGCATCAAGCACTTTGTGATGTACTTAAAAAGCAGATCCTCAACAGGAACCCTAGGAAAGAGGGTATTGCCTTGGAGAGGAAACTCAATGCAGATGGGACCTACTGGAAACCTAAGCCGTATCCCAAAACCTCATGGGTTGCTGCAAAGGGACCTCCCGTAGATCCATCTACCTTATCTGGCTTTACATGTGAATCTTCATATTCTTCTGATGAGTCATTTGACTCCAACTATAAACTGTTCAGAAATCGGAATGTTGAAGTATTTGCTGATATGTTGGCACTAACTGCAGGAATGGTCCCCCTATGAAGAAAATCTGGGTTTCCAAAAGGTGCCTTGAAAGTCTTCAGGTGAATGTCATCATGACACCACCTGTGAAGAATAGGAACCCCAGATCAAATTATCCATATGGACCAAAGTCTTCATATGGATCCAAGTCCTCATATGGATCAAATTCCTCAAGTGGATCAAAGTCCTCATATGAACACCATCATGCCATCTGTTTCGAAGGAATGATCTAAGGGGTATGAATATGTGCATTATTCTTCAAACCATTATGTTCATAAGACCTCGAAGAATTTCTGTGCTTATTCATATGCTTACTCTAACCCCTCTTATGTGAAACGAAGTGGATTGGCGTCTATGCCACCTTTCTCTTATGGAGCTCGCAGAATGATGAACTCTTTGCCACCCCTCAAGATGTGGGTGGTGAAGAAAAAGAACTAATCTCTTATGCAGGGTCAGGTCTCCAGACGAACTTAATCGTCTGAAGAATTTGCTGAAGACCTGAATATGCTTGATAGGACGCAAGCTAATCATGAAGAAATGAACTTTCATTTCTCACGTCCTCCTGCTGCTATATTTGTTCTATTGCTTGATGAAATTGATCTGATGAATTTGATGTCATATTCTTCACTGATGAAGTATATGAGTTCGTAAGATGCACTAATTCATCTGCAGGATGATCAACCAAAAGCTACTGTGTGGGTCCTCGATAGTGGATGTACAAATCACATGACTAGTGACAGGAACTTATTGACGGACACTGCTTTATCTCCATCGCATCTGAAGCATATCACCTACGATGACAAAGCAAAAAGCAAGGTATTGGGTCTAGGTAAGGCTGCGATCCCAAAGGATCTACACATGGACAAAGTCATGCTTGTCGATTCCTTAGGATTCAACCTCATGTCTGTCTCAATGCTTTGTGATCTTGATATGGTTGTTGTATTTGGCAAGTATCGTTGTGTTGTGATCATGGAAGCTCACCATTCCAAAGTCTTCGAAGGCTTTAGGAGAGGAGACTTGTATATTGTTGATTTCTCTACAAAACCACAACCTGCTACATGTCTACTTGCAAAAGCTTCAGAAGGCGGGCTATGGCATCGAGGACTTGGTCATGCTGGCATGAGAAACTTGCACACGCTCACGAAGAAGAAGCATGTCATTGGCATCGAGGATGTCAAATTCCTCAAGGATCACATGTGTAGAGCTTGTGAAGCTGGAAAAAGGACCAAGGCCAAGCATCCCTCAAAGACTATCATGACTACCACTCGTCCATTTGAATTGCTTCACATGGATCTCTTTGGCCCTAGTCATTATGCCACATTCACCAATGCTACATCATTATATGGCTTTGTTATTGTTGATGACTATTCTCGTTACACATGGGTGCACATCGTCACTTACAAATATGAAGTGCAGGAAGTCTTCAAACGTTTTTCCTCGAGGGATTCAACCAACTTTGGAGTGAAGATCAAGCACATCAGAAGTGACAATGGGACCGAGTTCAAGGATACTGGTCTTGATAACTATCTTGATGAACTTGGTATTACTCACGAGTTATCTGCTCCTTATACTCCTCGGCAGAATGGCATCATGGAGCGCAAGAACATGACTCTTGTTGAGATGGCTCACACTATGCTTGACGAATACAAGACGCCTCATCATTTTTGGCCTGAGGAAATTGATACTGCATGCCACATCATCAACAGGGTATATCTTCACAAATTCTTCAAAAAGACATCATATGAACTCCTCACTGACAAGAAACCCAATGTGAGTTATTTCAAAGTCTTCGGTGCTAAATGTTGGATTAGAGATCCTCATCACAATTCTAAATTTGCACCGAAAGCACATGAAGGTTTTATGCTTGGTTACGGAAAGGACTCGCACACCTACAGAGTCTTCAACACCGTTCATCACAAGGTTGTTCAAACTGTAGATGTGCGGTTCGATGAAACTAATGGCTCGCAAAGAGAGCACCTACCTCCTGCGCTAGATGAGAAGTCACCTGAGGAATCCATAAAATGCAAGGCTACTGAGGATGTCATTCCTACCGAAGAATCTGCTGAAGAAGTCATTCCAGAACGTGAAGAACATCATGCTGGTGCACCTGAGGAAAATGGCTCTGAAGAAAATGCTGAGCCGACTCAACGTCGTCAACCTGCTCATCCTCGCCTTGCAAATGAAGTGCAGATCGAGAAAATCATCAGCGATATCAACGCACCAGGTCCTCTCACACGCTTAAAGGCTTCACATTTGTCTAACTTTTGTGGGCACTTTGCTTTTGTCTCTATCACAGAGCCCACCAAAGTAGATGAGGCATTTCTGGAGCCTGAGTGGATTCAAGCGATGCAAGATAAATTACATCAGTTCGAGCTCAACAATGTCTGGGAACTTGTCAAGCGACTAGACCCACGCAAGCACAATATCGCTGGCACCAAATGGATCTACTGCAACAAGCAAGATGAAAATGGCCTTGTGGTGAGGAATAAGGTACGGCTTGTAGCTCAAGGCTACACATAGGTTGAAGGAATTGATTTCGATGAAACTTTTGCACCTGTTGCTAGACTTGAGGCTATTCGCATATTGCTTGCTTAGGCTAACCATCATAATATCATCTTATATCAAATGGATGTGAAAAGTGCATTCCTCAATGGTCAGCTTGAGGATGAAGTATATGTTGCTCAACCCCCAGGTTTTGAAGATCCAAAGCATCATGACAAAGTCTTCAGACTCAATACGGCCCTCTATGGCCTCAAGCAGGCCCCTCGGGCATGGTATGATACTTCGAAGGAATTCCTCATGAAGAAAGGCTTCAAACCCAGTTCACTTGACCCAACTCTATTCACCAAAACCTATGATGATGAATTATTCGTGTGCCAAATATATGTTGATGATATCATCTTTGGCTGTACTGACCAACGTTACAGTGATGAATTTGCCTATATGATGAGTGAAGAATATCAAATGTCTATGATGGGAGAATTGAAATTCTTCTTAGGTCTTAAAATTCGTCAACAGCGCAATGACATCTTCATATCTCAGGAGAAATACCTCAAGGATGTATTGAGGAAATTCGGCATGCAAGATTGCAAAGGCGGCAAAATCCCTATGCCCACAAATGGCCATCTATGCACTGATGAAAATGGTATTGACTTCGATCAAAAGGTATACCGCTCCATGATTGGTTCTTTATTGTATCTATGTGCATCTAGCCCAGATATTATGCTTAGTGTTTGCATGTGTGCCCGTTTTCAAGCTACACCGAAGGAATCACACCATAAGGTTGTGAAGCATATTCTTCGATATCTAGCTCACACTCCAACACTTGGATTATGGTACCCCAAGGGCTCGGCTTTTGATCTCATTGGATATTCAGACTGACTATGCTGGTGATCGTGTGGACCGCAAGTCAACATCAGGCACATGCCATTTCCTCGGACGTTCCTTGGTATGTTGGTCCTCGAAGAAACAGAACTGCGTATCACTCTCTACTGCTGAAGCTGAGTACATTGCTGCTGGTTCGTGCTGTGCTCAATTGCTATGGATGAAGCAAACCCTCAAGGACTACGACATCAATGTGAAGAATGTGCCTCTCTACTGTGACAATGAGAGTGCCATCAAGATTGCTCATAACCCAGTTCAACACTCGAAGACAAAGCACATCCAGATTCATCATCACTTTCTTCGTGATCATGTGTTGTAGGGCGGCATCTCTATCGAGCACGTGAAGACTAAAGAACAGCTAGCCGATATATTCACAAAGCCCTTGGATGAGAAGAGATTTAGCAAGTTGCGGTGTGAGCTAAATATCTTAGAATCTTCGAATGTCCTTTGAAAAGGACACACATCCTAACACTTATGCAAAATTGATGACTTAGATGTGCAACACACGAAGTAACATTTTTCTTCAATCAATGAAGACTAACCCTCTAAGTATGAAGAAATTAACGAAGAATTTGATTATCAAAGCCCTACGACAATTGTACGCGGCGTCTGAAATCATCATTCTTATACGGTGGGACACGCCACCAACAAAAGTTGAAAATCTTCAATTTGAGTTTTTCTTTGTTATTGAAATTACTCAGTTGTTCAAATTCTTGAACTTTGCATAGTCTTCACTCTTTTCGTCGTTGTTCTTCATTGACTGTATATATATTTGAGTTTTCTGTCCTCTATAGCATTCACTTATTGATATTTCTTCAAGTTGGCTCTTCCGCTAAGTGAATGTGATCGGACCCTTCCCCCTCTATGCTAAACTCAACCTACTCTGTTCACAAATTCTTCATGTGCGTTCTACTTGAGACCCGTTCAAAATCTTCACCGTGTCCTTGTCAGCTGAAGAATTTGCGAATGAAACTTTAAAATATTCTTATCTCAAATTTTCGGTTTTTGCCGCTCAAATCGTTCCGCTTCCCACGATAAGACTTATCTATTCACCCATGATCTCACACGATCTCCACTTCACTGTACGTGGGTGACACATGTCGCTAGGATGAGAAGGGTCAAGTGCACGTTCGTCCATTTTCCTTAGACGAGCGGTTTTCACCTCGGCTATAAATAACCCTCACCTCCTCAGACCGCATTTACCCCGCTCGACCTCACTCCCCTCGCTCGAGCTCTCTGACCTAGCGCCACCGCTACTTCCATCGTCGCCGGTGAGGAAGAGCTTCACTGCCTCGACCTCGTCGCCGTCGTACTCGCGCCGGTCGTGGAAATCTTCACTCTGCCGCCGCCGTAGCTGTCTTCCGCTGCCAAGTTAGGGCGTGGAAGATCTGAACAGACGAAATTCCCATCTACAACTCTCTGTTCGTCGTGTTCTTCGTCAAGGGTAAATAAAAATTATTTTTACCGCCCTTGTTGATTCTGATGATTTCCACAAAATCTTCAAAGGTGTTTATTCTTCACTTCAACACACGTAAACACCTCACATGCATCTGTTCTTGATCCTGTTTCTCTAAGCAACGTTTTTCTTCAAGATTCCTCAATTGTGTGGATTTTCCAATCTATACAATTCTGGAACCTAAGTCAAAGAATGCTTAGTGAAATTCATCAAGACACCTCTGGTCAAATTCCTCAAACTTGTTCAATTTTGAAAAACTTCTGAAAACGCATATGACCTCTCCAAATTCTTCGCACCTATACTCTGTTCACAGGTACTCATAACCGCTGCTGAATCACTAGGTTCTCATCAACTTAACTCATTTGCAGTGTTCCTCGAAGACAAGTTACATACCTCTTCAGAGAATTCTGTTGTTCAAATTCCTCAGCTGAAGACAATGGCTGATGGCAAGAGACCTTAGAAGGGAGGGAAGAAATTGGAAGTAAACACTGCTTTTGAAATCCCTGAAGATATCTATGCAGGGTATTGCACACCTGATGAAGCAATTCATGGCAAGGAGACGAAGAATGAGCGCAAAGTCCGCATTCCAAAAATTGAGAGGAGATGGGCCAGAGAATGGAGGGAATATCGCTATGTTACTCCCAAGTACATGAAGAAATTCGCCGTACACCCTCCATGCCCAAGACCTCCCTTGGCACCAGGCCAAGTTGTTGATCCCTCTAGCATCAGAAGAGGTGAGGACTTTCCCGCCGAATGGGCCAAGCGACAAGCTAAGTTGGCCAAAGTGGCTAAAGAAGCAGTGAAGAAATTCAACGAAGACTCTGCTGCTTCTGCTGAGGCCTCTCCTAGGAAGCCTAAGAAGGCTATGCCCAAGAAGCCAGCTCGCAAGCCTAGTTCCTCATATATGCCCTCGCGGCCAAGCTCGTCAAAGCCCTCACGGCATATTCCTCAAGAAACTCCAGTTCCCCCTGTTCCAAGACCTTCAGCTGCTGCTACAAAGTCCTCGGCACCTGCGCATCTCGCCTCTTTCCAAAGGACCATAGGCATCTCAATTGCTTCCGGAGCATCTGCAAGTTCTTCAGCTCCTCCGCTGTCCTCAACAGGACTAACTCTGCTAAAGACAAAGGCCACAGCTGGACGAGGCACAAGGCCAAGTCCTCACAAGAAGCAGGTTGCCTTTCATGTGCCGTCAAGTGAAGACGAAGTTGATGATGAAGAACTAGCTGAAATCATCAGAGACAGACATCAATGGGCCGCTAGAGCCAAAGGCACAAATGTGCCTCTTCTGTTGGATCCCAAGTTGATCCTCGATTTCATTGATCTGTGGCACAAGGACCCCAACACTCCTATGCCCGACTTCAATCTCACACCTGGCCAAAGTCACATGTTGACAGCCTTCATAGGCGAGGAAAATGGAAGTTTGAAAAGGCCAGGCAACTCAAGAAAGCTCAGTACAAGAAGGAGCGTTTTCTGAAGAAGCACATTGTCAAAATGATAACTGATGAACTTGTGGCCATGCCAGCTGAGATCAAAACCCTCAGTGATGAATTTGATGCCTACCGTGCAGATTGGCTGGGAGCCAAGGCCAGATTCGTGAAAATGGCAGAAAGATTCACTTCAAATGTTGTAGCCTCAACGCAGCATGAATGCCCTCAGGTTGAAGCATCTGCTCAACCTACTGAAGAACATGCAAGCACCGCTGATGAAAATCAGGCTGCTGAAGAAAATGAAAGCACCAGGGCTGATGAAGACATTCAGCTTCTGAAGAAACTGCCAGGGCAACCTCTAGTGTTGCGCCCGAAGAACAAGCCAGGCCTGTTGAAGCATCTTCTACAGCGCCTGAAGAGATTGACCAAGCCAGGACAACTACATCAGTTGTTCCTGAAGAAAATGAACCAATTTCCTCTGCTCCTCCTGCACCAACAACAAGCATCAACCTTCCTTCTGCATTAGAAGTGAAGAAAACCAAGGCTGCAGAGCGAGCAACTGTGAAGAAAAGGAAAGCATCTGCTTCCTCAGAGTCTTCCACACCAAAGAAGGCGAAGACTTTGATAAGCTCCTATGAAAATCCCATAGATGTTGTTCCTGTTTCAAGCATGCCATCAAAGGAGATTGTTCCCTTTGGTGAGGAATATGTGATTCCCAATTAATCAGATGAAGAAGATCTTTCTGCTGCTTCGGCAGAGCAGTTGGATGAAGAAATTGAAGTGGATAACATCCCTTCAACCCCACTGCTATCCTCGCCCATGCCCCAGTTCACTGCTGAAGAGGCCGACGTTGAAGAAATAGATGAGGAAGATGAAGAATTGGACATCGGGTGCACCACTCCAATTCTAAATGATGACTACTGGGAAAGTCATCACCCCAATTCACCACTGTTCACACCTCTACAACAGATTCCTCAGTCCCCTGTTCAGACCGAAGAAATTCACACGGGATCTGAAGAACACCAGGCATCTCTCCTCACTATACCTGAAGAAGTTCCAGCCACTAGCGCTGATGAAAATGTTGCCGTTGAGATGGAGACCCAGGCTGCTATTGATGCCATTATACCTGAAATTCCTGAGCCTGCGGCTCCTGAGACTGTGATTCCAAAGATTGTGAAGACTATGACTGACACTCCTCAGCCCAAGCCAAAGAATCCCTTCTCCAAGAAACTGAAGTTCAAAGCTGAAGATTTCTTCAATGAGCACATTTTCTTCACTGACTTCAATTCCTATTACTCTGCTCGTCTTCGGCGGAAGCGCTTCTGGATAGCAAGTCAGATGAACTTCTATTCTTCACTAATATTCGACAAGGACAAGATCTTTGACCATGAGCACATTCCTCATGTGGATAGGGAGTCACTGCCATGCTTCTACCCAGTCCTTAGTGTTCTTCATGACGCTGGGCTGCTCAACTTCTGCACCGACATCTATGACTGGAATGAAGAACTCATTCTTCAGTTCTATGCCACGCCGCACATCACTGGCAACGTCGAAGATGTGAATTCATGGGTGTTGGACTGGATGACTGAAAACATTCACAACAAAGCACCGGCCTCTGAATTACTTCATGCCATCCCAGTCAGTCCTTCTCCTAAAGGTGCAAGGCTAATCTATGCTGACCCTGAACTGTCAGATCATCTGATGCAAGTGTTGATGAAGCCTTTGAGGTCGGGCCAAGCTCCTAGGACCAAATTGCTCGTCAAGGAATTGCTCTATGTGCCAAGAACTGTGTACATGATATTGACCAAGACCCTCAGTCCAATCAAGGGCCACGATCTCTAATGAAGAAGAGGTTGTTGGCATCATGAAGAATATGCTTTTCAACATCATACATGGTGTGCCTATCAACTACCATGACTTCTTCATGAGGACTTTGGCCAATGTCGCTCTTTCACCGTTTGAATTGAAGCCTTACGCTGTCTGGATCATGAGATTCATCAGATCAAGGTCTTCAATCAACTACAATGCTGACACTCTCAATCATGGCAAATACTTCCCCCAATTGAAGTCCTCAAACAGACTATTTCCTCAGCTGATGGGAAGGGCAAGGCCGCTGTTATTGATGAAGGCACTCGTCCATTGGATGGCCAGTTTCGCAAAGCTGCATCCTATGCCACCAATGATGACTCTGCCACTCATGACACTTCCGCAAATGCTTCAAAGACAAATCCTCAAGCCACCGCTCCAAGGGGGATGACTGATCATGAGCTTCTCCTCGGTCTTCATCATAAGGTCGATCGCAACCACAAATGGATCAAGCGATAGTTTGGTTCAATTCTTTAGAACATGACAATCACGCAGAACTCTGTGAAGAAGAACCATTACTATCTGCATGAAGTATTTGATCGCACCTGGGCTGTTCTGTGTCATCTCTACAGTGAAGAAGATCTCAAGCAGATGGGCTTCAAGCAGGACTTTGACTGGTCTCAGCCACCTTCAAAGAAATTCAAGAAGGTCAAAGTTCCTCACTTGGTGGCCAGCTCATATTCTTCATCGCGCGAGACTGATGAACATGAAGACTTGGACAACACTGCGGCAGGCCCTACATCAATGAACGACCCCAACAACGCTGGCGCTCCTCCATGGACTTCATGATGATATTCTTTAGGGGCGTTAGTCCTCATTTTTCGTCCCTTTTGGTCATTCGATGACAAAGGGGGAGAAATGTGAGTTAGTCTTCAAGCGGGTCTATATATATGGGCGTTTTTTGCTAAGCTACAACTCTCATTCTTCTGAAGATTTGTTGGATCGAGTTGTAAACTTAAGTCCTATGGTGGTCTGATACTTTTGCTATGTTTTTCT
Source organism: Aegilops tauschii subsp. strangulata (assembly GCF_002575655.3). NCBI lineage: Eukaryota > Viridiplantae > Streptophyta > Magnoliopsida > Poales > Poaceae > Aegilops > Aegilops tauschii. The sequence continues at coordinate 109,281,165 of NC_053039.3, forward strand.
GCATGGTATTTCCTCATATATGTTAATGCACGCATGCTGAATTACATCAGTCACCATATTTCATCATGCATTTCAAATTCTTCATATCAGATGTTAAATGCGTGTATGAATTACGAGATATAGGGGGAGATCTCCATAATTCTACTCTACTATGTGCATTGCTATTCAAAGCAAAATCCTCACATATGCACATCTTCAGGGCGAGTTCTTCTATATCTTGCAATCAAATTCCTCAATATCAGCAGTTACACATCATATGTTTATCCCTGTTGAAAACTTAGCCTATATTGTCATCAATCACCAAAAAGGGGGAGATTGTAAGTGCATCTAGTGCCCCTTAGTGTTTTTGGTGTATTGAAGACTTATAGGTTAAGGGACTAATGTGTTTGTGAGTGTACACAGGTCTATAAGTCTATGAGGAGTTTGATATTTACAGAGAAAGTCGACCCCTAAAAAATAATGTATTCAACTGAAGACTTTGGCTTTCTGAAGACTTTGAAAGTGAAGAAATTGGTGTGACCGTGAAGACTTGGTATTCATGCGAAGAATATGAAGCGTGAAGACTTTTGTTTTCGTAGCTTCATTTTCTCCTTCTTGAGTCATAGAAAACACCGTACTGTGAGGTAAAACTAAAGAAAAGTTTCCAAGTGATGCTCATCTCAAAATCCTACACCTACCAATCCCTTCGAGTGAAGCCACTGGAAATCTCATATAGTTCAGTCAATTTCTTCAGTGACAGAGACGAAGATCTTTTGGTCTCTGAGGGATTTGTTTTGACTGAGGAGTTAGGAATCCGCCAGTGCGGATTGCCTACTAGTGAGGAACATGGTAGCCCTGAGGAATTGGAGAGCTCAAATTTCCGACCGTTGCTGTGCTACACGCCAGCTGTCCCAAAATATCTTCCCACCTAACGGTCATATCATTGAAGGGCATTTATGTCTTATCATGTCGGGCTTCTCCCTAGGCTATAAATAGGCACTCCCTACAACCACTAGCTGGTTGGCTGCTCCGAGAGAAACTGACACTTGTCATTGAGAGCATCCCAACCTCCGAGGACTTTGAGCGAAAATCATCAACTGAGGAAAACCCAAACCCAAACACCTACACACCCAAAGTGATATAGCATCACTGAAGAGATTGTTCCTGTGTGGAACCAACGCTTGTTACCTTTGAGGACTGTGCATCCTCCAGACGGTTAGGCGTCATGGTCTAGAGCATCCAAGAGGAAATTGTGGATCACCGAGTGACCGAGTCTGTGAAGGTTTGGAAGTCACCTTAAGACTTACCACGAGTGATTTGGCGAGGTCTGTGTGACCTTAGCTCAAGGATAATATGGTGAGGACTGTGTGTCCGGGACTGTGTGTCCTCTAGTTTAAATACCTAGCCGCTCCAACCAGACATACGACTATCACAGCAGTTGGAACTGGTCTACCAAATCACTGTCTTCACCGAGCAACTGGTTCTATTTCCTCAACCCTTTCATTTCCTCATTCAAATACTGTTGTACTTGATCGTTACTGTTTGAAGACTTTGACTGAAGACTTTCTCAATTTCCTTAGTTCAATTTCTTCAGTCAGTTTGTCTTCAGCCTGCTTATCCTGATTATACACTACTTGTACTCAGTGCTTGTTTTCATTTCATCATGACGACTGTGCTACTGCTCTGTTATGCTTACATCTGAGTACTTATTCCGCTGCTAGTTGTTCGTGACTTTGGAATTTCCTGAAATTCGTCAGTGGTGAATTTGTAAAAATCACCTATTCACCCCCCTCTAGTCGATATAACGCACTTTCAGCGTTAAACAATATCTCTTGTTGGGAGGCAACCCAATTTTATTTTTTGTTCTTGCTTTTTTGGTTCTGTTTTTCAATAAATAATTCATCTAGCCTCTGGTTAGATGTGTTTTTGTATTTTGAATAGTGTTTGATAGTTGATTTGATCTTGCTGAGAAACAGAAACATTTGCGCTCAGCCCCATAACTGTTAAAAATCACAAAAGCACGAGAAAATACTGATTCTTTTTGCAGAAGATTAATATACAAGTTTCCTAGGTTGTCCTAATTTTTCAGAATTTTTGGAGTTACAGAAGTATTCGAAGTTTATAGATTACTACAGACTGTTCTATTTTTGACAGTTTCTGTTTTCTTTGTGTTGTTTGATTATTTTGATGAATCTATGGGTAGTATTGGGGGGGGGGGTATGAAACCTGGAAAATTTGGAATACAGTAGATATTACACCAATATAAATAAAGAATGAGTTCACAACAGTACCATAAGTGGTGATTTTATTTTCTTCTACTAACGGATCTCATGAGATTTTCTGTTGAGTTTTGCGGTGTGAAGTTTTCATGTTTTGGGTAAGGATTTGATAGACTATGGAATAAGGAGCGGCAAGAGCCTAAGCTTGGGGATGCCCAAGGCACCCCAAGGTAATATTCAAGGACAACCAAGAGCCTAAGCTTGGGGATGCCCCGGAAGGCATCCCCTCTTTCGTCTTTGTCTATCGGTAACTTTACTTGAGGCTATATTTTTATTCACCACATGATATGTGTTTTGCTTGGAGCGTCTTGTGTGATATAAGTCTTTGCTTTTTAGTTTGCCACAATCATCTTTGTTGTATACACCTTTTGAGAGGGACATGCATGAATCGTGATTTATTAGAATACTCTATGTGCTTCACATATATCTTTTGAGCTAGGCAATTTTGCTCTAGTGCTTCACTTATATCTTTTTAGAGCACGACGGTGGTTTTATTTTATAGAAATTGTTGAAGTCTCATGCTTCACTTATATTATTTTGAGAGTCTCTAAACAGCATGTGTAAGGGCATCTAGTGCCCCTTAGTGATTTTGGTGTATTGAAGACTTGTAGGTTAGGCGTCATGGTCTAGAGCATCGAAGAGGAAATTGTGGATCGCCAAGGGACCGAGTCTGTGAAGGTTTGGAAGTCACCTGAAGACTTACCACGAGTGATTGGGCGAGGTCTGTGTGACCTTAGCTCAAGGAGAATACGGTGAGGACTGTGTGTCCTCAGGTTTAAATACCTAGCCGCTCCAACCAGACGTACGACTGTCACAGCAGTTGGAACTGGTCTACCAAATCACTGTCTTCACCAAGCTAATGGTTCTATTTCCTCAATCCTTTCATTTCCTCATTCATATACTATTGTACTTGATAGTTACTGTGTGAAGACTTTGACTGAAGACTTTCTCAATTTCCTCAATCCCATTTCTTCAATTAGTTTGTCTTTAGCCTGCTTATCCTGTGTTTACGCTACTCGTACTCTGTGCTTGTTTTCATTTCATCATGATGACTATGCTAGTGCTCTATTATGCTTGCATTTGAGTACTTATTCCGCTGCTAGTCGTTCATGACTTAGAAATTTCCTCACCTTGAAATTCCTCAGTGACAAATTTATGAAAATCCCCTATTCACCCCCCTCTAGTCGATATAACGCATTTTCAATTGGTATCAAAGCAAGGTACTCCCTTGTTCTATGTGATTTTGGTTTAACCACCTGGAGTTTTAGTTATGTCGAATGCAGGCATCATCAAGGTCTCGGCTGGGTGTCCTACCTTCGATGGGACGGACTACCCCTACTGAAGAATAATATGCGCATGCATCTTGAGGCAATTGACAACAATCTCGGGTACATTGTGGAAAATGGCGTTCCATCCATCACTACTTCCGTGAACGCTCCTGATGTGAAGAGATTCAAGCAACTCGACTCTCAAGCAAAGAATATCATATGTGGCCATCTGAGCAAAGGATAGTACAGTAGAGTGAGTGCTTTGGAGACAGCAAAGCTTATCTGGGATAGGCTGTCCAAGGTTAACGAAGGAGTCTCAACTCAACGTGACTCTCGAGTTGACGTTCTTCACAATCTCTTCAACCACTTCAAAAGACTCGACAATGAAAATGTTCAGAAAACCTTCGATCGCCTCACTGACATCTCAAATGAGGTTCAAGCACTTGGTGCCACTAACATCACCAACCATGAGGTGGTGAAGAAATTGCTGAGATCGCTTGATTCCTCATTTGACACTCTTGCACTGATGATACAAGAACGTGGCGGCTACAAGTCACTTGATCCCGCTGATATCCTCGAGAGGCTAAACACTCATGAGTTCCAACTTGCTGAGAAGAGAGATCTCTATGGACCGAGCTATGGCAGATCACACACTCTGAAGGCCAAGGCATTCTCTGAATCTGAAGGTGAGGATTCTGGCAGCAGCCTTGGTGATCCTGAAGAACTAAGCCAGGAGCTAACAATGCTCGTGAGGAAATTCCAAAATTTCTCAAGGCGTGGTCACTTTGGTAAATCCTCAAGAAGTGATGACATGAGATCAGATTCCTCATCCCATGACCACAAGAAGAGAACTTGCCACCAATGCAAGAAACCTGGTCACTACATTGCAGATTGTCCTCAGTGGGAAAATGAATCAAAGAAGAAGAAATACAAGGATTATAGTTCTGATGACTCAAAGAAAAAGAAGAAATCTTCAAAGTCCTCATCGTCAAAATCCTCGAAGTCTTCATCTCACAAGAAGAGCAGTTCCAAAAAGGCTCGGGCATTCATTGGCAAGGAAATGGACTCTGAAGCTGAATCTGAAGAAAATGAGCAAGAGGAGGCATCTGAGGAGTCAGACTCTGGTGTGGCGAGCTTAGACCTCGCTACTGCGTTCGTCAGCAAGTCCATCTTCAACTCTGAGGAAAATGACTTCCCCAACACTACTGACAACGGCGATGATGACTACGCTCCAACCTATTGCTTCATGGCAAAGGGTGCCAAGGTACTCAAATATCCCTCCTCTGAATCAAGTGAGGATGAATCTGATGAAAACCTCAAGCCTAGCTATTCTAAACTTGCTAAGATTGCTATGAAACAACAAAAGTCTTTTGAAAGGGTTCAAAATATGCTAGACAAAAGCGATGACCTGTTGGGTGAAGAAATGGATCGAACTCAAACCTTCACTGATAATCTTCAGAGACTTCAGTCTAAATTTGACAACCTTCAAAGTCATCATAACATTCTCATATCTCATCATGAGAAGCTTTCTATGAAAAGCTAAGGGTGATTAATGAAGATCTTCAGAAGGAACGTGATTAATTGGTTACTCAACAGATCAGTGCCGCTCAGGATGAATTCATTCCACCATGTTTGAAATGCATTGAATGTGAATCTGCTAATTCTTCACCTGAAAGTTCAAATGCTTCTATTGCTGCAAATTCTTTAATTGTCTCTGCTATCACAAATTCCTCATCTGAGGATGCTACTAGTATCACTGACAATGCAGGGCTGAAGGAATTGTATGTGACAGGCATGTACAAAAGCCTCAAAGGGCATCAGGCTCTTTGTGATGTGCTTAAAAAGCAGATCCTCAACAAGAACCCTAGGAAAGAGGGTATTGCCGTTGAGAGGAAACTCAATGCTGATGGGACCTACTAGAAACCTGAGCAGTATCCCAAAACCTCATGGGTTGCTGCAAAGGGATCTCTCATAGATCCATCCACTTTATCTGGCTTTACATGTGAATCTTCATATTCTTCTGATGAGTCATTTGACTCCAACTATAAATTGTTCAAAAATCAGAATGGTGAAGTATTTGCTAGATATGTTGGCACTAACTGCAGGAACGGTCCCCCTATGAAGGAAATCTGGGTTCCCAAAAGGTGCCTTGAAAGTCTTCAGGTGAATGTCATCATGATGCCACCTGTGAAGAATACGGACCCCAGATCAAATTCTTCATATGGACCAAAGTCTTCATATGGATCCAAGTCCTCATATGGACCAAATTCCTCACATGGATCAAATTCCTCATATGGATCAAAATCCTCATATGAACATCATCGTGCTAACACCTCTGTTTCGTAGGGAAAGACTAAGTACTATGAATATGTGCATTATTCTTCAAATCATTATGTTCATAAGTCCTAGAACAATTTCTCTGCTTATTCATATGCTTACTCAAACCCCTCTTATGTGAAACAAAGTGGACTGGCTTCTATGCCACCTTTCTCGTATGGAGCTCGCAGAATGATGAACTCTTTGCCACCCCTCCAGATGTGGGTGGTGAAGAAAAAGAAATAATTTCTTATGCAGGGTCAGGTCTCCAGACGAACTTAAACGTCTGAAGAATTTGCTGGAGACCTAAATACACTTCAAAGGACGCAAGCTAATCATGAAGAAGTGAATTTTCATTTCTCACGTCCTCCTACTGCTATATCTGTTCTATTGCTTGATGAAATTGATCTGATGAATTTGATGTCATATTCTTCACTGATGAAGTATATGAGTTCGTAAGATGCACTCACTGGTACGCGTTGGTGCTATACAAACGGTTTTAACCCCTTTCCGCGACGACATTTGGAGCCGTAGCCTAGTGAGTGACGGTGATAGGGGGGTCCTTCCCACACGACCCAGAAACCGTTGGGGATAGGGAGCCTTGATGCATACAGTTGTCCCTATATAACCATTTCCGATATCTCAAATATCCCAAACGCTTCATCCTTGCTACTCGTTTGTGTTCGCATTGCCATCGCAGTCGTAGTTTTGTGGTTTTACCTAAAACTCAGGAGATTCCAGGCATGGGAGCTTTCCAGGCAGATTCCAGGCATGGGAGTTTTACGATGCCTGGTACATCACAAATAGTTCATGATTATAAACTGTGTACGATAGGTAGAGAATCACACACATTTAGTTTTCCCGCACCATATGTGATAGTGTCTCACATCACACACGCTTTGCAAATGACAACTGTGTGCATGCTTGCACATGTTTCCTCTCTGAACCGTCTCGGATTATGGTGTATATCGCAAACGTTTGTGTTTTACCAACCGTGTGTGCCGTAATGACCTACACACCATAATTTTGCCCTAATTTAATTGCGCTATTTAAAATTGTACCTAATTTAAACTTGAAAGTAGGCTATAGATTTATTCATATCCATTAGGTTCAAATAACCAATGCATTATTCGATTCACAGGTACATATGTTTAAGAATTACATAAGCACCAAATAAAGAATGATGAACCAGGGTTCTACACTTGTACTATTACAGATGGTAAAGAAAGAGGCGACAGACATTCCGGTTGCTGAACAAGGTGAAGCGGAATGGCCCTATTGTGCTCTCCTTGAAGCAGAAGGCATGCAGGACTCTAGTCCAACCCCTTGTGATGGTCGGCCGCCAATCATGTAGTTTGAGAGGTAAGCTTCACTAAACTGATTCAGGATCCACTGCAAAAGAAAAAAGATTCAGACATTGTCATCTAACACAACTCATTACGGGCAGTAAAAAGAAGGCTACAAGGTTCTTACTTACCATCCTGCAGTTCACTGTTGTCTTGCATAAAGTGTAAACAAATAGTTCGATTGACATCTTTTGACCCATTTTAATAACAATCTTTATCAGTTTCCTCACTTGATGCTGGTTCATGAATATCTCATTGCCCCATACGCAGAAAGGGTCGAAGTGTGGATCTTTGGCAATGATATATGTACCTAAAAGCACCAAGTTAATATTAGAAGCTAAACAACAATTGAAAAATGATGTAGTACAACACTCCCTCCATCCCATTACATAAGATTGTATTACATGTATATCTAGACATCATCAGAACATTAAGGTAACCCTCTTCCTTGTCTCTATGTAGCTTGGGATTGCATATTTAGTCATTCAGTACAATGCATGTTTCTATGTAGCCTCAGATATATTAAATATGGCCCTAGTTAACCTACTGATAAATGGGTTACAGATATATTCAGTGAAATGTCCGATTCGATGATTAATCCCTTATCAGCCACAGGCTATATGGTACCAGCTACCGATATCCTGAATAGTGAGTACATATAAGCAATGCGATGAAACTAACCTCGATGGAAAACAACATTGTTCTCAATATTTTCCTGCATGAGTACATATAAAGGCATGTTAAGCACAACAGGCTAAACAACAACCAAATATATCCATGGTAGACAACATAATCTACAAATGATAGCTTCAGTCTGCAGGCTTAAGCATGCTAGTGAAGCAAAACAAGAAGTGGTAAGGTGTGTTAACTGCATCGGGCATAACATTTAAAAACAAGCAAATAGCCATTCATACTGGTATTGTGCAGGTCTACAGTACACTAGTTATTGTTAAAAAATGAAAAGGCATGTTAACTGCAATATCCTTAACAACAACCAAATATCATAATTCATAGTGGTATTGTTGAAACTGTTATTCATGAAATTGAACTACACGACAAATATTTGCACATATAGAGCATCACATTGTGAAGAACTGAAATAAACAAGTCATAAGGCCATCTCTAGCCGATCCTTAAAAAGTTAATGGACTAAAACCCTTAGTGGATATATATATATACACTCTAGTAATTTTTGGCCTTTTCTAGTCGATCCCCTAAACTTAAGGTTATAAACTTCAATTTGATCAAGATCAAAGCAGTTTCAACCGAATGTAGCATGCATTCAAACATAAACATAGATAGTTTTGCATAACCGAACATAAAACATAAATTTAAACTAAGCTAAACTACTTTTGGTCGAAGTAGAGGTCGAGCCAATCCTTCCTCGTCATGTACTGTGTGCCGCGAGCCGGGTCCAGGCCGGTGCCGTCGTTGGGGTCATTGGGGAAGGCACTCCTCCACTCGTCGACATCGATCTCCTCATCCTCGGGGCCCACCTCGACGCCCTCCGTGCCGCCGTCACCGCCGCCTTCGACCTCGTCATCGGAGGAGAGCGCGATAACCTCGCCGCCCTCCGTGCCGCCGTCCTTGCCGCCTTAGACCTTGTCATCGGAGGAGAGCGCGATAGCCTCGCCGCCCTCCGCGCCGACAAAGATCGCCTGCTCCACCTCCATGAGCTCCGGGTGCTGCCTGCGGGGCTCTTGCATGTAGGCCTCGTCGGAGGTCTCGGCCTCGAGGCGCTCCCACGCCTCGTGGTCCTCCCGCGCCATAGCCGAGCTCACCACCCTGGCTCCGGCGGAACAAGGTCGACCGGACGTGTGCCGAAGGGGAAATTGAGCCTAGGCACCGCGCCATGGTAGCGGACCTGCCAGCGGTCATACTCCATGGCCACGAGCATGGCCGTGTGGAAGCTACCGAGCCACCGACGGGTGTGGTCTCGTGATCTGTAATCTCGGTGACCCACGTCCCCCACCACCGCTGCGGACCCCGAGGTAGGACCTCGTCGGCTGCCCGGTCCGAGGGAGGACGGGGAAGTCCTCGAACTGGCGTAGGGGTGCGGCGGCGGGCGGATCGGGGGACCGGCAACGGCGGATCGAGCCCGCAGAGGACGACGGGGACACCTCGGCGGACACCTCGCCGGCGTCAGGTGAAAAGGCCGCGATGAACCTCTTTTTGGCCATTGGCTCCTCGAGCTCCCCGGCACAAAGGCAGAGGTTGAGGATGGAGGCACCGGCGATGGCGGTGACCTACCAATGGTTTCGAGGGTTGTGTGTGTCTGTGTGAGCGGAGGTTTTGGGGAGTGTGTGGTGTGTGTGGAGATGCAAGGTGGTGTTTGAGGAAATACTGCGGCAACTGAAAATTTTACTAGGCGAGAGTAACAAGGCGGGGCTACTGAAAATTTGGATCAAGGGCGAGCAGATATTTTTTAGATTGCGAGGGATGCAGAGGCGGGAGTAAAATGCTGGGGCTACTGAAAATTTTAATCAAGGGACTGAATCAGAGCGAGAGTAACAGACATCGCACACGGTCCGCACATACTAATCGTGTGCTATCAAACATTAAAACCTTCCAGGCGGTAGATATTTTGAGATTATGAGGCAGTAATATTTTCGAGATTGCGAGGGATGCAGAGGCGGGAGTATTTGGGGAGCGAGCTAGTGTGCTTGACACGCCGGCTGTGGACTGTAGCCGGCGCACCTTCTCACGTAAGCCATAGGCGTACTATATGCCGATGGCGCTCCAAGATATTTTGTACTACATCTCACATGGTTGGTGATAATAAACTGTGTGGGATCTACTTGATTTTTTATCTTGATTTGAATTACATAATGGGGTCATAACGGCAATGGACGGTGTTTGAATTGCTAGACCTTTTATCTGCAGTGAACATGCAACTATATGTTTGTCGTAATAGAACTGGGATTATTCAGGGTTCGTTTGGACATTTTATACATTAAACTGGTTTTCTAGCCATTTCAGGTGCACAATTCAAAATTAAATTACAAGCACATGCTCTGGTGCATATAAATTGGTTGAAAAGTCAAATATGTGTCCTTGGGTGCATGCTTAGGTCCCATGCAAGAAATGGGAATGAATTTCAAACACCAGGGCATTCTTGATTGCCGGCAAAATGTTGAGATACCTGATTTTTAATTTCTAGTAAATCCAGAACTCGTATGAAATTCATGAAACTTGGCATGGTATCATGGAACGGCATCAACATGTCGTGGTAAAAAATTTGTCCCATTTGGGGCAGGTTTGGGTATAAGCTTCTCACAAACCAAAGCTTCTCACAACAAGCCTGATGGTTTCGGTACGGAACGTGCCACCTTAGGGGACGAAACAAAATCCGTTGCCTCTTATTGCTTTCAAAAAATTTCTAGTGTCAACATAGAACAACATGAGTGTTGTGTTAAGTTTTGGAATTTTTCGTGGTTTGTTTGGACATTTTTATACATTAACTGGGTTTTCTAGCCATTTTATGTGCATAATTAAAATTTGAAATACATGCACATGCTCCAGTGCATATAAATTGGTTAAGTCATATGTGTCCTTGGGTGCATGCTTAGGTCCCATGCAAGAAATGGGAATGCATTTCAAACACCAGGGCACTGTTGATTACCGGCAAAACGTTGAGATACCTGATTTTTAAATTCTAGTAAATCCAGAACTCGTCTAAAATTCATGAAACTTGACATGGTATCATGCAGCGGCATCAACATGCCGTGGTAAAAAATTTGTCCCATTTGGGGCAGGTTTGGGTGTAAGCATCTCACAAACCAGAGCTTCTCACAACAAGCCTAATGGTTTTGGTACGGAACGTGCCACCTTTGGGGACAAAACGATATCCGTTGCCTCTTATTGCTTTCAAAAAAAATCTAGGGCCAACATAGAACAACATGAGTGTTGTGTTAAGTTTTGGAATTTTTTGGGGTTCGTTTGGACATTTTTATACATTAACTGGGTTTTCTAGGCATTTTTTGTGCATAATTCAAATTTGAAATACATACACATGCTCCAGTGCATATAAATTGGTTGAAAAATCAAATCCGTGTCCTTGGGTGCATGCTTACGTCCCAAGCAAGAAATGGGAATGAATTTCAAACACCAGGGGACTGTTGATTGCCGGCAAAATGTTGAGATACTTGGCTTTTAAATTCTAGTATATCCAAAACTTGTCTGAAATTCATGAAACTTGGCATGGTATCATGGAGCGGCATCAACATGTCGTGGTAAAAAATTTGTCCCATTTGGGGCAGTTTGGGTATAAGCTTCTCACAACAAGCCTGATGGTTTCGGTACGGAACGTGCCACCTTTGGGGACGAAATGATATCCGTTGCCTCTTATTCCTTTCAAAAAAAATTAGTGCGAACATAGAACAACAGGTGTGTAGTCTTAAGTTTTGGAATTTTTCGGGGTTCGTTTGGACATTTTTATACATTAACTGGGTTTTCTAGGCATTTTATGTACATAATTCAAATTTGAAATACATGCACATGATCCAGTGCATATAAATTGGTTTAAAAATCAAATATGTATCCTTGGGAGCATGCTTAGGTCCCATGCAAGAAATGAGAATGATGTTCAAACAACAGGGGACTGTTGATTGCCGGCAAACATTGAGATACCTGGCTTTTAAATTCTAGTAAATCCAAAACGTGTCTGAAATTCATGAAACTAGGCATGGTATCATGGAACGGCATCAACATGTCGTGGTAAAAAATTTGTCCCATTTGGGGCAGGTTTGGGTATAAGCTTCTCACAAACCAGAGCTTCTCAAAACAGGCCTGATGGTTTCGGTACGGAACGTGCCACCTTTGGGGACGAAACGATATCCGTTGCCTCTTATTGCTTTCAAAAAATTTCTACTGCCAACATAGAACAACAGGAGTGTAGTGTTTGGTTTTGGAATTTTTTGGGGCTCATTTGGACATTTTTATACATTAACTGGGTTTTCTAGGCATTTTATGTGCATAATTCAAAATTGAAATACATGCACATGCTCCAATGCATATAAGTTGGTTGAAAAATCAAATCCATATCGTTGGGTGCATGCTTAGGTCCCATGCAAGAAATGGGAATGAATTCCAAACACCAGGGGACTGTTGATTGCCGGCAAAATGTTGAGATACTTGGCTTTTAAATTCTAGTATATCCAAAACTTGTCTGAAATTCATGAAACTTGGCATGGTATCATGGAGCGGCATCAACATGTCGTGGTAAAAAATTTGTCCCATTTGGGGCAGTTTGGGTATAAGCTTCTCACAACAAGCCTGATGGTTTCGGTACGGAACGTGCCACCTTTGGGGACGAAATGATATCCGTTGCCTCTTATTCCTTTCAAAAAAAATTAGTGCGAACATAGAACAACAGGTGTGTAGTCTTAAGTTTTGGAATTTTTCGGGGTTCGTTTGGACATTTTTATACATTAACTGGGTTTTCTAGGCATTTTATGTACATAATTCAAATTTGAAATACATGCACATGATCCAGTGCATATAAATTGGTTTAAAAATCAAATATGTATCCTTGGGAGCATGCTTAGGTCCCATGCAAGAAATGAGAATGATGTTCAAACAACAGGGGACTGTTGATTGCCGGCAAACATTGAGATACCTGGCTTTTAAATTCTAGTAAATCCAAAACGTGTCTGAAATTCATGAAACTAGGCATGGTATCATGGAACGGCATCAACATGTCGTGGTAAAAAATTTGTCCCATTTGGGGCAGGTTTGGGTATAAGCTTCTCACAAACCAGAGCTTCTCAAAACAGGCCTGATGGTTTCGGTACGGAACGTGCCACCTTTGGGGACGAAACGATATCCGTTGCCTCTTATTGCTTTCAAAAAATTTCTACTGCCAACATAGAACAACAGGAGTGTAGTGTTTGGTTTTGGAATTTTTTGGGGCTCATTTGGACATTTTTATACATTAACTGGGTTTTCTAGGCATTTTATGTGCATAATTCAAAATTGAAATACATGCACATGCTCCAATGCATATAAGTTGGTTGAAAAATCAAATCCATATCGTTGGGTGCATGCTTAGGTCCCATGCAAGAAATGGGAATGAATTCCAAACACCAGGGGACTGTTGATTGCCGGCAAAATGTTGAGATACTTGGCTTTTAAATTCTAGTATATCCAAAACTTGTCTGAAATTCATGAAACTTGGCATGGTATCATGGAGCGGCATCAACATGTCGTGGTAAAAAATTTGTCCCATTTGGGGCAGTTTGGGTATAAGCTTCTCACAACAAGCCTGATGGTTTCGGTACGGAACGTGCCACCTTTGGGGACGAAATGATATCCGTTGCCTCTTATTCCTTTCAAAAAAAATTAGTGCGAACATAGAACAACAGGTGTGTAGTCTTAAGTTTTGGAATTTTTCGGGGTTCGTTTGGACATTTTTATACATTAACTGGGTTTTCTAGGCATTTTATGTACATAATTCAAATTTGAAATACATGCACATGATCCAGTGCATATAAATTGGTTTAAAAATCAAATATGTATCCTTGGGAGCATGCTTAGGTCCCATGCAAGAAATGAGAATGATGTTCAAACAACAGGGGACTGTTGATTGCCGGCAAACATTGAGATACCTGGCTTTTAAATTCTAGTAAATCCAAAACGTGTCTGAAATTCATGAAACTAGGCATGGTATCATGGAACGGCATCAACATGTCGTGGTAAAAAATTTGTCCCATTTGGGGCAGGTTTGGGTATAAGCTTCTCACAAACCAGAGCTTCTCAAAACAGGCCTGATGGTTTCGGTACGGAACGTGCCACCTTTGGGGACGAAACGATATCCGTTGCCTCTTATTGCTTTCAAAAAATTTCTACTGCCAACATAGAACAACAGGAGTGTAGTGTTTGGTTTTGGAATTTTTTGGGGCTCATTTGGACATTTTTATACATTAACTGGGTTTTCTAGGCATTTTATGTGCATAATTCAAAATTGAAATACATGCACATGCTCCAATGCATATAAGTTGGTTGAAAAATCAAATCCATATCGTTGGGTGCATGCTTAGGTCCCATGCAAGAAATGGGAATGAATTCCAAACACCAGGGGACTGTTGATTGCCGGCAAAATGTTGAGATACCTGGCTTTTAAATTCTAGTAAATCCAAAACTCGTCTGAAATTCATGAAAGTTGGCATGGTATCATGGAGCGGCATCAACATGTCGTGGTAAATGTTTTTCCCATTTGGGGCAGGTTTGGGTATAAGCTTCTCACAAACCAGAGCTTCTCACAACAAGCCTGATGGTTTCGGTACGGAACGTGCCACCTTTGGGGATGAAACGATATCCGTTGCCTCTTATTGCTTTCAAAAAAAATCTAGTATCAACATAGAACAACATGCGTGTTGTGTTAAGTTTTGGAATTTTTCGTGGTTCATTTGGACATTTTTTATATATTAACTAGGTTTTCTAGCCATTTTATGTGCATAATTCAAATTTGAAATACATGCACATGTTCCAGTGCATATAAATTGGTTGAAAAGTCAAATATGTGTCCTTGGGTGCATGCTTAGGTCCCATGCAAGAAATGGGAATGAATTTCAAACACTAGGGAACTGTTGATTGCCGGAAAAACGTTGAGATACCTGAGTTTTAAATTCTAGTAAATCGAGAACTCGTCTGAAATATATGAAACTTGGCATGGTATCATGGAGCGGCATTAACATGCCGTCGTAAAAAAATTGTCCCATTTGGGGCAGATTTGGGTATAACCTTCTCACAAACCAGAGCTTCTCACAACAAGCCTCATGGTTTTGGTACGGAACGTGCCACCTTTGGGGATGAAACGATATCCGTTGCCTCTTATTGCTTTCAAAAAAAATCTAGTGCCAACATAGAACAACATGAGTGTTGTGTTAAGTTTTGAATTTTTCGGGGTTCGTTTGGACATTTTTATACATTAACTGGGTTTTCTAGGCATTCTATGTGCATCATTCAAATTTGAAATACATGCACATGCTCTAGTGCATATAAATTGGTTGAAAAATCAAATCTGTGTCCCTGGGTGCATGCTTAGGTCCCAGGCAAGAAATGGGAATGAATTTCATACACCAGGGGACTGTTGATTGCCGGCAAAACGTTGAGATACCTGAGTTTTAAATTCTAGTAAATCCAAAACTCGTCTGAAATTCATGAAAACTGGCATGGTATCATGGAGCGGCATCAACATGCCGTGGTAAAAAATTTATCCCATTTGGGGCAGTTTTGGGTATAAGCTTCTCACAAACCAGAGCTTCTCACAACAAGCCTGATGGTTTTGGTACGGAACTTGCCACCTTTTGGGACGAAATGATATCCGTTGCCTCTTATTGCTTTCAAAAAAATTCTAGTACCAACATAGAACAACATGAGTGTTGTGTTAAGTTTTGGAATTTTTCGGGGTTCATTTGGACATTTTTATACATTAACTGGGTTTTCTAGGCATTTTATGTGCATAATTCAAATTTGAAATACATGCACATGCTCCAGTGCATATAACTTGGTTGAAAAATCAAATCCGTGTCTTTGGGTGCATGCTTAGGTCCCAGGCAAGAAATGGGAATGAATTTCAAACACAAGGGGACTGCTGATTGCCGGCAAAACATTGAGATACCTGGCTTTTAAATTCTAGTAAATCCAAAACTCGTCTGAAATTCATGAAACTTGGCATGGTATCATGGAGCGGCATCAACATGTCATGGTAAAAAATTTGTCCCATTTGGGGCATGTTTGGGTATAACCTTCTCACAAACCAGAGCTTCTCAAAACAAGCCTGATGGTTTCGGTACGGAAGGTGCCACCTTTGGGGACGAAATGATATCCGTTGCCTCTTATAGCTTTCAAAAAATTTCAAGTGCCAACATAGAACAACAGGAGTGTAGTGTTAAGTTTTGGAATTTTTCGGGGTTCGTTTGGACATTTTTATACATCAACTGGGTTTTCTAGGCATTTTATGTGCATAATACAAATTTTAAATACATGCACATGCTCCAGCGCATAGAAATTGGTTGAAACATCAAATCCGTGTCGTTGGGTGCATGCTTAGGTCCCATGCAAGAAATGGGAATGAATTTCAAACACCAGGGGACTGTTGATTGCCGGCAAAATGTTGAGATACCTGGCTTTTAAATTCTAGTAAATCCAAAACTCGTCTAAAATTCATGAAACTTGGCATGCTATCATGGAATGGCACCCGGCACGCCGTGGTAAAAAATTTGTCCCATTTGGGGCAGGTTTGGGTATAAGCTTCGCACAAACCAGAGCTTCTCACAACAAGCCTGATGGTTTCGGTACGGAACGTGCCACCTTTGGGGATGAAACGATATCCGTTGCCTCTTATTGCTTTAAAAAATATCTAGTGCCAACATAGAACAACAGGAGTGTAGTGTTAAGTTTTAGAATTTTTCGGGGTTCGTTTGGACATTTTTATACATTAACTGGGTTTTCTAGGCATTTTATGTGCATAATTCAAATTTGAAATACATGCACATGCTCCAGTGCATATAAATTGGTTGAAAAATCAAATATGTGTCCTTGGGTGCATGCTTAGGTCCCATGCAAGAAATGGGAATGAATTTCAAACACCAGGGGACTGTTGATTGTCGGCAAAACGTTGAGATACCTGGATTTTAAATTCTAGTAAATCCAAAACTCGTCTGAAATTCATGAAACTTGGCATGCTATCATGGAATGGCACCTGGCATGCCGTTGTAAAAAATTTGTCCCATTTGGGGCAGGTTTGGGTATAAGCTTCTCACAAATCAGAGCTTCTCACAACAAAACTAATGGTTTCGGTACGGAATGTGTCATCTTTGGGGAGGAAACGATATCCGTTGCCCCTTATTGCTTCCAAAAAATTTCTAGTGCCAACATAGAACAACAGGAGTGTTGTGTTAAGTTTAGGAATTTTTCGGGGTTCGTTTGGACATTTTTATACGTTAACTAGGTTTTCTAGGCATTTTATGTGCATAATTCTAATTTGAAATACATGCACATGCTCCAGTGCATATAAATTGGTTGAAAAATAAAATATGTGTCCTTGGGTGCATGCTTAGGTCCCATGCAAGAAATGGAAATGAATTTCAAACATCTGGGCGTCGTGGCTCGGCCGGAAAGATTGAGAAACTTGGTTTTTTAATTCCTGTAAATTCAAAGCACGCTTGAAAATCATGAAACTTGGCATGGTGTCATGACATGGCACCAACATGCTGTGGTAATTTTTCTATAAGGCGCACACATTAACAATCAACAAAGTCATTTTGGAACAAGTGCTGTCACATTACAAATCAGAAACACAACTATTATTGAAACCGCGGGCGTTCTACTTACCATTTACGTGCGGCCACGCATCCCCTTTTTTATTGGCTAGGAGGTGCCGTGCGGGGTAGCTTTGGCGTGTGATCTGACCCCTGCGCGTGCTCATCAGGAGGAGAACCCTTTGACCTCTATCCGCCGCGCACCTCCCTCCCAACGTCTCCATTAATGGCGCCCGAGCCCCTGTTTCACGGCGTGGCTATGTCTCACCGGACTGAGATTTAAGAGAGAAAAATGAAAATCTGAAAAGAAAGTTTTGCACGGATCTTGATGTAAGATCCGACGGACCTATATAGCATTGACTGCGACTTATAGCAAGCATGATGAATATAAGGATGATGGCAGTGGATAATAATTGTCTTACATATTTAGGAACATAATTAAAAAAAGCCACATACGGCAACGCCTGAAATACACAAGGTTAAAAGAAGAAGGAAGACAATGATCTGGCTCGCTGATCTCTACTTTCTTGATGCATTGCTGATGGCCGCGGGAACTAGTCTCCGCGGCGAGCGGCGATGAGCTCTTTCTTGTCCTCAAGATGCTGCTTGAGAGCATCCACGGATTCCTCCACCAGCCTTCTGCGCTCGATGCGCAGCATGGCATTCTCGTCCATAAGTTTCTCGACCATGACGCCGGTCCTCTTCAAGAAGGTAGTGGTCTCCTCCTGCTGCTCCGCACTTCCGACGATCTTCGCCCTCAGCAGGTCGCGCTCGGCCCGGAGCTTCACATTGCTCTCATTTAGTTTCCGGATGACGCCGGTAGCCTGTTCAAAAGAGGCTTTCATGTCGTCCTGCAACCTTGCCCAGCCGAAGATCTGATCCATTTGGCTATGGACGATCGCATGCATGCGCCTGTAAGAGTCCTATCCTGCCCGTGAGACATTTTCCCAGGCCGCCGCGGCACGGGAGGACATCTCTGCTGCATCTGCAGCGCGGTGCGACATCTCTTCTGCTTCCGCAGCGCGGCCGGACCAGTCTGCTGCATCGACGGCGTGGCGGGACCTCCGTCCTGCTTCGGCGGCGTGGCGGGACCTCTGTGCTGCTACGGCCATGCGGCGGGACATGCTGGTTGCGTTTGCAGTGAGGCGGGACATCTCACGTGCTTCCGCTTCCATGCTCGCATCTCCCTGGTGGAAATCTCTTGACCCAGAACTCACGCTGGCCATGGCAGACGCAAGGGAACGATGATGAATGACTTGTTTGTTTTTGTGGATGAGGAGTTGAGGAGGAATGTGTAGTCTTCTTGGAGTAGTAGTATTTATAACCGAGTACTAATAAGCACCTATGTGGGAAACCATTTAGGTTTTGATCGGTGTGAACAGGTTTGCAATTTGGAATGTGACAGGACACAGACTCAAAATTTATTGACGGTTCTATAATTTCTAAGTGCGGCACTATTCCCGGACGGCGTAACGTGGGCATGCTTTCTCGGCCGCGTACGTGGCGTTTCTGTTCTGTTGCCTAATCACAAACAGTTAATCCTTCTGAAGCGTATGCCCTCAATCGCACATTGTCAAAAAGTAATGCGGTAGACCTTCTTTAACATGTGTTAAAAAACAAAAACAAAAATCAAAACAAGGACCTTGAGGTTAATTCCACTGATGGGATGTGTCATAAATGTCCTTAATGGACATTTAAGATACATCGCCATCAGTGGGATTAACATCAAGACAACTTCCCATCTGGTCACCCATCTCATCCCTACTCCAGCCTGAGCACAGTTAACTTGAGAGTTCTCTTAGATGAGCTACTGGTGGAACAGCTAGTCCTTGCTGATATAGGATGCCCTCTTCACATCCTTATGGCGTACCCGGATGACCGCCCGTTGCCCAATGGCCAATAGATGTTTTGTAGACAGAGCATATCACATACGTCTTGTTAGAAGCAATCGTCTGTGTTATTATCGGTCTTCGCACACATTTCTGATTACAGACCTGTTTGCCGCGTATCACACACATGTTGATATATTGAACCGTTTCTGTTCTCTTGTCTCAACGCAAACAGTTCATCCGAGTGAACCGCATACCATATATCGCACACATCTTGATCTGGCTAACCGTTTCCTTTGTGCTGCCTAATCACAAACAGTTCATCCGAGTAAACCGTAAGCCGTATATCGCACACGCCTTCATCTGGCTGCCCGTTTCTTTTGTTATGCCACATCGCAAACAGTTAATTGAACCGAACCATATGCCCAGCATCGCACACACAACTAAAATCTGAACCGTGTTTGATGCATCCTCCATCGCAAACGTTTTGCACCTTTTTTGAAGGTTTTTACACCACTGTTTGCGATTAATGCATCACTCACAGTTTCGTCGAAGGGTCTTTGATCATAGTGTCGCGTTAGCAGCAACCTGCAGTAGTGACTAATTCATCTGCAGGATGATCAACCCAAAGCTACTGAGTGGGTCCTCGACAATCGATGTACAAATTACATGACTGGTGACAGGAACTTATTGATGGACACTACTTTATCTCCATTGCATCTGAAGCATATCACCTACGCTGACAAAAGCAAAAGCAAGGTATTGGGTCTAGGTAGGGTTGCGATCTCAAAGGATCGACACATGGACAAAGTCATGCTTGTCGATTCCTTAGGATTCAACCTCATGTCTATATCAATGCTTTGTGATCTTGATATGGTTGTTGTCTTTGGCAAGAATCGTTGTGTTGTGACCATGGGAGCTGACCATTCCAAAGTCTTCGAAGGCTTTAGGAGAGGAGACTTGTATATTGTTGATTTCTCTAAAGGACCACAACCTGCTACATGTCTACTTGCAAAAGCTTCAGAAGGCTGGCTATGGCATCGACGACTAGGTCATGCTGGCATGAGGAACTTGCACACGCTCATGAAGAAGAAGCATGTCATTGGCATCGAGGGTGTCAAATTTCTCAAGGATCACCTATGTGGAGCTTGTGAATCTGGAAAGATGACCAAGGCCAAGCATCCCTCAAAGACTATCATGTCTACCACTCGTCCACTTGAATTGCTTCACATGGATCTCTTTGGCCCTACTCATTATGCCACCTTCACCAATGTTGCATCTTTATATTGCTTTGTTATTGTTGATGACTATTCTCGTTACACATGGGTGCATATCATCACTTACAAAAGTGAAGTGCAGGAAGTCTTCAAACGTTTTTCCTCGAGGGCTTCAACCAACTTTGGTGTGAAGATCAAGCACATCAGAAGTGACAATGGGACCGAGTTCAAGAATACTGGCCTTGATGACTATCTTGATGAACTTTGTATTACTCACGAGTTATCTTCTCCTTATACTCCTCAGTAGAATGGCGTCGTGGAGCGCAAGAATAGGACTCTTGTTGAGATGGCTCGCACTATGCTTGATGAATATAAGACACTGATACGTCCATTTTGCATCATGTTATCTTATTGTTATTTATAATGTTTTTATCCATAATAATTCTAATTGGAGTAATTCTAATGCCTTTTCTCCCATAATTTACAAGGTACACACAAAGAGGGAGAATTCCGGCGGCTGGAAATCTGGACCTGAAAAGGCTACGTTAGGCTACCTATTCTGCACAACTCCAAATGAGCTGAAACTTCACGAAGATTATTTATGGAATATTTGAGGAATATTGGAGCCAATAAGTACAAGAGGGGGCCCACCAGGTGGGCACAACCCACCTGGGCGCGCCAGGGAGCCCAGGCGCGCCCTGGTGGGTTGTGCTTACCCAGGCCCACCTCTGGTGCCCATCTTCTGGTATATAACTCATTTTGACCTAGAAAAAATAAGGAGAGGACTTTCGGGATGGAGCGCCGCCGTCTCGAGGCGGAACTTGGGCAGGAGCACTTTTGCCCTCCGGCGGAGCGATTCTGCCGGGGGAACTTCCCTCCCGGAGGGGGAAATCATCGTCCTCATCATCACCAACAACTCTCCCATCTTGGGGAGGGCAATCTCCATCAGCATCTTCAACTGCACCATCTAATCTCAAACCCTAGTTCATCTCTTGTGTTCAATCTTTTTACCGAAACTATAGATTGGTGCTTGTGGGTGACTAGTAGTGTTGATTACATCTTGTAGTTGATTACTATATGGTTTATTTGGTGGAATATTATATGTTCATATCCATTATGCTATTTAATACTCCTTTGGTCATGAGCATGTTTATCATTTGTGAGTTGTTACTTTTGTTCTTGAGGTCACGGGAGAAATCATGTTGCAAGTAATCACGTGAATTTGATATGTGTTCGATATTTTGATAGTATGTATGTTGTTATTCCCTTAGTGGTGTCATGTGAACGTCGACTACACGACACTACACCATATTTGGGCCTAAGGGAATGCACTGTGGAGTAACAATTAGATGATGGGTTGCGAGAGTGACAGAAGCTTAAACCCCAGTTTATGCGCTATTCCGTAAGGGACCGATTGGATCCAAAAGTTTAATGCTTATTCTTAATACTTTTCTCGTAGTTGCGGATGCTTGCGGGAGGGTTAATCATAACTAGGAGGTTTGTTCAAGTAAGAACAACACCTAAGCACCGGTCCACCCACATATCAAATTATCAAAGTAGCGAACATGAATTAAACCAACATGATGAAAGTGACTAGATGAAGGAGAAAGTATTGGCCTGCCCTTTGACTCGTGAAGGAGAAAGTATCGGTCTAGCTTGGGGAGGCTTAAGTTAATGTTATATTCATGCCCCAATCATGAGCTCTCAAGAGAAATTATTATCCAGAATTTTTATGCTCGGCTTTCTCGTAATGATCAAACCATGCTTGATACTTCTTGTGCTGGTTCTTTTATGAAGAAGACTATTGAATTCCGGTGGGATCTTTTGGAAAGAATTAAATGCAACTCTGAAGATTGGGACTCGACGAAGGTAAAGAGTCAGGTATTAAGCTTAAGTATGATTGTGTTAAATCTTTTATGGATACCGATGCTTTTCAAAAGTTTAAAACTAAATATGGACTTGACTCAGAGATAGTAGCCTCCTTTTGTGAATCATTTGCTACTCATGTTGAACTCCCTAAAGAGAAGTGGTTTAAATATCACCCACCTATTAAAGAGGAAATTAAAGAACCAGTACCAATTAAAGAAGAAACTATACTTTATAATGTTGATCCAGTTGTTCCTTCTGCTTATATAGAGAAACCACCTTTCCCTGTTAGGATAAAGGAACATGCTAAAGTTTCAACTATGGTTAACAAGAGCTATATTAGAACACCTAAACCCGATGAACAAATTAAAGTAGAACCTAGCATTGCTACGGTTAAAGATCTCTTCGAAGAAGATATAGATGGGCATGTTATTTACTTCTGTGAAGAAGCTGCTAGAATTGCTAAACCTGATAAAAGGGATAAACATAGACCTATTGTGGGCATGCCTGTCATCTCAGTTAAAATAGGAGATCACTGTTATCATGGTTTATGTGACATGGGTGCTAGTGTGAGTGCTATTCCTTATACCCTTTATCAAGAAATTATGAAAGACATAGCACCTGCAGAGTTAGAAGAAATAGATGTTACTATTAAACTTGCTAATAGAGACACCATATCACCATTTGGGGTAATTAGAGATGTTGAAGTCTTGTGTTTGAAAATAAAATATCCTACTGATTTTCTTGTTCTTGGCTCCCCACAAGATGACTTCTGTCCCATTATCTTTGGTAGACCTTTCTTGAACATAGTTAATGCTAGGATAGATTGTAAGAAACAACCTGCCAGTGTTAGTTTCGGTGATGAGTCTCATGATTTTATTTTTTCCAAGTTTAGTAGAAATCTTCATGAAAAATAATTGCCTAGTAAGGATGAATTAATTGGTCTTGCTTCTATTATTGTACCACCTATTGATCCTTTGGAACAATATTTGCTAGACCATGAAAATTATTTACATATGCATGAAAGAAATGAAATAGATAAAATTTTCTTTGAACAACGTCCTCTGCTTAAACACAGTTTGCCCAATGAAACTCTAGGAGGTCCACCTCCACCTAAAGGTGATCCTATGTTCGAATTAAAACAATTGACAGACACTTTGAAATATGCTTATCTTGATGAAAAGAAGATATATCCTATTATTATTAGTGCTAACCTTTCAGAACATGATGAAGAAAGATTATTGAAAGTTTTAAGGAAGCACCAAGCTGCTATTGGATATACTCTTGATGATTTAAAGGGCATCAGTCCCACTCTATGTCAGCACAAAATTAATATGGAACCTGATGCTAAACCCGTTGTTGATCACCAACGTCGATTAAATCCGAAGATGAAAGAAGTGGTAAGGACGGAAGTATTAAAACTTCTGGAAGCAGCTATAATCTATCCCATAGCTGATAGTAGATGGGTAAGTCCTGTTCATTGTGTTCCTAAGAAAAGAGGTATTACTGTTGTTACTAATGATAAGAATGAGCTTATTCCACAAAGAATTGTTACAGGTTATAGAATGGTAATTGATTATAGAAAATTAAATAAGGCAACTAGAAAAGATCATTAACCTTTGCCTTTTATTGATCAAATGCTTGAAAGATTATCTAAGCACACACACTTTTGCTTCCTTGATGGATATTCTAGCTTTTCACAAATACCTGTTTCTCAACCTGATCAATAAAAGACCACTTTTACTTGTCCCTTTGGAACCTATGCCTCTAGACGTATGCATTTTGGTTTATGTAATGCACCTGCTACCTTTCAAACATGTATGACTGCTATATTCTCTGATTTTTGTGAAAAGATTGTTGAGGTTTTCATGGATGACTTTTTTGTTTATGGGAAGTCTTTTGATGATTGTTTAAGCAATCTTGATCGAGTTTTGCAGATATGTGAACAAACAAATCTTGTCTTGAATTGGGAGAAGTGACACTTTATGGTTAATGAAGGCATTGTCTTGGGTAATAAAATTTCTGAAAGAGGTATTGAAGTGGACCAAGCTAAGGTTGATGCAATTGAGAAAATGCCATGTCCTAAAGATATAAAAGGTATTCATAGTTTACTAGGTCATGCTGGTTTCTATAGGAGATTTATCAAAGACTTCTCTAAAATTTCTAGGCCTCTCACTAGTCTCTTGCAAAAGGATATTCCCTTTGCTTTTGATGATGATTGTTTAGAATCCTTTGAAACACTCAAGAAAGCCTTAATCTCTGCACCTATTGTTCAACCACCTGATTGGAACTTGCCTTTTGAAATTATGTGTGATGCTAGCGATTATGCTGTTGGTGCTGTTCTAGGACAAAGATTAGATAAGAAATTGAATGTTATTCATTATGCTAGTAAAACTCTAGACAATGCTCAAAGAAATTATGCTACTACTAAAAAAGAATTCTAAGCAGTGGTGTTTGCTTGTGATAAATTTAGACCTTATATTGTTGATGCCAAAGTAACTGTTCACACATACCATGCTGCTATTAAATATCTTATGGAAAAGAAAGATGCTAAACCTAGACTTATTCGTTGGGTCCTCTTGTTGCAAGAATTTGATTTACGTATCATTGACAGAAAAGGAGCTGAGAACCCGGTAGCTGATAATTTGTCTAGGCTTAAAAATGTGCTTGATGACCCACTACCTATTGATGATAGTTTTCCTGATGAGCAGTTAGCTGCAATAAATTTTTCTCATAGTACTCCTTGGTATGATGACTATGCTAATTACATTGTTGCTAAATATTTGCCTCCTAGCTTTACTTACCAACAAAAGAAAAAATTCTTCTATGATTTAAGACATTACTTTTGGGATGAC
Organism: Aegilops tauschii subsp. strangulata; assembly: GCF_002575655.3. Lineage (NCBI taxonomy): Eukaryota > Viridiplantae > Streptophyta > Magnoliopsida > Poales > Poaceae > Aegilops > Aegilops tauschii. The sequence continues at coordinate 109,306,382 of NC_053039.3, forward strand.
CCACATCTTTATAAACAAGGAGTGGATGGTATTATTAGACGTTGTGTACCTGAGCATGAACAGGGACAAATCCTATGGAAATGTCACTCCGAAGATTATGGAGGGCATTATGCTGGAGATAGAACTGCTCACAAGGTATTGCAGTCTGGATTTTATTGGCCTACTATCTTCAAGGATGCCACTAAGTTTGTCTCATCTTGTGATGAATGTCAAAGAATAGGTAATATCGGTAAGCGTCAAGAAACGCCTATGAATTATTCACTTGTTGTTGAACCATTTGATGTTTGGGGATTTGATTACATGGGACCTTTTCCTTCCTCTAATGGGTATACACATATTTTGGTTGCTGTTGATTATGTTACTAAATGGGTAGAAGCTATTCCAACCAGTAGTGTTGATCACAACACCTCTATTAAAATGCTTAAGGAGGTTATTTTCCCAAGGTTTGGAATCCCTAAATATTTAATGACTGATGGTGGTTCACACTTTATTCATGGCACTTTCCATAAAATGCTTGCCAAGTATGATGTTAACCATAGAATTGCATCACCCTATCATCCTCAGTCTAGTGGTCAAGTTGAACTTAGCAATAGAGAAATAAAATTAATTTTGCAAAAGACTGTTAATAGGTGCAGGAAGAATTGGTGTAAGAAATTAGATGATGCACTTTGGGCTTATAGAACAACATATAAAAATCCTATGGGTATGCCTCCTTATAAAATGGTTTATGGAAAAGCTTGTCATTTGCCTCTTGAGTTAGAACATAAAGCATTTTGGGCAGTTAAATAACTCAACTATGATTTCAAACTTGCCGGTGAAAAGAGGTTATTTGATATAAGCTCACTAGATGAATGGAGAACCCAAGCTTATGAAAATGCAAAATTATTCAAAGAAAAAGTTAAAATATGGCATGACAAAAGAATCCAAAAGCGTGAGTTTAAAGTTGGAGAATATGTTCTTTTGTACAACTCTCGTTTTAGATTTTTTGCAGGAAAACTCCTCTCAAAATGGGAAGGCCCATATGTCATCCAGGAGGTTTACCAGTCTGGAGCCATCAAAATAAATAATCCCGAAGGTACTAACCCGAAGGTTGTCAATGGGCAACGAATAAAACATTATATCCCAGGTATGCCCATTAATATTGAAAGTAATATTATCCAAACTTTGACACCGGAAGAACACATAAAAGAGTCCTTCCGGAACACTCCAGAATTATGAAAATAAGGAGGTACGTAATACGGTAAGTAAATGGACTCCAAAAAATCCGCAAAAATAATTTTTTATCAGTTTTGGAATATTTAAGAATTTTGGGAATAAAGAAACTTCTAGGAAGCGTCCCATGGTGGGCACAATACACCAGGGCATGCCAGGCAGGCTGGCGCGCCCAGGTGGGTTGTGCCCACCTGGGACACCTTCCGTACTCCGTTTTTCTTCTGTATGCTTGTCCTCCAAGATAAAAAATCTATAAATACTTCCCGAACCTGTTAACCACTGTATCGCGGAGAAATCCTCTGTTCTCTTTTCTGGCCGTTTTCTGACAGATTCAACTAGACCAACGTCACGTCTTCCTCACCCTTCAACATTGGAGAAGGAGACATAAAGATGGTTCAGGAAGATCTAAGGAGGGATGAAGCTGAAGAGGTTGCTATGGAGGAGGAAGAGGAAAGTCCCTTTGGGATTCATCCTCCGGCCTCCGAGAGGGGTACACTAGCTGGCATCTCCACTCACCCTAATTCTCATCAAGCCATGGGATCATCGAACAATCAAGCGAGCCTGGAAGTGCAAGAAGAGCTCCCTCCGAGGAGGCCCTTACACAGGTTACATCTTAACAATTTTCATAATTTGATTCACAATTATGGGTTCGAGAACACTCCTTGTAGGCACATATCGTCCAACTGGGACATATCTCGGCCAAGAGAAAATAGTGCAGTAACCAAACCATGGGGCCCTGAGAATAAACAAATAATGTCTGAGGTTAAGAAAAACAGTGAATTAATTCATCAAGCCCTTCGGGGGATTCAAGGGTTGAAGGATCTACTCATGGTTATATTGGAGAATACTACTTCATCACCATCATCTTCTTCAGCACCAAAGGAGAACTGAGTATCGGGTATGGGCACCCCCCTTGGCTTCCGCCAAGCTTGGGGGAGGTGCCCTCTTATCGTATCATCCCACTATCTTTTCGCTTTTGCTTATTTTAGTTCGATCTTTTGCTTTAAATGAAATAAAGTTAGTTCGATCCTTTCTTATTTGAGAGTTGGCTTAGTGATCTATAACTGTAATCGTGTGCAAGTTATATACTAAAGTTTAGTTTGAGTTTTTGCTTTCTTTACTTTCATGTTGCAAATAAAGAAAAGAAATAAGAAAGTAAATAAATAAAAGAAAGGAAATAAATCAATAAGATCATATACTAATCCTATGGTAGGTGATAGCACCACATAAGGAAAAGTATAAGTAGGAAATTTTGTTAGAGATTGACAAACATAGCATTAGTCAATGACGCAACTCATGAAATAATTAATAAGGGAAGAGAAGATTCACATATAAATATACTATCCTAGAAATCTTTTGTGATGGTGAGCCCTCATCAAAATATTATATGCCAAAATGGTTTATGTTTGTTTATATTCACATAGAAGTCATATTATCATAGATCCTTTAACATGTGATGCTTGCCCCCTATCTTTGCTAGCCAAAAATTCCGCACTAAGTAGAGATACTACTTGTGCATCCAAAAACCCTTAAACCCAAATCTTATTTTCAAGTGTCCACCGTACCTACCTAGGGATTGAGCAAGATGACTCAAGTAAGTTGTCATTGGTGCAAAAAGGGCAATACAAATTGCTTCTAAAAATGTGAGATCATTTAGTGTAAGAGAAAATTGAGCGTTGTACGAACTTGGATGACAAAGAATAAAAGCGGCAGACTACATAATAAAGGTTGTCATCTTAAGGGGCAATACAACGTGACGTTGAGCATACAAATAAATAAGCGCATGGAAACCTCTGCTTCCCTCTGCGAAGGGCCTATCTTTTACTTTTATGTATTTACTTTTATGCAAAGAGTCAAAGTTTTCCTTCTATCCCTTTTAATTTTTCTCCTTTGGCTCATGTGGTGAGGAAAGATCTAGGCACATATGTCCAGTTGAATATAGATAGCATGAGTTATTACTGTTGACATCACCCTTGAGGTGAGTATGTTGGGAGGCGAAACTATATCTTTCTATGTGTCCGGTTGAAACATTTTGCTCATGGGTACGAGGTGAGTGTTAGCAATCATAGAAGACTTTATGATGGTTGAGTATGTGGACTTGCCTAAAGGCTCCGACATGTGACCCTTCCTGAAAAGATGATGAGTTGTAGTTGCAAAGTTCACCGAGAACATAGTTTGTTGGTTTCTAATAGAGTTTTTGCTTTATACTTCGATTGTGTGATGAACTATTACTTATTCATGAGAAGTATATGATAAAAGTCCTATGTTTAATTTTGTTGTTGTTATAATAATCAACATGATGCTTCTATGTCCGTATTTTGTTTTTATCGACACCTCTCTCTCAAAGCATGTGGACATGTTTTTCAATTTTGGTTTTCGCTTGAGGACAAGCGAGGTCTAAGCTTGGGGGAGTTGATACGTCCATTTTGCATCATGTTTTCTTACTGTTATTTATAATGGTTTTATCCATAATAATGCTTTTTGGAGTATTACTTATTCATCTCTTGTGTTCAATCTTGTTACCGGAACTATAGATTGGTGCTTGTGGGTGACTAGTAGTGTTGATTACATCTTGTAGTTGATTACTATATGGTTTATTTGGTGGAACATTATATGTTCAGATCCATTATGCTATTTAATACTCCTCTGATCATGAGCATGTTTATCATTTGTGAGTTGTTACTTTTGTTCTTGAGGTCACGGGAGGAATCATGTTGCAAGTAATCATGTGAATTTGATATGTGTTCGATATTTTGATAGTATGTATGTTGTTATTCCCTTAGTGGTGTCATGTGAACGTCGATTACATGACACTTCACCATATTTGGGCCTAAGGGAATGCATTGTCGAGTAGCAATTAGATGATGGGTTGCGAGAGTGACAGAAGCTTAAACCCCAGTTTATGCGCCATTCCGTAAGGGACCGATTGGATCCAAAAGTTTAATGCTATGGTTAGAATTTATTCTTAATACTTTTCTTGTAGTTGCGGATTCTTGCGGGAGGGTTAATCATAACTAGGAGGTTTGTTCAAGTAAGAACATCACCTAAGCACCGGTCCACCCACATATCAAATTATCAGACGCTTCATCATTTTTGGCCTGAGGCAATTGATACTGCGTGCCACATCATCAACATGGTATATCTTCACAAATTCTTCAAAAAGACCTCATATGAACTCCTCACTGACAAGAAACCCAATGTGAGTTATTTCAAAGTCTTCGGTGCTAAATGTTGGATTAGAGATCCTCATCACAATCCTAAATTTGCACCGAAAGCACATGAAGGTTTCATGCTTGGTTATGGAAAGGACTCGCACACCTACAGAGTCTTCAAAACCGTTCACCACAAGGTTGTTGAAACTGTAGATGTGCGGTTCAATGAAACTAATGGCTCACAAAGAGAGCGCCTACCTCCTGTGCTAGATGAAATGTCACCTGAGGAATCCATCAAGTTCAAGGCTACAGAGGATGTCATTCCTACCAAAGAATCTACTGAAGAAGTCATTCTAGAATGTGAAGTACATCATGCTGGTGCACCTGAGGACAATGGCTTTGAAGAAAATGTTGAGCCAACTCAACATCGTCAACCCGCTCATCCTCGCGTTGCAAATGAAGTGCAGATCGAGAAAATCATCAGCGACATCAACGCACCAGGTCCTTTCACACGCTCAAGGGATTCACATTTGTCTAACTTTTGTGGGCACTTTGCTTTTGTCTCTATCACAGAGCCCACCAAAGTAGATGAGGCATTTATGGAGCCTGAGTGGATTCAAGCGATGCAAGAGCAATTACATCAATTCGACCTCAACAATGTCTGGGAACTTGTCAAGCGACAAGACCCACGCAAGCACAATATCATCGGCACCAAATGTATCTACCACAACAAGCAAGATGAAAATGGCCTTGTGGTGAGGAATAAGGCACGGCTTGTAGCTCAATGCTACACACAGGTTGAAGGAATTGATTTCGATGAAACTTTTGCACCTGCTGCTAGACTTGAGGCTATTCGCATATTGCTTGCTTCTGCTAACCATCATAATATCATATTATATCAAATGGATGTGAAAAGCGCATTCCTCAATGGTAAGCTTGAGGAAGAAGTATATGTTGCTCAACCCCCAGTTTTTGAAGATCCAAAGCATCATGACAAAGTCTTCAGACTCAATAAGGCCCTCTATGGCCTCAAGTAGGCCCCTCGGGTGTGGTATGATACTTTGAAGGAATTCCTCACGAAGAAAGGCTTCAAACCCGGTTCACTTGACCCAACTCTTTTCACCAACACCTATGATGATGAATTATTCGTGTGCCAAATATATGTTGATGACATTATCTTTGGCTGTACTGACCAACGTTACAGTGACGAATTTGCCTATATGATGAGTGAGGAATATCAAATGTCTATGATGGGAGAATTGAAATTCTTCTTAGGTCTTCAAATTCATCAACAGTGCAACGACATCTTCATATCTCAGGAGAAATACCTCAAGGATGTGTTGAGGAAATTCAGCATGGAAGATTGCAAAGGCGTCAAAATCCCTATGCCCACAAATGGCCATCTATGCACTGATGAAAATGGTATTGCCTTCGATCAAAAGGTATACCGCTCCATGATTGGCTCTTTATTGTATCTATGTGCATCTAGGCCAGATATTATGCTTAGTGTTTGCATGTGTGCCCGTTTTGAAGCTTCACCGAAGGAATCACACCATAAGGTTGTGAAGCATATTCTTCGATATCTAGCTCACACTCCAACACTTGGATTATGGTATCCCAAGGGCTCGGCTTTTGATCTCATTGGATATTCTGACTTTGACTATGCTGGTGATCGTGTGGACCGCAAGTCAACATCCGGCACATGCCATTTCCTTGGACGATCTTTGGTATGTTGTTCCTCGAAGAAGCAGAACTGCGTATCACTCACTACTGCTGAAGCTGAGTACATTGCTGCTGGTTCGTGCTGTGCTCAATTGCTATGGATGAAGCAAACCCTCAAGGACTAGGACATCAATGTGAAGAATGTGCCACTCTTTTGTGACAATGAGAGTGCCACCAAGATTGCTCATAACCCAGTTCAGCACTCGAAGACAAAGCACATCCAGATTCATCAATATTTTCTTCGAGATCATGTGTTGAAGGGCGACATCTCTATTGAGCACGTGAAGACTGAAGAACAGCTAGCTGATATCTTCACAAAGCCCTTGGATGAGAAGAGATTTAGCAAGTTGCGGTGTGAGCTAAATATCTTAGAATCTTCGAATGTCCTTTGAAAAGGACACACACCTAACACTTATGCAAAATTGATGACTTAGATGTGTAACACAGGAAGTAACGTTTTTCTTCAATTAATGAAGACTAACCCTCTAAGTGTGAAGAAATTAACGAAGAATTTGATTCTCAGAGCCCTACGACAATTGTACGCGGCATCTGAAATCATCATTCTTATACGGTGGGTCACGCCACCAACAAAAGTTGAAAATCTTCAATTTGAGTTTTTTTTTGTTTTTGAAATTCCTCAGTTGTTCAAAATTTTCAACTTTGCAGAGTCTTCACTCTTTCCGTCGTTGTTCTTCATTGACTATATATATATATATATATATATATATATATATATATATATATGAGTTTTCAGTCCTCTACAGCATTCACTTATTGCTAATTCTTCAAGTTGACTTTTCTGCTAAGTGAATGTGATCGGACCCGTCCCCCTCTATGCTAAACTCAACCCAGTTTGTTCACAAATTCTTCATGTGCGTTCTATTTGAAACCCGTTCAAAATCTTCACTGTGTCCTTGTCAGCTGAAGAATTTGCGAACAAAACTTTTAAATATTCGTATCTGAATTTTTGGCTTTTGCCCCTCAAACCGTTCCACATCCCAAGATAAGGTTACTATATTCACCCATGATCTCACGCGATCTCCACCTCATAGTACGTGGGTGACACATGTCGCTAGGATGAGAAGGGTCAGGGGCATGTTCGTCCATTTTCCTCGGATGAGCGGTTTTTCACGTCGGCTATAAATACCCCTCACCCTCCTCAGACCGCATTTACCCCACTCGACCACACTCCCCTCGCTCGAGCTCTCTGACCTAGTGCCTCCACTACTTCGATCGTCGCCAGTGAGGAAGAGCTTCACTGCCTCGACCTCGTCGTCGTCGTACTCGCGCCGGTCGCGGAAATCTTCACTCCGCCGCCGCCGTAGCTGTCTTCCGCTGCCAAGTTAGGGCGTGGAAGATCTAATCGGACGAACTTCTCAACTTCCACTCCCAGTTCTTCGTGTTCTTTGTCAAGGGTAAATAAAATTTATTTATACTGCCCTTGTTGATCTGATGATTTCGACAAATTATTCAAAAGGTGTTTATTCTTCAACTTCCACACTCGTAAACACCACACTTGCATTTGTTTCTTCATTTGTTTCTCTAAGCAACGTTTTTCTTCAAGATTCCTCAATTGTGTGGATTTTCAAGCTATACAACTCTGGAACCTAAGTCAAAGATCGCTTAGTTAAATTCCTCAAGACACTCCTGGTCAAATTCCTCAAACTTGTTTCTTTTGAAAAACTTTTGAGAATGCATATGACCTCTCCAAATTCTTTGCACCTATACTCTGTTTACAGGTACACATGTCCGCTGCTGAATCTCTTGGTTCTCATCAATTGAACTCATTTGCAGCATTCCTCAAAGACAAATTGCATACCTCATCAGAGAATTCCATTGTTCAAAATCCTCAGCTGAAGAAAATGGGTGATGGCAAGAGACCTCAGAAGGGAGGCAATAGACTAGAAGTGAATACTGCTTTTGAGATACCTGATGCTATCTATGCAGAATATTGTACTCCTGATGAAGCGAAACATGGCAAGGAGAACAAAAATCAGCACAAGGTGCGCATTCAGAGGATATAGTGGAGATGGGCACGGGAATTGAGGGAGTACATATATGTAACTCTGAAGTACATGAAGAAATTCGCTTTACACCCTCCTTGACCAAGACCTCCATTGGCACCTGGCCAAGTTGCAGATCCCACTAGCCTCAAATGCGGTGAGGACTATCCAGATGAATGGGCAAAGCGGCAAGCCAAGTTGGCCAAAATGGCCAAAGAAGCAATGAGGAAATTCAATGCGGATTTTCTGCTGCTGCCGCTGCTGAGGCCTCTGCTAGCAAGCCCAAGAAGGCTATGCCCAAGAAGCTTGCACACAAGCCCAGTTCCTCAGCAATGCCCTCACGGCCAAGCTCATCAAAGCCCTCATGGCATATTCCTAAAGCAACTCCAGTTCCCACTATTACAAAACCTTCAGCTGCTGGTCAAAGTCCTCGGCACCTACGCATCTTGCCTCTTGCCAAAGGACCACTAGTATCTCTATTGATTCAGGAGCATCTGCAAGTTCTTCAACTCCTCCTCAGTCCTCAACAGGCCCGACTTTGCTGAAGAAAAAGGCTGCTGCTGACCGAGGATCGAGGCCAAGTCCCCACAAGAAACAGGTTGCCTTCCAAGTGCCATCTAGTGTAGACGAAGTTGATGATGAAGAATTGGCTGAAATCATCAGAGACAGACAGCAAAGGGCCGCTAGAGCAAAAGGCAACAATGTGCCTCTTGATACGTCTCCGTCGTATCTATAATTTTTGATTGTTCCATGCCAATATTATTCAACTTTCATATACTTTTTTGCAACTTTTTATACTATTTTTGGGACTAACATATTGATCCAGTGCCCAGTGTCAGTTCCTGTTTGTTGCATGTTTTATGTTTCGCAAAATATCCATATCAAACGGAATCTAAACGGGATAAAAACGGACGGAGCTTATTTTTGGAATATTTGAAAAATTCCGAAAGAAAAATCCACGCGAGACGGTGCCCGAGATGGCCACGAGGCAGGGGGCGCCCCTGGCCCTCGTGGGCCACCCGTAAGGCGGTTGATGCCCTTCTTCGGCCGCAAGAAAGCTATTTTTTGGTAAAAAGTCACTGCGAAGGTTCCAGTTCAATCGGAGTTACGGATCTCCATATATGGGCCCTTAGAGATTTTTTAAAAATTGCTAGATGGGCCAAAAGCCCACCCCAAATTTCAGCAGAACCGACGGATGGTAGCTAGGTCCACGTGGTTTGTGTTGTGTGCATCGGCTGTGCGTGTGGACACGTATCTTAGTCGGTTCAAGGTCTACCATCAGGGGAGGGCTTCTGGTGCTGGGCGGTCTGTGCTTATGGGAGGGTCTCCGTTTCCCCACTAAATGAGGGACTCGGGCATCCGGCTCACTGGCAGGCGCGGCTAAAGGAGCCAAGTGGTGGTGACGGCTGAAGGAGGTGAGCCGACCAAGCCCTCGCCTCCAGTGCAGGATGTCGCGGAAGCCGACGTTGAGGCCCCGGCGACACAAACCAGCCTCAGCTTTGTGATCTTCTTCCCCTTGCTCTTCGGCGATCTCTCTGGTGCGCGCCATGTGGTGTTGCTTCAGTCAATGGGGTGTGCCTCCTGACGGTGGATGATCAACTTCGGAAGCAAGCCCGCACTGTCGAGTTCTTCGCGGGCCGACGCACGTATTAGGCAGAGACCGACCATCTTGTCCCACTTGCTTGCTGCAGAACGCCTGCAGTCAGCCAAGCGCTGTGCCGGTTCGATGTCAACTGGAAGCCGTCTTTCCGGCATGCCGGCACGACGGGCTCCATGAGAAGTGCATCGTCGAGTGGCTCAAGGCCGTGCATCTGACATGCCGCGATTGGAGATTGTCGTGCCGCTGCTAGCCAAATGCGCCTGTTTGATGACTCGATTAGTCATAGGGCTGGACCTACATGAAGCTACCCTGAATCCCTGATATACATTGGGATTTTCTGGCGGTGATTAGCAAGTCTAGCGAGCATTGGTGTAACACCCCCAGTGTCATGCTATGGTGACCTCACACTAATGGTGCCATGTTATCAAGTTTAACTAAGCCAAATTGTCACTTGATAAAAAATCAAAGCCAAATTCCAATTTAAATAAAGTCAAAATATTAATTATCCAAGCAGCAAACCAAAAGTATTCATAATATTGCAAAAATTCCCAAGGCTATTACAAAATAAAACCAACATTTCTTTAAACTCCAAAAATGCCCCTAGCTATTTTCAAAATGACCAAGTAGCACCCATCCATCACATCTACATTCAAACCAAATTTCAAATAGATTCAAATAATCCTCAAAAATTTTGTGTCAATGCAGTATATTGCATAGTATTTATGTGGCTTAGTTCACATTTAACAAAAATCAAGTGAGGCCAAATAAAATGCAAAACAGAGAGCAAATATAAAAAAACAAAAAAGAATAAAAAGAAAAGAGGAAAAAGAAACTGCTACTACTACACTGGGCCCTAGTGGTCACAGTGCAGCCCGACCCACTAACGCCGATCGCCTCCCTCCTCACGTCGTGTCACCATCTAGTGCCCTCGCCGTCACCACAGTGATACGTCTCCATCGTATCTATAATTTTTGATTGTTTCATGCCAATATTCTACAACTTTCATACACTTTTGGCAACATTTTATATTATTTTTGGGACTAACATATTGATCCAGTGCCCAGTGCCAGTTCATCTTTGTTGCATGTTTTTTGTTTCGCCAAATATCCGTATCAAACGAAGTCCAAACGCGATTAAATTTTACAGAGATTTTTTTTGGAATATATGTGATTTTTGGGAAGAAGAATCAACATAAGGTGTGGCCCACAGGCCCCACAAGCTCAAAGGGCGCACCCTAGGGTGGGGGGGTGAGCGCGCCCCCTGCCCTTGTGGCCACCTCGAAGGTCGGTTGGGGGTGGCCTTCTGCCGCAGGAAGCTTATATCCGGAAGAAAATCGTGTTAAAATTTTAGCCCAATCGAAGTTACGGATCTCCGGGAATTTAAGAAACGCTGAAAAGCCAGAAAACAGGAATGCAAAACAGAGAGAGAGAGAGAGATCCAATCTCGGAGGGCTCTCGCCCGTCTGCCGCCATGGAGGCCATGGACTAGAGGGGAAACCCTCCTCCCATTTAGGAGGGAGGTCAAGGAAGAAGAAGAAGGAGGGGGCTCTCTCCCCCTCTCTCCCGGTGGCGCCGGAACACCGCCGGGGCCATCATCGTGATGGCGATCTACACCAACAACTTCGTCGTCGTCATCACCAACTCTCTCCCCCTCTATGCAGCGATGTAGCCTCTCTTTTACCCGTTGTAATCTCTACTTAAAGATGGTGCTCAACGCTATATATTATTATCCAATGTGATGTGTGGCTATCCTATGATGTTTGAGTAGTTCCGTTTTGTCCTATGGGTTGATTGATGATCATGATTGGTTTGAGTTTTATGGTTTATTATTGGTGCCGTCCTATGGTGCTCTCCGTGTCGCGCAAGCGTGAGAGATCCCCGCTGTAGGGTGTTGCAATATGTTCATGAATCACTTATGATGGGTGGCGTGAGTGACAGAAGCATAGACTCGAGTAAGTTGGTTGTTGTGTATGGGAGTAAAGAGGACTTGATACTTAATGCTATGGTTGGGTTTTACCTTAATGATCTTTAGTAGTTGCGGATGCTTGCTAGAGTTCCAATCATAAGTGCATATGATCCAAGTAGAGAAAGTATGTTAGCTCATGCCTCTCCCTCATATAAAATTGCAATAATTATTACCGGTCTAGTTATCGATTGCCTAGGGACAAATAACTTTCTCGTGAAAAAACTCTCTACTAAAACTGACTTAATTGTTTCTTTATCTAAACAGACCCTAGATTTCATTTACACGCTCTTTATTATCTTGTAAACCTATCCCTTTACACCTACAAAGTACTTCTAGTTTCATACTTGTTCTAGGTAAAGCAAATTCTAAGTGTGCGTAGAGTTGTATCGGTGGTCGATAGAACTTGAGGGAATATTTGATCTACCTTTAGCTCCTTGTTGGGTTCGTCACTCTTACTTATCGAGAAAGACTAAATTGATCCTCTATACTTGTGGGTTATCAAGACATTTTTGTGGCGCGGTTGCCGGGGAACAATAGCATAGGGTGAATATTCTCGTGTGTGCTTGTTTGCTTTATCACTAAGTAGATTTTATTTTCTGTTCTAAGTTGTTCTCTATCTTTCGTTATGGATATGGAACATGAAATACCAAAAAATAGGTGTGTTTGCTACTCATGGAAACGGGGAACCTCCTAAAAGCCTCGATGCTCATTGTGTGGAAAATATTATGTACTACTTTGATAATCCTGAGAAAACCCCATTCAACTTGATAATTGGAGACACATTGGATCAACGTGAATACTTTAGGGATTATCGCTTGACTCAAAAAGGGAAACTGTTATGGGATCAAATTGAAAGGTTGCATTGGTATGCTTGGTATTTATGCTTGAGATATGATTATATTTGTTGCTCTAGGATGATGGCTCCACACCTTCCCTTTTCATGTAAATTTAATGATAATGAAACCTTGGCTTCATATGCTAATGGTATATATGATTACTATGATGTGGAATGAATAGAAGAATTCGTTGCTTCTAAGGGTGCTTATGTTGAAAAGTGTGAAAATTTTGATGAAATTGTTTACATAACTGAAAATTATGCTACACTTTAATATTGCTATGAGAATTATGAATATAATGTCGATATTAATGATTTTATTGAGAAAGTCTCAGTTGTCCAAGAAGAGACTAATATTTTGCAGGAAACTATGAAAGAAGAAATTGATGACACTGTGAGCTCATTAGATGAAAAAGATGACGAGGAGAGCGAAGAACAAAAGGAGGAAGAGTAGATTAGCTATCCGTGCCCACCTTCTAATGAGAGTAACTCTTCAACTCATACATTGTTTAATTTCCCTTCGTGCTTATCAGAGGATGAATGCTATGATCCCTTGGATTTGTTTGAAATATCCCTTTTTGATGAAATTGATGCTTCCTATGCTTGTGGCCATGATGCCAATATGAATTATGCTTATGGAGATTAACTTGCTATAGTTCCTTATGTTAAGAATGAAATTGTTGCTATTGCACCCACACATGATAGTCCTATTATATTTTTTGAATTCTCCCAACTACACTATATTGGAGAAGTTTGTGCTTATTAAGGATTATATTGATGCGTTGCGTTTTACTATTACACATGATGATTTTGATGAATATAATATGCATGTGCTTGCTGCTCCTACTTGCAATTATTATGTGAGAGGATCTACATCTCCACCTCTCTATGTTTCCAATACGATAAAATTGCAAGAAACTGTTTATACTATGCATTGGCCTTTACTTTGTGTGCATGAATTGTTCTTTTATGACATGATGATGCATAGGAAGAGATTTAGACTTCGTTGTTGCATGATATATGTTGATTTGTGCTCACTACTAAATTACAAATCATTGTTAATTAAAATTGGCTTTGATATACCTTGGGATCTGGGTGGATCAATTACTTGAGCACTTTATGCCTAGCTTAATGGCTTTAAAGAAAACGCCACCAGAGAGACAAGCCGAAAGTTTTAGAGAGTCATTTTATTCTGTTGTGTGCTTTTAAAAACTTTAAAAACAAAAAAATATAGAGGGGAACTTAAAAACTTTTTCAAAAAGAGAAGCGATTGGAAGGTTATGCATTGGAGAAGTGAGCGACGACCTTGAACACTTGTGTTCATGCTCATGGAAACAATGTAGATTTTTTCATGGAAGTTTCTCAGAAAAAATATCCCCTTGTACGAAATCCATTGTACTATAAAAGTAGTGTGCCAAGATTTGCCTTTAGGATGATTAGATTGTTTGTTTGGTATGTGTACTGCAAAAACAGAAACTTTGGTTGTGGTGCGTGAATTTACGTTTCTTACGGGAACATCAAAAGTTTCTGAAACTTTTACACAGTACTGCTATGCAAATTGTTTATTTTTTTCCTAATTTGTCAGAATTTTTGGAGTTACAGAAGTATGGTCAATGTTCAGATTGCTACAGACTGTTCTATTTTTGACAGATTCTGTGTTTGATGCATTGTTTTGCGTCTTTTGATGAATCTATGGATTGTATTGGTGATATAAGCTGTGGTGAAGTTAGAGTACAGTAGGTATAATGCAAAATTAAAATATGAATGGGTTTGCATTGCTTTATTATACCAATGGATCTCACGAGGGTTTTTGTTAAGTTTTGTGTGATTGAACTTTTCAAGTTTTGGGTGAGATCACGATGGATGAAGGAATAAGGAGTGGAAAGAGCCTAAGCTTGGGGATGCCCGAGGCACCCCAAGGTAATATTCAAGGACTCCCAAGCAACTAAGCTTGGGGATGCCCTGGAAGGCGTCTTCTCTTTCTTCTAACGACTATCAGTAATTTTACTTGGAGCTATATTTTTATTCATCACATGATATGCACAAATTCTTGGAGCGTCTTTTGTTTTTACTTTTCCTTTTTCTTTTATGCACCATGCTGGTATGAGATAGTCCTTGGTTGATTTATATAATGCTCTATGCACTTCACTTATATCTTTTGAGTATGGCTTTATAGAATGCTTCATATGCTTACTTATATCTTTTGAAGTTTGGATTGCTTGTTTCTCTACATGGGAAAACCGCCATTTGTAGAATGCTCTTTTGCTTCACTTATATTTGTTAGAGCGTGTGCAAATATTTTGTAGAAAGAATTAAACTCTCTTGCTTCACTTATATCTATTTAGAGAGTCATCAGGAATTGGCCATTCACATGGTTAGTCATAAAATCCAACATAAAACTTGTAGATCACTGAATATGATATGTTTGATTCATTGCAATAGTTTTGTGATATAGAAGTGGTAATGTGTGGGAGGTACTAGTGAATGATTGTGGTTTAGTAAGAATATTGGCGTTAAGGTTTGTGATTCCCGAAGCATGCACTATACTCTCGTTATGCTATGAAATTGGAGTATGATTTATTATTGAATGTCTTCCTTATGAGTGGCGGTCAGGGACGAGCGATGGTCTTTTCCTACCAATCTATCCCCCTAGGGGCATGCGTAGTAGTACTTTGCTTCGAGGGATAATAAACTTTTGCAATAAGTGTGTGAGTTTTTTATGACTAATGTGAGTCCATGGATTATACGCACTCTTACCTTTCCGCAATTTGCTAGCCTCTTCGGTACCGTGCATTGCCCTTTCTCACCTCGAGAGTTAGTGCAAACACTACAAAAAATACACTTCCGTGATGATACGTGTTTGTCACAGTAGGTCACATTTTCTGTCATGCATGTATATCCATGACGATTTTTTGACAGAATCAAAATAGTCATACCTGTCCTATCGTAGAAGTGTTCCATGACAATACCAAAATTCTCATCACGGAAGTGTCCACTTCCATGACGATAAATGGCGCGTCATGGAAGTGTTTTCGTCAAGGGTAACCGACACATGGCATCCACCGTAACGGGTCACCGTTAAGCTATTGGGTTCCGGTTTGGATCCAATAACCCATTAACAGCCCCGTCCAATGGGGATTTTCCACGTGTAAAATTCTCATTCGCCGGAGGATCCACGTGTCGGCTCAGTGTTGGGACAGATGTCATCCACTCATTGTACGGGAGGCGCCTATGATACCTTGGCACGTGGCAAGGCCCAACAGTGGCCCATTTAGGTGAAAGAGGCCGACCCAGTCAAAATTAGCAGGCCGGCCCATATAGGGCCTACTTGTGTCTGGTCCATTTAAGACCACAGCCCATACGAGATGAGCCAATTCAGACCGTCAATGGCCCATTAACTATTTGACACCATTGCAGCCCATCGTTAGTTCGAGCCCGTTAACAGCCCGCTATATATTTGGGCTCAATATCGGTCCCATGTGGTTTCGGCCTGTTAACGGCCCACTCAAGGGATGGGCCAATTTTCAGGATGTACGTCTTTTGGCCTTTTAGCGACCCATTTAAGTGTTGGGCCAATTTCCAGCCCTGTGTCTTTCAGCCTGTTAACGACCCATAAATGAGTTGGGCCATTTGCAGTCGGACCTGAGTTTTGGCTTCTTAGCGGCCCATGCTCTTCATGACCAATACGAGCCCCCTGTCTCTTTTGGCCCGCTAAAGGCCCACAACAACCCGTGCAATCGAGTGGGCCCACTTATTGCCCGCTTCGATGTAGGCCTGTTAACGACCCGGTAGGTAACAGGGCCGAGCATTAACTGTTGGCTCATTTCAATTATCGCGACCCAATAGAGCTTTCGTCCTGGTTACTACCCATTAATTTAATGGGCCTGCTAAAGTTTGAACATGTCGGTAGGCCCAATTAGATAACGTCGATTCCGGCCCAGCTATAATTTGAGCCCATTACGGCGAGCAATTATGGACATGACAAAAACCGATCAATCAAAGGCCTATGAGAATTTTGGCCCATGTGAGCCCATTAGGGAAGCCCATTAAGGGATGTGGGTCGCCTCCTTCATATAGGGCCCACGACTGTTCGTGGTAACTAATAATTTCACTGCTTTTTTGGCTTCCTAACGACAAGTTAGCTCGAATGCGAGGCACGCTAATCAAACGTACGACATACAAGGAAAAACGTTGCACATCCAGCATATATTACAGGAAATTACATCCACTTGGCAATCAAAGATTGATGCCAGTGCAAATAAATGAACAGAACTTAACGATCTACAACCTCACAATCTGCAACCTCAACGCGGATGACGCCCATAAGCATGTGAGCAAGTTCTTCCTTCTTTGCTACACTATCTCTGAAAATACTGATTTGGCTTTGTTGCACAAGAATGTGCACCTCTGATTCCTCCACGATTTGCATGATAGCTTCAGTCATAATTTGTTCACAAACAAACATTTTTTCGTTGGATTGGAGACAGAGGAAACTCAACATATTCAGATGACAATTTTGGCAGGCTTGTATTATTGATAGTGGAGAGTGTCTTGATCACTGCATCATAACATAAATTAGGAGGGGAACCAAATAGATTAATCAAGAGTTATTGCCATATTACCTGGCCTAGATTTATTGGAAAGAAACAATGGGGTTGCCTTGCTGTTTTCAGAGTTTGTCTTCTTATCTTAGCCTGCACAAAATTAACACACTATCATTACTATCATTGGCCAGGTCAGATAATAGGAAAGCAACATTGACACAACGAACGTTTGGGCAACCAGACCACACCATCCTACACCAAATTAACACAATATGGCACAGCTATCATCAGCCAGGCAAGGTAATAGGAAAGCAATATTGACACAATGAATGATTGGGCAACTAGAACAACACTACAATTTAGTAATGTGCATTATATGAGATAGTACACTCATTCAGCTCAGTATGCAAAACTACCATGTAGTTTTCCTTACAAAAATCAGCATTGTCGCCTTTAATTATACATTTTGCTACAAGTAAGTTTAGATCAGATAAAGGTTGGATTCACGCTGATTAACAAAATACATGCTGATGTAAAAATTTAGTGATATACAACAGGTACTTACATCAGCATTGGAGCACAAAGAATTCCCGCAAGATACTTTCCTCGAACACGATCCCAGTTTAGAAAGTCTTCTATCCTTTTGAGCTTATTTTCTAAAAGAGAGATGGGTAAGAAACATGCAGAAAATATGATCTGAATGCTATAAAATTTCATGATGTGAGGATATGCACATGCTTTTTAGAATGGAGTTGACATATTTTTGCTGGACTGGAGCGGACTAGTTCTTTGGCCACTTGAATCTGCTTATTATCAGTAGGAGTTGGGTTTCTCTGTGCTGGAGAAGTATCTATGAACACTGGAATTGGTTTACTATCTCCTGGTGTTTGGACCTTTTGCAAAGACCTTGTTTGCAACCCTTCAGATTCTAACATAGCCGTCTTCCCCTTGCATGCCTTATATAGAAGAATGGTGCTTCAATTATAAAACATGCTATGACAGACAGATGGAATAGGTACTGAAGAATAGAAAGGCATGACATGTTGACATGTATTCCCTCCATCCGGAAATAAATGGATGTGTCTAGGCGTATTTCAGTTCTAGATACGTCCATTTTTATCCATTTCTGCGACATGTAATCCGGACGGAGGGAGTATGATGTAAGAGCTAGGGATACGACAGGACAATAGAGTAAAAAAACACTAGTTGAATGTAAAACTATATGATTGCGGAATACATATAGAAAAACACTAAGGCAACATATGTGTGTATGATTGGGAAACTAAGATGACATTGCAACAAACCACGAACAACACTTCAATGTAAAAAATAACATGGTATGGTAGACAGATGAAGTACATACTGATGAATAACAATGCATAAGATACTCAGAAGCATGATGTCCAAACTAAGCAGATGACATTGCGACAGGGTAGAATGACAGTACTTGAATTTGAAAACATGTTATAATGAATGGAATAGGTACTGAAAAAAGGAAGGCATGACATATTTACATGCATGATCAGCAGGCTAAACACATGGCATTGCAACAGAGTAGATGCACTCTAGGACATTATATGCATGCTGTACCCATATCATGGGCCAAGTTAGAGCAAGGACCTTGTGGGGTGAATAGGATTCGACATATTTCTGCAAGTCTTCTGAAGAACTGCCTTTACATGTTCCATCATATTGGGTATCATTGACGTCAAGTTTGTTGGCCATTACATTGCTCCATGAGGTTCGTATGGATATATATCAGTGTGTGCAATTATATCTGACATGCATGGAAGGCAACTAGTAGTTAGATTTATGTAATGAGTGCCTGTAGGAGACGACATAAATAGTAGGACTAGGCTTAACTATAAGCAACAGGTCTCAAAAACTAAAGGGATAACACAAATGAAAGCTATAGAATATGTTTCATTTGTACTCGAGATTATTAAAGAACAACATAGGTAATACTAGAAGTGGTAAATCACCAGCCTGTGGGATAACATTGGCTGATGGATGATAACTATGGAACAATGTTACCTAAAGAACAAGTCTCTTATCTGAACTATGGAACAGCGTTAACTCCTGAACAAGACTCTTAAGAGATCAGCATGAATATACAGTGAAATGTGATAATCTCTTTTCCATGCTTAGATGAATAACAAAGCCATAAATGTTGCACACAAGTAAGATGAGGGTACAACCTATCTGGCCGCCATCCATAGGAGTGAGCATCATGTGCTGACTTGTCGACGGCCCTACAGTTGTTGTGGTTGTCCATGTCGGGCACGCACATTCGATGCAGGGAACTGTTGAGTGGGGGCTATAGCTCCCTTCTGGTGTACGCTTCCCTTGTTGGGGTAGCTACAGTGAGAAGGAAGACGGTGTGGCTGAAGTTGCAGAAAACGCAAGATGTTAAGAATGACACATATCTCTTATCTGAAGAAATACCCTAAGAGATCAACATTAAGGTACGAGAGTGGTCACACGTCTGTTGACTGAAAACTAAATTGGGGTCACACGATTTTATTTTATTTTGGTACTGTCCGATATACGCCGGATGGCTTGATGGCCGTCTTGTGCCTCCCGGCAGACACTGTTCAGAATCTTCCCAGAAGAGCCAGTGACCACCGGCAGAGCAGCCTGCCTCCGTCGTCCCTGGCCGCGAGAGCTCCAACAAAAACCCCGCTCCCCGGCCCACTGCACTGTCGTGGTTGCGCCGCCCCGGCTAATCCACAAAGACTCGCCGTCATCCAGATCCGGCGGTGGCAGTATCTTCAACCCACGCGACTCTAAGATAGCCACCTAAGCGCTGCTTCCGCAGTGAACTTGCGCCCGCGCACCCTTACGTTAGACACCAGCCAACCAGCGGCCTAGGAGCTCCGCCACCTCGAGGGGTGCTGTTTCCCATTGGGAATCGATTGGCCCATAATTAATATTCAGACAACTGACACCCAAATAAAGTGATTTAAGATGAGTGTACAACCTATCTTGCGGTCTGGTGAAGTAGGCATCTCCAGCAGTAGAGTCAGTGAGGCCGACGCGGTTGCGGTGGCTACCAGCGGCAGGAAAGCAGAGATGTCGCGACGGTCGACGGCTACAGGGAAGTAGCGCCGGGGTCCTGGACGCGTCCGAAGTTGGAGCTGCTCCGGCGCCGTGCACAACAGCGGGGGTGAATCAGCTCCGATACGGTTCACGTGGTCGTCGTCGAGGCAGCTGCGGCAGCACGGAGTAAGAGGCACACAGCCCAGTGCACAACGGCAAATGGACAATGTTTCCAGCATTGGGGAGGAGGGCGGCAGTGAATTTGGTGCGGTGGGGGCGCCATGGAGGAGGGGCTGAGGTTTTGAGGCTAGGGGGAAGGGAGCTTCCGGGGATAAGGTGATTTGGCGCCCATGATGTATGAATGGGGAATTGGGAGGGGGAACCATGCCTACGGACGCATTTGTTTGAAAGATGGGGGGAGGGGTTACAGTTCTACTCCTGCCTTTAGGCTTCTCGGCTTGGGTCTGTGTACTGAGGGTCGGGGATAGTAGAGTAACTTTGCTTCTCCCAAATAGTGGCCGCGAGCGATTTCGGGCGAGGAGGGCGTTTTTTGAAATAGTGGGCGCAAACAATTTCGAGTGAAGAGGGCGTGTTTTCAAATAGTGGGCACGAGCGATTTCGGCCAAGGAGGGCGTGTTTTGAAATAGTCGGCGCGAGCGATTTCGGCCGAGCAGAGGTTGTTTTGCCGCCCATGGTTTATGAATTATTCCGCACCTGTCATTTCGGCCGAGGAGAAGGTGCGCTTGGATGGAGTTATGAACCTACCCTCGATGTACAACGGGCCAATTGATGCGTGTCCCACATAGGCCGGTAATTTCGCGTCTTCCATTTATTTGCTCGGGCGAATTCCACCGAGCAAAGGGTGTTTAGCGGTTCGTTCAAAATTTGGGAGAACGAGCATCCACGTCTACATTACCAAGTCGATTCGAATCAAATTTTGAAATATTAGCTTGCCACTTCTTTTTTAGATGGTGAGATGATGCTCAGGACTAATGTGTTTTTACATGCTCGTTGCTAATGGTGTACTATATGACAAATAGTTGACCCACTTAAAAACGGGAATCAAACCCAAAATGAAATATCTCGATTCAATGAAATAGCTCGTTCACCAGGTCAAAATAGTGAACTAAATCCAAAATTGAACACCTCAATTGAGTAGCATGTTGTATTATAGTACTCCATGAACATGTTGAAACTCAAATTGATGAACTTGTTTGATACACATATCTCCGTTCAAGTGTGGATTGCAAACAACATGTTCTCCAATTCTAATATTTGAATAAAAAGTTATATCGAAACATGGTTTATATCAGTCTTTGATGCATAAATGATACCCCCCCTCTCCCGGACTCCTGTTCTCTCTCTCCCCGACAATCTTCAATTCTATTGCACGCATCCAAACACAAACCTTGTCGGTCCCTCTCCCTCTCTCTGTGTGTGTGTGTGGGGGGGGGGTCTTTCTAGTTCGCATGCACACTCCATGTATAGGCCTCTCTGGGACACTATGTATGATTCTATAGTCCAAGCTAAATACCTTGGGTGCACTCATCGTACGCTCACAAATTCCCTAGCTCGTTGCCCATAACTCTCTCACGCACCACTGCCATCTCGGAGCTCTTCCCTCTCCCTCTCAAACTCTCCATCTCTCTGGGTCACACATACACATGCATATCTCACTCACACTCGATAGACCCATCTAAAACTCTCCCTGTCCCACATTCTCCCTCCATCTCACACGCACACACACACAATCTCATGCCTAGCTAAGTATGATTGTCTCTCACTCAATTGTAGGCACATGCAGTCCCCCCTATGTATACGACTAATTCTTAGTCTCCATCACAAACATGTGCAATGTCTCTTTCCCTCACTTGGTCTATCTCAATTTCTCTTGGGGCATCTTTCTATCGCACACACACCTCGTCCCTCGACCTCCCACCCATATAGTCCTCTCACAATCTCGAGGGGATCTCTCTATCACAAACACACTGATACGTCTCCAACGTATCTATAATTTTTGATTGTTCCATGCTGTTATATTATCAATCTTGGATGTTTTATAATCATTTTATAGTCATTTTATATCATTTTTTGGTACTAACATATTGACATAGTGCCTATTGCCAGTTGCTGTTTTCTGCATGTTATTTACATCGCAGGAAATCAATACCAAACGGAGTCCAAATGCAACGAAACTTCACGGAGATTTTTTATGGACCAGAAGACACCCAATGGGCCAAGGTAGCGCCTGGGGGTGCTCCGGCGGGAGCACAACCCACCAGGGGGCGCCAGGAGGCCCAGGCGTGTCCTGGTGGGTTGTGCCCACCTCGGGTGCCCCCAGACCGCCTCTTTGATCTATAAATACCCCAATATTCCAGAAACCCTAGGGGAGTCAACAAAAATCAATTCCATCCTCCGCAGAGTCCAGAACCACCAGATCTAATCTAGACACCATAACGGAGGGGTTCACCACTTCCATTGGTGCCTCTCCGATGATGCGTGAGTAGTTCTTTGTAGACCTTCGGGTCCGTAGTTAGTATCTAGATGGCTTCCTCTCTCTCTCTTAGATGAAAAGCATGATTGCAATGATGTTACAATAAATTCTATTAATGTCAATTGTGCTAATAATACGCCAAACCCCTTTCTTTGGGATGCTAATATTGCTATGTCCACTACTTATTGCAATGATCATGATTGGGGTGATAATGATTCTTATGATCTTGAAAATTTATTTAAACCACATGATGAATATGCTTGCGATAATATTAAAAGTGGATTTGGAAGAGAGTCAACTTTAGGTAAAAATAATCCCACATATTTGTAGAGTGTTCAATCTTATGATTTTTTTATGAAAGTGGGCTTGGAGAGGTCATGACTTTATTTAATGATAATCCCACTATTTTGGAAGAGTGTCAATGTTGCATGCATGTGGATCATATAGAGAATATGTTATGTGATAGCTATATTGTTT
This sequence comes from Aegilops tauschii subsp. strangulata, assembly GCF_002575655.3. Classification (NCBI taxonomy): domain Eukaryota; kingdom Viridiplantae; phylum Streptophyta; class Magnoliopsida; order Poales; family Poaceae; genus Aegilops; species Aegilops tauschii. The sequence goes on from NC_053039.3 coordinate 109,329,425, forward strand.
AATTTGAATATGATCCCACATATAATTATTATGAGAGAGGGAAATATGGTTGTAGAAATATTCATGCTACTAAATTACCTCTCTTCATGTTGAGATTGTCTCTGTTTTATTTTTCTTCCTTGCATATGCTAGTCTTTGCTTGTTTTGATAATTTGTTTGCTCAGCATAGGAAGTATGTTAGACTTAAATGTGTTTTCACATGCTTCATGATGTTCTCTTCGTGTTTCAATTACTATCTTTAATGTGAGCATCATTGAAATCTTATGCCTAGCTAGGGGCATAAAAGTATAGCACTTGTTGGGAGGCAACCCAATGAATACATTTTATTTTTGCTTTTTTGATTTTTGTTCTTGAGTGTTAGCACAATTATGCTACTGTTATCAATGTGTTTTTTGTGTTTTAATTAGTGTTTGTGCCAAGTAGAACCTTAGGATCTTCTTGGGTGATAGTTGTTTGATCTTGCTGGAAAAACAGAAACTTTTGCGTCTAGAGTTAGAATTTTAATATATCACAGAAGTGACGAAAAATTCTGATTTTTTTACAGTAGATTGATATACAAATTGCTCAGGTCATCCTATTTTTTAGGATTTTTGGAGTTACAGAAGTATTTGAAAAATTCAGATTGCTACAAACTGTTCTGTTTTTGACAGATTCTGTTTTCCTTGTGTTGTGTGCCTGTTTTGATGGCTATATGGTTTTCTTTGATGAGTTTTTGCCATAGAAAACTTGGAATACAGTAGATATAATGCAAGAATAAAATATGAATAGGTTGCAACAGTACTTATAGTAGTGATTTAGTTTCTTATACTAACGGATCTCATGAAGGTTTTGTTGAGTTTTGTGTGATTGAAGTTTTCAAGTTTTGGGTTATCATACGATGGATGAAGGAATAAGGAGTAAGAAGAGCCTAAGCTTGGGGATGCCCCGGCATCCCAAGCTATTATCCAAAGAGAGCAAGAAACTAAGCTTGGGGATACCCCGAGTGGCATCCCCTCTTTCTTCTAACAACCATCGGTATTTTACTCAAAGCTATATTTTTATTCGTCACATACTATGTGTTTTGCTTGGAGCGTCTTGTATGATATGAGTCTTTGCTTGTTTTATTTTGTGTTTTAAGTCTTGATTCCTTGCTGGACACACCTATTTTAGAAAGCCAAAATTATGCCATGACTTGTTAGAATTGCTCTCTATGCTTCACTTAAATTTTTATGAGCTATGGATTTGCTCTAGTGCTTCACTTATATCTTTTTGAGCACAGTGTGCTTTAGTATTTTTGAAGAAATGCTATCTTGCTTCACTTAGATTTATTTGAGAGTTAGTAAAATTTTCAAGAAATTCTCTCTTGCTTCACTTAAATTAATTTGAGAGAAAGAAATATTATGCTCATGATCTACACTTATATTTGTTTGAGCTTATCAAAAGAAGGATAATAAAAACTTTCATGAAGATCATTGGACAAAATAAACTTGATTCTTAGTAATAGTTTTGAGATATGATGATTTGATATGTGAGTCATGTTGATGAGTAATTATGCTTTAGTAAGAGTATTGGTGTTAAGGTTTGTGATTCCCTATGTAAGCATGAAAGTCAATAGTCATGCAATGAAATTACATCCTACTTGTGGTGCATTATTCAGTGTTAATTATGCTTGATGCTGGCTTATGAGATTATTCGTTTCTTGGTTGGTCGCTTCTCAATCTTTTGCTAGCCTTTATTTTGCACTAAGTATGATCTCTTCTTGTGCATCCAAAAACTTTTAAACCAGTTTTGCCACATGAGTCCACTATATCTACCTATATGCGGTATTCTTTTGCCGTTCTAAGAAAATTTGCATGTGCCATCTCTAATTTTCAAAATAAACTTCTCTTTTGTGTGTTCGTACCGCTCGCGGAGCGGTGAGGGGTGGCTAATATTTTCCATGCTAGATGTGTTATTCTCACGATGAGTGTTTATTCACTTGTCATTGCACAAGAGTAAGGCAAAGGTATTAGGGACGCCCAGTCCCGAAATCAAAAATGAATTTACTTTATGTTGTCAAATAATAAATTCCTTGGAAAGTGTTGGTATGGAAGGCAACCGTGGATTCAGCTAGCCATAGAAAGTGAAAGTATGGTGGAAAAAGGAATAAACTTTATTTTCTGTTTGGGAACCGCCTATGATATATCTAGCATGGAAAATGTTGGGAACTGTAAGTCGTTTTCGTTGGTGGGAAAGACAAACCTCCCAAAATGTTTTTATCTCTAAGTTTTTCGCTTTGAGCTCTGGCACCTCTACAAATCCCTACTTCGCTCCGCGAATGGCCTTTCTTTTACTTTATGCAATTTTTATTTTTGAAATTGAGTCTCCATCTTCTCTTATAAAAGCACCAACTAGGAGGCAATATGACCGTACTTGAGTATTTGGTGTAGCTAATATGCGTGTGTGTTTCATGAATGGATGAATGATTGAGCATGATGGGCTAGGGATAACTTATTTTAGCGTTGATATTATGAAACACATGGTTGCTTGTTGATACGCTTGAGTATTGAAGTTATCATGTCAAAACTAGACTATTGCTTTGAATCACATAAAAGTCCAAAAGTCCATGCTATAAATAAAAGAATATGAGATGACATGTTAGGCATCATTCCACATCAAAAATTATATTTTTATCACTTACCTACTCGAGGACGAGCAGGAGTTAAGCTCGGGGATGCTGATACGTCTCCAACGTATCTATAAATTTTGATTGTTTCATGATGTTATATTATCAATCTTGGATATTTTATAATCAATTTATACTCATTTTATATCATTTTTTGGTACTAACCTATTGACATAGTGCCAAGTGTCAGTTGTTGTTTTCTGCATGTTTTTTACATCGCAGGAAATCAATACCAAACAGAGTCCAAATGCAACGAAACTTCACGGAGTTTTTTTATGGGATAGAAGACACCCAATAGGCCAAGGCAGCGCCTGGGGGGTGCTCCGAGGGGAGCACAACCCACCAGGGCACGCCAGGAGGCCCAGGCGCGCCCTGGTGGGTTATGCCCACCTCGGGTGCCCCCCGGACCGCCTCTTTGCTCTATAAATACCCCAATATTCCAGCCGCCACAGAGTCCAGAACCACCAGATCCAATCTAGACACCATCACAGAGGGGTTCACCACTTCCATTGGTGCCTCTCTGATGATGCCTGAGTTGTTCTTTGTAGACCTTCGGGTCCGTAGTTAGTAGCTAGATGGCTTCCTCTCTCTCTTTTGATTATCAATACAATGGTATCTTGGAGATCCATATGATGTAACTCTTTTTGCGGTGTGTTTGTTGGGATCCGATGAACTTTGAGTTTATGATCAGATCTATCTTTTTATATCCATGAAAGTTATTTGAGTTTCTTTGATCTCTTATATGCATGATTGCTTATAGCCTTGTATTTCTTCTCTGATATTTGGGTTTTGTTTGGCCAACTTGATCTATTTATCTTGCAATGGGAAGAGGTGCTTTGTAGTGGGTTTGATCTTACGGTGCTTGATCCCAGTGACAGAAGGGGAACCGACACGTATGTAACGTTGCTACTAAGGATAAAACGATGGGGTCTATTTCTACATAAATAGATCTTGTCTACATCATGTCATCGTTCTTATTGCATTACTCCCTTTCTCCATGAACTTAATACACTAGATGCATGCTGGATAGTGGTCGAGGTGTGGAATAATAGCAGTAGATGCAGGCAGGAGTCGGTCTACTAATCTTGGACGTGATGCCTATATAATGATCATTGCCTGGATATCGTCATGATTATTTGAAGTTATATCAATTGCCCAACAGTAATTTGTTTACCCACCGTTCGCTATTTTTCTCGAGAGAAGCCACTAGTGAAACCTACGGCCCCCAGGTCTTTTTATTATATATTTGCCTTTGCGATCTACATTTCCTTTGCTTTTATTTTCAGATCTATTAAACCAAAAATGTTGGGGAACGTAGTAATTTCAAAAAAATTCCTACGCACACGCAAGATCATGGTGATGCATAGCAACGAGAGGGGAGAGTGTTGTCCACGTACCCTCGTAGACCGACAGCGGAAGCGTTATCACAACGCGGTTGATGTAGTCGTACGTCTTCACGATCCGACCGATCAAGTACCGAACGTACGGCACCTCCGAAGTTCTACACACGTTCAGCTTGATGACGTCCCTTGAACTCCGATCCAGCCGAGTGTTGAGGGAGAGTTTCGTCAGCACGACGGCGTGGTGACGATGATGATGTTCCACCGACGCAGGGCTTCGCCTAAGCTCCGCGACGGTATTATCGAGGTGTAATCTGGTGGAGGGGGGCACCGCACACGGCTAAAATATCGTATATCAAGTGTGTCCATGGGGTGCCCCCTGCCCCCATATATAAAGGAGCAAGGGAGGAGGAGGCCGGCCCTAGGAGGGGGCGCACCAAGTGTGGAGTCCTACTAGGACTCCCTAGTCCTAGTAGGATTCCACCTCCCATATGGAATAGGAAAAGAGGAAGGGAAAAATAGAAGGAAGGAAGGGGGCGCCCCCTTCCCTAGTCCAATTCGGACCAGACCAAGGGGAGGGGTGCGGCCACCCTTGAGGCCCTTTTTCTTCTTTCCCGTATGGCCCAATAAGGCCCAATACGTATTCCCGTAACTCTCCGGTACTCCGAAAAATACCCGAATCACTCGGAACCTTTCCGAAGTCCGAATATAGTCATCCAATATATCAATCTTTACGTCTCGGCCATTTCGAGACTCCTCGTCATGTCCCCGATCTCATCCGGGACTCCAAACTCCTTCAGTACATCAAAACTCAATAAAACTGTCGTCGTAACGTTAAGCGTGCGGACCCTTTGGGTTCGAGAACTATGTAGACATGACCGAGACACCTCTCCGGTCAATAACCAATAGCGGGACCTGGATGCCCATATTGGCTCCCACATATTCTACGAAGATCTTTATCGGTCAGACCGCATAACAACATACGTTGTTCCCTTTGTCATCGGTATGTTACTTGTCCGAGATTCGATCGTCGGTATCTCGATACCTAGTTCAATCTCGTTACCGGCAAGTCTCTTTACTCGTTCCGTAATACATCATCCTGCAACTAACTCATTAGTCACAATGCTTGCAAGGCTTATAGTGATGTGCATTACCGAGTGGGCCCAGAGATACCTCTCCGACAATCGGAGTGACAAATCCTAATCTCGAAATACGCCAACCCAACAAGTACCTTTGGAGACACCTGTAGAGCACCTTTATAATCACCCAGTTACGTTGTGATGTTTGGTAGCACACAAAGTGTTCCTCCGGTAAACGGGAGTTGCATAATCTCATAGTCATAGGAACATGTATAAGTCATGAAGAAAGCAATAGCAACATACTAAACGATCGGGTGCTAAGCTAACGGAATGGGTCAAGTCAATCACGTCATTCTCCTAATGAGGTGATCCCGTTAATCAAATGACAACTCATGTCTATGGCTAGGAAACATAACCATCTTTGATTAACGAGCTAGTCAAGTAGAGGCATACTAGTGACACTCTGTTTGTCTATGTATTCACACATGTATTATGTTTCCGGTTAATACAATTCTAGCATGAATAATAAACATTTATCATGATATAAGGAAATATATAATACTTTATTATTGCCTCTAGGGCATATTTCCTTCAGTCTCCCACTTGCACTAGAGTCAATAATCTAGATTACATAGTAATGATACTTACACCCATGGAGTCTTGGTGCTGATCATGTTTACTCGTGGAAGAGGCTTAGTCAATGGGTCTGCAACATTCAGATCCGTATGTATCTTGCAAATTTCTATGTCTCCCACCTGGACTAAATCCCGGATGGAATTGAAGCGTCTTCTGATGTGCTTGGTTCTTTTGTGAAATCTGGATTCCTTTGCTAAGGCAATTGCACCAGTATTGTCACAAAAGATTTTCATTAGTCCCGATGTACTAGGTATGACACCTAGATCGGACATGAACTCGTTCATACAGACTCCTTCATTTGCTGCTTCCGAAGCAGCTATGTATTCCGCTTCACACGTAGATCCCGCCACGACACTTTGCTTAGAACTTCACCAACTGACAGCTCCACCGTTCAATGTAAATACGTATCCGGTTTGCGATTTAGAATCGTCCGGAACAGTGTCAAAGCTTGCATCAACGTAACCACTTACGATGAGCTCTTTGTCACCTCCATAAACGAGAAACATATCCTTAGTGTTTTTCAGGTATTTCATGATGTTCTTGACCGCTGTCCAGTGATCCACTCCTGGATTACTTTGGTACCTCCCTGCTAAACTTATAGCAAGGGACACATCAGGTCTGGTACACAGCATTGCATACATGATAGAGCCTATGGCTGAAGCATAGGGAACATCTTTCATCTTCTCCCTATCTTCTGCAGTGGTCGGGCATTGAGTCTTACTCATTCTCACACCTTGTAGTACAGGCAAGAACCCTTTCTTTGCTTGATTCATTTTGAACTTCTTCAAAACTTTGTCAAGGTATGTGCTTTGTGAAAGTCCAATTAAGCGTCTTGATCTATCTCTATAGATCTTAATGCCTAATATATATGCAGCTTCACCGAGGTCTTTCATTGAAAAACTTTTATTCAAGTATCCCTTTATGCTATCCAGAAATTTTATATCATTTCCAATCAGTAATATGTCATCCACATATAATATCAGAAATGCTATCGAGCTCCCACTCACTTTCTTGTAAATACAGGCTTCTCCAAAAGTCTGTATAAAACCAAATGCTTTGATCACACTATCAAAGCGTTTATTCCTACTCCGAGAGGCTTGCACCAGTCCATAAATGGATCGCTGGAGCTTGCACACTTTGTTAGCTCCCATTGGATCGACAAAACCTTCCGGTTGCATCATATACAACTCTGCTTCCAGAAATCCATTCAGGAATGCAGTTTTGACATCCATTTGCCAAATTTCATAATCATAAAATGCGGCAATTGCTAACATGATTCGGAAAGACTTAAGCATCGCTACGGGTGAGAAGGTCTCATCGTAGTCAATCCCTTGAACTTGTCGAAAACCTTTCGCAACAAGTCGAGCTTTATAGATAGTAACATTACCATCAGCGTCAGTCTTCTTCTTGAAGATCCATTTGTTTTCAATGGCTTGCCGACCATCGGGCAAGTCAACCAAAGTCCATACTTTGTTCTCATACATGGATCCCATCTCGGATTTCATGGCTTCAAGCCATTTTGCGGAATCTGGGCTCACCATCACTTCTTCATAGTTCATAGGTTCGTCATGGTCTAGGAACATGACCTCCAGAACAGGATTACCGTACCACTCTGGTGCGGATCTTGATCTAGTTGACCTACGAGGTTCAGTAATAACTTGATCTGAAGTTTCATGATCATTATCATTAACTTCCTCACTTCTTGGTGTAGGTGTCGCAGAAACTGATTTCTGTGATGATCTACTTTCCAATAAGGGAGCAGGTACAGTTACCTCATCAAGTTCTACTTTCCTCCCACTCACATCTTTCGAGAGAAACTCCTTCTCTAGAAAGGATCCATTCTTAGCAACGAATATCTTGCCTTCGGATCTGTGATAGAAGGTGTACCCAACAGTCTCCTTTGGGTATCCTATGAAGACACATTTCTCCGATTTAGGTTCGAGCTTATCAGGTTGAAGTTTCTTCACATAAGCATCGCAACCCCAAACTTTAAGATACGACAACTTTGGTTTCTTGCCAAACCATAGTTCATAAGGCGTCGTCTCAACGGATTTTGATGGTGTCCTATTTAGAGTGAATGCAGCCGTCTCTAAAGCATAACCCCAAAATGATAGCGGTAAATCAGTAAGAGACATCATAGATCGCACCATATCTAATAAAGTACGATTACGACGTTCGGACACACCATTACGCTGTGGTGTTCCGGGTGGCGTGAGTTGTGAAACTATTCCGCATTGTTTCAAATGTAGTCCAAACTCGTAACTCAAATATTCTCCACCACGATCAGATCGTAGGAATTTTATTTTCTTGTTACGATGATTTTCAACTTCACTCTGAAATTCTTTGAACTTTTCAAATGTTTCAGACTTATGTTTCATTAAGTAGATATACCCATATCTGCTCAAATCATCTGTGAAGGTGAGAAAATAACGATATCCGCCACGAGCCTCAATATTCATCGGACCACATACATCTGTATGTATGATTTCCAACAAATCTGTTGCTCTCTCCATAGTTCCGGAGAACGGTTTTTTAGTCATCTTGCCCATGAGGCACGGTTCGCAAGTACCAAGTGATTCAAAATCAAGTGATTCCAAAATTCCATCAGTATGGAGTTTCTTCATGCGCTTTACACCGATATCACCCAAACGGCAGTGCCACAAATAAGTTGCACTATCATTATTAACTCTGCATCTTTTGGCTTCGACATTATGAATATGTGTATCACTACTATCGAGATTCATTAAAAATAGACCACTCCTCAAGGGTGCATGACCATAAAAGATATTATTCGTATAAATAGAACAACCATTATTCTCTGATTTAAATGAATAACCGTCTCGCATTAAACAAGATCCAGATATAATGTTCATGCTCAACGCTGGCACCAAATAACAATTATTTAGGTCTAAAACTAATCCCGAAGGTAGATGTAGAGGTAGCGTGCCGACGGCGATCACATCGACTTTGGAACCATTTCCCACGCGCATCGTCACCTCATCCTTAGCCAATCTTCGCTTAATCCGTAGCCCATGTTTCGAGTTGCAGATATTAGCAACAGAACCAGTATCAAATACCCAGGTGCTACTGCGAGTATTAGTAAGGTACACATCAATAACATGTATATCACATATACCTTTGTTAACCTTGCCATCCTTCTTTTCCGCCAAATACTTGGGGTAGTTCCGCTTCCAGTGACCAGTCTGCTTATAGTAGAAGCACTCAGTTTCAGGCTTAGGTCCAGACTTGGGTTTCTTCTCCTGAACAACAACTTGCTTGCTATTCTTGAAGTTCCCCTTCTTCTTCCCTTTGCCCTTTTTCTTGAAACTAGTGGTTTTACTGACCATCAACACTTGATGCTCCTTTTTTGATTTCTACCTCCGCTGCCTTCAGCATTGCGAAGAGCTCGGGAATTGTCTTATTCATCCCTTGCATGTTATAGTACATCACGAAGCTCTTGTAGCTTGGTGGCAGTCATTGAAGAATTCTGTCAATGACGCAATCATCCGGAAGTTGAACTCCCAGTTGAATTAAGTGATTATTATACCCAGACATTCTGAGTATATGCTCACTGACAGAACTATTCTCTTCCATCTTGCAGCTATAGAACTTATTGGAGACTTCATATCTCTCAATCCGGGCATTTGCTTGAAATATTAACTTCAACTCCTGGAACATCTCATATGCTCCATGATGTTCAAAACGTCGTTGAAGACCCGGTTCTAAGCCGTAAAGCATGGCACACTGAACTATCAAGTAGTCATCAGCTTTGCTCTGCCAGACGTTCATAACTTCTGGTGTTGCTCTTGTAGGAGGCCTGGCACCTAGCGGTGCTTCTAGGACGTAATTCTTCTATGCAGCAATGAGGATAATCCTCAAGTTACGGACCCAGTCCGTGTAATTGCTACCATCATCTTTCAACTTAGCTTTCTCAAGGAACGCATTAAAATTCAACGGAACAACAGCACGGGCCATTTATCTACAATTAACATAGACAAGCAAGATACTATCAGGTACTAAGTTCATGATAAATTTAAGTTCAATTAATCATATTACTTAAGAACTCCCACTTAGATAGATATCCCTTTAATCATCTAAGTGATTACGTGATCCAAATCAACTAAACCATGTCTGATCATCACGTGAGATGGAGTAGTTTCAATGGTGAACATCATTATGTTGATCATATCTACTATATGATTCACGCTCGACCTTTCGTTCTCTGTGTTCCGAGGCCATATCTGCATATGCTAGGCTCGTCAAGTTTAACCTGAGTATTCCGCGTGTGCAACTGTTTTGCACCCGCTGTATTTGAACGTAGAGCTTATCACACCCGATCATCACGTGGTGTCTCAGCACGAAGAACTTTCGCAACGGTGCATACTCAGGGAGAACACTTTTATCTTGAAATTTTAGCGAGAGATCATCTTATAATGCTACCGTCAATCAAAGCAAGATAAGATGCATAAAGGATTAACATCACATGCAATCAATATAAGTGATATGATATGGCCATCATCATCTTGTGCTTGTGATCTCCATCTCCAAAGCACCGTGCTCGTGATCTCCATCCCCGAAGCACCGTCATGATCACCATCGTCACTGGCTCGACACCTTGATCTCCATCGTAGTATCGTTGTCGTCTCGCCAACTTATTGCTTTTATGACTATCGCTACCGCTTAGTGATAAAGTAAAACTATTACATGGCGATTGCATCTCATACAATAAAGCGACAACCATATGGCTCCTGCCAGTTGCCGATAACTCGGTTACAAAACATGATCATCTCATACAACACATTATATCACATCATGTCTTGACCATATCACATCACAACATGCCCTGCAAAAACAAGTTAGACGTCCTCTACTTTGTTGTTGCATGTTTTACGTGGCTGCTACGAGCTTAGCAAGAACCGTTCTTACCTACGCATCAAAACCACAACGATAGTTTGTCAAGTTGGTGCTGTTTTAACCTTCGCAAGGACCGGGCGTAGCCACACTCGGTTCAACTAAAGTGAGAGAGACAGACACCCGCCAGTCACCTTTAAGCAACGAGTGCTCCGAACGGTGAAACCAGTCTCGCGTAAGCGTACGCGTAATGTCGGTCCGGGCCGCTTCATCTCACAATACCGCTGAATCAAAGTATGACATGCTGGTAAGCAGTATGACTTATATCGCCCACAACTCACTTGTGTTCTACTCGTGCATAGCATCAACGCATAAAACCTGGCTCGGATGCCACTGTTGGGGAACGTAGTAATTTCAAAAAAATTCCTACGCACACGCAAGATCATGGTGATGCATAGCAACGAGAGGGGCGAGTGTTGTCCACGTACCCTCGTAGACCGACAGCGGAAGCGTTATCACAATGCGGTTGATGTAGTCGTACGTCTTCACGATCCGACCGATCAAGTACCGAACGTACGACACCTCCGAAGTTCTACACATGTTCAGCTCGATGACGTCCCTCGAACTCCGATCCAGCCGAGTGTTGAGGGAGAGTTTCGTCAGCACGACGGCGTGGTGACGATGATGATGTTCCACCGACGCAGGGCTTCGCCTAAGCTCCGCGACGGTATTATCGAGGTGTAATCTGGTGGAGGGGGGCACCGCACACGGCTAAAATATTGTATATCAAGTGTGTCCATGGGGTGCCCCCTGCCCCCGTATATAAAGGAGCAAGGGAGGAGGAGGCCGGCCCTAGGAGGGGGCGCACCAAGTGTGGAGTCCTACTAGGACTCCCTAGTCCTAGTAGGATTCCACCTCCCATATGGAATAGGAAAAGAGGAAGGGAAAAATAGAAGGAAGGAAGGGGGCGCCCCCCTTCCCTAGTCCAATTCGGACCAGACCAAGGGGAGGGGTGCGGCCACCCTTGAGGCCCTTTTTCTTCTTTCCCGTATGGCCCAATAAGGCCCAATACGTATTCCCGTAACTCTCCGCTACTCCAAAAAATACCCGAATCACTCGGAACCTTTCCGAAGTCCGAATATAGTCGTCCAATATATCGATCTTTACGTCTCGGCCATTTCGAGAGTCCTCGTCATGTCCCCGATCTCATCCGGGACTCCGAACTCCTTCGGTACATCAAAACTCAATAAAACTGTCGCCGTAACGTTAAGCGTGCGGACCCTTTGGGTTCGAGAACTATGTAGACATGACCGAGACACCTCTCCGGTCAATAACCAATAGCGGGACCTGGATGCCCATATTGGCTCCCACATATTCTACGAAGATCTTTATCGGTCAGACCGCATAACAACATACGTTGTTCCCTTTGTCATCGGTATGTTACTTGCTCGAGATTCGATCGTCGGTATCTCGATACCTAGTTCAATCTCGTTACCGGCAAGTCTCTTTACTCGTTCCGTAATACATCATCCCGCAACTAACTCATTAGTCACAATGCTTGCAAGGCTTATAGTGATGTGCATTACCGAGTGGGCCCAGAGATACCTCTCCGACAATCGGAGTGACAAATCCTAATCTCGAAATACGCCAACCCAACAAGTACATTTGGAGACACCTGTAGAGCACCTTTATATTCACCCAGTTACGTTGTGACGTTTGGTAGCACACAAAGTGTTCCTCCGGCAAACGGGAGTTGCATAATCTCATAGTCATAGGAACATGTATAAGTCATGAAGAAAGCAATAGCAACATACTAAACGATCGGGTGCTAAGCTAACGGAATGGGTCAAGTCAATCACGTCATTCTCCTAATGAGGTGATCCCGTTAATCAAATGACAACTCATGTCTATGGCTAGGAAACATAACCATCTTTGATTAACGAGCTAGTCAAGTAGAGGCATACTAGTGACACTCTGTTTGTCTATGTATTCACACATGTATTATGTTTCCGGTTAATACAATTCTAGCATGAATAATAAACATTTATCATGATATAAGGAAATATATAATACTTTATTATTGCCTCTAGGGCATATTTCCTTCAAAAAATACAAACATACCTTGCTGCGTTTTATTCTTATTTATTTTATTTGGCGTTTGATCTATCAATCTACTACAATTTTATTCACGTCAGTTTGCCTATCTTGAGGCGCTGCTACCCGAAAGGGATTGACAACCCTTTTACACGTCAGGTTGCGAGTAGTTCTTATTTGTGTGCAGGGGTTGTTTACGTTGTGTTGCTTGGTTCTCCTACTGGTTCGTTAATCTTGGTTTCATCACTGAGGGAATACCTACCGCTGTTGTGCTGCATCATCCCTTCCTCTTTGGGGAAATACCGACGTAGCTTCAAGCCACATCAAAAGGAATTTCTGGTGCCGTTCCCGGGGAGACATCATCAACATCTACCAGGTTCCTAATCACAAATCTCATCTCCTCGCAATTTACACTATTTTCCATTTGCCTCTCGTTTTCCTCTCCCCCACTTCACAAAAATTTGCCGTTTTATTCACCCTCTTTTTCGTTCACCCTTTTCTCGTCAGATCTCATGTTTGCTTGTGTTGCCATGTGCCTTCTATTTCTTGTGCTGTACTGCGCTCGAGTACCTTCGCTCGAGTACCTTCGTCTTCGGCAGATCCACGGGTTCATTAGCCTCCACATCACCTCGAGGAATCTTCGATGGATTTATGTGTCTTGCTGGCCCCGCGACAAGACATCAATTGGGAAGAGATCACTCCAGCTGTTCCACGTTATGGTCATTGAGAATGCGCCTTTCCTTGAGAGATTGCTTGTATCTGATCTAGAATGTCCAACAAAAATCAGGGTCATTGACGCGCCGAAATTGACAGCGTTGGTGTACTCCACTATGTTCTTAGGTAAATATATGGTCAAAAATTTTGGTGACACGCATTAGCATTTTCTTAGGTAAATCTATGGTCAAAATTTTACACTAAATACGAGGTAGTACAATAGTGGGCTATAACGGCCCTCCACTATGTAGGCCAAAACACGTGCCAAATTCACTTCTGATGCATTTGGCATCGATGCCCCTCCATTGCTCACCTGGTGCCCCAATCTGGATCACCTACTTTGGGAGAGGGAGAGGCTAGTGTAGTTGGTTTGATTGATTTTTTTATACACGTGGGTCTGTGTGCATAGCGGTGCCAACTCTCTCACATCACTAGAGCGGTGCCAAAATCTTTTGATTTCACATTGATGTGTATTATGCGGCATACTTTTGAGAAATATGGCATCGGCCACACAGTGGAAGGCAACAAATGCCCAAGCTCTTCACGTGCTCCTAGGTAAATGAGAGGAAAGAGAGAGAGAGAGAGGGTGAAAAAATATCACTAGCCTTCCAACCCTATCGCATGAGCGAATGATATTGGTACCTCTTGATGACACGACAATCCTATACAGCCAGCTGCTCTAGTATGTTCTCTTCTTTTGCAGATAAAAAAGACCAGAAAGTGAAAAATGTGCTGCACTATAACAATCTCATCGAATGCCTTGATGTCGGGTGGTTGGTGCGACATATGCCAAAGGATGGCTTATCATTGTGGGAGCCAATAAAACGTCGCCGGTGCCTGGAAACGGGATGAGGCGAAGACATGCACGCCGGCGAATCTTACCCAGGTTCGGGGCTCTCCGAGGAGATAACACCCCTAGTCCTGCTCTGCGGGGTCTCCGCATGATCACTAGCTCGATAAAGAGTAGCTACAATCGCTCCTAGAGCCGTTGGGATCAAGGGAGAAGAAGAACAAGGCTAGCTCTTGCTTCTCTCTATCTATGGTGTGTGTGCGTGTGCTATCTTGGGTGCGAACCCTTTGCATGGGTGCTCCGGGGGGTTTATATAGGCCTACCCCCCGGGGGTATAATGGTAATCCGGCTGGGATCTGGTCCCAGCCGTCAGTGTCTATACTCGCCGGCTTCTCCGTCGGCTGCTGGGTCCCGCCGGCTGGTGGGTCCCGCCGCCGGCCGGCTACTCGGTCGACAGGCCGGCCCCACCGCCTAGGGTTTTGTCGGCGGCTGCTTACTGTAGCCGCGCCTCTGATGATGACGGCTTTGTCGAGGTGAGCATGGCTACAGTGGGCCGCCTCGGGGGCTATTACTGTAGCCTCACCTCGTCTTGTCTCCTTAATGGGGCTCCTGCTTCGAGGAAGGGAGTAGCCGGCTTCCGGAGGCCGGCTATGCTCCCGGCCGACTAGGGAAAGCCGGGCTGCCTTGATGCCTCTCTCTGGCTGAAGGGGCCCGCAGTCCTTGGGCCGTACAGGAGGGGGTCGTGGATGACGTCGTAGCTGGCGTGGCTACAGTGCTGGGCCGCATGGGAGACATCCCTCCCGTACGGCCTCCTGTAGCCATGCCCGCCTCGGGCTTCGGGGGTCGTGGGCCGCACTGTGGCCATGCCCCGTCAGGTCACCGTAATGTAGGAGTGGTTGTGGTCTGGGGCGGCTTCTAGGAGTCGGTGTCTTTCTTGGCCGACTTCTTGGAGTCGGCGAGGCTGGGTCGCCCTCCGGGGTCGGCTTTAATGGTAGTCGGCCCGGGAAGGCGGCCCAAATGCTTGGAGTGCTTGAAGGCCCAAAGGCCTGATAAATTTTCTGAAGAGCCAGGGGTAGCCGGCTTAGCTACCCGTGGCCACTTACTCCGACAGTAGTCCCCGAAGCTGATCGGGCTTCGAGGGGGAGTAGGGTTCGAGAAGCTCGACCAGCTTCCCACCGCGACAAGCCGGCAGCTGGGAGCCGGCCTTGGTCAGGCACGTCACCTGAGCCGAAATCTTCTGGAGTCGGAGGGCGGGAATCCGCTGGCACGCGCGCCGGGCCGCGGGCCGGCCGCGGGCCGACGGCGCGCCACGTAGCCGGAAAGCCTGCCAGCCCACGCGCGAGACGGGACGTTGCCGCAGAGAGGGGGGCCCGCCACGTCCGCGCCCCGGCCCAGGCGCGGATCCTTTGTATCCCGAAACCGCCCGCACGTTCCGTGCGGCAGTTTCGGCTCGCACTTATGCGTAGTAAACGCGAGACGTGGGGGGAGAGGGCGCAGTTAATCCCACGTCTCCCCCCCACGTCCGGCCTCTTCGGCCGCGTGAGGCTATAAGTAGGGGGAGGTGGAGGGCGGCAGACCCTCGCACGCTCCTCCTACTCCCTTCGTCTTCTCGCCTCGCTCGTTCTCGCGACAGCGCCTCGCCGCCGCGCTCTTCCTCCGCACGCTCCTCCGCCGCCGTGCTAGCTTCCGCCATGCCTCCCCACGTAGAGCAGCGTGGCGGGGATTGGGATGGCTCCATCGTCCACAACGACCACATCGACTTCCTCCGCGACACACGGCGTCTGCCCAGTGCGGACAAAGTGGAGGTCCGCCTCGCGCCGGAGGAAGAAATCAGGCCGGCGCCGCGGGATGGCGAGCGGGTGGTCTTCCGCTCGCACTTCCTGCGCGGCTTCGGCTTGCCAGTGAGCGCCTTCTTCCGCACCTGGCTGGACTTCTATCAGCTCCAGCCGCACCACCTCACCCCCAATGCGGTGGTGCTGCTGTCGGCCTTCGTCACCCTGTGCGAGGGCTATCTCAGCGTCCTCCCCACCCTCGAGCTCTGGGGGGGAGTTCTTCCAGTCGAAGCTGGGTACGCGCAGCCAGGGTGTGCCGGCCCACACTGGCGCCTTCATCGCGTCGCGGAGATCGGGCGCCGACAACCCCTTCCCCGTCATCACGCTGATCCAATCGGTGAAGAAGTGGTAGAAATCATACTTCTACGTGCGGAACATCGCTCCACGGGGCGACTACGTCAAC
The DNA here is from genome assembly GCF_002575655.3 of Aegilops tauschii subsp. strangulata. Taxonomy (NCBI): domain Eukaryota; kingdom Viridiplantae; phylum Streptophyta; class Magnoliopsida; order Poales; family Poaceae; genus Aegilops; species Aegilops tauschii. The sequence goes on from NC_053039.3 coordinate 109,345,808, forward strand.
CTGCCGGCTTACGTAGCCGGCCCGCCGGCGGGGAGGCTGCCCCAGTGGTCCTTCCGGGCGGTGACGCTGTCGCAGGGAGGAAACGCCGCCATCGCCCGCCTGCGGGTGATGGTCCAGACGGAGGGCCTGACGGGGCCCGACCTCCTGGCCGCGTTCGTCACACGCCGGGTCCTTCCGCTCCAGAGACGGCCTCATCTGATCTGTCAGATGAGCGGCCAGCTCGACCCGAGCCGGATGTGCACCATGGAGATGCCGCGGGCCGACGCGGCCGACATGGTGAACTACCTCGCCAACTGCCAGCTTCCCGACGACTGGCAATTCGGCAAGGAGCCATACAGCCGCGCCAATCCTCCGCCTACGGTACACTCCCCTTCTCTTTTTTTCTCTTTGTGGCCGAGTTCCTCCGGGCCGGCTCTGACTTAGTCGGTTCGCTCTTTCGACAGAGTCCTCTGCTTCGGCCGGCCAGCGGGGCGAACGTGGAGCGCCGCTTCGTCCCTGACCGGACCGAGCACGACCAGGAGGACCCCGATCTGGGGGCGGTCCACATGGAGGAAGCCGCCGAGCCGGCCGGTGGCCAAGCCGGCGGCGAAGCAGGCGGCGCCGGGCTCTCCGCGACCTTCGATGATTGGCCGGACGAGGACGAAGCCGAAGCCGTCCCGCCCCGCCAGCCAGCCTCCGGACGCGGCGCGGGCTCCTCTGGCGCGCAGCCTGCTCGGGGTAGTGGCCAGAAACATTGCGCCACCCAGGGCATGTTCGGTAGCCGGCCGAAGAAGCCGAGGGGTGGGGCGGCGACCACCAGGCGGGAAGAAGCGGCTGCGAAGGCGGCTCGCTTCCGCAAAGCGGTGAAGCAGCCGCAGGCTGTGTCAGCGTAAGCTTTCTTTCTTTCTTTCTGTGTATTCTCCTTCTTTCTTTTCTTGGGTGGTCTTCTGAACCTTTGTCTTCTTTTCTTTGATCAGAGCTCCACTGTCACTCGAGCGGGCGGCCGCCGGCTCCGTTGTCGAGTCGCCGGGGGGCTCTGGGAGCACCGCCCGCCGCGTGGATCCCCGCGCCGCCCTCCTGGAGGCGACGGAAAGGAACGCGCGGGAGGCGCGGGAGGAGCGGGAAGCGCGGGAGGCGGAGGCACGGAAGGCAGCCGCCGCCCAGGTAGCTCGGGACAAGGAGGCGGCGAAGGCGCTCGCCGAGGCCGCAGCCAAGGCCCAGGCAGAGGCCGAGGCCGAAGCGGCGGCAGGGGAGGCCTTGATGGTCACCCCCCTGCGCGCCATGGCGCCCGGGGACGCGGATCCCTCGCCAGGGGGAGCCAGCGGTTCCCAGCCGGGTCTGGGCGGGAGCGGTGACGACGTCATCTTCGTGAGGGAGGCGCCGGGGCCGACTCCTCCGACCAGGGCGGCCCAAGGCGGTCAGACCGAGCCTGCGCCCGCACAGTCAGCGGAAGGCGAGCCGGCCGCGGGAGCTGCGGTGGCGGTCCGGGTTCCGCCAAGCCGGCGCGCAGGGAAGGCCGCGTCGGAGCCGCAGAAGGCGGCGTCGGAGCCACGGCCGGCCGTGGGGTCCAGCTCGTCGGCCCAAGACGCGGAGGCGGCCAGCGCTACCTCCGGGTGGACGCCAGGCGGAGGGTCGGCCGTAGTGAACATCGCCACGCAAGACGTGTGGACCCGGCTCCAGGGCCAAGCCGCGGCGCTGCGGCAGTTCACCGACGAGTTCCTCGCCACGCGGGCTGCCATCCGGGTTAGTATTCTCATTTTCTTCTTGATTTCTCTCGTGGGGGCGCGTCAGCACACCCACTGGGTGTAGTCCCCGAGATTCAGGCCGACTACTGAGCAGTCGGCTCGGATCTTCCTTGATGATTTCTCGTCGTTGCTTTCGTGCTCACGTCGATCTTCTGTCCATCTTGCAGGACTATCACAACCTCCGAGCGGCCGCTTTCAACTCCCAGGCTCGGGAGCTGACGCAGAAGACCGCCGATCTCGCTGAAAGCCGAGGTATGTGACTTGATCTCTATCTCATGTGGGGGCGCGTCAGCGCACCCACTGGGTGTAGTCCCCGAGATTCGGGCCGACTGCTGAGCAGTCGGCTCGGATCTTGCTTGATGCTTTCTCATCGTTCTTCTTGTTCTTCTATCTCTGCAGCGGCCAACGCCAGTTTGAGGGCACAGCTGGGGGAGTCCCAGACTGCTCTTCGTGCCAAGGACGCGGAGCTTGCTGCCTTGGCGCAGGAGCGCGACCGCCTGGTCAAGAAGCTGGCCGACCAGGAGGAAAGCCACAAGGCGGCGCTGAAGGCCGCGCAGGACCGCGAAGCCGCCCTCCAGGCCGAGTTCGAGATGGAGGCGGTCGCCTAGAACGAAGCCAGGCAGACTCTGGTCTCCGGCTATGGCCAGATTGAGGATCTGGTTGACGGTAAGTCGTCTACCCCTTCGTCCTTTCTTGCCATCTGTCATTTTGACTTGTTTTTCTGACTTGGGGTTCTTCTTTTCTTTTCTGCGCAGAGTACTTCCCCGGCTATTCCACTGCCGCCAACCAGGCCATCGAAGCTCGTCGCCAGGAGGAGAGGCGAGCCGGCTTCGAGATTTCGCCGACTGCCGGCCGCTCGCTGGAGGAGCAGCTCCTGGCGATCCAGGCGCGTATCCAGCCGGCTCACAGGCTGCTGAGCCGGCTTCAGCGTGCCGGGTCACAGGTCTTGGCCGCCCTCTGGCCCGGCCAAGCGATCCCGCGCACTCCCAGCCGGACCGCCGACTGGCTGGAGGTGGCCGTCGGGCGCTTCGAGGCTTGGAAGGCGTCAGCGGCTCGCTCCGGCGCCGGGCGGGCGCTGGAGTTCATCAAGGCCTGGTACCCAGGCCTGAATCTGGACCAGCTGGCCACCTGGCGGCAGCAAGCCGACGCGGAGCTGGAGCCGGCCCGGCCGGCCATCATTCGGCGAGCTTCGGCGATCACCGACTACACCGACACCAACGTCTTCGCCCCCGAGGTGGACGACAATGGAGTCGCCCAGCCGAAAGATTGGTTCGGGCTGTTCCCGGCGCACGGCGAGGACTCGGCGGAGGAGATCGACTCCAGCGACGAGGGCGAAGAGGAAGAGGAGGAGGGTGAAGACGTCGAGCCGGCTGGTGGAGCAGCCGGCCAGCCTGACCGCGCCTCCAGCACTACGCTGCGTGCGAGTGCGTCTCCTGTTGCGGGAGGCGGTCAAGCTGGGACCAGCTAGGTGGCCACTCCTTCAGCCGGCGAGCTGCCTTCACCGACCAACTCGGCCTTCGCGCCTTTGTCTTCTTTCTTTTGTTTCCTGTCTTGTTACTTTTGAACAATGTTTTTGGTTAAGTCTGCGCAGTTCCACCCACTGGGTGTATTGAAACTCAAGTCTGTTGCCGCCTATCGGGGGCTTTTATGTATATATGTTATGCAATCGGTCTTTCCTTATACTTTTGCTTTTTGTCCTTCTGCTTTGTTCCTTTGCCGCCCTCCCTTGGTTGCCGTCTCCCTAGTCAAACAGTTGCTCTGCAATCTGTAGCCGGGGAGTGCCGGGCCGATTGGGGAGGGGGAAGTACTTTTAGCTCGGTCGGACTTAAGCTAAGTTTTTAGGAATCCGGCCAGCCGGCTGCTGTGACAGCCGGCAGGCATATATGGAGGCCGTCTTTTTGCTATATAGGTTAGTTGTTCCTTAGCCGTTTTCGTGTGGGCGTCCTTTCTGTCTTCTCTCTTGCTAGTCGGACAGTCAGTTCTTTGAGCTGCGACTTTCAACAAGAGAGGACTGGGGAGCCGGCGCACTACTTTGCTGACTTCGGGAATAACTTGTAATATAGCTTAAGGCGGCCAGTCCCCGGGCCGACTAGTCGGACCCGGTGCCGGACAAGAATTCAAAATGTAATAAGACATTCATGGATATGACACTCGTCATCCATAGGTAAATAAAAGGCAGTCCCCGAGTACTGTTCGGGGGGCCTGTTGGTTTGTAACTTAATACAAAAAGGGGTAACGTGATACATACTGCTTTTCAGCTGTAAAATCGTCTTAGGAGGTTTGCGTTCCATGGTCGCTCCGACTCCTTGCCGGAGTCGTCTCTCTTGCGTGCTCTTGGCTTTTGCGCGTCGATCAAGTAGTAGGAGTCGTTGCCGAGTGCCTTGCTGACGACGAAGGGGCCTTCCCAAGGGGCCGAGAGCTTGTGCTGGCCGGCTGTTCGCTGGATCAGCCGGAGCACAAGGTCGCCCTCTTGGAAGGATCTTGGCTTGACCTTGCGGTTGTAGTAGCGGCGCAGGCCTTGCTGGTAGATGGCGGACTGGTTGAGGGCTAACAGCCGCCCTTCTTCCAGTAGGTCGACGCCGTCTTCTCTTGCTTCTTTGGCTTCCTCCTCCGTGTACATGGTGATCCGAGGCGAGTCGAACTCGATGTCTGTTGGAATGACAGCCTCGGCACCGTACACGAGGAAGAATGGAGTAAAGCCGGTTGACTTGTTGGGTGTAGTGCGCAGACTCCAGAGGACAGCCGGCAACTCTTCGAGCCAGCAGCCGGCCGATCGCTCCAGTGGTACAACCAGTCGGGGCTTGATGCCGGAGAGGATAAGTCCATTTGCTCGCTCGACCTGGCCGTTTGACTGCGGGTGGGCAACGGACGCTAAGTCCAGTCGGATGCCCTGTGTCGCGCAGAAACGTGCCAGTGCGCCTTTGGCGAAGTTCGTGCCGTTGTCGGTGATGATGCTGTGCGGCACGCCGTACCGAGTAGTGATGTCGGTGATGAATGTCACGGCAGTCGGCCCGTTCAGCTTCTTCATGGGCTTGGCTTCGATCCACTTTGTGAACTTGTCCACCGCAACGAGCAGGTGTGTCATGCCACCGCGGGCCGTCTTGAAAGGGCCCACCATGTCCAGTCCCCAGACGGCGAAAGGCCAGGTGAGGGGAATGGTCTTGAGGGCAGAAGCCGGCAGGTGTTGTTTGGAACTGAAGACTTGACATCCTCTGCAGGTCTTGACTATTTCTTTAGCATCCTCCAAGGCAGTCGGCCAAAAGAACCCATGGCGGAAAGCCTTGGCCACGAGGGATCTTGAGGCGGCGTGGTGGCCGCATTCGCCTTGGTGGATGTCTTTGAGGATTGCCACTCCTTTTTCTGGCTCGACGCAACGCTGGAAGACTCCAGTAACGCTGCGCTTCACCATCTCCCTGTTGATTATTGTGTATGCTGCGGCTCGTCGTTGCACTAGTCTTGCTGCGATCTCATCAGTCGGCAGCTCTCTGCTGACTAGGAACTTGAGGATGGGCTGGGCCCATGAGGGAGCTGTGACTTCTTCTGCTGTTATCGTGGCCACCATGACTCGGGTGGGTGGGTTGGGTGTTGCGTTGGGGTCGACCACCACTTCTTGCGTCGTTGCAGTCCCCGGGCCGACTGCTGCAGTCCCCGGGCCGGGCTCTGAGGTCCCTGGGCCGGGTGCGACTACGTCGGTTCCCGGGGCAGTCATCGAAGTCCCCGTGCCGCCTGCAGGATTTCTTGAGCCGGATCCGGCTGTTTCTGGCGCAGGCGGTACGAAGATGGAATCCGACTCTGGAGACGGCTTGATGGACGGCTTGAGGAGGCGCTGGAGGGAGACGCCAGTCGGTATGGCTTGTCGGGTGGAGCCGATCCGTGCTAGGGCATCTGCTTGGTCGTTGTCGGCCCTTGGCACGTGAAGGAACTCGCACCCTTCGAAGTGTCCGCTCATCTGCTGGACGAGGAAGCGGTAGCTCGCCATGTTCGCGTCCTTGGCGTCCCAATCGCCAAATGATTGCTGGACCACTAAGTCGGAGTCGCCGTAGCACAGGATCCGGCGTATGCCGAGCTCTTTGGCTAGCCGGAGCCCATGTACGAGCGCCTCGTACTCGGCCACGTTGTTGGAGGCGGCGAAGTGGATCTGAAGTGTGTACTTGAGCTTGTCGCCTTTGGGAGAGGTGAGGACGATGCCGGCTCCCAAACCGGTGCGCATCTTGGACCCGTCAAAGTGCATCCGCCAATGGGTGGAGTCGGGAGCCGGCGGTAGGTACTGGGTCTCGGCCCAGTCGATGAGGAAATCGGCCAATGCTTGCGACTTGATGGCGGTGTGGGGTTGATAGAAGATCGTGTAGGGCGCCAAGGCAATGGCCCATTTGGCCACCCGGCCGGATGCATCCCGGCTGCCTATGATCTCGGCGAGCGGGGCAGTGCACACGACCGTGATGGGGTGCTCTTGGAAGTAGGGCTTCAATTTCTTGGCAGCGAAGTACACCCCATAGCACATCTTCTGGTAGTGCGGGTAGTTTTGCTTTGAGCTGGATAGTACTTCGCTGAGATAGTAGACCGGCCTCTGGACCAGCTGGGCTCGGCCTTCCTCCGGGCGCTGGACCACAACAACAGTGCTGACGACTCGGCTTGTCGCGGCGATGTAGAGGAGCATGGGCTCCTTCTCAGTTGGCGCGGCCAGGACAGGCGGAGTGGTCAACATTTTCTTCAACTCATGGAAGGCTTGGTCGGCTTGATCATTCCACTCAAAGTGAGTGGACTTCTTCATGAGTCGGTACAGGGGGAGAGCCTTCTCTCCTAGTCGGCTGATAAAACGGTTCAGGGAGGCTAAGCAGCCAGTGAACTTCTGCACATCTCGCAGCTTGGTGGGTATCTCCATCCTCTCGATGGCCTTGATCTTGACAGGGTTGCACTCAATGCCGCGTTCGGAGACCAGGAAGCCGAGCAGCTGGCCGGCTGGCACTCCGAACACGCACTTCTCGGGGTTGAGCTTGATTTGGAATCGGCGCAAGTTGGCAAATGTTTCCTTCAGGTCTTCCAGCAAGGTACCGCGCTTCTCTGTCTTCACCACAATGTCGTCTACGTAGACGTGGGCATTTCTGCCGAGTTGTTTCAAGAGACATTTCTGCATGCAACGCTGAAAAGTGGCACCGGCGTTTCTCAAGCCGAATGTCATTGTCAGGTAGCAGAAAGCTCCAAAGGGTGTGATGAAGGCAGTCTTCAGGCGGTCAGCTGGGTCCAACTTGATCTGATGATACCCTGAGTATGCATCCAAAAAACACAACAGCTCGCATCCGGCTGTAGAGTCTATTACTTGGTCAATCCGTGGCAAAGCAAACGGATCCTTTGGGCAGGCCTTGTTCAGACTTGTGTAGTCTATGCACATGCGCCACTTGTTATTCTTCTTCAAAACCAGAACTGGATTGGCAAGCCATTCTGGAAAGAACACTTCCATGATGAAGCCGGCTGCAAGGAGCCGGGCTATCTCTTCTCCCACGATTCTTCGCTTCTCTTCTGATAGTCGGCGGAGGGGTTGCTTGACCGGCTTCGCATCAGCTCGGACATGTAATTTGTGCTCGGCGAAATCCTTCGGGACACCCGGCATGTCCTTTGGGGACCATGTAAAGAAGTCTCGATTCTCACGGAGGAAGTCGGCGAGCTCGCCTTCCTATTTACTGTCCAAGTTCGCCCCAATCACGGCGAACCTCTCCGGGTGCTCCGGGTCTAGAGGTATCTTCTTCGTCTCTTTTGCAGGCTGGAAGGAGCCCTACGCATCACAGTTCTTGGGGTTGGGGGACAAGATCGGCTGCTTGCCGGCCATGGCCACAACCCGTTCCAGCATCTTCTCCTCTTTCGCCACCACGAGGGACTCGGCCAGCCGGCTGCTGGCCGTGGCACACTCGATGGACTTCTTGTAGTCGCCGGCTACCGTGATGATCCCCTTCGAGCTCGGCATCTTCATCTTCAGGTAGGCATAGTGGGGCACAGCCATGAACTTGGCCAAGGCAGGTCGGCCAAGTAGTGCATGATAGGGGCTCTCCAGGTCCACCACCTCGAACCATATTGCTTCCCGACGGAAGTGATCTTTGTCTCCGAAGAGAACATCCATTTTGATCTTGCCGATTGGAGAGCAAGATAGGCCGGGTACGATACCATGGAAGACAGTGCGGCTCGGCATGAGCTACTTTGCTTTGATGTTCAGCTTGTCCATGGTGTCGCGGTACAGTATGTTGATACTGCTTCCGCCGTCTATCAGGACGCGGGAAAATCTGGCAGCTCGCCTCTCCGTCGCAAGGGTGACGTCCAAGACCATAGCATAGGAGCCAGGCGAAGGCATCACCTCTGGGTGGTCGGCCTGGCTCCAGCTGATGGGCTTTTCCGACCAATGCATGAACTCAGCGGTGCTAGAGGCGACTGCGTTTACTTCTTGGTGTTGCCGGCGTCGGCTGCGCTTGTTGTCGACTTGACTCGTAAAGATGACATAGGTGTCGTGCGCTTCGGGGAACTCGTCTTGGATGGCGCCGACTGCCGGCCGGGCCGCCGGATGCTGGGGAGCTGGAGGCGGCGGGCCGGGAGGCGGAGGCGGCACGATCCCTTCGCCCTTGGTGATGCGGGTGAGCCAGTGGCATTTCCGTGTTGTATGGTTGGACGGCTTCGCGCCGCTGTGGAACTTGCAGGGGGCATCGAGTGCTTGTTCGTAGGAGAAAGACGGCTGCCAGGGCGGCCGGCCTCCCTTCTTCTTGGGAGCAGGCCGCTCTTCGGGCTGCTCGTCTTCAACTGTGACCACCTGCCGACTGGAGGAAGTCGGCATGGGGCCCTTGCACTTGTGGTCGTTCTGGTAGGGGCGCCGGTTTGAGTCGCCAGCCGGCTGCTTGGGAGCCGGAGCGACTACCTTCCCCGAGGCGTCCACTCGGAGCTCGGTCTTCATGGAGGAGTCGGCAGTGGCGTATTTGTCGGCGATGACGAGTAGCTCGTCGAGGGTGGCGGGCTCGTCGCAGAGGAGTCGGTGCTTGAGGAGGGTGCCCTCTCGGCACCCGGTAGTGAAGTATTCGATGGCCTGGACCTCATGCACTCCCTCGCAGGAGTTGCGGAGCTCGGCCCATCGCGTGAGGTAGTCGCGGGTCGACTCGTTGGGCCCTTGGACGCAGAGGGAGAGCTGGCGAGGCTTGGGAGGCCGCTTGTAGGTGCTGGTGAAGTTGCGGACGAAAACCTCGGTGAAGCCCAGCCAGCTGTTGATGCTGTAGGGCTTGAGGCTGTTGAGCCATGTGCGCGCCGTGCCCTGCAGCATCAGGGGGCGTACTTCACGGCAACGCGCCGGTTGCCGTTGGCGATGCTGACGGCTGTGGAGTAGTCGATGAGCCAATCTTCCGGCTTCACCGAGCCGTTGTACTTGGGCGTGTCTCTGGGGAGCGAGAACCCTTTGGGGAAGGGCTCGTCGCGGATGCGGGGGCCAAAGCATGGCGGGCCGACATCGTCTTCTTCTTCTAACGCCAGGGACCGAGCAAGGCGGTCGATCCTGTGGCGGGCGTCGCTCTCGCCGATTCCCTCTCGGCGGCCGAGTCGGTCGCCAAGAGTCGGATGGGTGACAGGCGGTGGAGTGAGGCGTCTTTCTCTTCGAGGCGGAGGAGGAGGTAGGTTTCCCTGATGTTCAACCGCCCGAGGGCTCCTGCTTCGAGGAAGGGAGTAGCCGGCTTCCGGAGGCCGGCTATGCTCCCGGCCGACTAGGGAAAGCCGGGCCGCCTTGACGCCTCTCTCTGGCTGAAGGGGCCCGCAGTCCTTGGGCCGTACAGGAGGGAGTCGTGGATGACGTCGTAGCTGGCGTGGCTACAGTGCTGGGCCGCACGGGAGACATCCCTCCCGTACGGCCTCCTGTAGCCATGCCCGCCTCGGGCTTCGGGGGTCGTGGGCCGCACTGTGGCCATGCCCCGTCAGGTCACCGTTATGTAGGAGTGGTTGTGATCTGGGCCGGCTTCTAGGAGTCGGTGTCTTTCTTGGCCGGCTTCTTGGAGTCGGCGAGGCTGGGTCGCCCTCCGGGGTCGGCTTTAATGGTAGTCGGCCCAGGAAGGCGGCCCAAATGCTTGGAGTGCTTGAAGGCCCAAAGGCCTGATAAATTTTCTGAAGAGCCAGGGGTAGCCGGCTTAGCTACCCGTGGCCACTTACTCCGACACTTGATCTCCATCTTACAGAAATTGATTTGATCGACTACCGAGGCAGCACATCTGAGATTAAATTGTCCAGGTTCTTTGTTCTGGAGGCAAGTATGCTCAAGGTAATGAGGTTTGGTGTTCTCTGGCGCAACAACAAATGGCGTGCTAATCACCGCAAGCGTCTAAGCCTAAATGACAAAGTCTCCGCAGAAGCTGAATTTGTTTTTGAAACATCAAGTCGCCAGAGACTCAAAAATTTATTTGCCCATTAGTGACTTGTCAGGGTGGTGGATTTTAGTTTGTACGATAATGCTGCATCCACCTAAAGTAATGAAAGTTCTTACGTAAACTTTCTAATAATTCCCGCTTCGTAGGTGCAGCATTACTCCTAGTATTTGTAATATCAGTTTGAAACTTGTAATATTACGACTATCCAGCACGAGGTACTATGTTATGATAAATGTTCGCGTGCATAGGTGCAGCAACAATATACCCATTACTCGAGTACAATATTTATTATTACTAGCAAGAGGCCCATGCGTTACACGTAACACCAAGATGCATTTATACGAGCTGTTTATCTTGTGGGAGACGAAGATGAACGAGGGAAGGCCTTATCTGCAAATGTGGAGAGGGGTGCAGGCATCTTTTTGCAAAATTGTCATAGTTTGCTTTCTATCCGTCAGATATAGATCGGATGGTCTATATTGCAGGATGGCAGGCACACCATCACCACCAACTCAGTTTTTATAATAGTTTGTCTATTTTCTCTATACTACTCCTATAAAAACCTGAGGGCTCCCTTGATTCAAGGGAATTTTATAGGATTTTTGGAGGATTGAAATCCTTTGAAATTTTTCCTACGTTTGTAGGATTGAATCCCATAGGAATTTTTCCAATGGAATATTTTGTACTATATTTCATAGGAAATCTAACATCCACTCTAACCTCCTTTTACAATTCCTTAGCTTTTCCCTGAAATCAAACGTTCCTTGCTAATACTATAGGATTCAAGTGGGCATGACACTCCAATCCTATACTTTTCCTATTCCTGCGTTTTCAAAATCCTGCGAATCAAAGGGGTCCTGAGTTGGTGATGATGGTGTGTCTGCCATCTTTCACCAATAGCCGTTGGATCTAGATCTGACGCATACAAAGCAAACTGCTGCAGTTTTGCAAAAAGATTCCCACACTTATTCCCTATTTACAAACAACTCCTTATCTCTCACAATCAGCCTTATCTCTTCGCCACCACATCTAGAAGGCCATGGAACAATCTAGCACGATGGCCACTGTCGGCGCCATCCACCCCCAATCTTTTGTGTTCCGTGCAATGCACGGGCATCTTACTCGTATAAGAAAAGAGTAGAGATACCCGTGGCAACGGGAAATTATGTCGAACACAGCAAGTTGTAAGCAGGCTAGCTCTACAGCCATGATGATAGTGACTGCACATGGTGAGGCTGACTTTGGTATGCCGAACACGGTGCCTACACTCAAGTGTCATCTCCGGCGCAGGGTCTTGTCACTTCACTGTGAGGAGCAGCACGTAATAATTTGACCAACGGGTAGTACAGTACTACTACATTGGTAGTACTACTACTAGTACTAACACCACCGTATGGATTTAGTAGTACTACCACCTCCGTCTGGATTAGTATTTGACTAGCAATATCTAGTAATGCATGTCACAAAAAATATACAACTCCCTCTGTAAATAAATACATGGAGTATTGTTCTATTCAGTTTTGAACGTAGTTCCCAATGATATTATACACTCTCCCTTCCGGTAGATGGCTCAAATATGAATTCTCATCAATCAGACTACTATTGTACTCACCGAGCGTTCAGCTTGGTAAGCTACCAACAAAAAATTGCAATCAAAGACTACTATTGTACTCCCTCCATAATGGTGCATTAGTCATGTTACGAAAACCAAATAATCCCAAAACTTTTAGGCGCGGTGCATTAACTACCCACCTCTTCCCTGTTTTTTGCCACGAAAAAAGAAATCACCCAATAGGAGACTTGGGGTGCGTATGCATTCAATGACTTGAGACTAGTTAGCACAACATGGAGTGCTCAATTCTCTTTATGCAATGACATTAATTACAAAATACTACTCCTACCTCCATCCTGATTTATTGGTCCCCTTAGTATTTTGTGCCAAATTTTGACCATAGATTTAACTAAAATAATAATAATAATGCATGTCACCAAAAATTGTATCATTGGATTCGTATTTGAACATAGTTTCCAATAATATTATTTTTGGTTACATGCATTAACATTTTATTAGTTAAATCAAAGGTCAAAACTTGGCACAAACTGCCAAGGGGACCAATAAACCGGTAAACACCAAAGTTCTCTCGTTTTGCCCCAACTTGGTCTCGGTGACTATACTGCACCGGCACGGAGGGAGGGCCGAGGAGTAGATGGCCAACATACACGTGAATGCAACGTAGCCTGCACTTCTCTTATAATGGCTCCCCACCAGTCCAATCTACGAAATCCTACGCACCTATGCACCCTAACGGGCAAGAGTGATCACTCCAATCGCAAGATCAGTTGACTAGAAGCTAGACCCATGGAGGCGATGAGCGCGAGCATCAGCCGGCTGTGACAGATGGTCCACGACGCCAGCCTGCGACCCGGCACCGAGGAACGTCTCTAGGTCGTGCTTGAGGCCGCCAGGGTGAGAGGCCTCTTGGATGACAACTTCATCTCCTTGTTCGACGAGGTCCTCGTTGGCTTCCTCGACAAGTTCACCATCGTCAAGAAGCTCGCGGATGACCTTGACGTACGCCTCCAGCCCACGCGCCCAAGCTCTGCGATGCCCGCCACCCTCAACAGCCTCTATGATGACAACCTCTCCAACGCACTGGTGGCCCTGCGACTGCCTGCCGTCGCGCCGGAGAATTTCCACCTCGAGGTCACGCTCGACGCACAGCACCTGGCGCAGCAAGACACCATCAACATAATCACCCACATCTACGCGCAAATCATCCACAAGGACTACTACGTGCAAGAGAAGGACGATAGGACGCTGGCCTTCTTGGACCGTAGGGCAACCTTGGACGGCATTGTTTAGAAGCACGTTGAGCTCGCCGCCAATTCCGTTGCTCCTCACACATCGGTTGGTGACCCGGCGCACTAGGGCGTGAGGATGTCGTTGATGGATCTGTATGTATCTTTATCTTTCCGTCAATTCCATGTAGTAGTATATTGTACTAGTAATTATCTTACCTTTCGCATGAACTTCATAATTTTCGTACGTACTCCATGCATGAACCGCGCCAGAACCAAACTTCTCATTACTCTAGGGAAAATCCTTATTTCTATCTATCGGTCGCGCCATGGAGCAGAATCAAATTTTACAAGTTACAAGTTCAAAAGGAAAAGCATGCCGTGTTTGTGTCGCACCCCTACACAGTTGGTCCAGCATGCCGCTCAAGGGGGAATGCGTGCTGTGTTGCATTTTCACTTACAAGTGGGACCGTAGTTGAGTAAATCGACTATCGGCAAACCCCCACCCCGCCCACCGCGCGATGGCTGATTAGGGAAAACAGGAGGGAGAAGAGATAGATGTAGCACAGACTCCAAGAAAATTGGTGTCAGATGGGACTCGTGTGGGTGGCGTGTGCCGTTCTGCTAGACGTGAATGCTAGTTATGGCCCATGTCACCCCACTATATCGAGGTGCTGGTTACGTAGAGCGAACACATAATCTCTCCAGGAGTACTATACACCACTAGTACTACTCACATGTCGCGAAATTTCCTGGAGTCCATGCTCAGCCCTCCTCTCTCTCTCTTCTCAGCCAGCCAGCAGACGCGCGGAGTGTGCTCATCGTCTGTTTTCTCACATGCGGTCCCACATGTCAGTGAAAACGCAAGATGACCCACTGAACCTGCACATCTTTCACCTCGACGTGCTGGTGATGAAAAACAAATCCAATGAAGTTCTTCGGTGGCCGCTTTTGGAGCTACTCAAGAGTAAGATTCTATTTACAGTTTAACCCAAGATGCACATCACGTGGCTTCAACTAGCACTCCATTTTCTTGCATGACATGACCTGGATGCTGGATGTCCCATGTGTCGGCAAAAGGAGGAAGAACTCGACCAAATCTTCTCCACATTTAGACCGGACGAGTAGTGATACGTCTCCAAACGTATCTATAATTTATGAAGTATTCATGCCATGTTTACAACAATTTTATATGGTTTTGGTATGATTTGCATGGAACTAACCTGGACTAATGTTGTTTTTAGTAGAACTACCGTGGTGTTGTTTTTTGTGCAGAAATGAAAGTTCTCCAAATGAGCTGAAACTTTTTGATGATTTTTGGAACAAAAGAGACCCCCGAAGCTTCGTGGAAGGACCAGAAGGTGAAGGAGTAGTGGAAAATACACCAGGGCACGCCTGAGGGGCCGGGCTTGCCCCTGTGGGTTGTGCTCACCTCAAGGCCCATCTTCGCGTGAAACTGACGCCAAAAAATCCTATAAATAGAGAAACCATCAGAAATAACCATAGATCATAAGTTCTGCCACCGCAAGCCTCTGTGGCCACGAAAAGCCAATCTAGACCCCGTTCCGGCACTCCGACGGAGGGGGAAATCATCACTAGTTGCCATCTTCATCATCCCGGCGGCCACCATGATGAGGAGGGAGTAGTCCACCCTCGGGGCTGAGGGTTTGTACCAGTAGCTATGTGTTTAATCTCTCTCTCGTGTTCTTGAGATGTCACGATCTTGATGTGTCGCGGGATTTGTTAATATACACTGGTATGCATCGGTGCTATACACACAGTTTTTAACCCCTTTCCGCGACGGCATTTGGAACCGTCGCCAAGTGAGTGTGGGCAATAGGGGGGTCCTTCCCACACGACCCAGAAACCATCGGGGATAGGCCCTCCTGGCACACAGGCTGGGGAAAAATGAGCTCGTGTGCGATCGGGCGAGGCATCGAAACCCAATCGTTTCCGTTCGTATGTAAATCCCACACGGTGAATCCCAGAAAAACATTTCCGTTTGTATGTATATCACACATAGTCAATCCAAGGAATACGTTTCCGTTCTTATGTACATCCCACACAGTCAATCCAGGGAAAACATTTCCATTCGTATGTACATCCCACACAGTCAATCCAGGGAAAAAGTTTCCGTTCGTATGTACATCCCACACAGTCAATCCAGGGAAACCCTTTCCGTTCTTATGTACATCCCACACAGTCAATCCAGGGAAACCCTTTCCGTTCTTATGTACATCCCACACAGGTTTATGTATAGGCTCGTGTGTGATAGGTGTAACTATCACACACACTCTGCCTTGGTTAACCGTTTGCTTTTATCAACTACATCACACACGATTTGATGAAGAAAACAGTGTGGCATTGGGCTATCCATCACAAGCGCTTTTACTGTTAGAACGGTTTGCAAAGTTCCATGACACATTTAGCAGGTTTATTAGTTTACAATTAATAATTCCAGTATTACGCAAATTCACATTTCATATCGAACAATTGTTTGCCAATTTCATATCAAACACATAAATATATTTTAACATCACAGTACGATAGCTACCTGAAAACAACACAGTACAACATATAGCTAGTTCAACTTCATAAGAAAAATATTAGAACAATATATTAATTTCCCTAATCGAGATCATCCAGGCTCGTCTTATCCACCTCTGCTTTCAGTTCACTAAGAACCTGTTTTGCACCGGCCAACTGGTGAGGGAGTCCTGGACTAAGGGGTCCTTGGGCGTCCGGCCTGTTAGCCATGGGCCGGACTGATGGGCCGTGAAGATACGAAGACCGTAGACCGCACCCGTGTTCGGATGGGACTCTCCTTGGCGTGGAAGGCAAGCTTGGCGACCGGATATGTAGATTCCTTTCTCTGTAACTGACCTTGTGTAACCCTAGATCTCCCCGGTGTCTATATAAACCGGAGGACTTAGTCCGGAAAGGAGAGATACTCATTACCATAGTCATACGGGCTAGACTTCTAGGGTTTAGCCCTCACGATCTCGTGGTAGATCAACTCTTGTAATACTCATATTCATCAATATCAATCAAGCAGGAAGTAGGGTATAACCTCCATAGAGAGGGCCCGAACCTGGGTAAACATCGTGTCCCCTGTCTCCTGTTACCAACGACCTTAGACGCACAGTTCGGGACCCCCTACCCGAGATCCGCCGGTTTTGACACCGACATTGGTGCTTTCATTGAGAGTCCCACTGTGCCGTCGATGACAGGATCGATGACTCGCCTCGTCTTTAAAGACAATATCACCGCTGGAGGAGAATTGGCCCCAGGCCAAACCCTCCGGCTGGGCGGCTTTACCATGACCGCCCGTTCGGCCGTTAAGCCAACGATGACTTCTCTGGCCATCAAAAATCCCCTTCGTATCGACTCCAAACACTCGAAGCAGATGGATCTGGCGGAGTTTTCGTCTTTAAACGAGCTCCTTGATTACATCGCCGCCCTGGGAATCACCACAGATTACGACCGGATCGGGCTTAAACCCGACCGAAGAGAAATCAAATCTCCATCGGTCACTCACCAGATAGCAGTAGTCGAGCAGCAAGACGGCAACTCTTCGCCTATACGAAAGACGGACTATGTCCGGATCGCCGACCCCGCAGGGCCGGACGCCCACCAGCAAAAGGAGGTGACCGGCCTTCCGAACATAGAATCGGACGGCGAGCATAGGCAACCAGAAGATACTCCGGAGCCCGGACTGTCGAGCCTGGAAAACCTTCAAACTCTGGATCATCGACCGGGTCAGGGTCCGAATTCAATTCCACCCACCCACCCAGACATAAGCGCTCTCATGAGCATACAACAGCAGTCTCAGGAAACGGTCCACCACTTCTGAGCCAGGTTCCTCCTTGTCAAGGATAAGGTTAAAGATTGCCGCGATGAGTACGCGATATTTGCGTTCTGCAACAATTGCACGAACAAAGGAATCCTCAACGCCATTAATCGCCACCGTATACTACACTTCGCTGACTTGGCAAATATCATACAGAAGTACAGCGCAATGGAAAGCGCTTGGAAGGATCAGGCACCTTGTTGGGGGCCATCGGTCCCAACTCAACCGCTGGTCCAGGCGAAAAGGGCACATTCCCGTGACACACCCAGTCTAATAGCCAAGAAACATAAATCCCTTACGCAGCATGGAACCGTTCTGGAGGGATGGCTTGATGGCCCATGCAAAATACACACAACACCGGACACCATACCAACCCACAGCCTTAGAGCATGTTGGATACTCCGGCAGGTAGCCAAGAGCGGGGAGGACATCCTTACCAAAAACGTCCCAGAGCAAAACCCTCCAAAAGACGACGACCCCAGAGTATTGATGGTCTTCGAGACATTCGCTTCAAACAGTAAGCGCAAAAGGGCACTCCGCGACCTCGCCGAAGTCTGTCAAATCGCCGCGATAAACCCTTGGAACGACACGGCTATAAACTTTAATGTCGGTGACGAACCAAAATACAAGACAGTCCGAGCGCCAGCCGCATTAGTCCTTAGTCCCATCGTGGATAGCTTTAGACTCACCAAGGTCCTCATGGACGGTGGCAGCGGACTGAACCTCATCTATGAGGATACACTCCACAAAATGGAAATAGACAAGAGCCGCATCAAGCAAAGCAGCACGACTTTCCGAGGAATCATTCCTAGTCGGGAGGCACGGTGTGCGGGAAAAATCACACTTGACGTGGTATTCGGCACGCCGGAGAATTATCGGTCTGAAGAGATCACCTTCCAAGTGGCTCCTTTCAGCATCGGATACCACGCCCTGCTGGGGCGGGACGCTTTTACACGCTTCCAAGCTATACCTCATTACGGGTACATGAATCTCAAAATGCCCGGACAAAACGGCATAATCACTCTTGTTAGTGATCCGGACATAGCACTCCGCGCCGAAAACAAAACCGCATCCCTGGCCCTTGAGGCATTATCTGAAGCCCTCGCGGCCGAAGAATTAACCGCGCTGCGCTCTACGGTGGATAAAGACGATGTGATCTTAGACAAACGACCCAAATCCACCTCCTTCAAGCCGGCAGAAGAAATAGTCAAATTCCAGGTCCACCCAACGGACCCCAAGAAGACGGCATCTATTGGAGCACAACTAGACCCAACAGTCGACGCCGCGCTACGGGATTTCCTTCGCGAAAACTGGGATATATTCGCCTGGCACCCTTCCAATATGCCTGGAATCCCACGTAAATTGGCCGAGCATAGTCTCAATATATTAAAGGGATATAAACCAGTCAAACAAGCACTGCGGCGCTTTTCCGAACCCAAACGGCAAGCCATGGGAGAGGAGTTAGCCAAGCTAATTGAGGCCGGATTCATTAGAGAAATAAAACATCCGGACTGGCTGGCAAACTTGGTGATGGTACCAAAGAAGGACAAATCCTGGCACCTGTGCGTCGATTTCAAAGACCTCAACAAGGCTTGCCCTAAAGATCCCTTCCCTCTCCCCCGCATCGATCAAATCATCGATGCTACCGCAGGACACGACTCATTGTGTTTCCTTGATGCATATTCCGGATACCATCAAATCAAAATGAAGGAGTCCGATCAAGCTGCAACAGCATGCATTACCCCATATGGGCCATTTTGCTTCAACACCATGCCCTCCGGGCTTAAGAATGCCGGCGCCACATACCAACGCATGATTCAAACATGCCTGGAGAAACAGATTGGCAAGACAGTTGAAGCTTATGTCGACGATGTCGTCATCAAAACCAGGCACGTAGAGACACTAATAGATGATTTATGTCTCACATTAGACAACCTCCACGCGTATGACATTAAGCTCAATCCGAAA